>NW_024962262.1:74565077-74745396 GCF_019238085.1 Lagopus leucura
ATATATATATATATATATATATATATATATATATATATATATATATATTTTTTCCCTGATAGGAATCAGTCACTGCATTTACATTTGAAGCACTATGGAGTGAATTGTGATGACTGGTTGTTACGTCTCATGTGTGGAGGAGTGGAGATAAGGACGATTTATGCAGCTCACAAGCAGGCAAAGGCTTGTCTCATTTCACGACTAAGCTGTGAGCGAGCAGGGACCAGGTTTAACGTCCGGGGAACCAACGATGATGGTCATGTTGCTAACTTTGTTGAAACAGAGCAGGTATGTCAAACACGGTGCACATTCACTTGGTGAGCTCAGTGTAAGTTTCTGTGGTGATGTTTTTTTTTTTTCCTTCCCCAAATCCAACAGGTTATGAATCGAGTCTGTAACCAGTAGATATGAAAATAGTTCCTTTGCTGCTAAATGAGGGATCTAAGTAGGTTACATAATTCGCTGATCTTGGTTTTTAGTGTAGCTTAAGGTCAGGGCATGCGTGCGTCTGAGTTTCACTAGCTTAAGTAGGTGTTACCCATCAGCTGAACTGCTGCTGTAGGTGGCCATACTTTTAGCTTGAGCTGTAGGTGTGCTTCTTTTAGCCTGAGCTAATTGTAAACATCAGCAAAAGAGACTTTGGCAGATACATGTCGCCTGGTGCCTGGGGAAAGATAAAAGCATTCCTGTGGTTACTTAATATGGCTCAGAAAGGTAGTCTTTAAAGCCACTGTAATTCTGCTGCATTTGGTTGCATTTCCTTGCCCTTATTATTATACTGAAATGCAGGAAGCCGTTAAATCATTCTTTCAGCTTTTTTTGCCCACTTCCTATGATAACCTAGTTACCAAGATGTTGTTCCTGCAAAAGTATTCATGTGAGTAGGTATTTTTGATTGACTCACTGCAAATCCTAGGTGACTTCAGTAGGATTTTATCTAGCTGGAGCTCTGCCCATGCACATCTAGTTTTGGGAGTGTAGTTAGAATGCTGTTCCTGTGGTTTCTCAGCGCAAGCCTCCTTCAGATAATGTCACTAGATGTCTGTGGCATATCATCATCACACTGAGTTTCCTTTCCCTTATACTCAACAGACAATTGCATTTCATATTCTGGTGCACAAAATCTGTGCAGGTGTTCTGAGTAGGCTGCATTGTTATTTTCTGTGCACTGGTTTACATTTCAACTATTATGGGTCTTGTGATGTAGGAAACAAAAACTTTACAGGAAGCTATCAAGATTTCAAAATAGTTAGTTACTCTTAGTACAAAAGTCATTCAGGCCCAAGTAATAAAATCTTGCAGTATTTTCTCAACCTTTCTGAACTGTGTTTCCACAGGAAGCATAGAAGTGCCAGAACTACTTATGAATTGTTCAAATCTGAAAGAGGAATAAGTGTGAGGAAAACAAATGGTGTTTTGCATGGTGGAATAGGCAGTGTGTAAATATATTTTGTTTACTGCATGTCTAGCTAAGGCTAACAAATTTAAAACCTCCATACATTCCCTAATGCCTAGTAATATTATGTGTTGGATTTTTTTCCTCAACAGGTGATATATTTAGATGATTCTGTGTCGTCTTTCATCCAGATTCGAGGGTCTGTTCCATTGTTTTGGGAGCAGCCAGGCCTGCAGGTAAGCAGGAGATGGATCTAATTATAATTCCTCCCCACGTGTTCTTAAGCATCATGGAGTAACTTCTAGGCTCTTCTGCAGTTAGCTACCCAGATGAGGTTGCCTTTGGAAGCAAGTTGATGCTGTTATTCAACATAGCAAATCTGCTACTTTTGAGTCTCTGAATGCTGTCTTGCATAAGTTTGAATGTCCATTAATTTGAGATGTTTTGTATTTGAAGTTCTGAGATTTTCTGTTTTAATTTAAATAGCTGTTTCAAAATAGATTATCTAAGAGCATGCTCAGAGACTCATTCAGAGACTGAATTACTCTTCTGTAAGGTTTTTCAGGAAGTCATGAGTGCCAACAATATAGTTAAATCCCAGTTTTCTTGGAATAGGGATATCAGCAACTACTATTGGGATATAACTTTTATAGAGAGGTTTTTTTTAAAGTTCATACTTCACAATTACTTTAGGTTCTTTAAGCTGGGCATATAAGCGTGTTGCAATAGACCCTCTAAAACGTTGTTTTATTTTTTTTCTTTTTACAAAAGTGAAATGAAACTTCAGGAAAGCCAATAAACGAATGCTCATCATAGCAAACAATAAATCTGGGGGAGTTGGTTTAGATAGCGTAACGAATTTTTAGGCCATCTTTAGACATTCAGGATTAAGTGGTCTTGGAAGAACAAGTCAAATGTGTTACGACAAATGGTTTAACGTTTGTGTTACAGGTGGGATCCCATCGTGTCAGAATGTCGAGGGGTTTCGAGGCGAACGCACCAGCTTTTGACAGGTGATGTCTTGAGATTTTGTGAAGGTGTTACGAACCTCTGATAAGTGATATATCAATGTGCTGGGATGTATTATTTCAAGCAGGAGGCTTTGCCCATGCAAAAGTGTGATTCGCCAAAGCAGCAGAGTGTCTGGGAAATCTTTTCAAAAACTTTTGCAGGTTTTCTTGTGCCTTTGAGTGCTTTGTTGAAAAGTTTGAAGAAAATGTAAGACTGTGAAATGCTTCATTAAATTTAGAACAAAAATTATAGGCACACAGTGAGCAATCCGTATTTGTCAGCTGCTGTTGTAGAAGTCAAATCTATACTTTGTTTTTATTCTTAACACGACCATTTCACAACATTGTGATTTTAAGTACACACATTTTGTCAAACAACGTTTTTGATGCTATTTGAGTTAAAGAGCCGTCAATTGTTATATGCTGTTATTGGATTACACTGGCTTGTATGGCCATGACATAACATAAGACTTGCTGGAGATATTAGAATCTCCACTATGTTTGTGTCAGTGTTCCACACGGTCATGTTAATTTTCAGCATGAGCATTTTCAGAAAATGAGTGTGGAATTGTTCTTCTGTTAACAGGCATTTCCGAACTCTTAAAAATTTATATGGCAAACAAATTATTGTGAATTTACTTGGGGCAAAAGAAGGGGAGCACATGCTCAGCAAAGCTTTTCAGGTAAGAATTATCTTTCTCTCATGGTGCTTTTCCGTGGAATTGGAATGTGTGCTATGAAGCTTTTACATAGCCTTTGAAAAATGAAATAAATACTGGTATACCCAGCAACAGCTACTGCATGGAGTTAAAGAAGTATCTATCCTAAAAGTACCGCTTAAGATAAATAGTGTGAATTTTTGAAAGCTATTTACAATTATGGCTTGATTGTGTGCAGACTGATGACTTTGCTGAAAAATTATCACATAGACAATATTGAGAGATCTGCAGTTATTCTTACGTTTTGTGCTTGTTAGGCTTAATTGTAAAGGAAATCTTTTTTGCCCTGTAATGCTGGTAAATGATCCTTTGTGACTTTTCATAATATTGTATTCCTTTTTAAAATCTTCCCTTTTGAATTCTGGGGTATATTACTTAATATTTTTTAAAAATTACAAATTTTGCAATATAAATTTGAAATCTGCTTTGTGGTTAAATTGGAGCTTTCGTTCAGAAGGCGTTCGCTGTAGCTGGCCTCTGTTACAAATTCATGCTAGGTACTTAAAAACAACTGTCACATAGCAGTCCTCAGATTCTGCCAACATGAGCAGCCTTCTTTGAAGCCAGAGAACATTGCAGCAGCCATGTGTTGCTTTTCTTTTCCTTCTTCCCTTTCCCTTTGTATTACAGTAGTTGAATGTTTTAGGCCATTGGCTAGCATCTTTTCTGAATCCAGGCATCCTGGCAGGAGATGTTACTGTTCGCAGATGTGTATTGCTGTGTATTGATACAGCTCATGACTCTACCATTCCTCTATCACCAAAGGTTTTGTAAACAGTTTTATGATTTTTCAGGGAACTGAAGGGGAAATTTTACTCGAACTGTCCTCCGCAGCAATCTATGTTATTTGTCTGCTTTGTCTGTTATTTCTAAAATGGTGGGTATTGCAGATAAAGGGAAATGTTTTAACAGGAGAAGCTGTCGTGTGTGTGATTGGTGATCCCTAGTATAGTAAGCAAAAAACAAAACAAAACAACAAAACGCTATCTTGTTTGTAACAAGAGAAAAATAGAAACAAAGGTGAAATATTTGTCGGTTTTGAGTGGTTTGTTGCACAGTCGTGATAAAACAACATAGAGGGCACAGAATATCTAATAAAACTGCTTTTAAAATGTTTAAAATGTTTAAAATGCTTACTGCTTTTAAAATTCTTGTTTAGCCTCTTGTTTAATCTCGTTTTACTTATGTTACTCCGTGATCATGTATTAGCATATTTATGTTCTTTTCTTCTCTATTTACAAAACCAGAGCCACTTAAAAGCATCTGAACATTCAGCTGATATAAAAATGGTGAACTTTGACTATCATCAAATGGTTAAAGGTGGAAAGGCAGAAAAACTGCACAGTGTGCTTAAGCCTCAAGTCCAGAAATTCTTAGAATGTGGATTTTTTTATTTTGATGGAAAGGAAGTTAAAAGGTTTGCATTTTCTTTCTTTCTTTCTTTTTTATTTTCCTGTGTATTTACGCAAATTAAATTATGGTTCTGAGGTGCTTTCAACCTCGTAGCCAGAAGAGAAAAATATTTCTGGTTATGTTATTGTATTTCTATTGTACACAAGATTATAATGTTCAGCAACTAAGTATGAATCACTTATTAAAATTTTGTCTTGCTCTGAATATGCTCTGAAAGTCTTGATGGAAACAGCCTCTAAAGCACTGGTGGGATATGACTTAATTTCAGGTTCTTTGTTCTCTTGAACTCATCATTTTGTAAATGTGGTCAATTGTCCTTTTTCTTGAGTGTGCTCCTATAGGATTGAAGGATGAAAGCTTTTTCCCATTCCTTGTATAACTTATTCATATTTTCCTCAGCAATGGAGCACGCTGTTTTCAGTTTGTTGTGAACGTCAATTTTTCAGTGCCATCTTCCTTGAAATGTCTTTATTTGGATTCCTGCCAGTTGACATATTTGGTTCTCCACAAAATGAGTCACTCACAATAGCCATATGAGTTTTAAATATAATACGTTATAATACCTTCTTATTGTACGATCTTTACCCAAGATAAATGAGTTCCAAAGGATTTCAAATAAGGTTTTGCAGCTGGGGAGAATTATTATTTGGGAAGCATCATATTGAGATGTGAGAAATGCATCTTACTGAGGTGCAAAAAACATGTTGAAATGTCCTTATGGAAAAAAAAAAATGAACAGTCAGCTATTCAGTAGCCTTGTAGGCAAGATTCATTACTGAGTTTTGATCAGCAATCTGTGCTTTTTGCAGATCATATAAGAACGTATTGCTGATGTAGCAAATACAGCTAGTGGTGGAAGAGGAGGCAAAGGTAGTCTAGAGAAACATTTTCAGCAGCTGATATTTGCTTTAAGTCACGCATTTCTAATTTTATCATATTTTTAGCTCTAACTTCTGTTAAAGAAATAAATTCTTTCTAGCACTTGTGGAGGTATTGAGATATGCGATGGACAGTAAGCCAGTAGCATGATAGTAACTGCAGTTATAGTTATATCAGAATTCTGGGGCTCTATACCCCGTGGTAGCAGGGATGCATGTTGTATTTCATATATTCTTGTCCTTATTTCCCCTTTCTTCTTCCTAGAGCAAAGATCTCAGCAGGAAAAGGCAGGGCTAGGAATAGGCAATGTTCCTGCTCTTCTCCCCTTCACACCCTTCCTCCATTTAATTAACACCAGGGCGGAGCATTTCTGTGGGATTTTCCATGACAAGCATTGAGTGAAGGGATGTTGCCATGGCCTGGGTTCTGTCTGCTGATACAGTGGGGGAGGAGAGAGTTCCAGTGCTGCTCTGCATCCTGACTTCACTGCGGGACTGTGTCCTGCAGGGGCAGGTTTCAGTAGACCTGAAGAAGGTTAGATTTAGTAGAATGGTAGTTAGAGCACGTCCCCGCCTCAAAACACTATTTGTATTCTTACAAAAATTTTTAAAGCTTTTTTTTTTACTTTTGTTTTACATCCTAAAAATAGTGTAGCCCTATCACTTTGTGGGGCTATTCGATCTTGCCAGAGATCCAGATAGTATCATCACCTCTCAAAATGACTGACAGCAAAATAGGTTGTGACTTGTGATAGCTTTAAAATTACTTGAAG
Organism: Lagopus leucura; assembly: GCF_019238085.1. NCBI lineage: Eukaryota > Metazoa > Chordata > Aves > Galliformes > Phasianidae > Lagopus > Lagopus leucura. Next base: position 74,571,267 of record NW_024962262.1, read on the forward strand.
TTTATGGACCATCTCCATTGTAGAATGTGAGTTTTCCCTCTAATACTGATAGCAAGTTTCTATTTCAATAAAATATAGACATAGTAACGGAATAATCTCGACAAAGATTTTTCAGTATTTTCAACAATTTTCTGATTAGTTGTTCAAGCTGAGTAAATGTTATCAACCTTTACTGACTTAATTGGACAAAGGGGGTAGTGGGAATGACAAAAGATAGGAAAACCATAGATCACTGGGAGAACATCAGATGTTTATCCTTGTAGCCAGCCAAGAAGAATGTGAACATTGCCTAATATGACCCTTCTGAGAACTTTTTAGCAAAGATGAACAGGCTTCTTTCAAAGAAGGGGAGTGCTTTAGGGATCCTGAGGGCATCAGTCATCTGTTTATCTAAAGGGAAGCAGTTTAATTTTCATTCGTGTTTGGGGAGGAAAAATAAAGAGAGATTGAAATTGAATTTAAATTTATCACAAGTTGTTACTTCTATTAGGACAGTTCTTTTTATTTTTTTCTTTGTTTATCATTTTTGTAATTATTTCTCTCTGAAGTTCTTACAAAATGTGTTAGCTAGATTATTTAAACATGAAACTTACTGTTGCGTAACAGCTTAACCAAGAAAGCAAGGAGAACTGCAGAAAAACTTAAAGGCTCGTCTTATTTGCAGAAAACTAATTACTTTTGTGCAGTCAGTGCTGTTGCAAAATTACTGCTGTTATCGTAGCTAACCCTCTATTGCTGATGCATTTATAAATGCACTCAAGATGAGAGTAACAACGCAGTGACAATGCTGTGATGTACTATTCTGGTTCAGATCTTAATGTCCCTGTCTCTGCTGATGATGTGCATTAAATGAGTTATTTCAGTTGTTTTCTGTTTCTGTCTCTCGTTGTCCTCGGCACAGATCTCAAAGTGGTACTGTCAGAACAAACTGCTTGGACTGTCTGGATAGAACAAACAGCGTGCAGGCTTTCTTTGGCTTAGAGGTAGGAAAAATGATGTGCATTTCCAGATACAGAACTGTTCCTGATACTTCTGTAGGAAGTAGACTGTAAAAGTAGCTGTACCTTCCACATGATAGCTGAATAAAAATAAATGGTAAGGTGGCCTTTTGATTTATAGCATCGTACTCTCTTGTTTTGTGGGCAGCCAGCTCTTAGTTTGATGAAGCAGCAGTTGTGCAGTAATTGCAATTACACAACTGTCATGTAGCGTTATGAAAAACTCTTTGCTCTTTATTAAGTGTCAGTTTGTCTTTTAAGATCGAGGATTGCAACTACAGAATAGGTAGTGGTGGTGGAGTCCTTCACAAAACACTCACAGTTACTCTGTTAGAGTCACAGAATCCTTAGAGTTGGAAGGAACCTTTGAAGACCATCTAATCCAATGCAGTGAACAGGGACGTGCACAGCAGAATCAGGTGCCCAGGGCCTGATCCAGCCTCACTTTGAAAGTCTTCAGTGATGGAACATCAACCACATCTCTGGGCAACCTGTTCCAATGCCTTGTCACTGTGAAAGACTATCCAACCTAAATCTACACTCTTTGAGCTTGAAACCATTTTCTCTTCTAAGAGATGAAGCTCTTCATAAGAGATTACAGTTCCCAGCATCTGCTAGTCCTCTCATCTTGTTTCCACATCTCTGTGCTGTGAATTCTTTGTAGAAGAATGTTGTGGTTGTAGCTTTGGCTACGGCCAGATTGTGTAGTTCACCTCTACTGTGGGATTCAATTCTGTTACCGGGCTCTGCTTCAATAAGTTGGCTTGCTATTGAAACACTGTGAAACATTACCTATTGGATTTTAATGATATTACAGTAGGATTTGTAGTGTAATAGAAAGTATAGTGTAGTACTCACACAGAAGACATAGATTTACAGCTCTACATTTGCCTTTGTAATACCTTTTAAGGAGCTGAATTAATAGTATTTTTTTTTCAGGCTAAGTATGTTAAACTTTTCCTTGGTGAGAGCTAAACTGTGATTTCTGCTAAAATTCTAAAATTCATTCATAAGCAGGAGAAATCTAAGTCCTACCTACTGCTTTCTTAATTTTAAAAGACTACCACCCTAAATCTTTTATTTTTTTTTTTTTGTTAATGATATATATTCTCTTGATTTGTGAACCGTGGACAAACAGCTGACATAACAAAATAAAATACGCAATTCCCGGAATTTTTTTCCTCATTTATTTCTACTTTAATTCTCTCTACAAGTTCCTTTTCTGTCTGTTATTTGTTCCCGTCTAACCTTCAGAATACTGTCTGTACATAATTCTGCCTTCATCATTTTAGGCCCCTTCTCCTTGCCAGCGGACACTTCAAGGTGTTAAAAATGTTCTAAAACACTTGAAAGTAGCTTCTTCATTAGCTTTAATCATTAGTATTTATTTTCACTATTTTGGTAGCAACAAACTTAGTTGATTGGTTTTTTTTTTTCTAAGTAAACTTGATTCTGGGATTTTGGGAAAGGTACAGTAGTTCATTTCTATTTCCCTGGGCATAATGCTGTGTTTGAAATGTATTTTACATTTAAATGCATATATATATATTTCTTATATACCTATAATATAATTGCATTCAATGTAGAAGGCACAGTAAAAAAAAAAATAAAAAATTAATTGAAGTACACTGAGTGTAAGTGTGAAGATTGCAGTTTGTCAGATAAAAATTACACATGAAAACAGAATGAATGATAGCAGTCATTGCAGTTTCACTCATTGCAGAGCTCTGTTCATGTTGCATTCTGGTAATAGAGGTTGATGTGTTTGATAGTACACTTTATGTTGGGAAACATAAATAGCCCTATTTCTAAAAGATTTAAATGGAAAGACTTAAGAATCAAAGCCAGCCTACCTTGTGACATGGCAATTTTTAGGTGAAAATGTTTAAGATTGTTGACATTTTCCTGTATTTCTACCTGTTTTTAAAACAAAGTGAAATGCTGAAGCTAAAGCTCCAGATACAATACAATTTAATAAACGTGATATGGTATTTGTTCAGTATTATGTGTCTGGGTATAAAGCAAAGATTTTTTGGGGGGCGGTTGTATATATGCTCAAAAAATGTGATCTACTTTTTAATAAATATATTAGAAAAACATTAAAGGTCTTTCTCTTGCAAATGTTGCCTTCAACTGTTGCAGATGCTAACAAAACAACTGGAGGTGTTAGGATTAGCTGAGAAGCCTCAGCTGGTTACTCGCTTTCAGGAAGTTTTCCGATCCATGTGGTCTGTGAATGGAGATTCTGTCAGTAAAATTTATGCTGGGACTGGAGCCCTTGAAGGAAAAGCTAAGGTAAAGTGCATTGTATTTGAATCTTCATCAATTTCCAATGTTTGTTTATTTTTTTAGATTCTTTCATGGATTTAAGAAATATTTTTTTAAAAAGTGTGCTTTGGTTGTAATCTTAATAAGCCAGTGAATGGGGAAAAAGAAAAGCGTTTAATGAGAAAAGTTTGGTTATCTTGACAGCCAGATCTTGTGTCAGTACATCCTTTCTTAGCCATGCCCCTGCTTCCCAGTTGATACTACCCTCTAGGAGAGGATGAGGCTCAAAACTTTGATTTCTTTTGATCATAGCTCTAAAAAATGTATATTCAAATCAGCTCTAATCTCTTTGTTTCAATTTTCTGTCTGTACCTCTGCCTTCTACTGTTTTAGTTTCATTCAGTGCATCTCCTTGTTTTTCAAATGTATTTCACTGCTCATTGTCCATGCTTGTAGCATTTATTAACAGTACTGAAATTCAGCAGGTTATGGTAAGGTATTTTTCCTGTGCATGCTCATCTAGCTATTGCTTTTTAGTTCTGCAATTACTGGAAAAACAATAACAACCGCCAAAACCATCAATTTCTGTTCCTGCTTTCCTTTTTATGGAATATTGTCCTACTTGGCACTGTCATGCTCTGTTTCTCATCAGTTTGTTTTGTTTTGGTTGATGCGTGAATGGTTCAAATTTCCTAATGCTTTCTCTTATTTCTCTTCTTAACAATGTTGCTTTTTTGTTTCTGTAATTCTCTACACGTAATACTTGTCAAGACAAAGAAAAAATGAACCATGATTATTATTACCCTTAGTTCCTTCAAGAATCTCTTCTCATACAATTCCTTTTACTCAAGAATACACTGCTTCTCATTATGTGATCTCTGTTCAACTCATTTCCGTATATACTACGTATTCATAGTTGACTATTTTGTTTTCCACTGTTTCTTCATTTAAACCATATCAGGGTCTTTCTCTGCACAAATAGAAGGCATCACAAGTAAGCTACATTAAAAGAAAACAACTAAATGGGCTTGTTGCTGATTCTGCCCTTAATTGGTGCATCAAGGCCTTCTCATTTGGTAGTTGCTCATATTTTAGTATACAATGGAATTTTGTTACAAACCATTTAGTTTTACTTTATGTCAACTAGACCCTCGGGAAAGCTATAGTAAGTACTTTATGGGGTGTTTCCCCTTCTCCTGACTTTTTCATTCAACCTTATTTGTTTCTTCTCCTAAATTAGTACTTTTCCTGGTGATCATTAGACTACTTAAAATTTTTACTTCGTGACACGCATTTATTGTATTTGCACTTCAATTTTTAACATGTAAAACTCAGAGTATGTTTACTCTGTTGTTTTTATAATAATGCAGAATAGTCCATCGTTGTCACTGGGGTCCCAGTCCTGGTACAGCTGTCAGTGAGTACTAACTATACAGCTGTTAGGATTGTACTAACTATAGTATATTCAAAGGCAGCATCCCAGATAGAAATCCCTCAATTTGAAGAGGACCTCTAATACTTGCAAAGCCATCTGTTAGTTGCCATTCTTTCAGTGAAACTTGACCAGGTCACTGCTCAGTATTTCTGTAGACACTCTGCTAATATATTTTAAATTTTTGTTTTCAGCTTATTTTTCTCATTTCTCAAACGAAAAGTTTGTCAGTTTGATTCGTCAAAATCCAAGAGTACTTAGTAAAAACATGGAAATTTGGGATAGGAGAGAATGTATTTTGACCTTAAGCATGTTAATGTACTGAAAAACAGTCCTTTTTTAAAGAATGATAATACTTATTACATCTAACTCCTTACCTACTCTTTCTTTTGCTCTCTCTGGGTTCCTTTCAATTAATTGCCTGATATGTGAATGGTGAGTGTGTTTTTTGGATCATGTCTTAAGTCGTTCATTTTCTGACAGAAAACAAGCAGCATCCTATTAAAATGGTGGCTCCCCACTTCATCCACATCGTCTTACAAAATCATGCTGCTAATCTGCTACTACTTATCCTTGATAAAGGAGTAATTCCTTTTCTTGTTACGTAGCACAGTTCAATGAACTACCCAGTGGATTGATTTTGTAGTTTTCTTAAGCTTTTGTCTTTTTTTCTACGTGCATTTAAGAGACCTCCATGAACAATGCAAATTGTAAACTTGAAGCATTTTTAATAATACTATAATACCATGCAGCATCCCTGATGGATTCTGATCTATATTTCACATACATGCAATAGCATGTGTTTACACATGCTTTGCAGGTAAAATACATTTGTGTACATAAGATATGATAAGCCATGCAATCCAGAGAACATTTTTGTGCCTGTGAAGTCATTGTCAGTGATGTGCATGCAGTTTAACGCTGCTGGCTTTTGAGTCAAGTAGGATTCTGCATGACATGCTGTTTACATTATCCTCTATAAGTCTGACCACAGCTACCATTTGTAGTACCAGCACATCTTTTGGAGACTCTTCTTTCAGGTTGCTAGGCAGTGTTCTACTGGAGCACTATTCCATTGCACTGCTGGTGTGCAGTGTGTGCAATGACAGTGTCTTGGTACGTATGTAGCTATAGATTGGTGTGTATGTTCCTTCCGGGATACTGCATGAGACTTGCATGTTACTTTAAAACATTGAGAAGTCTTATTAATTTGAACCTATCCCTTCTGTAACGTGGATATTTCAGAATATGGATTCTGAATTAATATGCTCATATATGCATACATACATATTCACGTATTGTGACACCTGGACTTAAGTGCTCGTTCATTTTTCACAATTTGGGAAAAAGCCCAAAATCCTGTATCATGATCTAAACATGGCATTATATTGATTTAATTTTTGAAGACTAAGGGTTTAGGGGAAAAAAAAAAAAAATATATATATATATATATCCCTTCCAGTGGAATTTTACTTAATAAATTGTAATCATCTGGTTCTTAGATGTACCTTGAAGATGTTAGTATGTGGTTTAGCGTTTTGGGGAAAAAAAAAAAGGATATAGTACAGTAGTCTCAGAAGGCTCTTATTTAATGGCAAGGGATGGAAACTGTCTTAGATTTAAAAATTGTTAATGAGGTTAACAAAAATGTTACTGAATATTGCCAGTGTTTTTATGAGCAATGTCCAACATAAAATATTTTATACGTATTCCTCCCTAACAGGCTGGAAAGCTGAAGGATGGTGCTCGTTCTGTGACCAGAACGATTCAAAATAACTTTTTTGATAGCTCCAAGCAGGAGGCCATTGATGTTTTGTTATTGGGAAATACCCTAAATAGTGATTTAGCAGATAAAGCACGGGCTCTCTTAACCACCAGCAGTTTACGCGGTATGTGTCTTTCAGGATTTTAATCTGTCTGATAACTAACTAGTTGGTGTAAGAAAGCTGTATGGAGTCTGTTTTTTCAAAGCAGTATTGCAAAGTGTAATAGCTATTTTTATGTTCTGTTGGCTTATATTAAACGGTAAAAGTTACTTCTTCTTGACTAATATTGCCAAACTAACCTGCTGCAGTAATTTGTTTACTGTTCATATTTTGTTCATATCTGGTGGTTTAATAGGAAAATACCTGGGGAGTGTATTTCTCAAAACTTTACAGTAGTGCATGTGAGATAGGGTTTGTTCACACCTTCAGACCCGTTTATAGTAAGCGTTAGCTATGACAATTACATGCTGAATTTTGGGGAAAAGTAAATCCTGGTTTGTTTTCAAAATGTTTAAAATATAATGGTTTTAAAAAATGTTTAAAAATGGTTGGTTGCTGAATGTCTTTCTTTAGTTGATCTGTCATGTCAGTGAAGAACTTCTCACTGTGGTGCTATACTAGATGCAAAACATTTCTTTTTTTTTTTTTTTTTTGCTAACTTAAGAGTGCTTAATGATTGTATTTATCATTTCGGTTTATCATTTTGCTCCTCTACTGAGGATCAAAGAGGATTTTCCGAAGAGAAGAAAATTTAAAATAATAGGAGCTATTAGAAAATTCCTGGTGAATGAGAATGAGTTTCCATCACAAAAAATAAATCTTTTTTGTGTGTAAAGAGACCTTTCCCATGAACATGTGCACCACCAAAATATGTCAGGCAATGGGTGACATTCTGCACTAAAATCAGAGAGAGATTTCAATGAGAAGCTCTGCTTAGGCACAGTCATGTGGGGTTTGGAGGGTATGGTTGCCTGAATCTAGCTCACCTGATGAGAACGGGGCAATAGATCAGAGAACCCTGCATTTCCAAACAGAGCCATAGGCTGTGCAATCCCCAGGAGTGCAGTCGTGTCCCACTAGTAGCAAATGATACAAGAAAACTCTTGCCCTGTTGTACTACACATCTTGTGTTCATCTAAGTTACTATGTATAACCCGAAAGTCTTTTCCTCTCATTTTTTTTTTTTTTTTTTTACGGTGAGATTTCATTTTGTAACTTTTCCTGCATCAGAAACTTGTCTCAAAGCGAATCGAAAGACCTTCTTGTTCCTTCTCACTTTCTCTGTGAATGCAAGCTGGCCTTTTGATATTTGCAGCTCCTGCCAGTGGTAGAAGATGAGTCAGTCTTCACAGAGCATAAGTTCATTGCATTTTCTAGTAGGTGAGGTATAAGTAGGGCAAGAATGGAGACTTTGTCAATACTGTTGTGTAACTTTTTAGATTTTGCCGCATAAAAGATGTGCTTTAATTGATGTGAACAGTTATGTATAATAAATTGTATATGATAGCATGTTCTCTCTGAATTTTTTTTTAAGCAATTGCCTGTTTGACTAATTCTTTTCTTGTTTCCTTCTTACTGCATCCGTAGTTTCAGAGCAATCATTACAATCAGGTATAGTATAGAAACTAAGCTGTAAATATCCAAGTAGCTGTTCTTCTCTGGCTTTTTTCTATGCCTGTTTGCATAATAGTTGGTCTTGGGCTCACATTTTCTCTGTACTATTTGGACCTGATGTTCCTATGCCACAAAATTCTGTAATATAAGGAAGTCTCTTTAATACAAGAGAAGTGAAAATACAAGAAGTGGAAAAGGTTACCGTTGTGCTCGGGTTTGGATTATAAAAGCATACAGCCAGTTCTTGGTTGTTTTATTTTGTTTTATTTTTGCAAATGCTTTATTCTAGCTGTAGAGGAACTTGCATTTTTATCTGATTTGAGAGCTTCAGTATTCTTGTTTTGTCAAACTGGTTGGTTTTGGGGGGCATATAAAGTAAAATTCTTCAGTACAATTTGTAATTTTGTTGCTTTGCCTTTAGAAGGCTCTACCTACTTCAGTCCTTGCAGGAGACTGACTGTGTTAATCTCCCAGTGATGAGATTAACACAGAGTACAAGAATGATCTGAAATAATGTGCTGACACATGCTTTTGTGGAGCAAAAGTATAAGCAAAACTACTGAGATACAGTTACCCATGCATGCAACAGGAAAGTATTAGAGCATCTGTTTAGGTAGAACTCTCTGTGAAGAGAAAACTCAAAGAGGGACCATCATAGTTAGCATCATATCTCAAGATTAGGAGTTAATATCTTGACCATTGTTTTTTGGGCTTAAAATGAGCTATCAGCTAGTGGAAATTCTCCTTTCTGTTGTAACTCTGTCTGGTTACTCTATCTGGAGCTGCTCCATCTGAAGAGATGATTTGTATGCGCTATGTATTTTTAAAGGAGGACTGTGAGTACTTCTCAGCTTCATCACCTCCTTGCTCCTAGAAACTATTAGTTAAAAAGCAAAATTCCTATTGTATATTCAGATTTTACTATATGCTAAGAAAACTTAACACAATGACCCAGAAACTGCTGTTTTGAGTTCATTTTGTTACTTTTTGGAAGTAATTTTGGTGAAGCCAGATTTAGGTGCTTAGTTTCTAGGTGAGGGGAAAAAGTAGATACTCAATACCTGGGAAAATAAAGGGAAAAGAAGAGGGAGTGAAAACAGGAGGCTACTAAACTGGGAAAATTATTTGAACAATTATTTAGGAATTGTGGGGTTCTGCACAGTCTCCGTGGAACTTGGATACTCAGGTAGTAGCCATGTGCCCCATGTACTGCAGAACGAATGGGGAGGATCCTTGCAAGAAGCACTTAAGAAGTTGTTGTTGACTTAGTTTTTGTTGAGATACATCGGAAGCTCCTTATAAATGGCAGAGACTCAGTAGGACTTGTAAATGTAGATTTTTTTTTTAAAACTTACTGATATAATATTTTACTTTGGACTTCACCTGGATGCAGATTGCATATGGTGAAAAATGCCTGCCGTAATTTGGACATTGCAGCAGAAGAGTTCGGTTGCATTTTGAATTCATGTTTCTTTTGTGGAATTGGTTTCCAAATGCGTACCTGCTTAGTATGAACAGCAGTTACAACATTCTTGTTACATTGTAACATACAATGTAATTTATTGGGTTATTGGTGTTGTAGAGTGGGACAACTGTTTCGTTAAAAGGGTAATCAGCTAGAAATGTGAAGGAAAATAAATGTATGCAGGATGCTCAGGAGCTCTGAAATACCATTGGCTTACTCACTGTTTTGGAAAAAGGGGTGAAAATATCTTGGTTTTCCTTCATTATTCTCATTTTGAATGAAGAGTCATTCTCCAGTTTAGAAGTTTTTCTAGTGTAACAGTATCAATTTCATATCTGCAATAAGCATGTTATCAGGTGCCTGATGAAGTTGCATTCTGTTCCACTCTGCTTTTTCACATTAGGGACTCATTACAGCACCAGGAGTTAAGTAGGCAGTAATCTGATCTTGTGCGATAGGAAATGTGAATTATGTGGAGCAACTGTTTAAACTCAAAGTTAGTGCCAAAGAAAAAGGGGCTGAAGTGAAGAAGTCCAAGCTCAGTTTTTAAACTTGCTGGGAACACTACAAAGACTAATTTGTGCCTGTCTTCAGAGCCTCTCTGTGGTACTATTTTGTATTCCTTGGGTTCAGCTCACTTGTAGGGTGATTTGGGTACTTGCCTGCATTCTGGCTGCATCATTTCTTGGATTGGTTTCATTTCAGTGGTCAAGTGCTGGGATAATTTCTCTCTTTGACTCTCATTGGTGTTGCAGCATTTGGTGGACTTCTTAACTTGACTGTTGCTTAGCATGTAGGTACTTCTGGTGGTAACCTTATGAAGGTGTGAGGTATTCTGCTGACTCCTTACAGTTTTGTTGACTTCATTTGCCTGGACTATGATAAGGAAATTAAATCGCAAACATGATCTCCTTGCGTTACTCTCAGCGATACCAGTCAGTTTGCTGGCTCTTGTGTGTGGTTACCCCACGTACAGACATATGATTCATTCAACAGTGTATTTATTCACAAATGTAACACAAAAATTTGACACTGCTCACTAGAAATCCTGTTTGGGGATTTGAGTGACAATAGTGTGCCTGGTAATTGACCATTTTGCCAGACACCACACAGTAGAGGAAAGAATTCTATCCAATGAAGTTTGCATGATTCTCATAAACTGATGACCGTGATGGTCTTACAAGCAGATAAATTAATTTTGCTTGAGTGCAGTGCAAGCAATAGTGTTCACATCTAAAGCAATTTCTTTCCTACTTTGACTAGAGAAAAAACAATAGCATAATTAAGAGAGAGGTCTGTATATTTCAGGAAATATGTTTATAAAATATATATAGTTGTTATGCAGATCTGCGAAGGGAATTTTGGAATCCCTATAACTTCAGTGTCTAAGCATTAAATATATACATTTCTCACAATGCCCTTTATAAGTAGGTCACTACTCTTTTTCCCATGTGTCACATAGTAAAAAGGCACAGAAAGACTGAGATAGAAGAGAAGTTAGTTTTAAATCCTAGCCTACTTCCCTCATTAAAACAGAATTTCAGGGATTCAACTTACCTACACAGCAATTTGGGTTTGTGGTTTAAAAAGAACATATTTTGATAAGATAATTTACCTTATCTGTTTTAGTGAATGGATCTACTTCAATCATTTTTTCATTTCAAGAAATTGTTTGTAAATTGTTGTGTTGATTAATGAGATTCTAATTTCATAAATGCAATCTGTGTAAATGAGATAGATATCTGTGCTGGCATGTATTGAAAATAAATTTCCATAGGGATTATAGATAGGCTAGAGAATGATGGATGTGATATATGATGATATATTAATATATATATTACTATATAGAGAAATGTAAATATATAGTTATGTATAGTAATACATATATACACTATATTTGTTATACCTATATAACATATGACTAAATTTTATGCTAATATACATACTATATAGAATGCATATAGTAATGTGTATTACTATATATGTAGCATGTATGAGTATATATATGTTACATAATATATAATTTTGAACAAATTATTACCATCTTTTATTCAGTCGGTATCCTACCTAGGCAAATAAAATGTCTACAAATGTACTTCACCTGGTGAAATGCTGCATCTATTTTGCTTTGTCACTTTTTAACTTTCTGTATGTCTATGCATGGTTTTATTGCTTTTTTTTTTTTAAGGAAAAGATCTCATTGCCCAGTATTTTTGGGGAAAAAAAAAAAAAAGGGAAAAAAAAAAAAAGAAATCCTATATAAGAATAACGTATGTTTACATGTTTTTGCAGCATCTGTAAAAGTGCTGAAGAGTATGTGTGAAAACTTTTATAAGTATGCAAAACCGAAGAAAGTTCGAGTCTGCGTTGGGACGTGGAATGTCAATGGGGGGAAGCAGTTCCGAAGTATTGCCTTTAAAAATCAGACCCTCACTGACTGGCTTCTGGATGCACCAAACATAGCTGGTATTCATGAATTCCAAGGTAAGATTTGTAGTCTGGCCTCTTTTTTCTCTCTCTCTTTTTTTTTTTTTTTTTTAATTGAAAGCTCTCTTTCTTAATGAGACCGTGAACATTAGAATAAAAATATGAGGTCTTGGTTCCAGAGTTAATCGTAACCAACAAGTGGCTTTTTCAATATTTAAATGCAGATCGAAGAAGCAAACCTGTAGACATATTTGCCATTGGATTTGAAGAAATGGTGGAGTTAAATGCAGGAAACATTGTGAATGCAAGGTAGGTGATAAAATCTATGCGAAATTAATTCCACTGACAGCTAGACTTAAGTATAATGCAATTCTTTCTCCTTAATTTTACAGATTGCGATTATTTTATGTTAATTTTGTATTCCTGTTCTCTCTGCCTGTGTCTGCGCTGAGACTGCAGAGTCATCTCAGCTTTTGTTAGTGAAGCTGTGAACACTTGAGATTACTCAAAATAATCTCAAGGATCCAAACAGTCAGTACTTGGTCATATTTTGGATTGTGCTGAAAAAGTTCAGTAGCCTCTGAGTTTTGGGGGGGGGGTTTTGTTAAACACATTGAGAATTTCTCTCTGATGCTGGTGGATGCTGCAGTCTATGTGCCATCCTAGGTGCTGGGAGCAGTGGGTTCTGTGAAATCCCTTTCAAAAGCATGAGTTGTTGGTATGCCTTTGTATACTGTCTGGCATCAAATTTTGGTCTATGTAAAACAAGTGCATTCTCTTATACTGTCAGTCTTTGCTGTTGTCAAAAGCTGAAGTAACTTCTGAGCATAACTTGATCTATTTGTAGTTTGTTTTTAGCTCTGTTGTTCCATATGTTGCGTGTATACTCAGTATACAGTATATAATCAGTGTATAATCAGTAACTGTGGGATTTGGGTTGTGTTGTTTTTTGCTCCTGGTGAAGTGGGATATGAAAATATACTTTTGTCAGTTCTGGATGATACGAGTGATGAAATCTTCATGTGTAATCTTAGGATTATATTCTAGGTCTATTTCTTTGTCCATTGTTTTGTTTGTCTGTTTTGCATGTTTTTCTGTTTTTTGTGAAGCTTAAATTCATCAGGGGAAAAAAAAAATCTAAAGCCTATTGCACTGTGTGCCTTTGCAAAAGCTTTTGTCCTGAGGACAAAGTGGCATTTTGTTTCATCCACTAATTTGCACTGTCTAGTTAGCAGTGCTTCTAGATCTGTCATTTTTTTCATGTATATCCTATGCTAGCTCTGAGAACCATAGTCATTATGTCTTCGAGGAAGTTTCTTCTTGATCTAAGACCACAGACATGTGTTTTCCATATTTAACTGAACTCTAGGCTAGGAGGTAATTCCCAAGAAAAAATTTTACTCCTGTACTCTAGCCTCAGAGATATGGGAAAGAGTCCTGTTTTCTAAATAGTCCATGTTATTCTGAAAAGTGAGGCAACGTTTTATGAGTTTCACTACAGTCTTCTAGGCTGCGACTCTGCTAGAAGGCAAATTCACTGCTTTGCTTTGACCTGATTTCCCAGGGTCTGGTTAAAATTACTGTATGAAGGTGATTGAATGAGATCAACACTCTCAATACCTGCTTAATTTCTTTTCTTTTAAAACTGGCACTTTTTATCTCTCTGCTAGCACAACCAATCAGAAGCTCTGGGCTGCAGAACTGCAGAAGACCATATCAAGAGATTACAAGTATGTGCTGCTGGCTTCCGAGCAGTTAGTTGGCGTCTGCCTCTTTGTGTTCATCAGGCCCCAGCACGCTCCCTTTATCAGGTCAGTGAATGCACAGCTGTGCCCAGGGCTGGGTCACCTGCAGTTTGTTGGGTATTGCACACTGATGTACAAGTATACTGAGAAATGTGTTGGGCTCCATGAGAGAGAACTAGCTGCTTAGCTTCTTTTATTGTAGCTTTAAATTTCTTATCAGTTGACTAGAAGGCTTGAAAAGTGGAGGTGTAACGGTCCTGCTTGTTGACTTTTACTTAAAACAGTTCTGTGGCTTACTGCTGAAATAACAATGTGAAAATGTCATTTTTTCCCAAGATAAGGTCCTATTGTTATCCTTTAGTTCCTTTACAAAGTATCTTTGAGGGATACAGTCCTCCTCAAACAAATGTAGAGCTGTTCATCCAGAGGGCAGCGGGCATGGAACAGGCTGCCCAGGGCTGTGGGCACAGCCCCCAGTGCAGGAATTCAAGGAGATCTGGACGGTGCTCTCAGACATAGGATTTCAATTTCAAATGGTGCTGTGTGGAGTTCAGAGTTGGACTCAGCCATCCTTGTAGGGCTCTTCCAGCTTTGGATTTTCTATGATTTTATGATTTGAAGGTTTAATGTTTGTTTAACTCTTTCAGAGATGTTGCTGTGGATACTGTAAAGACTGGCATGGGAGGAGCCACTGGTAATAAAGGTGCAGTAGCAATTCGGATGCTGTTTCATACATCCAGTCTTTGCTTTGTCTGCAGCCACTTTGCTGCAGGGCAATCACAAGTTAAAGAAAGAAATGAAGACTTCATAGAAATAGCTCGCAAGCTCAGTTTTCCAATGGTAAGCAATAGTGTTCAAATTCCTTAACAACTGAGAAATTAAGCCCCTTGGAGATGCACCAGCAGTATCATCCAAAAGTTTGTTTTTCTCACCTTCCCAAATGCCTTTGAGAAATATCCAACTTTCCTTGGATTATAGAGGTCTCAGAGATAAAAATAAATTCCCACCATTTTTGTTGAAATGGAAGATTAGAGAAAAATAGAGCTTCCCACAGTAATGACAAATGGAAAAGATAGAGGTCTGAAGGTTTAGCATTGGGAAGAGACCCTAGAGATTCCTGAGATGTAGAATTTTTGTAGGTACTAAAGTTAATCAATTATGAGGGGGGGAAAAAAAACAACTATGGGAACAGCTCTGTTTTCAGTGCACAAGAATGATATATTTTTTTTTTGCTAGCTCATCTTAGCTTCTTTTCAACTTTTGTCAAATCAGATCATGCAGTTCTGTAGTTTATTCTCATAAAAAGTTATCAAATACCAAATAAACAGTAATTTCAGAACTTGCTTGAGACAAAAATGTCTTAAGTTGCCATTGTTAGCTTCTGTGGCGCTGTGCAGACAACTGACATCTGATTTTATTGGGCTTCTTTTTTTTCTAAATTTTTCACCCTTGTTCTACTTTAGTTTTTCTTGAATGTATTGTATTTTTAGAGTTTCCAGAAACAGTTTTGTAAATACTATTGTTTTAATTTACTGCATTTGCTTTGATTTACTTAAGGGCAATGAAAAAATCAAAACAAAGTAATAATTTTCACTCAAGGCCTAGGCCTTCTTAGTACTGAAAGAGCTCTTCTGTCTGTTCCTAGCCTCAAAAAAATTGTATGTAACTGAAAAATTTGCAATTAAATCCGAATAATAAACCCTTCAGCTTGCAGTTTGTGCCAGGATATTCTGCCAGAAGATCTCAGGATAGTATTTGTGACACAGACAGCAGATGAAGAATTCATGGGATCCAGTTCAGATGATTCATGTTTCTTTAGAAATGCCAGCTGCATAGAAAGTGTTTATCTCCTTTCATATCACGCATGTGTGAATAACATACCTGTGGCTGTTGGTTCTAACTGTATGGATGCTAAACACTGACACTTGTCCTAATCAGATAGAAATAATAAATAGTTTGATTAAAAAAAGACTAACGCTTCCTAAACAACTGCACCTGAAACTAGTAAATTTCTGTCACTTGATTATTTTTTAACTTCAGTGTGTGCTTCTCTCTTATAGGGAAGGATGCTTTTTTCCCATGACTACATCTTTTGGTGTGGTGACTTCAATTATCGAATAGATATTCCTAATGAGGAGGTTAAGGAACTAATACGACAACAAAACTGGGATTCCCTTATAGCAGGAGACCAGCTTATCAATCAGAAAAATTCTGGACAGGTATCTTAAATACATCATCACATTCAAGAATAGTGGAGAAGCACTCTGTTGTTTGATACAGACTTAGCTATAGGATCCATATTAGGTTTATAGTCAAGTCAAATGGTGGTGCAAGAATAGACTGTAGGTTGGACCTGATTCCGTTAACTAAAGGGTCTTAGCTTATGTTTAATCTGAACGCGGCAGGAGCGCACAAATCTTCTGGCCTTCTAGTGTCTTAGGTTGGCCAGCTTTATCTGTTAATGCTGGGCAGGTGATTGAAGGAAATGGTGATAGCATTTCTTTAATCTTTCATATCGTGTCAGATGTATTGATTTTAAAGTCTGTTGGGGTTTTTTTGTTTGTTTTTTTCTTTAACTCATTAATTTACACATGAGGCACTTGCCTTTCTGAATGTGCTATGTACGTTCAGAAAGGTAAATAAAATATAATCACAGTTCCCAACTTTGCTGACAAATTAGCAACTACTCAACAAATTAAAGTGCTGTGGACAGCATCCTGATGGCCTGAAGTTCTGCATGATATTGCTGGAACAGTATGTTGCTGAGGAGTCTGGGTTTCAAGACATAATTGTTGACATACTTCTGTTTAATGATGATCTGTCTGGGTTGCTGTTTAGTCATAGTGGCAGATGTAGAATGTTCTCAGTAAATAAAATTTGGAAAAAGATTTGTATTATCAAGTGCCTTTTTTTTTTTTTGGAGATGTCTATAAAGGTTTTCACTGTTAAAAAAGAGAGTTCTGATTAGTTTCAAGCTGTTTCCCATCTGTTTCTGTCTTCTGGCATGACAATTGTTGTTTTTTTTTTCTATAGATTTTTAGGGGATTTTTGGAGGGGAAAATAAACTTTGCTCCTACGTACAAGTATGATCTGTTTTCTGATGACTATGACACCAGTGAAAAGTGTCGCACGCCAGCGTGGACAGATCGTATTCTTTGGAGAAGAAGAAAATGGCCCTTTGACCGATCAGGTTTGAGCTCTTCCTTAAATTTTTTTAAATATTCTTTTAACCGGTGTACCGAATCTATTGAGTGACATTCATAGTGCCAGCAGTTCTGAGCTTGTCTCCCTGGCTTTGTACCAGGCAGAAAGCTTCTAACAGAATTTTTTATACACAAGAGTGACACTGAACAGGTGGATCATGAGACAGACAAGAGTTACTGACATTTTACTTGTTCAAAAGGAACTTTTTCTTTCTGTAAAATGCTTGGTCTAATTTCTTTTTTTTTTTTTTTTTTCTTTTTTTTTTTTTTTTTACTACTTGGAATTTTTTATCACGTTCCTGCAATCACTGTATCTTTCCCCTTCTGTTTTCATTAATATTGAATGTAGCTGAAGACCTGGATCTTCTGAATGCCAGCTTTCATGATAACAGTAAAGTCCCTTATACGTGGAATCCTGGTACTTTGTTGCACTATGGAAGAGCAGAGTTGAAGACATCTGATCATAGGTTTCAGTTTTTTTAATACATTACTTCCTAATCATTGACAATTTAAGGCATCTTAATTCTGTTTACAACCTTTTTTTTTTTTTCCCCAAGGCCTGTAGTGGCATTGATTGACATTGACATATTTGAAATTGAAGCAGAAGAGAGACAGAAAGTTTATAAAGAGGTGATTGCAACACAGGGCCCACCTGACGGTACAGTAATGGTCTCCATCAAAAGTTCTTCAGCAGAAGAAAGCTACTTTGATGATAACCTGATTGATGACCTTCTTCAAAAATTTGCAAGCTATGGAGAAGTTATACTTATAAGGTTAAAAAGGCCTTTTATTCTTTATTCCTTTGCATTTTTCCTTTTTATTTCCCGAATTAAGTGTCTTAGTAGGCATTTCAGTTCTGATTTGCTTCATTTTTAATGTTCAGTTTTCAACTCTGATTTTAATAGAAGCTAAAGATTAGTTTTACATAACTATATGCATTTCAGTTTTCAGACTGTTTCTCATCTTTATTTTTGAGCTATAGTATCATACTTTGGAAATTAGACTTAAAATTTAATATACGTATGATTTTGAACAAATTAGGTCAGTAGTTTTTAAGGAACTGAACAAAAGAGGATCCCTGTGATTGCTGTTTTCACTTAGTTGTTAATGGAACCCATTGACTTTTTCTAGAACCCTAAGAAGTACCTAGTGCACAGTTTGATCTAATGTGGAATGCTTGATACAAATTCTTAACTTCTAGCTGCACAGTTAATTTTGAATGTAAATTGTATAGCTGTAGTCGCATAATCTTAAAATGACAGTGGTTTCTGTGTAATACTTATCAATTTTTTCAGCCTTTTTTCCCCCAAAGGGTCTGTTTGCTAAAGCTTATTAGCCTGTATGCATATATATATACATATATATACATATATATATATATGTATATACACACACGCACACATATATACATGATCAGTGACAAACCTTTAAGCTAAGAGGCTTCGAATGATCGTAGGTAGGATGAAAGATTGTTGCCTATCATTTCCCAAGTATTTATCAATGGACTTTGCAGATTCGTGGCAGACAAGATGTGGGTAACGTTTTTGGAAGGAAGCTCTGCTTTGAATGTTATGAATTTGAATGGTACTGAGGTAATGTAAAAATTACTAAACTTTCTTATACCAAGAGAAGTATTTTTAAGTGCTGCTTTGTTTTTGGTTTGATTTTTACAAGATTTTCATGTTCCGCACTAGGCTGTTGCATCTAGTCTTTTTTCTGCTTTTGATAGCCTCATAGCATTTATACAGTCTTCCAAAAACCAACATAAGGAAGTCATAAGATTTATTTAGTTTTGGGATAAGGGCTATTAGGAAAATTAAGATCTTATGTTTAGGGATATCTTCATCAAAAAAGGATTTAGAAAAAACAAAAAATTATTTTGTGATTTATATAGCACAGCTTTTACCTCGAATTTTTGGCAGGAACTAGTTCATCGTTGTAATAGCCTGCTATCTGTAAGAAGAGAGCGTTCCTGTATTGAAGCGTTGACATATCTAAGTGATTGCAGCTCTTTCTTTGACTTTTCTAGGGCCAGTATTTTATTTTTGTAAAAAATAAATAAGGTTTCACACTCAAATTTTTACTCAACTACACTTCTGTTAAAACTTAGGTTCTGTATGGTGATGTTTGCAGGTGGATCTTCGTATCCACTGAGATTTTCACCAACAATCCATGTACTGTAGGGTCTCGTCATGTATCATTTTGAGGAACGATGGCTGTTTATCAGTCTAATAATGACTTTGTTAATATAGTTTAATAGGAAATCTGTTTTCCTTTACAAAAAGTAATCTTTCTGTCAGAACAAAGAAACCAGAAGCTTTCCTGTTAACTGAAAAGAAAGAAAGAAATCTTGATAGACAAGTTCTCTGGTTTACTTTGGAAAAACATTACATATAGTTGCAATTAGTGATAGAATCATAGAATAATTAGAGTTGGAAGGGGCTGCTGAAGGTCATCTAGCCCAGCTCCCATGCAATGAACAGGGACATGCGCAGTTACATCAGGTTGCTCAGGACCTTATGGTTTAAACTATGTAAATGCACTTAATTAGAAAAATGAAGTGAAAATTATAATTATTTTTCTGTGAAATGTCACTGTTGTTGTTTGGTCCCATAAATTCTGATAAATTGTGATTTTTTTCATAATTTTATTATTTTTTTTTTAATGCAGAATGCTGAATTTTAATATCCCTATTTTTAACAATTTTTGTTTTATGTGTACCTTTATGACAATTCAGATACTGGGAAGGATTATAAACATAAGTTTAAAGAATCCGGACTGGATCAGAAGTTTGGAGGATGAAATGAATCTAGAGAAGATTAATGTTGGGCTGCCTTCATCAACAAGCTCCACCTTGCTTTGTGAAGACGCTGAGGTTACTGCAGACTATGATATGGAAGGTCTGTTGGAATAAAATACTATTTTTGAAATGCTTATAGTTCTAACTAATCTAGTTAATTTAATACCACTGTAATTTAACAAGCATATACCTAGCAGAAACAGGTAATTAAAAAGCTTTTATTTCTAATAGTATCTTGCCAGTTTATTGAGCCATTTCTGATGGCAGTTTGCACTGTATGCACTGTACACATAAGTTTTACTAATTTACTCACTCTTTTTTTTATTCTTTTCACTTGGTCCTGTAGTGTCACAAGGATCACTTCATTCAGGCAGCTTTTATGTTTTTATGGAGACGATCTATAAGTAGGATATCAAAATTCAGGTTACAGAGCAATTTTTTTGGGGCCATATAACAGATAGGACTAATGAGGTCCCATGCTAAGTATTGATACACTTACCCCACTCCTCACAAACAACTGATGAACCTTTTAAAGGCAGGCAAGTATCACCTGGATAAAGAAGCCTTCATCCTCTGTTGCTCCTTGGAACTGGCTCATCTTCAGCATTCGTTTGCTGCTTTCCAGTTCCTTGTTTCTGTCTTTTTTTTTTTCCTGCCATTGTTTTTGAAATGAAATCCTTGAGCTGCTAAATTTCACTCTTGCATTCTTCACACCTCTGCAGTTTGCTTTTCTTCACTTGCATGTTTTTTATCTATGTACTTTCTCACAGTTTTTCCACTAAGCATATGCCAAAGGCACCTTGCCTGGTGACACTTCTTGTGGTGGTGTTTTCCTTGAGCAAATTCCTTGAGAAACCCGAGGGCTTTTTGCAGAAAATCCCACATCCAAAGTCAGTTGATAATTTTCCCTCTTATGAAAATAAGTAACTATAGCTCCCTTATTTTGACATGCTTTTTTCTTTTTTGGGTCATGGTTATCTAGGTGACATTGATGACTATAGTGCTGAAGTAGAAGAAATCCTTCCTCAGCACCTACAGCCAACCTTAAGCTCTGGCCTTGGAACCTCCCCAAGCTCCTCGCCACGTTCCAGTCCCTGTCAGTCTCCTACACTGTCAGATGGACCCACACTCCCAGTGAGACCGAGCCGAGCCCCAGCAAAAACTCCTGGACCACCAGTTTCCCTGCACAGTGTGTATTATGTTGCTCAACTTCCTCAGCTACTGTATGGTGTGGCAGTGGCATGGCCTAGTGGCAGAATACTTGCTTGTAGATAATTTTTAATAGCCCTTCTAGAGTAATAAAAAAGGCTATTCTTGTCATTGCATTTTACATATAGGTAGCTTTGGGTAAACCACCTCATTCTTGAAAAGCATGTACTTATGAAAGCGCATGAGACGAAAATCAGCTTATTTTCACTGTTGGTTTAATTTATTTCCCCTCTCTCCAAACCTCAGTGCTACTTCTGTATTGCTGCATTGGCAGTTCTGGGAACTGACCATTCTTTCTGAGGAAATAATTTATTATTACAGAAGCTTAACTGGGAATAGAATACAAGTGATTAATTTTTGCACTGTTTTCTGTCACGTTCTCCAGATGAAACTCAACTTGGTACCCAGCAGAAAGACACTTCTCAGACCTTGGAGCCCAAGCGCCCTCCACCGCCTCGCCCTGTTGCTCCTCCTGCACGTCCTACTCCACCACAGAGGCCACCTCCACCATCAGGTAACGTGGTGACACACACTGGGAGATTGGAAATACTTTGTTTTGGCTCTGTGAGATGAGCTTTGAAGTTCCAGACCCAAAGCACCTATGGTTTGGGGCTCAACACAACCTCACCAGAGGTTTTTCAATAAGATATTTATTAGCCAAATTATGTTGAGGTAAAACATGTGTTTTTCAGCACCATTTAATTACTATTTTATTTAATGAATGAGTTTTATAATACTTACAAACTAATTTCTACAGCTCTAAAACATGGGCTTCCCATAGCATTGTTTAATCAGCATTTTCATTTTTGTATTGCATCTTAAATTTTTATACAAAAGACAAAGAAACATGTAATCATTGATTTGTATTCCTTTGGTGTTGACACCATTACTTTATCATGTCTGAGTTCTTATTATAGTATTTATCTGGATCATCTGAAAATGTAAACAATTGTGTTAAGAGAAACTGGATGTCCAGAAGCATACGGGCAGCATAGTTACTAACACACTGACCCTTGCCATTTTTAACTTTCTCATTCTTTTTCTTCCCTCTTATTATACTGATATTTTTCATTATTGCTGCATTCATTTCTTAAATACTGTAAGGCGGTAGGAGTCCTGCACCTGCTAGAAAGGAGTTTGGAGGTAATGATTTTAATTGTTTTCAAGTATGACTATATAGCAAAATTTCAATGGTCTCTTTTGACAATACTTAATATTGATGTCCAAAGGAGGAAATTATATTTGTATTTAAAAATTATTAATTTTTGTTTCTCAGTATTTGTATCCCTGCTGAATTACAGTTGATTTTTTTAGCAAAGCAATATTTCTCCAGAAGTTGGTACACTGTAGTCAGATTAGCACTGTTCTGTGTTTCTATCTTGTTCTTTGTCCTTGTCACAGCATACCCAACTAACTTTTCAATGAAAGCTGTCTTGTTGGTAGCTGTGAAAAACATAGATTTTTTTTTACCCTTGCTGTTCATGATAAGGCACATTGTGAATTGAGTTGTGATTGTAGTTGCTTAGAGTGATTATCCATTAATTGCTCAAACTGAAACTGCTGCTGAACTCTGGCCAGGTTTCCCCTGGATGATCACCAGTTAGCAGAGAACTGCAAATCACTGAGCTATATATGTTTCTAGGCTGAACACTCACATCTGCATCATTTATTTGCTATTTCCAAGTATCCAAATGTGCTCTTAAGCCTTTCCTAGACACATGAAACATCATCCATAGTTCTTGGAACTGGCGTGTAATTCAGCAGTACAAATTTAGCAAAGGAATTTGTGCAATTACTTTAAAGGCATTCGAGATACGAGTCTACAAAGAAACAAAATCCTGAAATAATTCTCTCCTAATTCCTTTTCTTTTAATAGTACTGAAGGCCTTATAAACTCTTTGGTTTTGTTTTATTTTTTCCAGCTTGATCTGCTTTTGCATGTTATAACAACTCACCTGTTCTCAGAGTGCTTCTTGAAACTAATCTTTGTATATTTTTGACACTTGCCCTGCTGTCTTGCAGGGACTTAAATTAGTTTGTTAATACATGGGATACAGTGACTCTCTGGAATAATGGAATACTTTTTAATGGCTATTCAGGTGTTGCCACTCTGTAGGAAACAAGGTTTTTTGGTGAAAACAATTCTAAAAGAAGTAATCATTTCACATAATCTAAAAATATGACATTCTGTTGTGCCACAGATGTGTACAGCTCTTAGATTAAATTGAGAATAGGGGGTTATTATGCCGAAGTCATAATATTTCAAATTAATTGAAATGCTTAAGCTTTAGAAAATAGTATATACATAATGCACAACATATGTGAGATTCAATTTGTACTACTTCAGTCCTATATAGCCTTGTGTGCATTGATTCAATCATGTTTGTCTAGTTTCAATGTCAGTTGTGCAAAGACCAGCCTTCATTTCTTGCTCTTCTCCAATGTCATTTTGCATAAAGAGTTACAGCTTGCATAAAACTTGCTTTTTAGCAATCTTTTAAAAGAGTGTAGTATATTCTTTTTTCATATATTATTCTGATTTAAAACTCATCCTACTTTTTCTGTTCTCCACGTTTTCCACTCATGGACTACATTTATAAGGCACTGACGCTTTGCTTTTCAGCAGTACCTGAGCTTAGTTCAGAGGAAGTTAGCACAGGACTGGAAGCAGAGTGTAAATGTCACAGTGCTTGTGTAAATGGCATCTGTTTCTCTTATCTGGAATGTGTGCTCCTAAAACACTGTTAAAATACCTCTGTGTACTGTAGAAATGTATGACTTCTATAGAATGCAAAACAACATTGTTCAGATATCTGAAATGCCATTCATTTTAAATGTTAGCTTTTTCTCCCCTTCTGTTCTAACCTTTTATTCTGAGGGCTTCAGTCCCTTCAGCGCCCATCATGTTTCTTTTCGTGGCTCAGTATGCATTCAAAAATTTTTTTAGAATTTGGTTATACTTTTTATCAGAATTCAGATTTTAAGTAATAATGCACCCCAAACTACATGTTAATTGTAGAGGTTTGCAAAGCGTAGATTTTTTTGCCTGCTAATGTCATTTTGAGGATTCTGTAAGCTCTCAATTGTTTATAGTTCAAAATTAAGATGCTGTACTGCACTATAAATTTTTAGGGAATATTTAAAATGAGATGCTATTGTCAGTTACTTGAAGTTAATAACATCTGTTTTGCTTTTTCCCTTTATTAGTGACATTCAAACATTTCCTGATTAATGCAAGAAAGGCTGATAGTTGTCTTTTATGATTGGTTTAAACCTATTAAAACAGGGTTAAGACTGAGAGAATGCACAATATCTTCAGTATATACAGTCATTTGGGTAACACGTGTTACCTCTTCGCTGTGATCCTAATCCTCTAAATAGAGATTATAAGCCTAGAAAATATAGTAGCAAGATTGATATGCAAAGAAATGCAAATATGCTAAGATGCAAAAGCAAACATGCTTAAGCAGCAAATACTGATTAGTGTACATTGATATTTACAGTCACACGTTAAAAACCTTTCAAGTTCAACGTCTCTATTTTTCCTGTCACTTTTAAAAAAAAAACAAAACAAAAAACAGAGCTAATGTTGAGTACATTAGAATATGGGACATTACAGTCATTTTGAAGAAGATATTTTTTTACAGTCTAAAAAAAAATTGAAGTTTTCTTCCTCTTTTGCTGAAGAAGTAATGTTCAGCAACAGCATGATCTATCCTAAATCTCCTCTCCTTTAGTTTAAAGCCATCACCCCTTGTCCTATCACTATGCACCCTGATAAAGAGTCTCTCCAGCTTTTCTGTAGGCCTGTTCTGTGTACTGGAAAGCTGCACTGAGGTCTCCCTGGTGCCATCTCAAGGCTGAACAAGCCCAACTCCCTCAGCCTGTTGTCACAAGAGAGATGATCAGAGGGCTGGATCATCTTTGTGCCCTCCTCTAGACTCACTCCAACAACTCCATGTCTTTCTTGTGCTGGGAGGCCTGGGCCTGGATGCAGTGCTCCAGATGGAGTCTCACAAGAGTGGAGTAGAAGTCAATGGTCACTTCCTTTGCCCTGCTGACCATGCTCTTCTTGATGCTGCCTAGGATGCAGCAGGCATTCTGAGCTCCATGCTCATGCATGCAGACTTTTTCAGCCTCCAAGCCCTTCTCTTCTGGGCTGCTCTCAATGCGTTCTCTGCCCATCAGCCTGTATTTGTGCTTGGGATTGCCCTACCCAGATGCAGGACCTCCATCCATCTATCTATCTATAGCTATTTATCTATATGTGCCTGTATATGTATACAGGCCCCATATCTGTGTGTGTATGTATATACACACATACATACGTACCCATGCATTTAATTTAGTGAAAGATTGGAGTTGCTTTATTTTCCATTAAGCTAATCTGTAAATGTAATCCTTGCAAAACATGCAGTTCTGTATAAAAGATGTCAGGGCAAAAGTTACAGATTTATTTTTGATAAATCAAACTGCTTTCCTTAAAACTGTTGTTAAATAACTGTATAGCATACTTGCCTGCGACATACTGTATCAGGCTGCAATTAGAATTCTCAACTGTATGGTGCATCAGCATAGGAACACATGTCTATGTGCTTATGGCCAGAGGTTCCTCCCATTTTGTCATTTGAAAGGAGTTTACTTTATTAATCATCTTGCATAAAACAAGATTTACTTCACAAGACAATCCTGAAGATATCTGATCAAAGTATGGGCTGAGGTGAGCTTCATATAGACCTAACCCTGCTCCTAGAGAGGCTTTATTGTGTCTATTTCCATTAGTACTTTTGAAGGAACAGATAGGGTCAGAGGAGCATCCTGTACTCCTTGGGAATGCCCTCCACTGCCCTGTTTTTTCTTCAGTCAGCAGGTCTAATAGCCTCTAGGTTACTACAGTCTTTTCTTCCCCAATGCACCCTTGGGTAGCGTGTGTGTGTGTGTGTATATATATAAATGAAAGCAATTACATTTCCTGTTGTGTCCCCCTATGTTGTTTGTTCATCCCTCTGCAGTGCTGTTTCTCTCTGAAAAGTTTACTGTCAGAAACTTTTGCAATGGAAATCTAAGGTTAATTGGCAGAACCTGGAACTCACCCAGAATATATCATGTGCCAATATTGAACATCTTGGAACCAGATGTTCATGAAAACCAGATATTTGGCATCTCTGAAGATAGTCACATACCAGCCTCATCTGCAGCCTTTAATCTTCCTACTCGGAGCGACACTTCAACCCATATCTGACAAAACTCATGGCACTCTTTCTAGATCATAAAGAGCTCCTGAGCAGATACCACACATTGGCACACGATTAGAAAAACACATGAGTCTGTATCATTGCTAAGGCAAAAGTTGCTTTTAAGGCAGTCTTCTTGAACACCAGCTCCCTTCTCCTCATCTATTCTAAAGCCATTTGAGAATTGCCAGATATTACTTTTACTTATTCCTATATGCACGCCTTAAGGATTCCTCCTTTCATACCATTTGATTTTATTATACCCTGCTCTGTTTTTATCATGTAAGCTTATGGACTCCATGTGTGCTTGATCATATTACAGAATCAAAACAATTCAGTGTGATTATTCATGATTAAAAATCTTTCTCTCAGTGTAAACTTCAACATCTAACTGCAGATATTCTGGCTTTCTGATGTACAGAGTGCTGCTTGGAAACAATGATATAATTCTGTATGATAGAATACACTATATAAAATGCAAACCTGATTTATTCCATTAATTTGCTCATTCAGATGTAGTCTTGTCGGAAATATATAGTATTCTCCCAAATTTTTGGAAGCAATGTTGCTGAGTATAAGTGATACATGTTTGCTTTCAAGTGTTGGAGTATAGATATGTGTTTTAATCAAAAGAATTTCAAGAATTACATTTAATATCATTTTGAATTTATAAAAGATCATGGATAGCATATATTGGAGAAATTAAAATCTTTTTCAACTGTAGCTTAAAGTGTTTCTAAACATGATCTTATTTGATCTCTAATTCCTATCAGTCTGGTTTCCCCGTGCTGCTCCAAACAGTTCTATACCTACAATCTAGTAGGCCATTTTTAAATTATATAGAGCTATCTTGGGGAATATCCTTTCTGGTTTTACTTTCTCAATCTACTGCTTTTCTTATGCAATGTACAGCTTCTCTTCTTTCTCTGAAAAGGTCTTGGAGCTCCTCCCAGTCCTGGGGTAGCTAAGAGAGAAGTAGAAGGTAACATAACAATTTTTGTATTCTAGAAATGAATTTCAGTTTTAATACCTGAGCGATATTGTTCTTGTGATACTAAAGACAGTTTAAGGCACATATTATATAGGGTATTTTTTCTTTTATTTAACATACTTTTCAGAAAGGTGAGTTGCTTTATTAGTGATGGTGTGAATTGTTATAGAAGCAGTCTTCCATTACAGACAAATGAAATGAAAACTTGGACCGCACTAATCAAGACTACCTTCAAGTCAGACTCTTGAAGGAAGATGTAACTGACTGATTGCTGGAATAAATACTAAATCTGTAACTAAACTAGGAATCTAAATTTTTTCATAAAGAACTACATACTCATGTTTTGACAGAAATTTCCATTCAAATAATTTAGCCTATAATTTAATATTTTGTATCTTTTTAAAGAGCATAATGTATGTATTTAATTCTAGGAACTAAGAGTATGTGACGTACATTCATGATAAGCATTTTTCTTGCATGATTCTAGTTGGAGTATGTGCATATGGTTCTGAATGGGTCCTGTTTTAGCTTTGACAGCAGAGTGTGAGGTTTTTACTCTTTGTAGTAAACATAGGTATGGCAGCACAAGTCCTAATATAGTCTCAATCAGAATGTACTCCTGTATGCCATAGTGAATTTTGGCTGGTTCATTCTGCAGTATTGCAAAAATCACAAGATATATATAGGGTAGGTCAGGTTGGAAGGGACCTTTGGTGGTCATCTTAGTCCAACCCCCTTCTCAAAGTAAGGTGAACTAAGCCAGGTTATTCTGGGTACAAGTTGTATCTACTGAGAACTGGATCCAGAAACTCATTCTAACTGGATCTAAGAAAGCAGCATTGTCTGTCATCTGGAAGCTGATTTGATAAAGTGTCTTATGTATCACAGAGTATTCCTTCCAGTTACTGTAAATGATGTGGTGATTTACCTTCCTGGGAAATAGACAACTGAAACACAAGCCTGAATCCTAAACCTCTTTACCTGTTAGAAATTGTGCACTTATCTGAAGTAAAGGTAACTTTTTTGTATCTTGCACTTCACAATCTGAATGTTGAATACAAAGTTGTCATGAGCACCAGCGTGTAAATGTTGAGGTTGGTGCTACAATATATTTATCCTATGAGTGAAGAGAGTAGGTTCAGAAAATTTGGTGTAGACCCTTTAGATTGCTTAATCACTTAATTACAGATGTACGCTTCTGATCGTGTGATTTTTTGAATTAGTATGTTATAAGAGTTCTCTTTGTTTTAAAGACTGCTGTTAGAATATCTACAGGATATACTGCAAAGAAAACAACTGCTTCTAGCAAAGTTCAGAACACAGGGTACCTGTACAAGTCAACATCTTTAGCTTGCAACAAACGGGAAGTGATTTGACTTAACTTGCAATTAGAAGGGTCAAATTACTTCACAGGTACAGTGTGGGGTAAGAGTGCACTAGTATAACAGTTTAGCTGATTGATAGACTCTAATCTGTAATAACTCAAATCACTAATGTCTCTTTGCTCCTGTTTCCATTAGTGATAATGTACCATTGCTGCGTAATGCCTGTTTGTATCTTATCTAACAAAGATAATATGATTTTTTTTCTCATGCTTCAAAGCACAAAAAAGTCCTGGAACACAAAGAAAAGATAACTTAGGTAATACAGACACATGCTTTGTACTAATTATAATACAGAAATAAGTTGATTTTGAAATGTGTTCTAAGTCAGTGGTTTCTAATATCTGTTCCAGTACGTAGTCAGCCTCCACCTTCAACTGGATTTCCAAGTGCAGGAACTGTTGGATATGCTACTGCTCGGCCGGTATGCATTCTTTTGCGAAATCATTTTCCTTTTGTATTTCTATAGTTTATTACATTAGTGGTGTGTTGGTTTTTGGTTTTTTTAATTGTGACAGATGCAAGATTAAAAGATCAAAAAACATCTAAGAGATGCTTTGTTT
This sequence comes from Lagopus leucura, assembly GCF_019238085.1. NCBI lineage: Eukaryota > Metazoa > Chordata > Aves > Galliformes > Phasianidae > Lagopus > Lagopus leucura. Next base: position 74,600,364 of record NW_024962262.1, read on the forward strand.
TTCAAGCTTAAGCTCGACCCTCTTTCACATTTGAGTTGGTGTGACGTCCTTTCCTCAGGTTGTTTTTTTGGGCAGCATTTCCTTTCACAGCTTTCAGGACCAGGGACAGTAACCGCTGCGTGCTCAGTTTCCCCTCAGGTGGTCCTGAGGATTATTTTACGCTTAGTTTCTCTTCAATTTAGTGCACAACTTTCAATTTGAGTTTTGGAAATTAATCATTCTGCCTACTTTCTAAATATTAAAACAAAAAAATTAAGCCTGGTGACACGTATCCTGGCAATGACAGTGAAGTCAGGTATTTCAGAGGTTATGTGCCATGAAGCATGAGATCATTGTTAAATGGACTCAGCTAAGCATGATGATTCAGAAATAAGAAGTACATCTAGTATGTACATCTATTAAAAGTAGCCTAAGTAGCCTAAAGTATAATACTTTTTTCAAGTGGTGACGTTTATTTGCGTATTTTTAGATCATGTTTGTGTAAAGAATTGTGGATTAGCTCTGAAAACCATTGTTACTCGCTTCTTGTGGGAGAATATATAACACACAAAATTCTAGAGGAAACAAATCTTAAATTATTTTTTCTCGCGATAATTATTTTTTTCTGAAATCTATTGTTTTTATTCTAGTGCTTTACATTTGACTTTCAAGTGTTAGTAACTCATTCAGCTCCTGTTGTAACCTACAGTAGTTTCCTGTTTCTATTTAAATACAATAAAGTTCTTTTAGTTTGTTTTGAGAGAACAATTTTATTCCTGGCATATAAGCTTCTTCAGGAAGACTCCAGTCTTCAGCTGATGCAGAATGTATGTTTCACTAATCCTTCTTGCTGGGGAACAAGAATAATTTTTTTCCAATTAGCAAACCTGCATTTGTTAAAAGAAATAACCATAGTCTCTTATCCATATCTTGGACCTTCTGTAAATAGACCTGACTGTAACTGCTGTTTATAAATTGCAGGCTATAGTTACAACCCAAATGGTAGAGAGTGTCTACAACCTGTGTTCACAATGTGTTATCAGTGTGTGCTTACTTAATAAGGTACTTACAAAATAAGGTTCTTGTTGTTTTGTTTTTTTAAATATTTCACAGACTTAGGTCAAATTCAGTTAATAATTGTGACAAAGTAGTAGCTGATTTAAATGTTGCTATGCTGGTAAATATTATATAAAGCAGAAGACTTGTAAAAATCCTTTGCTTTGACTTGAACCCTCTATTTTGAGAAAATACTCTCTAGTTGTATATATGCATGAAAAAATAGCTCAGCTACTATTATCAAAGAACTCATTTTTCACAACCCTTAATTATCCTGAGTCAATTGGTAGATGACTACAGATCTGAAGTTGAATTTACAGTCCTTTCTCTTTACCCATTATTAGACTATTCCACCTCGAGCTGGAGTTATTAGTGCACCGCAAAGCCATGTCCGCCCCTCTGGTGGAAGACCAACACCTGAACCTCAAACCAAACCAGCTGAACCACCAAGGAGTAAGTTTTATTTCTTCCAAAGCATATATATATACGTATACGTGTGTGTGTGTACATATATGTATATATGTATATGTATATATGTACATATGTATATATATATATGTATACTTAGAAGTTAAATCTAAATGTCACTGTTTGATTAAGAGGTACTGCTGTTTCTGGTTTTAACGTTTTGCTGTCTTTGTTTTTCACAGATGTCTTCATTTTTTTTACTACAAATGAAGGATTTCAAATGCAGTAATATCTGAGTCTATGTTAGTGCTGATCATCAACCAGTATTGTAAATCTTTACCAGATAGTAGGCAGCACTGGGGGAAGTCTGGGCTCACAAGGTTGATTCCAACAAGAGAAACTCTTATATCAGATTGCTACATTCTGGTCTAGGCTTATCAGCCTCTCTGATCAGAGGTGTTTATCACAGATTATTCTCTGCAGTGGTTGCTCCATAATCATATTATTTGGCATAGGAATTATGTTTCACTTCCTAAGTTAAAAGATAAAGCTTTTGGGGTTTTTTTGTGTGTGTGCTAGTGTCAAAAATGCACTTTCTAATTGTGACATCAAAAATATGCTTAAATGTAACTGAAGTACATTTAAGAATAGCACATCTTTTGGCTCTGTTTTCTGGAGTAATATTTTTAAGGGAGATATGCTGGGCTTTTGACTTCTGATCTAGAATACCTGCTTTTTCTTGCAGCCATTCTTGCTGCAGTTCTGTTTGGTGCTTCCACATCCACACATTCTCATTCATGCCATTTTTAAAGTTTCCATAACAATTCTTTTCATTGAACAATACTGAAAATATACTTGCAGGCTCCCCATTGCTTCCTGAACCACTAAAGCCTCAGGCCGCTCCTGCCCAACCCGTGACTCAGCCACCATCTGCACTAAAGATGCAAGAGCCTTTGATACCCGTGGCATCACATCCACCTCAGACAAGTGCCCCACCAAGTCTGGAACCACCCCCACAACCACCTCCTCGTAGCCGATCATCCCACACTTTGCCTTCTGAATCTGCTCCTTCACATCAGCAAGTAAGTTTAAAAAAAAAAAAAAAGTCTATTTGTTTTTTTTTATTAAGTAAATTAACATTTTGTACTGCATGCTGTAGATTTATGAGAAACTCAGATAAACAAAGAGAAAGGTCATAAGATTGGATCCATAATTCGGCTTCTGGTTGAGTAATACTTAGTGGCTTTTGTGTTGTCTTGTAAATAAGATCTTGAATACTAAACTTTTAACTTAAGATTTCTTAAGACAACTTATGAACAACTTGTTCTTACAATTATGTTGTCATGTCTAAACTTATTCACTAAAGACCAGTGGTATTTTCTACAGCATCAAGTGTTAGGCCAGATGATCCCCACTTGTATAAATGTGTGCATTCATTGAAGCTGATAGATTTGTGCCATCTACTATCAAGAGTAAATTATTTTTTTTTTTTCCTGGCAATGTTTTGGGTTTTTTTAGCCTACACTCAGCTGTGGACATTTATGACTACATAAGTTTTACATCAGCATTTTAGATCTTACCTCATCTCTACACCTGAAGCCCACTTTCAGAAAAGCTGTTTGGCAATACTTATTTTGTACAACAGCGCAGCAGCCTCCCTGAGATGGTGATTTTGAATTCTATTAGAACATTTTTAAATGCTCTTCCTTTATTTCTGCTGTACCTCTCTCTTTACCTGTTAACTTTTTTTTTTTTTAACTTTGGCTGAAGAAGGAGGATGTTTGTGAATATACACGCAGCATATCAGGACTTGTGACGTTTGCTAGAAAACATGAAGTTTTTGACTGCAGAGAATATACATGTAGGCATAAGGTACTTGAGAACATATCACTGTCATGAATAGAAGCAGACAGCATTGTGTTGCTAAAGCTGCACACCTTCTAAATGTAGCTTTACCTCTGAAAGTTCTGTGAAAGTAAGCTGCTCTTTCAAAATTACTGTGAAATTACATTTATCTGTGCACATTTACAGCAATCACTATTATGCTTAAAAGCACTGTCAACAGGTTTTTGAGCTGCCTAACGCTGTAGCTGTGTTGTTAATAATATCCCAAACACTTTAAAACTAATTCAGGTAGCTATAATTTTCTCTGCAGTCACTCTTCTGTGACTACCACAGGCTATGCAATCACAAGGAAAGCCCACTGAGTTTTGTTTATTGTCTCCAGCTTAGAGTCTTTAATTTCTTTTTTTCATTTTTTTAAAAATAGTAAGATAAGTGATGTTTCTTTCATTTTTTGATTGCCATTTACAAATACGGATTTTTCTCAGAAAAGGTGTTAAAATAAAAGTAGTCTCTGTTCAGGGGCAATGGATTCCGAGCCTGTGCTTTGATTCAGAGCTTGACTGTGATATTTAAGAAAGTAAACTTTTCCTTTATAAAAATAATTGCTTCTATACAGAGTGCATATTTGGGACTTCATAGGTCACCAAGAAATATATTAAAAGAGCAAAGTAGTTATTGTAAATAGAGAGGATTTATTTATTTTAAATTAGGACGGTTTTGGTTTTTGATTGAGCGAGAAGTTTTGTAGTTTTTCAGATTCAAATGCTATTACTGTAGCTGGAAGGTTATATCAACACAGTTCCCAGAAAGAAGCTGTGGTGTTTTTTATATTAATGGGTGATTAGAATTAGACCATCCATATGAAAATTTCTGCATAGACTATTTTCACAAAGCACAAGTCAGCTGCACAATGAATGTTCATATGGAAATAAAATTAGAATTGGCTCGAGCTGTTTTTTTGAACTCTTAATGGTGAAGTTTATAAATATTACAGTAAAATAAATTGAAGCATTTATTTCATTTTCATATCACGAAAATATGTTGTTGTTAAAACAAAGTATTTTTAATATGAGATTGCTTTGTTACTTGGATTTTCTCCCTAATGTTCTTTCCTTTGATGTCTGTTTCTCTTTCACAAGCAGGAGCAACCGTCAGGGTAACAGGTATCTGCCTATTTACCAATATTGTATGTGGTCTCCATCTGTTCAAGCAGAAAAGATGTATGAATCTGCTTTTCATACATCTGCAGTCTCATCCACATTAAAATCACCTGTCCACATTAATGGATTGACTGTCAAACCATAGTTTGCTTTTTCTTTTCATAATGCAGTAAAAATTGATAGTGTTAACTGTATTTACTAGTGACATAGCAAAAATTTTGCTTCATCATCTTTAATGAAACAGTTAGATCTTATATATGCTGTTTAGTCTGAATCTGCTGCTCGTAGTCTATTTGGGAAAAAAACAAACAAGCCAACAAATAGATGTTTGGAAGGGTGATGGCAGAGAGAATGGGGTTGGTCTCTTCTCACTCATGACAGGATGAGAGGAAGTGGCCTCAAGTTGCAAAAGGGGAGGTTTAGGTTGGATATCAGGAAAAACTTCTTTACAGAAGGGGTTGTGAAGCACTGGAATAGGCTTCCCAGGGAGGTGGTTGAGTCACCATCCCTGGAAGTGTTTAAAAACCATTGGATGTGGTGCTCAGGGACATGATTTAGCGGAGGGCTGTTAGAGTTAGGGTAGGATGGTTAGGTCGTGGTTGGACTGATGATCTGTAAGCTCTTTTCCAACCTGAGTGATTCTATGATTCCATGATTCACATTTCTCAAAGAATGGAGATCTTACTGTTACCCATAGTAAAATGAGCTGAATGTTACAATTAAAATGCTGTTATGTGGAAAATTTAAAAGCAAGTGTTTCCAGAATTATTCAGACCAAATTTTGCCTACAGTAAAGAGCAATTGGGATTCATAGTTTCTTTGGGATTTTGTACTTTTTGATTACTTGGTGAATGAACATAGGATTTAACCAACTTGTGCTAAGCTGCATTTAATTTGGATTCATCCTATGGTTCAGTGTTTTACATATTTCCCATTTGTTACTTGATGTCTTTATTTTAGTACTGTTTTCTGAAACACTATCCTTATAAGATGAACAATTCTGTTTATGGTTTGGTAACCTTAAGCTTTGTCTATTTTAGAACATCTCTGGTACTACTAAGCCAGAGAGTTATGTAACTAATGTTGTTATGATAAAAACACAAAACTTTAATATTTTTGTAAGTGCTGAGAGTCTTTAAACTGAATCACCCTTTTTTTTTATATTAGAAAGTGGATATATGGAGTCGTGCTTTAAACTGCTGACAAAAGAAATGCAGTAAAAACATTTTTGTAAAGGCTGAGGTTAGGCTACTTAATACTGCATTTCAGTTGATTTAGCTAGCATCCTAGTTCAGTGAAACAGTAGTTAACAATTTTCATGCTAAAGATCTAAACTGTTTTGGTATGTTAAAGTAATGTGTTAAAGTGACAGAGCTGTTCATGATATTGGAACTCTCAGAAGTTATTTTAACAGCCTTAATTGCTTTGCTTTAGCTTAATAAGGTGGAACTCCAAACTTTGTTCCGTCAGTGTTGTGACTCGCACAATCTGTAGATAATAAATATTCTGCCTTTTTGGACAGTTGGAACAAGGTATAATAATCACATTGTTGTTTAAAAGTTTGGTTTTAAAAGATAAGGAGAAAACTGTCTTCTCCATCTGGTTTTATTCTAAACAATGATAACTTGCCATTTAAAATCATAATGTGTTTTAAAAGAAAGCCCCTCCCCCTCCTGACAAGGATGATGATTGTAGCTTCACATGTCAAGAAGTATTGGAGATGCCTACAAAATAGACATCTACATAGAGATGCCTAAAGTACATACACTAATAACACTAATTTTCTCTTTCATTGTGATGCTTAAATATTGCTTTTAACATCCATGTTAGAAACTCTCCAATAATGAAAACAAGAGCTTTTCTTTTACATCTGTGCTTGGTTATCACTTGTTTAGGATATAGCACAAGTTTCTTGAAGAGTTTCCAATACCATATCCAACAGAGCTTCTGGCCAGGGTTCTGAGCTGTGTGAAGCTGTGGGATGGGGAGTTAACTTGAGCTACTAGGAAGCTTTTCTTTGGAAAAGGAGCTAAGGGGTTCTTTTTGTTCCTGAAAAGAAGCAATCATTCTACAATAAGCACATTGTACAAGTTGCAGCCAAGTTGTACTGAAGGTTCAGTTTAAGCCCAAGAGCTTCTTTTTTTCCCACGAGAAATGGGGCGTTGATAATAATCTTAAAAACAGACAGTCATGTGATCACTAAGCACCTTGTTTTCTTTCCAGATTAAAACAAATGGAACCTATGGCACTAAACTTGAAACACAGTTAAATAGCAACCCTTTTGAAGATTTGTCATTTCAGCTGCTTGTGTCAAAGATGCAGACATCTGCTCGAACATCAGCTGTTCCAACCTTAAACCAAAAGGAATCGATGCAGTTGCCTTCCGCAACACAAAGAAATGATATTTTGAATACTGTAAGTTGCATGCCAGCAATGCCTCCTGCTCCAACCCTGAACATATCCCAGGAACGCACGCGCAGCTCTCCAAATCCATTTGTCACTGGACTGAACCGCACAAATCCATTCACTGAAAGAACGCTTACTGCTGGAAACCCATTTAGAACAGAAACTCAAGAATCTGAAATAACTTCACATTCGCAGGAAGGACACGCCGCTTTCAATCCTTTCCCTTTTCTAAATCCCCCCAGTTCTAATACGAGCAAGCCTGTATTCTCTGTTAATGCACCTGAGAACAGTTTTTGCTTGCGAAGTAGATCTCTCATGGTAAAAAATGTACAGCCAAAAGGATGGGTAACGTTTGACGAGGAGGATGACAATTTCCACGTAAAGCTAAAGCCATCTAAAAGTGTTCCAGATTTTAAGCAAATCGATTCCAGGAAGTCAGCTGGATCTCCAGATTTGCTGGGCACTGAAAAAAATACTTTTCTTGGTTCAGACTTTACCTTTGGTAATGACTGGAATAAAAGTTCTACTGATTGTTTCTATACAATGCCAGCGAGAAGACCGCCTGCACCTCCTGTCCCATCGAGAGTAACCAGCAACAGATCCCCTGCAGATCCTTTCACTTCTTTGGCACCTAAGGTGTCACCAACACAAGATTTTACAGAAAGATAGATCTTCAAAAAATATAAGAGGTTATATTTGTTGCTACATTTATCCAGTAGAATAATTGGGCATTTGAGATTATTCTGTGTGCAATAATTACTTGTCAAATGCACTGAAACTTTACTCGTAAACAGCCACTATTATTTGTGTATAGATTTTGAATATGTATATATGGTAGAGCACAAAAAATGATCTGAAGTTTATTAAAATCCCAGTGTAATAGTATTTGAATAGATGGAAAAGAAAGAAGGATGAGCTACTAATCTCAGTAAAATATACCAATCTTGGAAATAGTTTTTGCCTAGGGAGCTCTCTCTGTTCAGTTCCCCTTTGTGGAATTTCAAAAAAGGGAGCTCCCTGCTGGTAGCCTTCCCACTCCCTTTTTACTGTTTTGTTAATTGCTATTTATAAGTATTTACCAAAGAGCTGCCAAAGTTTATTGAGATTTGAATGTTGACAAGTATTGTTTAGAAGTTGTTTAATTTATAACAGAAGCTACAGAGATTTGTAAGGCTTATATTTGAATTTGAGGCACAACAAGAATAGTTTAATTTCAAAATACAAACAATACTTTGTATATTAATATATTCAATATTTGACTTTAATTTTCTGTGTCAGTACATTTCAGCTGTTAAATATTATTGTGACATATATTCACCGTTATTAATGCAGAATTACTGTTCCATATCATCCATTTATTCACTGCTATTTTAAAATATTTTTTTTCCACAAATTGGAAACAACTGATACAAGTTTTCCCTCAACCTCTGGAAAAAATCCCCTTGAATTTTGATAAATCAAGCAGTCTTTTACCACTTGCAGACAACATAAACATACTGCCATTAGCTCGTCCCACTCTTCTTTCATGTGTTGGAAGGGCTTTCTTGTCCTACAGAAGGACCTGGGTGAAGGAACTGGCAGTCGTGTTCAGCAGCAGAGGAGAGAGTCACCTTACATATTCAGGCTGTCCTCCCAGCATCCTTCCTGTCTACTGTTATACTTACTGCTGTATTTTCAAAACCTTGCCTTCAAAGAAGAGAACGTTCTCTGAGCTGAATGATATAATTCTGTCACTTTTGCAGTTAAGCTAAACAAGTGACCCTTCATCCCCCAGAGGCGGTGACTGTCCCGCGTTTGGTGCTGCTTTGAGGCTAGCAAAGCCTAAGTCATGGTTCTGCATATTATGCTAGAAAAAGGCAACTCTGTGCTCTTATGTTTTCTAAAGCTCGCATAACATTACATAAAATCTAATATTTTGTTATCTTGAGGCAATTTAAAATAACTGGTATCCTTAGCTCTACTTACACATGCTAAAAGCCCCCTGCCGTTCTCCCTACAATTCACGCTATCTTGGCACGTAACTTCTACATGCAGTTGTGTACTTCTGTCAAAAGCTGAACGTGGCACAATGTTGTCATCTCTTGGGGGACTGCAAACGCCTGCCTACTACGCTCATTGGCTTTCCTTGCAAACAAGCCAACTGGTTCTGCAAAACCAGTGACTGAAACTCAACGTATCAGCATTGTATTTATAGCAGCAAAATACACAGTGACAGTACTTTTTAAAAATTCTCAAATGCTATTAAAAGATTATTTATAAAATAGTCCACTTTTTCTTTGACACCGTCTGGTTAGCCATGAGCTGCAGTTGGATAGAGGAGTGACTATAGTGAATTTTATATTGTGCTTTTTTTTTCTGTTCAGCTCATTACAAAGTACTTGTACATTTTAAACAGCAGTGCTACTTTAATCTTTGTGCTTCAGTATGTGGATTACCTTGTTTTACACTGTTGCTATAAACATCTGTGTGATCAGTGTTTTGGTATATTCTTACATTAGCAAAACATTTTGGGGGGGGGGGGGACTTTTTCCTAGTGGGAGTTACGTGATAAATATGTTCTTTGTTGAATATTTAATTACAGTGATTGAAAACTACTGTCTAAAATGCACCTGGTATACAGCACCTCTGCACTATACAGGATTACGGAGATGGACAGCAAAGTACTGCAAAGATCACGAGAACTGCTCCAAAACTGTAGTGTGTGTGTATATATATATTGCTAACCACTGTAACGTGTATTAACGAAAAGAATTACTAGCAGAAGTTCTGAACATACTATGAATTAAAAATAGAAACGCTCAACACATTCACATGAGTTCCATGTTCCCTGTGGTAAACTGCTCTGTTAAATGTAACAGTTTTATTGCTTGTGGCACACAATATCTATGGCTGTATACTTTACAGAACTGCAGTATCGAAACTCAGTGGCGTACAACATTCCGTATATACCCTGTGGAAGGCGGTGTTGTATTAACCAAATAAACATACTGCCCTTAAGGACTCACCTTTTTATTTTCTCTTGCTGGAAACTTTCCTGGGGCGCTGTTTATCAGAGCAGCTCTCAGATGTTGCTCTGGAGTAGAGATCACTCTAGGCCCTCCTTTGGAGCACTGGCAGAGACCTGGCCTGCTGTAGTCACTTGGCAGAGCCTTGGAAATGCTCTGACCGCTTTGTGAAATGGATGTGATGTAAACCACAGTCCTTGGTAAAATGGCCAGGACACAAGGCAATGTGGGATGAGTTTGCTGCTAACACCTGGTGTTTGCTGAGGTCAGGGTTGGTCCTGTCTGCACTGGCACTTTTGTACCTCCTCTTGTTCAAGCTGAACTGGATGGCAAAATGACTTTTTCATCTCAACCCTATGAATGGTAACAGCCTTTTAACACATGCAGTGCTTATTTTCCGTGATCTCATGGGTGTAAGAAATTTGACAGTAAAGACTAGGCTTTTCCTTTTGCTGCTGAAGGACAGCTGCAGCCTGCTCCATGCCCAAGAGGCCAGGCTCCAAATTGCAGAGACAGGGAGGCCCCAGGGTCTCTACCACTGCCTTGCTTCTCTGTGCACCGTGCTGCCTTGGCTGTTGGCGTGGTGGCTCCTGCTTCATATATCCCAAGTTAATATCCCAAGATATCCCAAGTTAAAAGCAACCTGCAACAACTGAGTCCAACTCTGGGCTCCACACAGCACCACCTAAAATTCAAACCCTGTGTCTGAGTGTTGTCCAAACTCTCCTCGAGCTCCATCACTGGTGGCCGTGCCCACAGCCCCGTGCATCCCGTTCCCCGCCCACCGCCCTGTGGTGCAGCCCCTTTCCCTGACCCCCAGCTGCCCTCCCCTGACGCAGCTCCATGCCGTTCCCTCGGGCCCTGTCGCTGTCACACAGAGCAGAGCTCAGCGCTGCCCCTCCGCTCCCTGTGAGGAGCTGCAGCCGCCACCAGGCCTCCCCTCAGCTCCTCTGCTCTGCGCTGAGCACAGCGAGGGGCGTCAGTCACTCCTCTTATTCTTACCCTCCAGACCCTTCACCATCTTCATACCACGTAGGTATGGTTGGCTCTTTGGCTATCAGGGCACACTGCTGTCTCAGATTCAATTTACCATCAATCAGAACCCCCTGATCCTTCTCCATGATGCTCTGCAGCCCCTCACCCCCAGTCTGTACACACACCCAGGGATGAACTGTCATGGGGCAGACTCCAGCACTTGCTCCTGTTCAATTCCATGTAGTCAGTGATTGCCCAGCCCTCCCATCTGTCAAGCTCTCTCTGTAAGGTCTACCTACCCTCAAGGTTAGGTTTTTCAATCTAAAAGTTAGCATACATTTGCACTCTGCATCCAGACACCTACTCTAGATCTAACCTCTCCCTTACAGATAGAGCACTTGATCCTGTAGAGAGATATGTGATTTAAATGGCTTAGAGAACATCACTGACTTTCTTGGATTGCTTTCTAGATTTCTAAAATGTCAAATAACAGCATAGGAATGAAATAAAAGAGGGACTGCACATCTCCCATTTCTGCCACCAGGAAAACACACTCAGTGATTTTCCAGTTGGACCCACAGAGCAGCCTCTGGGAGATGGCTGACATGGCAGCACATTGCCTGCACACACAGCTACTCCCTTGCAGAAGCTGTGCTGTTTAAGTCATGGAGCATGTAAAAGAAATGGTGACAAGCTGGGAAGAGATCACTATTTTTTTCTGTGTTAGCACTGCTTGGGAAACTGATGTCCACTCCCATCTGGAGAACCAGAGGGACATCAAGGAGGCCAGAAGGGAGCAACATGGGGACCACACAGTGAAAGGGGAAATGAGGTCTGGGTGAGGAGTCGTCTCCTGCAGACAATTTTGTTTGCTCCTTGAATCAAATGACATCACCCGTGGTTCTGTGCAGGACCAGCAACAAGTTGATTGGAAGTGACTGGTTTGAGTGGGGCCACAGTGGGAACTGCAGTGTAATTGATGAAGAACTGTTCCAGGTGGAAGCACTGGGAAGGAAAGGACCTTTCAGAGTTTGAGGGGCAGAGAACATGAATGGCTTAATTCCTCAGCTTCATGGGAATGAATTCACCCTGCTGCAACATGTCTGCATAAGATCTCCCTCACTTCCTGCATTTCGGGCAGATGAAGGGGCACTGCTGCTCACAGGAAGGTACATCATTTGCTCCACCAAATCTCACAGCATTCTGGTGGGAGCAATGGAGGGTCCAATAAAGTAAGACTTGGTAAAGAGAGTATGGGGATGGCAGTAAATGTTCTGACCCTAATTTCTTTCTCTGCCTTTGCAGATACTTTAGAGGTAGCACTGCTGAGTGCTAGAAGTGTGAATAAAATATATTTGGGTGATATCCAGTGAGTTTGAATTTGCAGAATGGAAAGATAAATAAACGAGGATGTGAGGAATCTATTTCTTTTAATGCATTCACAACATATCTTGTTTAAGTCAGCCTAAGCTCTAGGTTTGAAGTGACTGACAGACGTTTAATACCTCCCCTAGCACAGCTTGAGGCCATTCTCTTTTTCCTATCGTTGTTACCCGGGAGAAGACGCCACCCTCACCCCACCACAGCTCCCCTTCAGGTGGTTGTAGAGAGAAATGAGGCCTCCCTTAATCCTCCTGTTCTCCGGACTGAACAGCCCCAACTGCGCCGCCCTGATTGGCCCGATGAGGGCCCCCGCCCCGCCTAGGGCGGAAGCGGAAGCGCCGTCTCCCCGCCCGTATCCAGAGGGGTGCGTGCGTTGCTGCGGACGCGGGGAGGCGGGTAGCGGCTCCAACGGCCCCCCGCGCATGCGCATCGCGACTCCGGAGCCACCGCGGGGTCCCGCCGTCGTCTCCCCGCTCGGCTTGGCCCGGCCCGGCCCCGCCATGGTGCGGCTGCACGTGAAGCGTGGCGATGAGAGTCAGTTCCTGCTGGAGGCGGCCTGCAGCGCCCGCCTCGCCGAGCTGGCGCCTCTCGTCGCCCGCATTTACAACGGCAGGCTGAAGGTGCAGCGGCTGTGCGCAGGTACCGGCCCGCCGCCCCGCTGCTGCGTGCGGGTTCTGGGCCTGCGGGAGTCGGGAAGGGCTTCGCGTCCCCGAATTCAAGGGAGCGGGGATCCCCGCCTCAAATCCTAGGCTCTGTGCGGGCTTTGGCAGCGTACGCGTTTTTCTGAGAGGGTTTTGTACGCGGTGTGTTCTCAGTAAAGCAGATTTCTAACCTTGTGCTCTAAACGCTTGACCAAGAGATGCAGGAGCTGGCGGAGCACGGTGCATACTTACCGCTCAATATGCAAGGGCTGACGGATGAGCAGATTGAAGAACTGAAGTTGAAGGACGAGTGGGCAGAAAAATGCGTTCCCAGTGGTGGGAGTGTCTTCAAGAAGGATGAGATTGGACGAAGGAACGGGCATGGTAAATATGGTACAGATGGGTGTCTCTTGCTGATGTCATCACAAATGTGGAAATTGTGATTCTGAACCTATCCTTTTGCTTTGCTATCCTGAAAAGAATATAAAACCAATCAGCAATTGCATACTTAATATCTATCAGGCCAGCAGGTTAGCCAGATAATGTTTGTTTGCCAATTACTGCTGTCATCCTATGAACAAAGGATGCTAAAGGCATAGATTTGTTAAGTGGTATCTATTTAATAGCCTGTTTTCACAATGAATCACCAAAGCTATCATTTACGTGGGCTTGTTTAGCTTGGAAAAGAGAAGACTCCAGGAAGACCTCATTGCGGCCTTCCTGTACTTGAAGGGAGCATATAAACAGGAGGGGGAACAGCTGTTTACAAGGGTGGATAGTGGTAGGACAAGGGGGAATGGTTTTAAACTGAGACAGAGGAAGTTTAGGTTAGATATTAGGAGGAAGTTTTTCACACAGAGGGTGGTGAGGCACTGGAACAGGTTGCCCAAGGAGGCTGTGGATGCCCCATCCCTGGAGGCATTCAAGGCCAGGCTGGATGTGGCTCTGGGCAGCCTGGTCTGCTGGTTGGTGACCCTGCACACAGCAGGGGGTTGAAACTGGATGATCTTTGTGGTCCTTGTCAACCCACGCCGTTCTGTGATTCTGTACATACCTAAATCCTAAATTAGGACCTAACGTAATGTTGATTTAAAAGCCTAAGTGGTGTTACATCTCTTCAGCACATATGGTATTTAACTTCACAACTGTGCCACTTAGAAGTAAATTCCAAAAATAAGCAGACAAGTGCTAGAATTCTTCCAGGTACTATGGCCTTAACTTGTGGTGCATGTATCAAGCACCACTCCCCCTCCACTTTGGAGACAAGAGGATGAAGGCTGTCTGTGCAGCAGAGGCTCTGTCTTCTTGCTCTCTGTTCAACAACCCTGTAGGCTTGGGTTGCAGGGCAATTCAGTAAAGGAGGAATCTTTGAATAATGCAGCTTTGACTTGACATCCACAAGTAGCTTGTTCTTAATATCTTTTGGGGGTTTGGGGGTAAATAGTTCTTCTAATGCAATACATTCCCCAAGCAAATTGAACCTCTCCTGAATTGTAATATACAGGGATGCTTTCCCTCCTACCTCAGCCAAGTGGTTGAGCCTCTCTCACGTGCCTTGGAGTGCTCATTTGTGTTCAGAATTACCACAGTTATGAGCATTGTCAGGCCTTATAGTAAAAATTAGCAGTCAGCCTTAACATGAAGATACGACCACTCTGACTTGTAGTCTGGGTCAGGCATTTATTTGTTAGCAGGTGGACAGCTTCTTAATATTAACAGTTATAATACTGAATAGTATGCAAATGTGGGCCAAATTAAATGATGCATTTAAATGTGTAGCTGCAAATGAGTATGATTTAATTGCATTTTTGTTTGCAAGGAGACAATTTTTAAAGCAGTCAAAATAGATAGCTGTGATGTAAAATGTGCATTGTATTTGCAAATTACTTTGGGATTTTAATTAGGATTAAAAAAAAGCCAGCAAGCTCCAAGCTGTTGTTTCTGATTAAAGCTATTTGTGCAAGAGGCAGAGATGATCCCTTTTGCTATGCAGAGTTAACTTTAGTCTGCGCATGGTAGAATAATGCTAACTGGTGGGAAAGCCTTCAAAGCCAGAGCAGAATCCAGAGCCTAGAGACAGGAACAACTACAAAACATAAAAACCTTATCATCTGTTGTATCTTCATCAGTTAAGGTAAGTATGGTTAGGTTGAGATTGGACTTGATGATCTCGAAGGTCTTTTCCAACCTGAGCAATTCCATAAAGCACATCTGCCAGTACAGTCCACAACAGTCAGATGAGAGAGAGTCTTGCTTTGGGTTGTGGTGAGCATGAGGTGATGGCTGTTGCTTTTCAATCAGTATTTTTGTTTTTGGTGAAGTTCCCAGTATCAGTCAGATGTCTCCAGGGAACGCTGTGTTTTACTGTGCCCATGAGAAATGCTATTTTGTTTCTTAAGTTAGTAAGAAACTTGATACTAAAGCATCCGTGTGGTAAATGGACTACAGTTTAGCAGTGAGTATGTTTCTTGCTTTGTGGCTGAACAATGTTTCATTTGCTTGCAGTAGAGAATAACCTGGACAGGCAGCTTGCTTGATTCCTTGGGATTTGTATGTGTGTTTTGGTTGGTGTTCCCTCTTTTAGTTTTGCTTTGTTTAGCTTGTTTTTATAGCAAATATAGACTATTGAGTACATCTCTCTTATTTTCTAGCTCCAAATGAAAAAATGCAGCAGGTTATAAGAAAGACCATAGAGGAAGCCAAGGCATTAATCTCTAGGGTAAGTTTTCCAAAGCAGCATGTGATACATGGGACTTTCCTAATAGGGGCCACGTAGTTACACAGCTTAATTAAAAGTGGACTTTTTTCAGTGCAAAGGCAAACAGTTTTTGATTAATATCCTGCAGTGATGGGAATAATCTAGCAGAAACTCACGCTTCTGTTAATGATTTTCTTAATGGCTTCTGGCAAGCTGGTTCAACGAGTGAAGGAATCAGGTATTAAACACCAAGCGAATGCTGGCAGCCGAGACCTCGCTGAATGATTAAATTGCATTTAATTTCATCCACACACTCCTAATTTGCTACTGATGCATTCTTTAGGTGAATGCTTGTCGTGTTTTCTGGTGAAAATTTAACTGTGTACTGTGATGTTCCTGGAATAAAATACCTCTTGCTCACTAACACAGTCTTTTGACTGTTACCTGTGGCTAATTGAAACACTCTAATCTCCGAGATTAAGCCTTGGTTTTACAAGCAATCAGATGTGCACTCGGTCTCTGTGACTTTGTGTGCTTAAAGGTAAGCATGAGAGTATGCTTTCATGGGACTATAGTCTCAGCTTGCCTTACCAAATGTGTGGATGTTGTGCATAGTGTCTCAGCTTTCATACAACTTTGAAATGCAAATTCAGGAACGTTTGTTATCAGATTAATGTTTTGGTAAATACTTTCAAGCTATTTTCTTCTCTTCTTCTCAATCCTCTGCTTCTGGGAATTAATAGGTATGGAAGTCTAAAACAGCTTTAAGCCATGTACAGATAGTTAATCAATTTTTAGTGTTGCCTGTGAGCTTGAATTGGCCTTCTTGACAATTCCGTTGCTGATAAGTGTGTTAATCTTCTGAGGTTGAGATACCAATTTGACTCATCAGTTAATGAGCTTACTAATGGCCACCAGGAGGCAGCATTCTCTTGCTCTTTTGTTGTCTCTTACACAAATTGGAACTGTTCAATCACTGAGGAAAAAGCTTCTGTTGTTCTTTTCTAGATGCACCTTGTATGATTAGTTGGTTGTTTTCCCCCTTTGTCTGTTGCAGTCTGATTTGGAATGATCTCAGGGTCTTTCAGGTCTTTGCATGAGTATGCCAAACTTTACTCTTTCACTCACGCTCACCCCCAATCTTACTGAAGACACAAGTTCTAGATCCTTTCTCTAGTCCTCACTTTAATTCGACTTGAGCCTTGTTGGTGAATTGCAAGTACTTGGAACAAAAGGCTTCCCATCCAGTTTCTGCAGTCGTATGTGTACATACCTGAGTGCCTGTATTCCACAGACATTTGTTACTATGTGCACTCTGCACAACTTAGGAAGTATTTTACATATATATTTGTGTGCCTAATATCTGTGTAGACAGCTGTGTTCGAATATCCCACTGATAAACTTTTAAAATCACTGTGAAGCAAGGTCTTTCTTCATCTACCTCTGTATATGTCTACGTGTGTGTATATAGAAAATTATCCATGACCCCTGCCTGTTTTTCAGAAACAAGTTCAGGCCAATGTGTGTGTTAATCTGGAGATGGTGAAAGATGCATTGGACCAGCTCCGAGGGGCTGTGATGATTGTGTATCCAATGGGATTGCCTCCATACGATCCAGTTAGGATGGAGCTGGAAGATAAGGAAGACTTGGCAGGAACTCACGTATGCAGTCGTGTTTTTGTGTTGTATGTTGTGTCTGGGTTCCAGCTGTGCTATGCTGTTGTTCCCCACTTTATCAGTTAAGGTGAATTTGTTTCCATGTGCGTGAGAAATTCTGTTAAGTATTATTGTCTGATACTTCACATGAAAGCACACCAGCAGCTTTGCTGCAGTAGTAAGGTGAATGAAGAGTATTTTAAACGTTACATAAAAGCTGACTTCAAGTAAGCCTGGGACCCAATTTAAATAGCTTGTCTGTTCTTTTTAAGGTCAGTATTAAAAATCTGCTTTGCAGAGTGTTTCTGTTAAATTAAAACTGAATGGGATATGAACATTTAATATGAAAAGTACAATAAAAGAGAGCTAAAGTGTAAAATCAGGGAAAATGGTTTTCCTGTTAATTCCAGGTTTATTTTCCAGGAAAAAAATATCTGGTTTTAGCAAAAATAAATAAGAGAATGCCTTCTCCACCCCAGTAAGTTCTCCCATGCACACCCTTTACCTTGTTTATTTGCCACAGGCTGGGCTTGAAGTCATAGAAGAATCCGAAGTGCAGTTATGGTGGGCAGGAAAAGAGCTGAAAGAAACAAAGCTGCTTTCCGACTATGTAGGCAGAAATGAGAAAACCACCATCATTGTCAAGATACAGAAAGTGAGTATCACCACTTGATTTCTTTGTTATTCCTTCTTGGCAGTCCAATTCTCTATGGTAGAGAACTGTTATTAGGTGTATGAAATGATTTAGAATTAGATCCAGCCTAAGTGTCTTAAAATAACATTTTTTTTTTTTTTTTAAGCTTCTAGTTTATTATATCTCAATTATTTTTTTTAGTAATTCCTTTGCCTATCAGTTAAATATTCTAATTCCTATTACCTGCTCCATAACACTTTATGAAAGTGCACCAAAGAGATACTTAGAACTTGTTTGAACACAACCTGAAAAGCTTTAAAACACACAGAAAAACTCAGCTGGCTCTCAGTTCCATCTCAGTGCAGAACATTAGGCAGAATACCTTCATTAACTCTTATGTCTGTGCATTGAGAGAAAATCTCTGCAACTCCGTGCCTTCCTAAATGTGGTGCCCTGAGTTTCTTGATGGCAGGTCCTCAAGTTGTCTTGGTTGCGTTGTGAACTGGTCTTCTTTGAAGACACAGGTTGTATATTTGGGGCCCAAACATAGGCTATCCCAGAGTCATCAGTGAGAATTCACTGAGTGCTAGAAGGAAAAAACCAGCTGCTGCACGTGCACTGCTCAGCTGTGCTGTCAGCTGTGCTTCTTAAAGCTCTGAAGCAGCTGAACCTCATAAAGGAGATCAGACTTTCCAGACAGATGTGGTGAGACACACGTAGCTTGTGAACATACCTCTGAGCTGACTTCTGACAGAGTGAGCAAAAACTGAAGCAAAGATTTCCCCCTTCCCCTCAGTTTATAGACCGAATGCTTTAGCAAAAATCTGTCATTAAGTGTGTGCTGGCAGCTGACACCATGGTCATGTTCTCACATTATCAGAACTAAGTAGTAAGTTGATGGGGTCGTTTGCAATTTTCTAGACAAAGTAGTGCAGAACTGTGCAGTTCTGCTCATCTCAGGTGAGAAAGCCTTACTCAAGGGAAGAACTTTTGGATTTTCAGTTCACTTTCAGTGTATCCCATTCAAAGGATGCATTTATGAATATCAGATGACTGACGTTTCCTATGGGCGGTACTTGCCCATAGCTCAGAATTATTCTTGAGATTCATTTCACTTTTATGGCAGTAAAAGGTTCTCTGCCTTGGAAAGCAGGAATGGCTACAATCTGCAAGAGTGTGTAATTGGATTCCTTAAAGATTCATCAAGTGACACATGTTTTTGTCATTTGTAAAACTGGAATTGCTTTCTCTTTTCTATCTGACTGGCTGAAAAATGCTGTGGCTATTGAAGAGCCATCGAAATGCAGGCTCCCAGGAAAGTTGTCTTACTGTTTAATCAGTTGAGGGATCTCTTCAGAGAATGTGAAGTAGTATGATGTTTTTCTTATCTCGCAGTGGATGCCTGCATTCTTGAGTTGCAGAGCTAATTTAAAGCAAGCCAGACCATTTTTGTTCCATAGGGGATTTGGCATCTTTATTTAAACTGTTCTGTTTGCTATTGTTGACAATAGCTATCATCAGCTATTTTCTGCTGCGTGCATCACTTCTTCCATGAAGATAATGGACTGGAAAGTTTTTTCTTTTATTTGTAGGAACAAATAATTTTTATCTGTAGTGTTTTGTAGCTGTTTTTCTTTACCAAGTTGTAAGCCATCTTGAGTCTATGTTACAAGAGGAGCTAAAGATGAATTAGCCCATTCTGAGACACTGGGAATGGCCTTAAAGCTGAGAGATTTCTGATGTCTTTCAGAGCAGAAGTTTAAGTAAAACAGCCTCAGTAATCCTGTTTTCTTTTATTTTCCTGTCCTGAAAATCTTGTTAAATTTGAGAGATTTTATTGTCTGAAGAAAGATTTTGCTATCTCTGCTTAGCAGCTTCTCCTGCTCTTTTTATGAGGGTGGATAGTGATAGGACAAGAGGAATGGTTTTAAACTGAGACAGGGGAGGTTTAGGTTAGATATTAGGAGGAAGTTTTTCACACAGAGGTGGTGAGGCACTGGAACAGGTTGCCCAAGGAGGCTGTGGATGCCCCATCCCTGGAGGCATTCAAGGCCAGGCTGGATGTGGCTCTGGGCAGCCTGGACTGGTGGTTGGCGACCCTGCACACAGCAGGGGGTTGAAACTGGATGGTCACTGTGGTCCTTTTCAACCCAGGCTATTCTGTGATTCTATGATTTTATGATTTGTATCAAATACCATCTGAAAGAAATGTATGCTTTCCCTTTCAGAAAGGACAGGGAGCTCCAGGACGTGAGCCCCTGATTAGCCATGAAGAGCAAAAACAGATGATGCTGTATTACTACAAAAAGCAAGAAGAACTTAAGGTAACAACGTCCTTTTAACTGTCTGTGAGCTATGGTAGCACAGAGACTAAGCACAAGTTCCTTTCATTACTGCTGCCTTAACCTGTTGGTTCTGTTCATAGAAACTTGAAGAGGACGACGACGATTCATTTCTAAATGCTGAGTGGGCAGACAGCCATGCTTTGAAAAGACAATTTCATGGCGTGAAAGACATCAAATGGGGACCAAGATGAAGCTCCACAAGCACTTTTTGCCTCTTTACACTGTTTGGTTTGCAAAGAGGGTTGTTACTGTGTGTTAGATTCTTCTGACAGAAGCTGAAGTTGTTACTTCCTTAGCAGATGCCTGTTTCAGCCTTAGATTTTTGATACCTGTTTACATTTCTATGCAACTTTAGCAGCAGTTGTCTCTGCAAAGAACGGAATAAATCCTGTTTGAGTTGATTATTTTATTAGAAACTTGTATTTTGAATATGTGATGTTAACGTATTTCATAGGTAATATAGGTAATAAATGTGTACTAAAAGAGAAGTCTATATAATCATTTCTTCAGAGCTGATTTTAAACTCATTTTTAAATGACTTGACCACTTAGCAATTATTTAAGGAGAAGTTTTATGTATAACATGAAGTTTTACATGTTAGGTTTCTGTCTGCTCAATAGGGATTCTTTTCTACTGAGGCAGGTGTGCGTTCATGCCAGAAGCTGTGCAGCACAAAGCCTGACTGCCCTGAAAATCTTACATGAGGATCAACTGGGTGTTTTAAAGAGAGGTGAGCCATACCTGGCTGTGGACACTTATAGCCAACAATGGTATCTTCATTCATACCTAGAGCAGTCTTCATTTTCAGTTCTGAAGTGAAGATAGGCAAGCCAGCTAAAGCAGCTGGTTTGGTATTGTAGTTTTTTATCGTACTCCATGTGCCAAGTTGCTCCTACATATGTATATTTGCCTTCTGCTTGAGCAGGCTAGATTATGTTCACAAGTGACCTCAATCTTAATAACAGGCGATTGCTCATAGCACATAGTTTATGTCAGGTTTTAATCTGAAATATTTTTTTGCAGGTGCCACATCTTGGCACTGTGGTGCTAGGGCTGCCCAGTTCTAACAGAGTGCTTGTGTTTGCTGTCCGAATTTGCACCCACATTTGATATTTTCCATTGCTAGTTTTTTTGGTCTTATTCACACCCTAATCCTCTTGTCACAAGGGCTTAGTTGCAGAGACAAATGTCTGACACATTATCAACTGGAAGCTTCCTACAATGCCAAACCTGCCAGTGCAACAAGGGGGGAGTAAATTCTGTGGTCATTGACTGTCCACTAAAAACACCTGCTTGTTCCTCTCTAGATTTGCAATTCTCAGTACCCCTGGCTTCAATCTCCCTGCTTGTTTGAGTCATTGTAGAATAACAAAGTACTTTGCTAAATGTTTTTCCATTACTACGAAGCAATCGCAATTTTCTTTACATATTAGTATCATAGAAGAGACTTTGATCAAGTTCAACTTGTAGCTGAGAACTACAATATAAAAAACCAGAAATAATGTAATTCAGTAAGGTATTAATGGTGGTTTTGCTACAGCGATTGAAATTGTTTGGTAGTTTTTTCCAAGCATCAAATTTATAGTACATTTTCAAGAAAAGAATCAGTATGTCAATATTTTATCCTCATATTTTAAACTACCTGGAATTATTTCTCTGTGGCAAGAAGCTAGAGCAGGTTTTAAAAGAACTCCTGTTTCTGCTGCTTGCTCAGATGAAAATAAGAGTCCTGTACAATTCTGCAGAGGTTTTAATTCATTCCCACAGCTCATAGCTTTTTTTCTTAACGTGTGCCTTTGCTGTCTTCAAAGCATGGAGAGAAGAAAATCTGAAAGCACTTCAGATGATTTTTTAATATCATTGGCATTGTTACGATGCGTGCTCTCAGTCCATGACTAAAATTGGTAACACTCATTGAAATTGGTGTAAAATCATAAAAATGATTTCTTATAAAATTTACTAAGCCAGCTCCTGATAGCTTCTGCTTGTTGTAAGTGCTCCTTACAGACACAAATCCCCCTCCCTCATCTCCCATCTCTCAGTGCTCTCCTTCGGTGAGTTTCATGTGGATGTTGATGAGTGTTTGAAAACATAAACTTAAAAACAGATTTTGCCCTGAAGGTTTTTTTGGGCAGCTATATATTTATATATGTGTTTTAAAAAGTTATCAAATGACTATATTTTTGGTTAGCAATTCAGAGTTGTTGCAGAGCTGCTTCCTTCTTTTCCAGCAATGGTCCAGAGAATTTTCGTTCTGGTAGGCTGATATTAGGAGGAAGTTTTTCACACAGAGGGTGGTGAGGCACTGGAACAGGTTGCCCAAGGAGGCTGTGGATGCCCAATGTTGGATGTTGGAGGCATTCAAGGCCAGGCTGGATGTGGCTCTGGGCAGCCTGGTCTGCTGGTTGGCGACCCTGCACACAGCAGGGGGTTGAAACTGGATGATCATTGAGGTCTTTGGTTAAAACTCAGGCCATTCTGTGATTCTATGATAACATAGGGATTGCACTTGTGACATGACTGAACCAATGGTAGTAATTTATTGGTGCACCCTAGAACGCTTAGGGGAGGCACTTACCTACTCCTCTTCATTTGCAAACAACTTTTTACAGTTACTTTGTCATAACTGCTCTGAGATTAGTGTTCTTGGCAGGAAGCTTCCCAGATGTTCTGGATCCATTGGAATGAATGCTTGGAAATACCCACCTGAATCCCTCTTGCAAGCAGAGCTTTCATCTCAGATCAGTGTTATTGCGAGAAGTTTGTTCAGTACACTCCCACTCTGTAAACAGCTGAAGTCACTGTTGGCTTGTGGCCATTTCATTTAACATCCTTGATACCAGAAGTATCCGATAGCAGTGACAACATGAAAAAACAAACAGCTCAGTATCTATATTTCCTTGGATTGCCCTCATTAAAGAGCACATCCACAACTGTGAGCAGGTAGTTTTCCATGAAGAAACTACACCGTGTTGGTAGTGTCCTAGCAGAGCCCTCTGGCGCTTGTATCAAAGGAGCCTAAGGACTTTTGTTACATTTCCAAGACTCGTTGAGAGTTATTGTTTCAGTGAAAAAGATCCTTTTCAGCTGTATTAGATGGAGGGCTCTGATCTCTGAGGGGGGCATTTGATTATGTTGTAGTGTTGTCATTTCCTTTCTTAAAGTGAGGAAAAGCTGGTATAGGAAATAATTAACACAGAAGAAACTGCATTGTGTTTCAAATACCTTTGATTGTTGTTCTCCCTTCTTAATGCTCACACAATGCTCTCGTAGTACTCATGATAGCATCCGTAGAGCTGCTACTCTCATTTGTTACAACTGAAATTGAATGAACTTACTGGAAAAAGATGAAAGAGCATTAGAACAAAGCACAGGACTGCAAGCATTTAAAGATCTGCTCCAAAGAATCAGAATTATGTGATATGAACACTGCTCTTAGGTTTGTGAAAGCATTTTATCTTCCCTCTAAACTGCTAATTTCTGGGAGCTTGATAGCAGACGTGCCCTTCTAGAGGGAAAAGCAGTTATCTGTCAAAGGCCACATACAGTGCAGCTTGGCTAAAATGTTTGTTTTGTGGCCATATCACCATTCTGATTAGTGGAAATTTATATTGCATATTGTGGGAGTTGGAAATGTAACTGCAGTCCTTGGCACAGACTGAGGGTTCCTTGTGAAGGAGCATTTTAGAATGTGACAGAGGAAGGCCTGCTCTGCCTTGAAAGATGAAGCAGGTCCTCACGGTCATTTCTCACCCCTGCATTGAATTGCTGTGACTTCTGCAAGTGTGTTCTTGTGCTTCATTCTACTGCACGAGAGCCATGGACAAAAGCCATCACGGAGCTGTGGGTTAGCTCTGCAAAGTCATGGAGTGGCCAGAACCCAACACAGCCAGTGGATTTTAAAATTGATTTTCTGGTTGTTTTCCCTCCCTGTTTTCTCCTTCTTGCAGCCTACATTATGCGCTGCTGTGGGCTCCCCAAGCAGCAGAAGGCATGACAGGATGTGTGGTGGAGGGAGAGGCTGCAGAGGGAACGTAGACATCGATCCCCTGCTGGATGGAGAGGCCCAGGGGATGCAGGGAGCTGGAGCTGATGCTTTTGGCAGCGCTGATGTTGTGCTCTTGTGTAGCTTGTGTTTCTGCTTTGTACAACCTTGACAGCTGGGATCTGACCTGATCAGGCCAGAGGAGGAGACTCTATGCTGTCAGATCATCAGGCAGCACTCCTGTGCTGTGCAGCAGACAGAGCACTGGCAAAGGTTGCCAAGAGGCTGTGGAGTCTCCTCCTTGGAGATCTTCAAAACCTCAGTTGAATGTGGCCCTGGGCACCCTCCTTGAGGTGTCCCTGCTGGAGCTGGGGTTGGGCCAGAAGGATTCAGAAGTTCCTGCTAACCTCTACCAATCTATAAGCCCAACGATTCCATAATGAATTGAATGATCTGACTGCAATTGGGAATGGCACAAGGACCGGCTGTGATTAGAAGCCATCATTCAGAGCAGGAGCTCTGAGCTGCCCTCCACCCAATCCAGGGTACAGCAGGTAATGGGAACAGCCTAGTCCCATCTGCCCTGCGCTGGCCACAGCAGCACCTTACCCAAAAGCCACCTGCCTGCTGTGTCAAGGACAGTGCTTGTCCTCGCATTGTGTTAGTGTGTCTTGTGCAGTAGCCATGGTGGGATTGCCTTCCAACTGAGGAAGTTTATAGCAAAAATAGGAAATTTGGCACTTCCTTAAGGAAAAAGAAAAAAAGGCAATTATTGTTGTATTTCAAGGATTAGGTCTGTGAGAGCAGCTCTCAATGAAGGCAGAGTAATCCAGCCAGCTATGATTAAATATCTATAATGGTGTAGTCAAACCCAGTTGTGAAGGATTTTTTTCCCCAGTAATCAGCATACAGCTGCACCATCCCCATGCAGGGGCTGTGGGCACAGCTATGTTGTTCCACACCAGCTCTGCTTCTTATCATAGCAACAGTTTGTGTAGTTTAGGATCTAGCCCAGAATTTTCCACAGTGCCCTGACCAGTCACCATTTTGGAGCTCTGCTTCTTCCTGCCTTTCCCTCATTCAGAAATGTACATTTCACCAAAGGGATATTCTTAACAATTCCATCTTGAACTTTTGCTTGGGGTAGATCAGAGCGGTAGGGACACGCGCAGCATCACAAGGCCCAAACCTGCAATCGCTGCAACTCCACGTGCTGTGATCAGAGCTGTGGTAAGAGCTGTTGGGAGGCTCACAAAATTGCTGAGGTTGGGAGGACCCCTGGAGGTCTGCTGGTCCTACCGCACACTGAGCAGGGCCCTGCTTCAAACACGATCCAGCTCCAAAGCCACCACGCATTGCTGTGTCCAGAGCACTCAGATGTTAAAAAATGAAACCAGAAGAGGCAGCTCTGTTGTCTCTGAACATAACCAAGTTTCTCAGGCTGGTTGGCTTGGTTGTCTAACAAAGGTGCAAGCTCTGACTGAAGCTTTCCAGCTGGAATTTTGCTCTCTCTCCATGTGAAGCCACAGCTTCTGCAGTTTTCCATGATGCTGGAAAGCTGCCCTTGGAAGCAGAGCAGGGAGTGCCTCAGTGCTGCAGAACCACAGTGTGATGAGCACCAGTTGGATGGGACATCACAGGCACTGACTTGCACAGTACATCAGGACCGCACCTCAACAAAGTCTGTGTGTTACTCTTCTGCTCCCAGGCCAGCATTTGGCTTTCTGAGGAAAACCCTGGTAGTGCTTTGCAGGGCTCCAAACCTCTCTGGCTGGACTTCTGCTTACTTTAGCAAAGGCTGAAGGTCAGCTTTCCTTTGTGAGCCCAAGGAAACACACCACAGATGACTTCACAACTGATACAAAATCCCCTGCCTCGGTTTGCGTTTGACTTTTCTGCATGACTGCACACCTTGCATGTAACAGGATGCTTGCAGTTAGCTAGGTATCCCTTAGGCTTCCCCACATGCAGGCAGTGCCAATGTAAAGGTTTCCATGCCTGCTTTTGGTGCTTTACTCCCTGCTCGCCCACACAGGGCTTTGCTTTCCCAGGCTCTTCATGCTTTCCCTCCCACCAAACCCTGCCCACACCACCTCTGCTGCCCTCAGCCTGGCCGCACCCCGGACACTGCTGGGCTCTGCTGATCACAGGCACTGCTGCTGCACTGCCAGAGCCCAGCTGGGGAGCTTGGGCTGCAGCCACGTAAGTGTTGTATATGTGGCCCATGGTGACTGCTGAGAGAAAGGGAGAGTTTCAGGAAGAGCGAGTTTCAGGAGGGTTGATTTACCGCTTGTCTCAGTGCAGGGGTTGCTGTTGGGAAGTTCTGGGTTGTTTTGAAAACGGTAGCAAAGAACTAAAACAGCCTCACTGCTCTTGCAGTCTCAGGGCTGATGCTGGCTTGTATCGCTTTCAGATGCACATCATTCCCACAGCCATGTGAGTAGCCTGAGCCTAATAGCTGCTTTCATGCAGAGCCAGCCACATGGCCTGCAAAGTCTCCCTTGTAGTAGTCCTGGGCACTGCAAGAATTTTACTGCTGGAACATTATCTTTTGATGCTCTGAAATGCCCCCCTTACTGTGTTGCTGCTGACTTGCAGAACCCTCTTAAATTGTATTCTTGCCCTCAGCCTGGAAGGAAGGCAGATACTGGCTGTGGCATTTCTGCTGCTTGTTTTTCTCAGGTTATATACCCCACTAATAGCTAGCAAAACCCCACTGCTTCTTACCGCAGACCTGATACCGAAATCAGTGTGGGTCACTGCATCACTGCTTGTCTTTAATGGGCATACACTGTATTTGTCCATGAAATAAAATGTATGGTCAAGTCGGGTGGCCAGACATGTTGCCCATTATTTTTTGTTCTCCATGCTGGATGCTGGAAGGTGTTATGTTGGAGAGACCAAAATAATTTAGTCTGTTTCTAAGTTTTCTTGCTTGCTTTCACTTTGACTTCCACACCACTGTGAGCAGTGAACATTTGGGCACAAGACAAAGCACTAATTGATAACTTTCCCCAGTTCGACCTGGAAAGTTCTCGTCCCCACTTCAACTTAGAAAGTTCATGGACAGGAGGAAATAGCAGCCCATGCTCGGTGTTCGCTTCGCTCCTCAGTCCCTCTTCCTTCCTTTCAGTCTCCTCTTCCTTCCTCCAGTCGGCACGGAGATTTTTCCAGTTGAGCACACGATTGCACCTTAGTCATGGAGTGTGTCCCTTCCTTTTGATGAAGCTTTCCCATGCTTAGTTTTGTCTCAGCACAGGCAGGAAATGACGAGCTGTGTCACTTCTTTCTTTCCGTGCGTTCCATACGATATGCTGCCCTAAAGCACAGTGTCTAAGTGGGAAAGCACAATGAGCTCATGAATTCTTACCAATAGGAAGTGACATTTTTCCTCCTTTTGTTTGCTGAATTCCCAGTGGGCTGCAGCTAAAATATTGGAGACATTTTATTTAAAGGCAGAAAGGTTGCGTTTTCAGCTCAGATACATTCCTGATTTCATTTTCTGTCTGACAGCACCACACCAAACCCAACTGGTGTGAACAAATGAACTTCCATAGAAGTCCTCAGACTATAACCTTAAGTCAAATGTTGGCTCTAAAATATGCTTTAAAATCACCCAAAATTAATACCAAATTTCCCTTAAAAAGGAATATCCTTAATATGCTGTAACAAGTTTGAGTTCATCAAAATCATCAGTTGAAGGAAATGTGATTGTTGAGCTTGGAGAAGACTCTGGGGAGACCTCAGTGTGGCCTTCCAATACTTGAAGGGAGCATACAAACAGGAGGGGGAACAAGGGTTTATGAGGGTGGATAGTGATAGGACAAGGGGAATGGTTTTAACCTGAGACAGGGGAGGTTTAGGTTAGATATTAGGAGGAAGTTTTTCACACAGAGGGTGGTGAGGCACTGGAACAGGTTGCCCAAGGAGGCTGTGGATGCCCCATCCCTGGAGGCATTCAAGGCCAGGCTGGATGTGGCTCTGGGCAGCCTGGTCTGCTGGTTGGTGACCCTGCACACAGCAGGGGGTTGAAACTGGATGATCATTGTGGTCCTTTTCAACCCAGGCCATTCTGTGATTCTATGATCAAACATTTCCCTCAGAGGAAAATGTGTTGGCTGTTGGGATGCCAGGGCAGCCAAACAGATGTTGAGAGGACACTATTTTTTCACACTCCCTGTATGTTCTAATGAGGCTTCAGCTTCAAGCACCTGTATTTAATTCTGTTCTGCTCTTTCTGTTAGTAACACATTTCTCATCAACAGCACATACTTACGTGATTTATGAGCTGCAACACACCAACTGGTTACAAGTGCCCTAATGCAGAAGGCTGTTCTCTACATTGCACTTCTCAGCTATTTTCCTCCTTTTCCTAATATTTCATGAACCTCATGTGGCAACTGATTCCAAATGACACTTAAAAGCAAGCTATGAAAGCTTATGCATGTGTTTTTCCACAGAATGATTTATGGACAGCGAAGGGCTTGAAACTCTCTTTTTATTGTACGTCTTTCTTCTTACTTTAGAAATAATTATCTGTACTGTTACAAATGTTCCTTCACAGAAGGTACATTTCTTTTTAAAAACAAAAACAAAAAAAAAGGGGCGAGAGCATCATCCGAAATAAGCCATTATTCCTCATTGATATAAAATGTGTTCATATTTCTGGGCGGTGTCATATCCAAACCACTGTTCATCCAAATTTCTTGCATGATCTGCTCCCTCCGCTCTATCCGCTCAGCCAGGTCCGCTGCTTCAGCTGAGTTATAACCTGAGTAAGAAGGTCTGTAAAGTTCTGCTAGCTCGTCCGGCAGCTCTGACCCAGAGGAGTCTTCATCTTCCTCCTCCTCGCTCTCACTGCTCTCATCCACTCCATCACTTTCTGGCACCAAGTGCTCCTTCTTTCCCTGCAGTTTCTGGAAGTCTTTAAAGCAGGACACGCGGATCACCAAAGCACACAGCGTGAGGATTAATCCCACACAAACACTGGACACAAACAGCAGAGCAGCTCTTTCCGGGTGATCTGAAATTAGAAATCCAATGCATAAACTTCTCCCCAGCTCTGCCAAAGTGTAGCTACAAAGCAGCCAGCTGCCATTCCCAATGCCCTGCACTCTATGGCTGTAGTGGCAGTGGGGCTGGGAGAGACTTGCTGCATCCTGCCCCAGAAACATCCCGCACTTGGAAATTGACATTTCTACCACCTCTGCTTTTTCAGCTTGCTGTGCAAAACCCACAATCTCTTAAAAACATACTCGAATAACATCTCACCATTCTGTTAGCATTTTTAATCACCTATCAGAAATACACTTTTTTTCCAGCCATCCAGCCTAAATAGGTCTTACCTTCGCAAAGAGGGGACATGAGGGTTGTTCAATCTGGAGAATAGGAGGCTCAGGGGAGACGTCATCAGTCTCTACAACCACCTGAGAGGAGGTTGCAATGAGGTGGGGGTTGGCCTCTTCTCCCAGGCAACAGCGATAGGATGAGGGGGAGTTGTGCCAGAAGAGATTCAAGTTGGATATTCTTCTCAGAAAGAGTGGTGAACAGGCTGCCCAGGGAGGTGGTGGGGTCACCGTCCCTGGAGGTGTTCAAGAACTGTGTGGACATGGCACTGAGGGATGTGGGCAGTGGGTGTGGTGAGGATGGGTTGGACCGGGTGATCTTAGAGATCTTTTCCAATCTTAATGGTTCTTTGATTCTATGGGATGAGCAGCTCCATGCTCTGAGGAGCTATGGTAGCATTCCCAGCCCAGGCTAGGTAGGGAACATTTTGGTTTCCAACACGTTCTAAGATAGCATCTCAGTAAAGCAACAAAAGAGGCAGGGACTCCACAGCTGCACGGTTCTGCCATTTTCTAGAGGCGCAGAAATCTTAATTCTGGAGTTGCTTCTTAATGCTTACTTCTGAAATCCATTAGACTTCTCTCATGGTGTCAGAGATCTCCTGACCGTGAATTTACTGGCCTCAATGAAATTTGCCTTAGCATTGCCAAGTCACAAGACCTGTCATGGCCCATACTGGAGAGGGCTGCTTTCTTTGTTTGGGTGGTTCTTTACTGCTTTTCAGTGATCCTTATACTTACGTAAACCAACATTTCCAAAAATGGATGTCTCCAACACTGCTCCCAGATCAGGACCAGATTTTTAAAAATACCAAATAACCAACAGCCCCCACTGAAAATATTAATTGAAAAAATCTTGGCTGCAGTCCCTAAAAGAGTTTGGATCCTTCAGGATGGAAAATATTCTGTAAATGTCAGTTAGACTGCGATAGTCCCATCCACAGGACTGTAATTATATTGTAATAATACTATTACTATAAACGTGGGATTATCAGCTGTGAGCTTCTGAAGTCATCTTCCCTTTTCCCCTTCTTTCCAAAATGCCAACACATAATGAACCAAGCTGCCTCATTTTCCTACCTCTAATGTATGCAAATGTAGCCAAGGAGTTGCTAACAATGGTGCCATCTTTCTTTGGAGATCTTGATTCCTTTGGATCGATATCAATACCTGCAGTGAGAGGAGGTAGAACAATCAGTCACACTGTAGATGATAAAGCCATCACATTGATATTCCCCTTATCCCTTCTGAACTAATGAGTCTGTCCAAAACACAGGCAGACCAGCACTCTGCTATAGGAACCTTGCAGATTGTTAAACCAAATAATGGTTGCTCAGTACAATAAATATTAAGATAAATCTTGAAGTAAAATATAATTAATAAGGTACTGAAAATATCAAATACATGTAAAATGGAAATCTTATTTTAAAAAAGAAATTATTACCACGTGAACCACCTTGTCTCTTCCCATTAAGCTGTCAGAAATAATTTACTGCATTACCTTCACAGCTGCCGAACGGACTTCCCAGACCAATCACTGCAGTGCTCTCATCAGCAATGACAGCAAATATGCACCGGCCACATCATTCATTTTATTTGCTTTTAGGAGGAGCAAGCTCCTCAGAAGCAGTATAAGGCACATACAGCTGACTGCAGGGCCTCTTGTGAGCTCTTCCCTCCTGATTGCTGTGACAACTGTGTCCGCAAGGCAGAGAGAAGCTGTCCCAGAAGCACTCCCACTGTCCCCTCCCTTACACCCGCCTCTGCTGGACCACGATGTCCTACTGCCTGTCCTACTGTACTGTACTGTACTGTCCTACTGTAAACCTTTTATTTTTATCTTATTGTTTTTTTAATTACCATGTTCACCATCATTCTGCTTCACGGAAGAATTGCTGTGAGTGACCAGGTGGTTGACAGCTGTGAGGATGAATTTAGGAACTGGAAAGAAGAAAGGCAAATGATGCACTGTCAGTTTTGCAAACCAGATCCCCTGTCAATTACCATTCCCCATGATAGGATCACAGAGTGGCTGAGGCTGCCAGAGCCTCTGAGTCCGCCTGGCCCAACCTCTGTTCCAGCAGGGACACCCAGACCAGGATGCGCAGGGCCACGTCCAGGTGGCTTTTGGACATCTCCAAGGAGGAGACTCCACAGCCTGTGGGCAGCCTGTGCCAGTGCTCCGGCACCCTCACAGCCAAGGAGTGTTTGTGTTCTAAATGAATGGGGCTTTTGATGGTGGTGCCTAAGGCTGTGCCCTGCAAGGATGGCAGCAGCTGGAGAAATAGTGCCTGCTGGAATCCCTGGCCACAGCTGTGTTTCTTATGTGCCATGCCATCAGCTGTTGGCTAACGTTCACATGATTGCATTTTAACCTCATGGCAGGTAAACACCCTGAAACCTGGATCTCTGGGGTCACTCACCTGCCAGGAGTTGAGCACAGCTTGGCTTCTCAGAGTTTGCAGGGGGAGGCAGCCCCATGTGGGGATTGATCTCCCCACACACCCATGGGAGTGGAGCAGCCCTTCTACTACAGAAGGGCTGTAGAGGAAAAAGAGAAAAGTAGAAAAAGCCAGAATCACAGAACATCCTGAGCAGGAGGAACCAACTTCAGGCTCCACACAGCACCATCCAAACCCTATGTCTAAAAAAGTGGTCCAAATGCTCCTTGAACTCCAGCACTTGGGGCCATGCCCACTGCCCTGGGCAGCCTGTTCCCACTCTCTCACCTGTTGGCAGTGCTGGGCCTGGTGCACCTCTGGGTATGGTTGGCCCTTTCGGCTGCCCTGGCAGGTTGCTGACTCAGATTCAATTCACTGTCAGAACGGCCCAGGAACATTTAAAGACTTGTCTGACATTCTCTGCAGAGCCTCTGAAGTGAGCAGTCCCAGAGAGGGAAGATGCTGAGGATGAGGTGGCAGGGTGCTACTGGGTATTCTCATTTATTTTTTTTCTCTTGGGATGTTTTCCCACTCTTGCTAAAACAAATAAAAGAGCTGAAAGAAAGCACACTGTGTAGATATGGAGAGCTCTCAGATTGTGCACAAGATGAATGGGCCCTTCATGGATTCAGATCTTGGCACTTGTTCTCTGTATTGTATGAAGGCAGATTGATTGATTTTCAGACTGATGTGAAGGGGAAAAAAAGACAGAAATTCCAAGTCTGAAGCCCACCTATATCCTGCACACAAACATTTGCCAATAGGCAGTGTTAAAGAAAGTCAAATGGAACAGAGACAGAAGTTTGGGGCTTAGCATAGTTTTTACATTCAAAACAACTAAAAATAGCTCTTCTTTCTGAGCAGAACTCTTCTGTGTGTGTGGGCTCAAAGTCATAACTGTTGCCTTTCCTGATGAAGGATTTTTTTAGAATTCTTTGCTCCTGTTTGCAATAGAAAGCCAACAGAGATAGGGACAAATGAACTAATTTCTATTTTGGCTCGCATGCCACTGTAATTCTTAACTGTTCTGCAGAGGCAGAATATTTTTGTTGATGGACAAGGCTGGTTTCCTTTCAGACCACATGCTGAATTCACAGACCTGGCTGTTAGGAGCAGTGTGCTTGAGAGGTGCAAGAGTTTGCTACGGAAGTAGCAGGAAGGCAGTACACAAGGAATCTGCAGTGCTGCTTTGGGATTGCCACATTCTGATGGGCAGGAAAGTCCTGATGCTGGACACATACCTGGACCAGCTTTGTCAGACTGTGTAGCCTTGTCTTGTCCTGTTGTCCTACCTCCTGCCAAGTCAGCATCCTTTGCTCATGCAAATATCTATTGCAGGGGAATGTTTGATTTAGAATTTTACAGGCAACAAAAGCTCTCAGCTGCTTGTACTGTTCTTGGCTACTTGCACTATTAATTTTTGTTGGGGTTTAATTTCAGACACACTATAGTCATAAGGACTTTAACTAAGATGAGGTGTGCCCAGGTCACTGGACAGACTAGCTGATAACAGCAGAAGGATTTTTTTATCTACATTAGATCCTGTGCAGCTCTGCTTTGCCAGGCAGGGCAGGAGCCAGCAAGCAACTGTAAACTGCCAGAGACATCCAGGACGTGCAGGCAGAAGCTGTGTTTCCTGGGGCTTGCTCCTTGCCGCAGCAGGAGCTGATAGATTATAGTCTCTGCAGACTTCAGGTGATGCTGAGGAGGTTGTGGGATTGGGACTGTGAAAAAACAGCATCTCCCAGCTCCTGCTAAGTTGTTATTAACCACAAAATACAAATGCAGGCAGACACTAACTAGCTGCTGACCTCTGAGATAGGGAGTGTGGTTTTTCACATTCCTGATCATGCTTTCAAGTGTGTCACAGCCCTAAGAAAATAGGGTCTGCTCAGCTTTGCCCCTGTCACTTCAGAAAAATGCCCATGTACCTCAGCTTGGGAAGCATCAGCCTAGCAGGGATCTTCTAGTGAGGGAAAAGAATGTAAAATGCCATTCTGGACCACGCCCAGCCTCTTCCCATGTTCCCTAGATGATCTGTAAAATAATTAGACCTGCAAACCGTTGGCTAATGTTTCAGACCGCACAGCTCAGTAGGATCTGGCAGAAGAAAAAGTCTTCGGCGTGTGCCAGCAAAGCACACAGGCACTATTTATTATCCATGCGTTAGTGCAAAAACAGTTCACTACAAATCAGAATGCAGAACCTCACTGCAAACAAACATACGCTTGTTTTCCAGTATACGGGTGTGTAAGAAAGAACAATCTGTTGTAATTATCCTTACTCTAATTAAAGAGAATTCCATTAACACATTCATAAAGTTACTACAGCATGAAGGCAAACACACAATAATGTTGTGTGTTTGTTAGTGCAAAGACAGGCTCCAGCTCTCTTCAACAATGTGGAGAGGAGAGTTGCTGCAGTGCCTCTTGCCTGACAACGTACACATGGAGAGACTGGAAGAGAAAATCTCTCATGCCAGCAAGGGAACAGCTGGGGCTCCCTTTCCTCTGATCCTCAGGTGGGCAGTGATCTGGCAGTCAGTCCTGCATGGCTACTCCCAAAAGTACACAGATAGCCAGTGCTCCTTGAAGCCAGCAGCTTCCCAGCCTACGCACAGCAAGCAGAGCAGTAACTTGGTAAAACTGATTGGACACATCCACCAGCATGTCAGGCAGCCACCTCTGAGGACCACAGTTCATCCCCAAAAGCAGAGGCTGAGGAAATCTGTTCCAGTCCTCAGCCAGAGAAAGACATTCCTAAGAGGATTCAACACCTATATAAGGCACTGCATTGAAGTCCTGCAATCATTTTTCTCTCATCTGTATTTGTGCTATACTTTGCTGTCTCGTGGCTCTGGCTTTTGAGAAAAAGAACTGCAGGGAACTCTGCCTTCCCACGATGAAAACATATTAATCTATGGTAAAGAAAATGAGAAACTCTTCCTTCTTGTCTGTGTTGCCTCAGTTCTGTGAGTGATGCATAACCTCAAGCCTTTATTTCAGTAAGACATTTTTACAGGGAATGAGGGCTTTAAAATTTCCATGCATTTGCTCTTACCACATGCATAGCTGACGTTTAGGTGTTTTGCCACTCCAGGTAGGCACGGACTTCCAAAATCTTGGCTACTGACAATAATTTTGCATCTCTGTTTCCCATAACACCTCTTTGATAAAACTTCTAGCGCTGTGTGAGACAAGCAGTCTGAAAGAAAAACACATCCAATAAATACACAACTCTGCTGTTATCAGGCATAATAACTGCTATGTGCACAGCTAAAGATACAAACCTACTATCAATTTCACACACCTGCGCTTGCCTAAGCAGGATTTCAGAATTAGGTATTAACATTTGTGAATGCAAGGAAGTCAGCACGTGATGAAATGGAGGATTTGCAGCAAATTGGCTCCCTCATGATGACTTCCAGTCGTGTACTAAGGCTGCAGTAAGATTCAAGTCAAATTTCAAATGAGGTGCCTTGCAAACGTCCTCTCTGTTCTTTTCAGGATAACCTGGAAGAACTAAGCATCTTCACACAGCTCTCCACCTGCTTCACCTGCTCCACCTTAAGATGAGTGTGCCAGTAAAGGGCAATGCAGTGCTGTTTGCAGGTCTCCCCCTCCTCTCCCAGGATTATCACCACGGTTTGACTGGATGCCCAGTTTCAGTTCAAGTTAGGTGAGATCAATTTCTGTGCACTGCAACAGCTCGGTCTACGGTGAAATCAAGAGTAGCTTATGATTTACTCTGCCTGGTGCTGCTAGGAGCCATTCTGCTATGGCCAAGAGGTCAAAATAGGCTCAATGTTTAACCAGAAAATCATTTGACTTCTCTCTGCCATACAAAATGCTGCACTGCTCCCATCAGGCTGCCAAATTTGAATGCCTAAGGCAATGTCAAAGGCACCTACAGTGCACTGTACTAATGCTCACAGCTGCACCTGCCTGCATTTGCTGGGACGGGGATTTTTTCACTCAAGTTTTCTACGTTCCACCATGATTTATAAATGAATGAGACACCGTCAGCAGATTTTACACCAAAGCTGAATTTGAATGGGAAAGTTTGTGTATCAGATAAAATTTGTGTGTCAGAAAAAAAATTTAAAATTCTGCTTTAAAAAAGAAACATCTCTAAATGTGATCGAATTCTCAGTATCCGTATCAGCTAAACCCCAATCTAAAGAGCAAAAATACCTTCTGGTTCTTGTTTTGAAGCAGAAAATATGCAGAACTTGAAAATCTAGAGTAAGGAATGTTTTCCTTACAAGATGTCAGTGTTTCCTCACACTTTTGGTACATTTCTATGAATGACAAACATTTCTCATTCTACTTCTCCCTGGGCAGCAACATTCTATAGATTTGACAACATGTTCTCTGTTCATTAGAACTATCTTTCCTTCTGTAAAAACCCTGAGACAAACATGGCATCTTCACCTTCCAGCAGCTTAAGCTCATTTGTGCCTCTGCAGAGAAAGGAGAAATCATGTTCACAAAGACACTCTATCACCTTCTCAAATCAGCTTTGTTTGAAAAGAATGAAGAGAACTGAGACTGAGGTTCTCGGCGAAGAAGATTGACCTCCAACATATGTAGTTGGGGTAGATCTGTGATTTTTAGAGTTAATCCCTTGACACCAGCACTGTCATGTATGTAAACAGAACATCAGAAGATACTGGGCTGATCTGTCTGGCAAAAGGCCCAGGGATCAGTGCTGAAGATAGATGTTAGAGAAGAGCAACTTTCTCTTTCTCGGGACCTAAGAACCTAATACTTGGAAGGCTGTTCATCGGGCAAGGAAATCTGTCTTGAGACACTGAATAGCTCTGCTTAAATAACTCAATTATTTTAGTCTTTCTGGCCATCAGCTAAGAATGCGCTCAGGTGGACACTTTAGGCAGCTAAGCAGCATCTTTTGGCAAGCATGAAAACAACTGAAGAATATCAGGAGGAACTATCAGATGATTCATAAATCATAGAATCATCCAGGTTGGAAGTGAGCTTCAGGATCATCACATCCAACTGATGAATAGATTGGGAGAACAACAGCAATCTGGCGAAGTTAATTATATGTTCTCCAAACTCTCCTGCCCTTTGAGCTGCATGCAGTGTCTTAAGGAAGAGCCAGCTGTTGCGCTGATGGTTTTCTACAAAGTCAGTGATACAGTGAGTGCATGTTTCATTTTGCCTCTGGTAGCTGTTTGCTCTTGCTCTCTGAGAGTTAATAACTCCTTATCGCCTACATTCATGTTGGCTTTGGCTCCTCTACCATCATGTGCCTGTAGGCTCCTGGCAGGCCTGTTTTTGGAGAGCTCTGCAAGGCTTGGCTGGTGTCACAGGTGTGTGAACACAAATTAAGGCTGGCTTGCTTCTGCAGGGCAGCACAAACGTTAACTGAAGAGATCCATAACAAAAATGAAACAAAGCAAAACAAACCAAGCACTACTTAACAGCTCTCTGTGGTATAGCAAGGTTTTGGCATTTAGTACAATCAAAACCTGTTCAGTTTCCTTCTCTCAGTTCTGTGTGTGTCCTTGCTACCTCCCCAAGCTGTCCTGGCAGCTCCAGTGAAGGCTGAACCATGAGTTCAGCTCAGAGGAATTCTGTGTACTCAGTACCAAAGGCCACTTTTTCATCAGCTGCAGCTTCATCTGCACTATCTCCTACAAGCAGACGTTACAGAAGTGTATCTGCAGTGAAGTCAGAGGAGTCGGTGTGTACTGAAGAGACACCCAAGCTATTTTCAATGAAACTTTCTTGGGGGTCTTATGACAAACCAGCTGCAGCAACACAGAGCTGATGCTGGGGATAACGTCTCCTTCACAGAATCACAGAATGGCCTGGGTTGAAAAGGACCACAAAGATCATCTAGTTTAACCCCCCCTGCTGTGTGCAGGGTCGCCAACCAGCAGACCAGGCTGCCCAGAGCCACATCCAGCCTGGCCTTGAATGCCTCCAGGGATGGGGCATCCACAGCCTCCTGTTCCTTCAGGTCATACATCTCACTGAAGCATCTGAAAGAGGACGAGGTTCAGTCCGTGCTTAAATTTGAGTAAATGAGTGAGTAGTCCCACTCAGCAGTCCTGAAGAAATCACAAATTAGGAGAATATAAACATTTCTTGTGTCTTCTTCCTGAACATCTAAAGTACTGTTTGAACTAAGCTTACATTTTATGGGGCTTGCTAAATTGGTACCAGATGTTTAAAATAAACTGCCTCTTGAAAAGCACTTTCTCAGAACGCCAGGAGGTTGGTGACACCCCCAGCAGTGGCAGAAAGGCCGCTCTGGATGGCTGGGAAAACACTCATTTTTCATTCCCTCCTGTCAGAGCTGCCTGTTACACATCGTGAGTGCTGGTGAGTCCCTTGAAATGCACGCTTCTATGTGTGGCATGGAAATATGGGCATGAAGCAGAGGCTCTTAACACAGTGGTAAATTATCAAACCTGACTGCAGCTATTTAACAGTTAGAGCAGAAAGCCTTGTTTCTGGAGGCAAGGCTCTTTCAGCTCCTTAATTAGCTTTGTTTAGGAAAGTTTTGGCATGCAAATGACATGCCATAAATCACGCAGGCTTTAATGAGTAGCAATTTGTTTTCCGATTCTTCAAAGCTTCTCTCGATTCAGACCTCAGGAGCTTTCCCTTCCTTTCTTTGCCTCTTGCCACACAAGAGCTGCAGGTGATGGAACAGCCAGAGCTGGCCCAAGAGTTTTGTGCCAAGCACTGCCAACAGCCTCTGCTCACACCCTCTGCTGTTTTCTGACTGGCTGCTGTTTTCTCCCACATTGCTATGCATAGGGCACAAGATGTGGTGAGTGAGAAATGTGTCTCAAACGCAGATCCATACTACATGAAAAGTAACACGCTGATGAAGGACCAGGGCTCCCATAAGAGGAACCCCATCTCAATTTTTCATTTTGGTGCTAGAGTCCAGTTGCTCACTGCTTTCATCCCAAACTGCTGGCTGGCTTATAGTGCTTTATGTTTTCTGGGCCGTGTCTACCCACAAAAGAATAAGGAGCACGCTTTTAAAATCAATTGAAAGCAAAGATTTCACACTATCAAATCAGCATGGCTTGTGCTTTGTAGAGCCCAGATATCAGCTGTGAGAACAAGAAGTGACAAGGGGAAACTGTGGAGTTCCGGACCAAGCTAGGGCTGCATACTCCTAAAGAAAGTTTCCATAATAATATGGTAATTTATGCAAAAGCATGGCACACAGGGTCCTGCCTGTGCATCAGAAAAGGGCAGATGGTGCTGCTGATTCCAGCAAAAACATTTATGAGAAATGGTGCTGGTATCTTTATATTCCAGGTCCAAGTTCTGCCAGTATGCTATGCTAAAAATACTTATTGTCAGAACAGGCCATTCCTTACGAGTGAATACTATACCATGGCATTCCACAAAGCTGCCCTATCTCTCTCCCATGCCACACAGCAGCAGCTCATGTGCCTGCTGGAGGCTCCTTTAGCCTACAGGAGATTAGCCCATTATTTGGTGTTATTTACAAGTGGCTTGGAGTTCAGAATTCAGCCTCTAAGCACTTGGTGCAGTTTTCCTCTGCTTGCACACACATAGGTATGGAGCGAGGGCCAGCACAGATGCCCAGTAGAGGATACAAGTGGAGGTCTATACTACTTGGATGGAAGCAGGAACTGAGCTCCTTCTGCTCAAAAGCCTACAGCTTTGTTTTGCACAATTTGGTTTGTAACTCTATTTTAAACTTGAGTGTCAAGTATACTTCTCCAACTGTTCAAAAATCTAAGCTAGAAGAACCCAGGTACAAGGAAAACCCTGTAACCCTGAAGAAAACACTAACGGATGAAGTGCTGTCTCCCACACGTGACAAGACAGCAGTGGCAGAAGCTGCAGAGGGAGATGTTAACCTTCCTCATGTCCCTGAGCCCTGACACTGCTACAGAACCATGCCTCTGCATCTACTCTGCTCACAGCATCCTGCTGCCTCGTCCCCTGGAGCACAGCTGGGATATATTTGCTCTTTCACCATGAACCTGTATGCTGTGTTACCAAAATAACTGTTCTGCAGTCTCAGATTTCTTCTGTTCTGGAGCCTGCCACTTGTATGACTGTCCACAGGGTTTGTGTCTGAAATCAACTTTAATTAGCTAGTAATATAAGCTAAGCACGTGAAGCATGGGAATAGCAGAGTATGCCCAGGCCTACAGCTGATGGTACTTGCAGTCTAGAAAGGACTCAGTCATGTTGTTTTCAGCAGCTTTCAGCTAGAAATCCTCACTCCTTCCTCCAGCAAAGCACTGGACTCAGAGCTCCTGCTGATCTACTCAGTGCTCCTTCAAGTGTCAGTATTTCAGTGGCCAATGTTTCCCAAATTCCACCCAATTTACATGGTTTGTGATTTACAGCACCTAGAAATATACAGCTAGCATGAACCTAGCTACTTTGGTGTTTAAGTATTTCCAGATCTGCCTGCATCTATCTGTACTTTTACTTCATTTACAGCTGCTCTGGAGAGACTTACACAAGGAACTGGCTCATAGCAGGAAGAGTATACATCTCCTGATATGAGAAGGAGCCAAAAGCTTTTCAGCCTCTGTTGCTGAATAAGAGATAAATTGTCCACTATATATATATATATACACATATATATACACATTTGTTATATACATATATAACAAATAAAAGGAATCATGACATCACAAAAT
Organism: Lagopus leucura; assembly: GCF_019238085.1. Classification (NCBI taxonomy): domain Eukaryota; kingdom Metazoa; phylum Chordata; class Aves; order Galliformes; family Phasianidae; genus Lagopus; species Lagopus leucura. The sequence goes on from NW_024962262.1 coordinate 74,641,006, forward strand.
ACCCTTATATAACTTAATACCTTGCTAGCTAGAAGGCATCTGCAGGATTCTGGACAACTCTGCTTCCTGTTAATACCCCTTTTTCTTGCCTGAATATTATTTCAATGGGAAGAGGGGATTAGACAAAATCTAGCCCCAGGGTATGTTATGCCATGGTGTAAAGTATGGCATGTGAGTGCCTGAATTTGTCACAGAATGCACTTCTTTAACCTCCACAAAATGGGAAGAGGCTAAAATGAGGGCTGTGCTGGGAAGGACCCTACCTTTCATTAATACAGATGGGCAGTTCTGGGTTCTGTTTGTCATTAGTGCTTGAGGAAGCACACTTCTGACCAGTCAATGCACATCCAGGTAACATTTCTGGTAAGTACATTTTACTGTTCTGGCTTGCAAGCTGCAGCAAGAGGCTACCTACTACCAAGCCTTCTTTCAAGTATTAACAAGAGTAACCTATGATTTGAGAGGTGTTTGTTGTTCTGAATCTTCCTCATACTCTCTATTGTAACCTGTTTTGGCACAACTCTCACTTCATTTGGCCAATAAATTTTGTCTTTCCTCTTGTACATGTTTGTACAAATGTAAAAGACAGAGTATGTCAGAAAAAAACCAACAGAGGAAACAAATGCTACAGGCTCCTATTTGTTGGAGATCTGTTGAGCACAATAGATTCTGCTACACAGAACTGCATCCAAGCAAATCTTAGCTTTCTTGTAAAGTTTTTGATTGTGGCAGCCATGCTGGATGCTGACCTGGGGCCCAGGGTCCCACAGATGCTCTGAGGCCATGCAGATGTTGTCGATAAAGAGACAGATTTATATACTGTTTACCATATGGAGAAGAACCCTTATGCTAAAGAAATTTTACATTTTCCCGTGTTTCATTTCAAGCACAGCTGTGTAAGTCTGACAGCTGATTTGATACACTGTTCACTGAAAAGTAAACTGATAATTCAGAATACATCTGTCTCAGCTCAGTGCTGCTGCATGCCAGTAATGGCTTATCAGCCACAATGCACAGAACGCGAGGTGGCCAAAACCTAGAGAAGTATCTAATTAATTCAACATCCAGTACTTCTAGTAGGAACAAACCCAGTAGGAATAAAAGCAAAACTCTGAGCTCAACAGAGACTTCCTATACCAGTCATCAGAAACTACAGACAACTTCTTATTTGCATAGTACTACAAAAAATGTCACGCAGCTTTCCTGTGATGCAGTGAAAGAAATGGTAGGGCTTGACCACTGTCTTTAGGCCAAAATGCACAAACGTGAGTTTGAGCTGGAGCAGATTTAGCTTTTGATGCAAACATATAGGGGCTCTGATTCTGGAACAAAAAACAGCTGCACTACACTTTCTAAATTGCCTCAAATCGTTGAAATGATGTTGACATTCAAACTACCACTGCCTTCTCAGAGAAAAAGTATACTGGCATTTAAATAGCCTAATTATGCATGCACTGTCATCTGTATGGGCTTAAATAACCACATAAGTAAGATTTAAGCTCCAGATGGATAGAACGGGAGTCAATTGGATTTTGTTCCTAAGTGCTAAGTCCCTTGGGATAACTGAATGTATACTCCTAAGCACATAAGTGCTCTGGAAGACTGTACTCACTGTAGGGTGTTACTGGCACTATGCAGGAAGAGGCCAACTACTTCATTAAATAATGGGAAACCTGTACCAGGGTCTACCTTCTGCAGCTCTACCTTGTGTTTGTCTCAAGTTTTATGTTCTCTCCTATTGCCAGTTTTAGGTTGTTTTCCAGAACACAAAAAGAGCAACAGTCAAAAAGTGCTTTTATGCAGGCAGTCAAAGCACAGATTTTGCTTTCTTGCAAATTCCTCATCTGTTTACACTGACTTTATCCAGCAAGAAGACTTTGCAGTATTATGATCTATAGAATACAAGTTCTATAGGACACTGTAGGAAAGTAAGCAATTTTCAGAGGTAAAAGAAATACAAGAAGTAAGCAAGTGTGATGGTCTTCCTCAATCAACTGAGCTCTTTCTGCTCTGCCTGGAGTCATACACTAAGGCCGTCATCACAGAGAATATATGGGTCCTTCAGAAACCTGCTAAAATATTTCCTTTGTAGAACAAATAAACATAGCTACAGTTTGTGTTAGAATAGCCAGTGTGAAATACGGACCTGGCAGTTTTAAGTAGATTCTTGCAAAAGAACAGAATACATTTTTCAGCCAATACATTTTTAATACTTATAAAACTAAATAGAAACACTGGCTTGCAGACAAATTGCTTTTAAGACTAGTTATTGATCTCTCTTGTTCAGAGACGCAATTCAGATTACAGATTTCACTTGTAGCAATTTCTCAGAAGTGAGTAAAGTTCAGGCTTTGCACAGGACTGGTGTCAGCCATCTAAGTCCTTAACTGTGTGGTGTGAAGGGAGGTAAGCAGCACGCAGATCCTGCACTGGCTTTCTCCACAGCATGAAAACATACCTCCATGCTTTTGGTGTCTGGCATTGAATGCATTATTCATACAAGCATCCTCACAAACACATAAAATATATAGTTAGGTACCTAATGATAAAAACTGAGCTATCAGTCTTGCACCAGTTGAGACTTTGAAGTCAGTGATTGGTAATTGATGCTGACCGTAAACTACTGATGATGTTTTGGGTTCTTCTACCTGTTTGAAGGGGAACAGCGTGAGTTTGATAATGCTCATAGTCTGTCACCAAGGTGCTAACACTATAGCAACATTACTATATTGGCTAGATATATTACTACAGCAACACTAATATTCACATCCCTCAAGATGCACCTGTAGTAAACCAGCAGTGACAGGGAAACATTTCTAACACTAACACAGTTCTCTGAGCTGATATCTGTGGTCCCTGCACTTTTCTGGCCAGTACCAACAGCTCCCATCACAATTAAGGCTGGTGAGCAGTCCCAAGAGTCAGACTGCATGCAGCCATCCTGCTTTGGGGGTGAGGGCTAGGTGCTACACACACACATCATTTCCTGTTTTCTGGGCTCCTGCCAGAGAGAAGCCCCAGATGGATCTGATTTACTAGCACACTACCACAGTCTTGGAGTTGGGTCATACCACTGTATCCAAAGCAGTGGGTCCTGACCTGTGGACCTCATCCTGACTGTCTGCACTTAAGGCAAGGAGAGATCACTGTGAAAGGCATCAGAAAGACAAGGTGGCATGATGCTCATATTGCCTGGTCTTTGTCAGACATTGGAGGAAGATGAGAACCAGCAGCTGATATTCAAAACAGTCACTTAAGTTCAAGAGAGCCAATAGAAAGAGTATTTGAGAGTAATCATAGCAAAAATTATTAACTACATCAAGGGCTATTACTTTGCTTACATTTCTTACTCATTTCTCCCTTGTGCTAGGCAGTTTGTTTGAGTTTCAGAAATAATCTCTCATGCTTCAACCACAAACACTTCCAAAATGCCACTGCTCTCATGCCTGACCCTTTCTCCCCACCCATGCCCCCTTTTCTGTGCACCCACATGGAGAAGGTCTATTGAGAGCATACTAACTTACCAAACTGAGGGACACGTTCTGCCTTGGCCGAGCAGATGTTGTCCTTGTGTGCCCAACTGCCGTAGGTGGCAGAGTAGATAATAAGGAACTTGGACTCTTGACAGTGGAGTTTCAGTTCCTGGTTTTCACAGGCTGATTTGGTTTTGTATTCAGCTGAAATAGAAGCAAAAAACAATACAGTAGCATGAGGCAAGTTTCTCAGCTAGACTGTTAATAGCAAATAGCAGCATGACAGAAAACAGCTTTTCTGCAAGTTGTTTTTTGAGTGATATGTAGAACAATTACAACCACAGACAAAGCCAATAGCAAAGCGGAGCATTTCCTCCAACTAAATTGTTCCCTCGTGACTGCCTGAAGCCTCCAGCTCTTTTTAAAAATGAATTGAAATACTAACTTTTGCCAATCTCCTCTCCCACTGGAACCTCCGCCCCCATTCCTGCCTGCTTTTCTGGCCTGCTTTTCACTACTGTTCGGGAGGACAAACCTTATCCTTTCCTTTTGTACCTCCCCAGGACAATGTTGCATTCTGTGCCCATTCCAAATGCTGTGGCCTCATCAATCACGGAGGCGGCTGGCATCGCTGGCGGCACAGCACGCGGCACCAAGCGAGTGCCGAAGAATGGAGGACAAGTTGTGAGCCCTGAGCCAGGCAGTGCTCTCAGCTCTGTTTGCATCGCTCCACCAGTCAGTGGGTTTCCCTGGGTGTGACCACCCGGCAAGGCTCCTTTGAAAGTTTTGCTGACAAAGCAATGTGGATCAGGAGCCTGAGAAAAACACCGCCCTCTCTCTCTCAGGGGGCACGGGCAGGCTGGCAGAGCTCCCCACATTGAGAGGGATGACCTTTGGGACAGTGTGGATGATCCCACCCAGGCACAAACCTAGGCTGGGTTCTGCCATCCCTGGCCTCCCTGGCCTGGCTACAGTGCCACACCATCCCTTCGTGCGGTTGAGGCCAGGGAGAAGAGTTCATTCTGCTCAATGCTTTTGTCTTTCAGTCATGTGAAAACAGGAAAGAAGGTTCCTGAGCCAAGCAGGAGCAAAGGGAAATCTTACTGTTACTGAGGGAGCAGAGTGTGGGTGTAAGTGCTAGGGGATCCAGAAAGAAAAACTCCTATTTATTCAATAAAGGAAACACTGTTCCATTTAGAATAGATCATTATTTTTTTTTAAGGGTTAATTTTCCCTCTTTAAAGTCCCTTCCAGTCCCTGCACTGCCATGGGGGTCGTACCCCAAAATGGCGGCTCTGACCCCAGGGCTGGCAGCCTGAAGTTGGGCTCTGCCTCTTGTGAGGCTGTGAGGAGGGAATGCAGGACAGACCCATGGGCATCATGAGGGTTGGCATACAACAGACATGTCTGCAGAGATGCAGAGGGAAGGGCAACATTTCCGAGGAGATGAAAAACTAAGGAATTTGGGTAATCACTTCAGCGCTCACTTGAAGGAGGCAAGGAGTTTGCAACATATGCTTAAAATGATACCCAAGCAATTTCCTGAATAGGGATGCTCTTCCAGCCAAGTCTAACAATATTGGTACCTCATCTACAAATATAAATTTCCTGCTGAATGAAATAATGTACTTTGCACTGGAACTGGACTCTCTTCTATTCTGAAAGCTAAATACACTTTTGACCAGCTTTTGTAATATTTGTACCACAGACAGTATTATGTGTTCAAAGTAACTTATCTAAATATGAATCTAAATACAAATATAAAAAATATCTAAAATATTAAAATAATAATTAAAAACTAAAAAGAGGATCCACTTTTCATTAGTAGAAGGAGATTTCTAATGAAAACAGTCACAATTGCTATATTTGATTTTACTTATTGTATTTATCAGTAATGTAGTAATCGTAGTATATGAAAAAAAAAAAAAAGAAATATTAGTAATAGGTAATAAAACAGGTCACAAAAATGATAAATTCTAAACAGTCTTAGATAATCGGCCCAATAAATCTCTCTGCCAGTTCTTTTGTCAGTGCTTTGCCAAAGGTGAGATCTATTCCTTTCCATCTTTGCTCTTCAGTTCTCTGTTGCATACTTTGTATGGAGCTTGCTGTGCCACATTTATTCTTATTCCACCAATGAAGCCTATCCTGATGCTTTGATTAAAGAAAATCTCTTTCATGTTTTCTCCTTTAGCTGTGGGATGGTATCCTGTGTTGGCTGGTGAACCTCCCCATAAATAATTCCACAAGAATTTTCTTTGGGATCCACTTCAGCCATACTGGAAATTAGCTGACAGAAACAGCTGAGCCCCTGGGCAACCAGGGCTTGTTCTCACACATAATAGCAACAAGAAAAACAATTGAAAGAAAACAAAACAATAAATTAAACCTCATCATGATTAACTTTTTTGACGCTTTTCTCATGTTTGCAAAGACGGTTCTCTTTAGGGCAGGATTTGCCCCTTTTCCATGCCAATGTCAATTACCTGTTTAGGATACAGGTAATTCTATAACAAATGGTAGATAATAACAGAGGATCTTTGAAAACTTTGGTCCTACTTCTTAAGCATTTTTGCATACTTCTTCTTATGAGATCTTCTTCATCATTTGGATCCAGACATCTGCTTTTGCTGTTCAGCTCTGTATTTCTAATAAGACATTATCATTGCCATCACTTTAAAAATAATTTCCAAAACATTTTTCCTTTAGAGTCTGACATCTGACATCTGGTTCTGACAAACTACACTGGTCACTAAATTGGCAGCAAGCACAGTGAAGTTGTAAGCACAGCAGAGAGCCAAGGCAGGATAGAAAAAAAGCAACTTGTTATTAATCTAAGAGTCTCAAAACTCAACATGGATTTATATAAAGCTTTGTGCAGTGCAGTGGCATTCTAACCAAAACAAAAAAATAAAACAGACAAAAGCACATTTTTCTCTTGTTTTTTACTTACTAGGCTTGCATTTAAAGGAGACAAGGAGGAATTTAGTGGTCCCTGGACATAGATCAGGTCCAAAAACCCGACTATTGACAAGAAGTTGGCAGGATCTCAGGTTTTGGCATTCATCCAGTACTTTCTAGAACAACAGGCAAAAGGGATAGTCTTGAAAACAAAGTATGAAGCTATACAGCAATGACAACATTTAGTTGTACTTTGTTCTATACAGGAGACAAACTTCCTTCACAGCTTTCTGGCCACAGACATGTAATACATCTGTATCCCTGGATTTAGGCCACATCTCCTATGGCCTCTGAGCCTCAGCCAAGTTTATGGCAACACATTCATAGCTGCATTATCAGTGGCAGTTGAGGATGCTATCAATTCACTGTTGCTAGTTACTCTTCTCTCTGACCCCAGACAGTCAGCAAGACACTGCTGCACGCCACCACAGCCTACTGATACTTGGGACTATGCACAGAGCCAAGAACATGTGTAAGTCTACCCTTAACTTGTTTCTTTCTTTTCTTTTTTTTCTTCTTCTTTTTTCTTTTTTTTTTTTTTTAAATGTCATTTTAAGGTCAAATCTATGTTAGATCTTTTGGCATAGCAATAAACATTACTGTGGTAATGGTCCTTACTGTGCTGTTTCTCTGAGTGGCAACTGAAGGAGGACAACAGGAAGGTCACCACTGTTACACACAGAGAGTCTTGTGGACCTTCTCTAGGCTCAGTTAAAGGATCATGCATTCCTAATACTTTCAGTAATATTCTCACTTAGTGCTTTCAGACCTGTAGCTATGATGGTGAAAGAAAACATGAAGATGCTGTAGAAGATGACTCTGAGACCAGCTGTAACCCAGTCACACCCCAAAGCATCTAAAAAAAATAATTAAAATGCAGCAGCATACTTATGAAATTCCTATTCACCTCCAGAGCCCAGTTCAGAGGCTTTCTGTATACTATTTCCCATAGTAGGGGGGTTGGAACTAGATAATATTTAAGATTCCTTCCAACTCAAGCCATTCTATGATTCTCTGATTGCTGTCCCCCTGATTCTTGATATATAAAAGCACAACACACTAAGGAGGGCATTATCTTTATGTCACTCAGCTCTAAATAGGAGTAACTGTAATATATAATTCTCAGACAGTTTTAGGTACTTTCATAAAATCTAGGGTTTTTTCGGTCCTGTTTCTCATTAAAGGGCTCTGAGTCATACCAAGATGCCAAATCACAAATTCACCACTGAGATTAGCACAAGCTGCACTCTTGTTTCCAGGCTTGTTTCCAGACAATTGGCAGTGGCTGAGCCTCTCCTGCCATCACTGGAAGCCATCCTTCCCAAACAGAAATGATACACATTGGCAGCATATTGCAGTCATCCTGTAACATTCTTGTCTTTTTGTTTCCCTGCGTAGCAGAAGACAATGTGCGTCCAGTACTTTTTCAGCATTAAGTGCACACTGTAGATTTTAAAAGGGAAAGAAAAGCCCAGCAGATTTAATTTTATCACTCAACTATTCTTTTAAAGAGTTGCAAGTTACACAAACAGCTCCTCCTTAATAAGGATTGTTTTGGAGCAGGACAGTGAAATAGAGTTACGACTTCAGTAAATGAAGAATGGCTGTCCCCTACTGAGTCATCTTGCACCCGAGCTGAATCATCTCCTGTGCATCTGTTTGTATTTTCTCTTGCTTAAGGCAAAGAGTAGTCACATTCTCTATCACGCTGCCGCACAAAAGCATGCAACTATGAAAGCAAACAATGATAATCATAACAAGACAGCTCAGGGTTATTAACATCTCAGGACATATCAAATTTTGCAGTAATCCTTTTAATAGGAGGTCCCCATATGGAATGCCTGTTACACATCCTCAGGGCTGCAGGCTGCATCACGCCTATTTAAGCGGACTGCAGATGTAGTTCCAAAGGGAAGGGGAGGAGGGATGAGATCACTGGTGCTCTTTCTCTAAGAAATCAGTTTACAGGATATTGCTCTTCTCCTTGACAGAACCGGAACTCCCTAAGATGCATAGCATTTGTATGTCTCACATTTGTGGCCCTGTCAGAGTGATTTCATGTCTTTGATCAGTGACAGTGCCCAAACAGTGATGACAGTTTATACAACAGTTGTCCCACGCTGTGTTTATTATATGTAAGGGGGAAAAAAAAACAACTGCAAAAGGAGACCTCACAAAGATGCTCAACATCACAAACCCAAAATAATCATTGGTGTTGCCTCAAGTAATCAGTAAAATGACATCAAGGATGCATCTGGCTTACTGTTTTTAGTGGAGAGCTGTACTTTCACATGGCCCACAGGTCAAGGCTGGAATGTCTTTAGCAGTTGCAGTACAGCATGGGCAAGCCACACATATAAACTATGGGCCTAATAATGTTTCTGGAGAGAAGATGTTACTGCCAAACAACTCCATAAAACTCTTCAGCTCACTAGTAGTAGAAACAGATGTTCCCTGTTGTCAAAGAGTGACGTGTCAGCTACAAGCACAAACATTGCAAGCTTCATCAAAGCTTCTGTAAAGCACTTACAACAGCTTCACTGACAGAACATGTTTAGATTCCACTGACTACACATTTTTCCAATGATTTACTGAATTAGGTTTAACACTGCTATTTCCACTATGATGAAACAAACCTTTAACAGCAGTGTAAGCCAGCCCTTCTAAGACCTGTTAGAAGTCTCCATGGCAGAAAGCAATAATATATGAAATGTAAATCATTTTAAATTATATTGAAGTGGACTTGGGAAACAAAATATACGATATTTTTGATACAAACCACGTATTCTTTGAAACGTAGGTAGCCATAGAAGTGCTTAGAATCTGCTGTTTAGCTGCCACAGGCCCTTTCAGTGGCGACAGCATGGAGCAAGCCAAATCCTACCAAGATGTCAGCTAACTCAGTGGATTTGTAACCCAGCTGTGTTAAAAATTTGCGTCCTCTGCTGGGGATAAGGAAAGCCCATGTGATAGATAAAGGCTGGTCTACTGAGCCATGACAGATATTTGATTAGAAGGGAACTGATTACTTTAGGGAACATTGAGAATGTGGTTTTAAAAGTAAGGCTTATCAAAATGGAAGGAAATCTACACAGCTTTCACAGTCTACGGTAATATCTTGCTGGCCAGATGAATCCTTTCGGGTGCAATACTTTTTGTGACAAACTGACAAAAACACGGTGACATTTCATTTAACACTTGCAGTTTTCCTGCAGCATAGCTCACTGCATGGAAGTCTACAGGCATGCTGTGCAAGATGAACCTTTTCAAGATGTGATACCTGCAAGGAGGTGGGTGCCACACAGTTTGTGGGTTCTGTCATTCTGGCTTCAGGCTGTTGTGTGCCACACATTTGGTAGTCTTGCCCGTAAAGTGCTGACTGAATACTTATTGTTGAATGCCGAGGACAGTGCAGACTCAAACGTTCCCCATCGCAGGCATAAGCAGTATGATTTTGAAGAAGTTTGGTTAGGTAACCTAGAAAATATTCAGCTGTGTTACAACTAGTACAGGAAATGACAAGCTTGTTAGATAATATGAAAATCACAATCAGTCTCTGGAAAAGGGCACTGCAGTCAAGGTTAAACATATGGCCCGCTGCCACAACACCCTGCTTCGGTCAGTCTTTATATGCCAGTAACAGCCAGGTCTGGAGAACAGCAGTGCTGTGGCACTGTCTCAGGGCTGCATCAGTACCCCGGCAGTGGCACAGCAGTTGGAGATGCCATTTCACAGACAACAAGGAGGACTCAGGCCCTCCTTGGTCATGTCTGTTATATCTCGGCTTAAGCCAGCCCTCTGCATTTTGAGGCTTCCTAGCAATTGTGTTACGCACAAATGACAAGGGAGGTGACTCCCTGTGGGCCACCAAGCCAGGTGCTAGGACAGCAGAGAGGAAAGGTTGTTCATAAGTGCTGGACATGGAAGCTGCTGGACAGAAACCCAAAAGCACTATATGCAGAATTTTGTATTTACCAGAGAATATCAGTGTTACCAGGAGAGGAAGAGGTAGGGTCTGCATGCAGCTGTACCATCTGTTTGCATCTTCTAATAAGTAATCCCATGAGCAACTAATGAAACAGCTAATGAAAGCTGTTCTTCTGATTTGTATTTCATCGAGTGGGCACTGTAAGCCAAGATTTCTCTTATCACCACAAGTATTTATAAAATTCATGTCCTGGTGCCCTTCTCTCTGTTCTTGGGCAGAAAACCTCCATGGAAACATGCAGACTGCTACCTTTGACCATTACAAATTAGCCATTGTGATGTGAAACTACCGGGGTTACTCAATTCAAAGAATTTCCTCACCTACACTTATGAAGTTTTGATCAGTATGTATATATAAATACACATAATGAACTGCTGCACTCATCTGAAGTCTGTCTTTATGCAGAGAATATTTGTGGGAAGGAAGAGGTGAGGGACAAGAGAGAGAAAGGACACAAAATATCAGTCTCCATGTGAAGCATGATCTTTACCACTCCCCATCAATAAACACATGGAAATTAGATCCAATACCCAACTTCTCAATATATGGAACATATAACACCAAGTTCATCCCCATTTAGAGCAAAACAACAACAACAAAAACCCAATAGAACAAAACAACAAACAAAATTCCCAAACCCAATCTATTAAGTAATGAGAAAGTACTAAGAGCTTCTCGCTTATTTGTTATGAAAAGGGTTTGCGGGAATTTTAATACTGTGACCATCATTACATAAACATCTTTTTAATTTTCAAAATTGAATTTTTCCCATCCTTGTCTGTTTTCCAATCATGTGGTTGGTCTAATTAAAGGCAAAACAAGTATTATCTCCTCAGAAATTCTGCTTATCCCACTGTGATGATAACAATATTATTACTATTAAGTACAATGGAGAAAAACCGTGTATATTTTCTTTTTTCTTTTCTTTTCTTTTTTTTTTTTTTTTTGTGGCTGAATCAGAAAGAGAACCACAATCATTTTGAATGCTAAAAAATACAAAATCAGTTTCCTGGAAGGAAAAAAATAAGAGTTTGCTCATGCTATTTAATTTTCATATTTGATGCCTTTTTAAGCCCTCAAAAGAGAAAACGATAAAGAGAGAAAGAGAGAGAGAGAGAGAGAAAGAGAAAAAGAGAAAGAGAGAAAGAGAAAGACAGGGAGAAAGAGAGAAAGATGCTTTGAAACAGAATTCCAAGTATTCCAAGTAAACGACGAAACGATGAGAAAAAGATATTCCAATCCTCTGGTGTTTTTACCACCTGCTGAAGCTGGATGAAATTTCAGCTCTCCTATCAGTTGTTAAGTTCAAAGAACAAAGCCTGCTCCACTACTGCCTTTGCCATGCCCCCTCCATAGCTCTAGAGAAGATAGGAGTCATTGGATGCATCTGCCGCTGCAGCAGAGACGTAGGTGAGCTCTGCACCTCACTGGCCTCAGAGTGCTGGCATTGCCATCAGGATGGAGAACATTTCATGACCTGTATTTGCAGCCTAGATCTCATGGAGACCAGCCATGTGGCTTCACACAGGTTAAAAAAAAAAAAAAAAAAAAAAAGAAGAAAAAAAGAAAGCAGAACCCATCCCCTACATTTTCCAGTGTAATTGAGATCACAAATAGTTGAGCTTTCCTGCCAGAACCACTCCTGTGTCAGCCTGCTCCTGAGAGGTGCTGAGTACCGCCAAGAAAATGGGCCCAATGCCCGGCTGCACCCAGCCTACTTCGCTACGGTCTGATACCGCAAAGGGGCCTCCTGTGGCATTTGCTGCCGCTGAGGGCCTTTCGCATTGCCTTTGTAGCATAAAGGGCCACAGTGTAAAAGAGTATTCAGCCCAATGTGAGTAGTGGGCACTCAACACCTTGAGAGATTTCGCCTGATATTTGTAATCATTTCGATTCTTCAGGTTTTAAGTTACGGGGAACCAAGAGTACCGTATACAAAACAGCCCAGTATTCCCTAAAGAATATCAGCTATGTTGTGATTTGGATGAGTTCCCTGGCATCTTAACTGCTACTTTGATCTTTCAAATTCCTAATCCAGTATCTAAGCACCTTTATCCAACGACTGCAACTATTCAATTCTCTAAAAAAATGTCTTTTTAAAAAACGTGCTCTTGTTCTGAATAAGCAACATGGCTCACTTGTAAAATTAGTGTTAGTTGGACTGGTGAAAATAAGACATCATGCTCTCTGGCCTTCCAAGTGGCATTTAAAGTGACACTCGCACAATGAAGGATACTATTTGCACACAATAAAGGATAAATATAGCAATGGAAATTGGCTGCTAACCTCTGATAAGAGAAGTGGTGACGTAGTACTATCCGAACCACTTGTCTCACATGGCTGACCATGTAAATCTCTTTTTTTTTTTTATAATTACTATACACACAAACTACGTAGGCACAGGTCAAGAGGTTAGCCCTTTTACAAGAGTGGTGTAGACTGGGCAGCCCACGCTAGGCAGGGCTTTGACTCTGGTCACAATTTTCTCCTGCTTCTTACCTGCAAGTCTCAAGCTGCTTTCCACTCCTGATGCTGGCACTCCTCCCTGTCCCAGGGCTCTGCCTATCCTGTGCCCACCTAGAAGACTGGACTGGACAAGGCACAGTGCTTTCTTGGAGGCTGCTGCCTATACAGAATTCTTCTCAGCAAGAGCAGTGCTGCAGTGGCACAGGCTGCCCAGGGAGGTGGTGCAGTCGCCGTCCCTGGAGGTGTTCAGGAGCCGTGTGGATGTGGCACTGAGGGACGTGGGCAGTGCGCGTGGGGGGGGGTGGGCTGGTGGTTGGACTGGGGGATCTGAGAGGTCTTTTCCAACCTTCATGATTCTGTGACTCATCTTCTCCAGACCATGAGTATCCCTATATTGTTTACCAGAAATTGGACAGAAATGCACTGCCCTCAAGGCAACACATTTAGCTGAATGACAATGTAAGGTTAGGCAAAAAATATGTTCTTATCTCTACAATTAATAGCAGCTCTGATTATCAGGAGAGAGGGCATTGTAACAGTTGAATGGGTCTGTCACTCTTTCTGAAGCACGCTTCCTTTTCTGCATTTCCCTCTGCTGGCGCAATTAAATCAGGTCATCCAAAATAGGCAGCAGGGTTGTGTCACCATACAAACCAGACTACAGGACTGTGTCACTTTCAGGCACTGGCCCAGCACATTGTCTAGGCTGCAGACACTTGGGGGCACAATTTGTTGCTCAGAATCCCCCATTTTGTTTTAATTAATCAAAGTCTGTTACTTGTAGATTCTGAGAAAACCTTTTTGTTTGGTTGGCTGGTTGGTTTTGTTCTCATTTCATTATTTTTTTCTCCCCCCCAAAATAATAAACATGACTTCTTTAAAACAATATGAGACTTCCGAGAAAATGTCAATTGTAGTGAGGTCTGGCTAAATCAGAGAAACTTGGCAATACTACAGTGTCCTAATAGCATCTGTATGCCCCTGTGTGAAAGCCCCACTAGTCGCTTTCCCATTTATCCAAGGCACATTCATGAGCATTGTATGGAGTGCTCTGCATGCAAAATCATCTCGAAGACGTTACAGACTGGCTCAGAAGTTAGGCCTGAATCATACATCCCATTGATTTGAAGGCCAGAAGGTACCATCCCACTCAACTGTCTGCATAACCCAGACTGCTCATTCATTGTAACTTCTTACAAAATACCAATGCAAAACCCAAGCGTAATCCTTTCTTCCAGAATTAGCCAAATTAGTCACAGCATCAACTGTGTTGACAAAGAACTCCAACTAAAAAAATGTAGCACCAGAAAAATGCACAAAACACTGAGACCAAGCAGCTAAACAAAGATTTAAGCCTTATGGATCACTTCTTGTTGCAAAGGAGGACAGTAACGACAGAGGCAGACTAAAATAACTGGCTTGAGAGAGTTCACATTGTAAATAGAGACCTCTTTGTGTAAAACACCTCTTACAATATTGTAGTTTTATACTCAACACTTGCTCCTGGTACTATTGCTTTGGATAACAATAATAATGAACATGAAAGTAAGAAAATCTATAAAGAAACTTTTTTTTTTTTTTTTTCCCTGCACTTCAGGCAATTGAAAAATTGGGAACTTACATTTAAAAAAAAAAAAATAATAGAACTATCAAAAAGCCTGGAAGTGGGCAGCTAAGAGAGGTTTTCCACCTCCAGTGTGTGGCAAAAGACAATGCAGGATACTCAGATACACTGTATTCATTCCTCATGGGGGGGGGTCACTGGCACAATGCCTTAAGGCCCTTTTTCAGCTGTCAGCATTAGGCTATAGAAATGTGTATATTCTGTCTGGCGTGCAACTCACCACATGAAACATCAAGGAGAACAGCAATCTGAGCTGCGAGTCTACTGCCTAGCACATATTAAATGCAATCTCAGCGTTGACTGACACAATGTCTTTTGGCAAGACAGCAGCTCTGTAATATTTTTACAGCCTGAAGCTGAGTAGTACACAGCCTACAAGGATTGTCAGAGTCAGAATATACAGATTAAGGAATATTGGTTACTGTGCATAGTCCTATCTAGCCTAATTAGCACAGCAATTTGCAAGCATGTTGTAAAGATACACAAATCCATTTTAGATCAAAATAGATCAAAATAGCACTCGCATTGTTGTGGGAGACACAAAAAAAGCTAATCATTTCAGTACATCTAAATAGTCTCCCGCAGCTTTCAGAAGAATTATGCCAACAGGTATTAAAAATACACAAGCAAGACTGACGAGTTTCAAGGAAGAGATTTCATGCAGTGATAACAGAATCATTGATAAACTCTACTACAAACACCATCAGAGGCATCAATCTGACATTTATTGGTATTTATGAACTAGCTGCAGTACTTGTCCAGCACTATATTCTCCATCACTTGTGAAAGAAGTATTGAACAAAAACAAACCCCCAAGTTTCCTCTCCCTCCCTTCTGCCACATTCTCTGTTTGTCTATGGAGTTGTTGTTGCTCAGAGCTACTTGCCCTACCACTGTATTCTTTTTCATCCACCAAATGCCTTGTAAGCATACTGCCTGTCTTTCTAGAAAGATGTGGTCTTACAATATTTCACCTGGAAGAAATATCCTTGGGCAGAAGCACTGATCATTCTACTTACCATTCCAAAATGAGCATAACAGTTTAATTCACACATAAAAATCCATATTTGATTAATGTGCCTTATATAGACACTAATTTGACTCAATTTCTCTCACTTGCTCATTCTTTCAGTGAAGATTTTCCCACTATTTCTCTCAACATCCATACAGCCTGCCAAGGACTACTGTCCTAACAACTTCATCCTTTTGCTTGCACTGAGGGTGATGGCTTGAAGAAGCCATCTTCTAGCCATCACACTAGGAAAACTTTTTACCCATAATTTTATATTTGATCTTATTGAAACCATTTTGATGGAGGGGTAGACGCTCACTTAGAAAAACTGGGGTTAAATCTCATGCCTGTGATGAGCTGGTAACTATTAAAAAAAAAAAAAAAACCCATTTCAAAACGTCAAGTCTGTTTTCAGAGATTCCAGAGTTGTTACATTTCTTAGAATCAGATCCTGAGAGTTTTCAGTTTAACCACCGTCAAAAGACATAAAATGTATGCGACTGTGCTCTGTCCCTCTGCCATTCCGTTCCTCAGCACCTGCTGAGCTCAGTGGCCAGTTTCAAGCATGGGATGGGATAGAGGGATCAAAGAAATAAAGCTGTTACAAGTTTCATGAAAACTGAAATTGCCCCGAGTTGACAGGGCAAAATAAGAGCTCTCACTTTCAATTCAATCCCTTACTCATGCTAAAAGTAAACTGGCTGCTGAAGACATAGCACACACATACTGGAGAGCTAATCAGCCTGCTGCTAATGGGGCAACCTGTTTTCATTGGACTTCATGACAGATTGAGGATTAAGCCTTCAGTAAGAAAATACTTCAGTTAAAAATGAGAATGCTTTTGGAAAAGTATGGCAATCAAAGCAGGCATTAGTGATGAAGAATTCAGGTTTTCTGTGAACTGCTTTAGCAGCTCGTGTACTTTTGAAGGAAATTGTTCTGTGTGATTTTTCGCTCATTATCAGAACCTATGGACATAATCATCTTATTGATCATAACTCCCTCCTGTCTGCTAAATCTGAGGATCAAATTAAGCAATGGCCTAATTCCACCTGAGCTAGAGAAGGGACTCAGGTAATGAGGAGATAATTCATCCTAAGAACTCATTCAAACCTAAATATGCGAGCAAGGTTCGTTCAGTGAATAAAAGCACACACACACAGTACAAACCATGAGCTTTTTTTTTTTTTTAAGAAAACAAACAAACAACAACAAAGTATCACAAAGGAAGACTCGACCACCTGTAACTTTTTGGTTATGCCAAATGTGCTTGTTTCTACAGGTACCACATACATAAACTCCTTGTACCCAGGCCGCCCAACACAGGCTTGCAGCTATGCATGAAATGTTTGCAGAGTGGGGAAACCCATGAATCTTGCACTAACAGGCCAGAAGACTACTCTCTCTGTCATGCCCTCCCACAGCTATTCTGTTTCATTCAGACTGATGGTTTCATGTTCCCTTGCACTGTCATCTTGGAGTGATGCTTATTTTCATTCTATGCCAATGGCTCTCTAAGGAAATTAGAAATCTCGACACCCTTCTTTTCTCACATTTTCTTTCCTTCTTTCTCTCCTTCCCTCTCTCTCTCTCCCAGTGTACATACATACCCCAGTGGCTCTACTGCAAATCGTTAGGAAGAATAGTATACAACACTTGGTAGACTTGGGTAAAAGCATCCAGCAGTTCCTTAGTAAGCAGTGTGCTACAAAAGCCTGGTGATTTGGGGCTGTTAAACTCTGTGCTGTAGTCAGTCATAGCTCTCTCAGCTATTCCATAAAGCCAAAGAGACAAATATTTGTCCTGTGACTTACGATGCTGAGAGGAGATAAAATATTTGTAAGAGAGGCTGCAAAGTTCCTTTCTGCCCTTACCAAAACAAACTTCTTCTGACAGGAGACAGAGTAGCTTCCTCTAGTGCTATTAACAAGAAGTAACAAGAGAAAGGCTCAGCAGGTGGCAATTTCATCTTGGAGACAGAATGAATGAATCACTGTGCCCCAGAGACAGCAAAGGTACGATCTTCCCAAAGACTGCAAGTAGGAGGACCTCAAAGTCTAGAGGAAATATTTACTTGAAAACTTGGATTTATGAGCTTGAATTTCCATGTAATCTTGAGAAGGGGTGAGTGGGTGGGAGCTCTATTCATTACCAACCCCTCAGAAAGCAAAATACAGGTTTCATTTTGCAAAGAGAACCTTGAGTTAAACATTGAATCTCATGTACACTCCTCTATTTTTGACACTCAAAAAATCAGATCACAAGGAATAAGATAAATTAAAGACAAGGGAATTTCCTTATTGAATCACTAAATCCATCCCCTGACAGCTCTTATCTGAAGTGTTAGGAAAGCTTATAGTTGAGCAGTTCAAACCAGAAAAGCAAAACCCCACAACCCACTACTCTCATAGCTTGATGACTTTATTTACATTTCTTCTTCCCCAGCTCAGTTTTATCTGAAGAAATGAAAAGTCCAAAACTGTAAAATGACTCTGAAATAATGAATGCTTGTCTTCCCATTCAAGAATAAATACAATGAGGAAAAATAAACAGATATTTGAGCGTTGAGACCCCAAAGCCTAGTGAAATTGTTGGCAATCCTTCCAGTGACCACCACAGACTTAGTCAAGTCTTACATTATGAGTGATGTTTTTAAATTAATTCTAAATTAAGACCCAAACAGTGCTGGTATTTAATTTGTTGCCAGCAACCACACAATAGACCTTTGAAACAAACTCTTAAAATGCATAGAAATTCAGATGAAATGACTCACCAATGCTGAACAAATAGGGCACAACCACACCTTCTTGTGCTCTTCAGCCTCTTTAGGACGCTATTTTCTCTGTGTTTGGTTACATACCAAAATATTTTAATTTTAATTGTAGATTACAGTTGGAAGTTGACAGGCTTCTGATAACTGGTGACCGGTCAGACAGTGCCTTCTCTGTCTGGAGACACTTCCCATCAGAATAAGAGTATTTATTTGGAATAGGTTTGTAATCATTTTCCCTAATAAAGCTCAGACTGTCCAGAAGTTCTGTCTAATTGAAAAGGATATCTGTAATACACAGAATGGGAGGACAGGAGGAGCTAAGTTCTGCTATTTATTTTAAATAAAAATAACATGATAGGTACCAACCTAACTGCATGGATATGAATAAAGAATGTTCCTGCCCCAATGCTGTGTAATCTGAAAGACAGACTCAAAGACATCGATCTCCACACAGAGGTGCTTAGGAAGTCATGTTTCTTAGAGGTTTGTATCTCATATCTGAATTTCCCAGTGTTGGTTGGGAGTGATGGTGGGGATGTGGAGACCAACAAACTAAGCTTTAACTCACTCACAGAGAACTGTTGGAGCAACATCCTCCCTTGGGGAAGCTAGTGGAGCCTGGCTGCTTAAGCTACCAAAATAAGTAGGAATTTAATCGAGCCAAAGCCTCAACAAAGTTTATTAAAATCAGTGGATTTAACAACAAAAAAAGCACTAGGCAAAATCCATGTATAAAATTGGATTTCTCAAGTCCCATTCCCTCAGGAAAGCAACTGGAACTGCAGAGATCAGCCTGAAGCAAAATCTTGGTTCTCACTTCTAACACACACCCCTGTTTCACAGAATAATTTCCAAATCCAAACCCACCCTACTTTAAGAAACTTTAAACCAGATTTTGAGGTTTAACTCCCATATTACTGAAATGAAACGTTTCTAAAATGAAATGTTCCTCTTTAAACAAAGCAACCAAAACTTGCATTTGACATTTACAAGCCAGTATCAAGAAGATGCATCACTGACATCACTCCTTTTAGCACCTCATTATGTATGTTGGTGGAAGTACAAGCTCCACTTGCCACAATGAATCAACAGAACTGACTCCAGAAAATTTATACAGGATTTTATCTGACGAATGTAAAGCCAAGAAAAAAAACCCTCTCTGCATCATTGTGGTTGGTCTTGATTGATCCTGCCACATTATTACAAACAAAGCATTTGCTCAAAGTATTTGTTTGCTTTCCTTTTGCCTGGGGGAATCTGGGAATCAGTAAATGCCACAGAACTTAATGGAAACTTTTAATGCAGAAAAGCCACAAGATGAGATTATATTTCTTGGGTGAACTGGTTTGCTTTTTCATTAGATCCATTTGTTCTCTATTATTAGGCCAGAAGATTGAGTCTATGGAGTTAAAGTAATGCCTAGTTCTGTCTGAACTTTCTGGAAGACAAAAGAAAAGTTGACACCAGTGCACAAAGGTTAAAAGGTTCTACCTACAAAGCAGGCCACTTTCTCTGTTCACATCCACAGTCTTTCTTCAGCCCAGTTATGCAATCACACAGTTACTTCATTTCTGATCTTCGGTTACAGACACATTTCTTGAAAGCTGCCCAGAAAACCTGGCTGGGACTAAGGTAAAGAGAGGACAACTGAGTGATGAATTGAGCAACGGAAGCCAGTTCAAGCAGAAGGCCTACGCTCAATGTAGCTCGTGGAGGAGGAAGAGGAGAAAAAAAAGAAGTGAAATACTCGTTCTCCTTTTTCATATCTTCTTGTAGGCTTCCCTAAGTGCTGCTGGTGAGGAGTTTGTCCTTAGAAGAGTTCATTTTTGCCACAGAGCAGGAAAAGGTGGGAGAAGAATCAGAGCTAGGGCAGAGAGCCAAGGGAAGAGCCCAGTGCTTTTTCCATAGCTAACCTAGAGAGCAGGGGGTTGAGACAAGGAAGCAGTGACTCCTGCTGTTCAGAAGGTATGCTCTTCTCAACAACTGCCACCATCCCCACTGCACCAGCCTAGGGATGTCTACTACCACAATATCACTGGTAGCAGGCAGTCGGGCTTTCAACAGAACCAGGATGAGATGTATATTAAATGCAGTATGCAAGCTAGCTGGTCTTGCGAGCTCTTTATTTAGCCTGCTTTGAGAACCAGTCCAGGAGCATAGAGGAGTGGTGAGGAAATAGCTGTCATGTAGCCATCATCTGTTGAAAAGATGTCCCTTTTCACTGCTGACGGTCTCCTGGGAGCCCAGACCAGTAGGGCTTTTAGCTTCCTGAGATTTAGCAAAATTCACAGCAGTCTTCAGTCTCCTGGACTGAAGTCCAGCCTGAAATGTGAAAGTTGCAAGTGGGCACTGAGAAAAACAACATGAGGACAGAGCTTTGCCAAGTAGGAACAAAACTGTGGATACGATTAAAAATTTTGGTGAAAAAAAGAGTTTGAATGTCTTTGGAAAAGCAGATAATAGGAAGAAAATTCTCTACCTCAAACCAATATGCACAAAGATCTAAGGAAAAAAAACTGTGGATTCTCTCACTCTTTCTCCACCCTCCCCTAACCTTCAGCTTTCATATTCAAATTTTGGCTTACATGTTCGGATTTCACTTTAAGAAAGGAATCATTCCAGAAGACTGCAGACTTGAGGACTAACCTCTAATTTCAATAACCAATATAAACAATAAATATGTTCTTTGTTGCTACCAAACTGCTAGAGAAGAATAGACTACATGGATCTTTAACTACCCTGCTTATCAACATGACTTTACCTCAGATATCTCCTGTTACTAAGGAGCAGCTAATTTTGCTTACTGAGTCCTTCATACTCAGTTGATTTAGAACTCTGCTGCCAGATTCTTGTTTCAGAATATTCTTCTGTCCAGAAAATACCAATTCACATACCGATTCATAAACCATTAGTGCACAGTGAAAAAATGTCTCCAAGCAAACAAAACAAAACACTTCCATAGTTAAAAGCTAGGCTAAGAAACGCAAGAACAAGAATCTGCAGCTATATATCCTAGGAGAGCAAGTGCAATAACAAGATCATGATGACAACCGAGTTGCAATAGCCAAATGAAGGGATTCTACTCACAGCCAGCACTGTGACCCTGTGTCTTATGAAAAGGGAGGGACAAATACTGTGAAAGTTTCACTGCTTCTGTTCTGTGAAGTGATCCATAAAAAATGGCCACTGTTTACTAAATGGGGAAATAAATACAAGTCAAACATTAAAAAAAAAAAAACAAAAAACAAAAAAACAACCACAAACTTTCACTATCTACATATATTCCTGTCTGCTTTTACCCTCCTGCTTTCCAAACCACCAGACAAATCCGAAGAGGGGTCATCTTTACGTTGTTACAAGCAGCAGGTAGGTCTTGTGATTAACAACTGGACTGGGGCAAGTTAGAATTGCTAGCACAAAGTAATGCATACAGAAGGAGAGCAAAAAAGGTTACATGTAAAGTTGGTGCAATCTGACAGCAGGCTGGGGATTAGAGAAAGCTGTCAGAGAGAGAGAATGAGGAGAAAAAGAGATGGAAAGAGAAAACGAAGAAAGAAACAGAGTTTGGGCTGCTGAGGTAGAGATCTGATGCTGGAAACACACAGAGCGGAAAAAGGCAATGACCCAAGAAAGTATGCACCTGATGATCTGAGTAGAAAAGCCTGAAATCTGTGAAGAAGAGGAAAAGTTTAAGCAACTTTCCCTCCCATTCTCAGTGCACTCCTAAATTTCCAATTGGAGATCAAAACATGCAGAATGCATTCATGGTCCTGAACTCAGTTCCTTCTGCTATGACATGATCCTTATGTGGAAGAGTGCAACCTGTCACCTGGAAGCTTTTCCTTCAGAGGGGTAAAGGAGAGAGCTGGGCTTCGAGATTGGTGAAAGTGCAGGATGCCTGCAAAGCAAGGATACCCAGCTCCCTTCCTGTCACCTCCGAGATAATCCCCAAGGAGCAGCCAGCATCTTGGCAGCTGCAGGGCGCTGGCCCTTTAAACAGAACAGATTTGTTTCCATGTGTATTTAGCAGAGCTTGTGAAAATCAAGCTGATCCTACTGAGGGAAAGAGCAAATAAGGAAATCTAGCAGTTCTGGAAGCTCAGTTTAAAGCTGGTGTTACAGAGCTTGTTCTAACCATGTAACAGGTCTGAAGCAGGCTCAGGATGGCATTACAAGGTGTTGTCTTACATCTGACAGCTCCTGGCCTGCAGCACCTGTCATGCATTTCCCTACCTTTGAAGTAGCTAAAATCTTCCCAGTGTGTTCCAGATGCCCTTATTTTAAATAGATCCAGTAACATTTCTGTATTTTCTGGATTGTGTCTCTATTAAAAGCAAAAAGAAAATGCATCTGGAATTTTTTCAGGCCTGGAAACGCCCCCAGTCTGGATTGGCAAGAACTTCGGAATCTAATCTTTCCTACATTTTATTTATTTACTGAATTGTCCACATGACATTTTTAATGCTGAATTCTGGGTCGAGTTGGAGAATTATCTTTGGTCTTTCTACTTATTTAGAAAGTGCACAATGAAATACTGAATACAGCTGTACTTCTGAAATGGATCTTGGATAACCTTATCTGAATAACTTCATTTTAAATGTGAATGGACTTTTGTAAGGGGAACTTTCCTAGATAAACTTGAGGGATATTTTATAACTCAGTGGCTATTTGGAAGAGAAAATCTGAACTTCTGTTCCCTTGTGAAGAACTACATGCAACTCCAAAGCTAACATCTAAAGCCCAGCAGCCAAGCAAGCAAACCAAACAACCAGCAAGAACCTACTATATGGAAAAGCCTTTTATTTGTGAAGGAATCTAAAAGGAGAAATGTAGTTAATCCTAGCATAGAGTTCTGTTTTTTTTGTTTGTTTGTTTGTTTTTTTTTAACATTTGGTGGTTGCTTCCTTAGAAACGTTCAGGTTTAAGGAGTTTGACACAACAACAAAATCACTGTTCCTGCTGCTGAGAGAACGCATCTGGTTTCTGCAGAACCACCACTGGCCTTTTGAACCGCATTAATATGAGCTATATTAATCTGTGTAATGCCACATTTGTGTTATTAATCATATACTAACTTAGTTCCAGTGCAGTTGACTGGCTTTGGGAAGGGTATTCATTAAAGGTAAGCTTTGCCTTTTGCCTTAGGGGCAGTTCCTTAAGCTCGCAGCTGCCAGGAATAGGCTGTGCTTACTGTGAAACACAGAGAGGAAAGGGACTGTTCCTGTAAAAATAACTTCACAACAGCAGCGAGATGTCCTGGAATACAAGGAGAGCACAGGGGTGCTGCAGTCCCAAACAGAACAGAGATTGTTTTCTCTCTCTGCTGGACCGAGGACACCCTCCCAGTTGGCACTGGCACCTCATTTGACACGGTGACCGAGGACCCTACTCCCTTCAGGGCCACTCCAGCCGGCACCCCCAAGGGCTCTCTCCCAAAGGGAGCTGCTGTGCCCGCAGGGCGCGACTCCAAGCCTACGGGAGAAAGTGGGAACCTTTCCAGGGACTTCCACGCACTCGGAATCGGGTCCCGGACGATCCGCACGCGGCTTTCCCAGAGCGCGGTGCTGGAAACCGACGGCGGCCAACAGGCGAAGCCCTCCCGCCCGACCCCTCGGGCTCCTCTTAACCCTCTCGTCCTTCATCCGCACCTCCGCGGCACATCTGAATCACGCTCTGCGCTCCCCCGGACGCGCTTCCCTCCCTCCGCACGCTCCGTACCGCCTCGTACCTGAGAAGTCCCGGAGCGCCGCCACCTCGACGCAGCACGCGAGGATGGCGCAGGAGAGGAGGGGCAGCAGCCGCCCGCGCTCTACCTGCCGCCGGCGTGGGTGCTGCCCCGCGTCCCCTCCCCTCATGGTGCGGGAGAGGGCAGCGGGGGGGCGGAGCAGCCCTGCCCGGTGCCGAGGCCGCCGCGCGGCCGCCCCCCCGCCGCGAGAGGGGGTCCCGGCCGCGGGTCGCCGCCGCGGGGGAGGGAAGAAGCTCCTCGGCGGCGCCGCGCCTGGCACTGCCCTCGGCGCGCATCGTGCGGGCCGGGCTGACTCAGTCCCGGTGCACCTCGCCCGCCCTCCCCCGGCTCTCTCCACCCCTCTCCGGGCAGTTCTCGGGCCCGGCGCCTCCCTCTTGGCTAAATGGCAGCGTTCCGCCTTCGCACCCCGCGCTTACCGCTTTGCTTTCAACTTATTTCCCTCCCGTCATTTCTGCTTGGCAGTGGTCGGAGGGCCGCCTCAGGCTTGCGCACACACCCTGGCTCATGTGACAGCATTACCCCGCTGCGTTCTCTATGTTCCCTATACTTCCCCCCCCCATCCCTTTATTTTTCCCCCACAGGACAGACGCAAGGTGCTCCCCATCGCTCCCTCTTCCCACGGCACAAACTTCCTAAATTCCCTTCCTTCCTACTTACCCTCCTCACACTGTCTTGGCCTGCATGCCCGACCAGCTTCAGCCCCCCAGGGCTGCTGGCAGGTGTGGGGGAAACCCAGCTAGCAGAACAAAGCTCCCAGGATGAGGGATTTCAGTGAGCAAAGGGCTGCGTTAAGAAGCAAAAGAATCATAGAATCATAGAATTGCTCTGGTTGGAAAAGACCTTAAAGATCATTAAGTCTAACCACAACCTAACCATACTACCCTAACTCTAGCAACCCTCCACTAAATCATTATCTCTCAAGACCACCACATCTCCTTCTCCATTTCTTCCCCTCATGTTGCTGTCTGACAGTCCCTTACCCCAGCCCTTAGCTTAAAGAGCCGTGTAGTCCAGCACAGCTGAGTTTGAAGTGTGTAGCATTGCTTAAGGCTTTCACTGCAAGGTGAGAAAACATTTTGAAGTTGTTTTGAGAGGGTTCAAGTTGTTCCTTGAGATCTATTTTGTAAGACTGGAAAGTAAACCAGTGGGAAGTTAAAACAAATTCCTTTTACAAATTACCTGCTTAGCCAGCTTCGCATGTGGTTTGCAGCTCCTTTTAACACATGAGCGGCAAAAGGGGCAAGAGAACCTAGAGGCAGCACTGGAAATGGGCATGGAAACATCCCCTACCCCGGGGGCTGTGCTTGGGTGTAAAGCAGGTAGGCAAGGATATCTACATGCTGACAGCCTATGTTATGTTAGGTATGTGTGTTTATGCTCTTCATAGAATCACCATGTAATCTTCTGAGTTATAAAGGATCTTTAAAAGCCATCTAGTCCAACTCCCCCACAGTGATCAGAGACACCTACAGCTAGATCAGAGCATTGCCCAGCCTGACCTTGATTATCTCCAGGGACAGAGCATCCATCACCTCTCTGGGCAACCTGTTTACTCATCTGCTTCCTCCAGAAATGACACAAGTAAGTGAGTAAGTAAGAAATGATTACACCAAACAGATTCTGTTAAAACCATTCCTCTCCTCCTGGTCCAACTGAAGCTGGATCACGTCCAGATTTCAATTTCCTAACTTTGGCATCTCTTTCTGGAAGTCATGCTGAACTTTGACCATGTTTACATCTGAATTCACTTTCTTTCCTCAGCCTCTCCCTCTTCACATGCAGAATAACAACTGGATAGCTTGAGTAGGATGCTCATTCTTCCTTTGGATGGCCAGATAATAGCAAATTATAATCCTGGCTGAGATCAGGAACATCCCATCAAGTTTTACTAAACTCAGAAGAAAATGGGATAAAAGATGCTGAAAAACAGGAGAAAATTGGATAATTTTAGAGAAGCTGCAACTGCAAACAGATGGGAAGAGAGGACTAGCTCTGTAGAAGTATGAAGTTCTTCCTCTCAGCTGCTTCAGGTGAGGACTGTATTTCCCTCTGAGCTGAAACACCTTCCCCATCTCTTGTAACCATTATATTAGGTACAAAGCTATGG
Organism: Lagopus leucura; assembly: GCF_019238085.1. Classification (NCBI taxonomy): domain Eukaryota; kingdom Metazoa; phylum Chordata; class Aves; order Galliformes; family Phasianidae; genus Lagopus; species Lagopus leucura. Next base: position 74,667,156 of record NW_024962262.1, read on the forward strand.
GACACTCCTGTATACTTCCCTCTTTTTTTTTTTTTTTCCTCTTGATCTTGTTACGCCGAGTCATTTAATCAGATGCTTCATGCACCTGCTGTCAGAAGTCAGTTCCACTGAAGGTAGAGATGAATACCAAGGAAACATTAAAAGTAGTGTGTATTTATATCCCTTAGTAAGAGGAAGTACTTGGGAACTGTGCTTAGATTTTCTACAAAAATGTCTAGGTGACTGAGGTGGACTGGTCTACCCTAACTTTGACTCTGCCACATCAACCATAACAACATACCTGCTGTATCTTCAAGTGTGTGAAGTCAGATGACCTTTGGCTTTAGACCCTCACAGTCAATAGAGAAATACAGACACCTCATATTCTGGCTATAGCTCTACCTGCTATAGCTCTAACAAAAGTTACCTCCTCCTCTCTGAACTGCTCACTAATCTATGAGACATAACTGTCCGTGATAGTAATTCACTTTGCTGTGTATGAGTTGGAGAGGGTTTGTGACAAGCAGAACCAGTGCACAAGAATATATAAAACATCAAAAATCATTGAGAAATACCATCCTGTACTCATACTTGCAAGGCTTTGAGTCAGAAGATCCTGTGGAATTGTTTGCTTAATGAGAACTATAGACTTTCTCCTCCTAATGAGACAACACTGCCTTTTCTAGCCCTGTAGTGCTGTAAGTAAGAGACCATCCATGAGGCAGGAATGAGCCTGGTATGTTTTTGGCACTGCTCAGATATGACCCAAAGGCAAAGTCAGTTTTCAAGTGGAATGTCTGAACTGGGAGAGGTTAAAAACGTTGTAGGTAACCTCCCAGGAGGTGAGGCAGTGAGGGCTGAACAACAACAAAAGAGGCAGTCAGGTGCTCCTGTATGTAGTTGCCTCTTTTGGGGAAGTCTTCTTATGGAGGAGAGTGTCTGATGGATATTGCAGCCAGCAGGAATTGAAGATGTGTCTTAAGTAAAATGGCATTGGCAATTCTTTTCTTCTCTTTCTCTTTCTCTCTCTCTCTGGGAATACTTTGTTATTCAATGGTCATCTCTAATCTGTAATTTTTATTTTTGTTGTTGTTGCAATCCCTGCAATTCCTTTCTAGGGGTAAGGCTTATATAGTAAATTTAGAGACAACACCGAGAAACACCGAGATACAGAGGCAGAAATTATTATTTATCTTGATGTGCAAAATTGTTTCTATGCCATAGCCATTAAAACAGTTTCTACAAGCTGGCAAAGCTCAGCAGTTGGAATACAATATAAAGACAATATAACTAATCCAGACATGTTCAGCATGCAGAATTACAGAATTTATCAGCCTTGGCCTTTCCTTATGAGCAACTGGAGTGAGATCCATTTTTCACCAAAGACAAAATGAAAGCTTGTAAGTGAGAATCTAGACCAGACAGCATGTCTTCTTCAAAAAGTTTCTCTCTTTTGAACTCGAGGACGAAAGAAATCATTTTATAGTGTCAAAAATGCAGGAACTGTGTTGTTGCATTGAAGTTTTGTATGGGCAAAGCAAAAATTTGAGTTCTTTTTTTCTCTATATTAATCATTTCTATCTGAACTTCAGCCAAACTGCCAATTAGAAAATCATGTTATGGCCTAGTGTACAGAAATTCAAATCACATTCATGCTGTCAAGAAATAAACTTGCAATGTGGAATCATAGGCTAAAGCTGAGTTAGATGGCCTAAAATTTCCCATCAGGAAAAAAATATTACAACTAAATATACAGCACAGTAGCAAAACTGTAGCTCTTGCTGGATTGGAACTACCTTCAACTTCTATGAAACACTTTTTCATATACATAACTATTTTCCTCCCATAACTCCTTACCTCTTTTTCTTCCTCTCCACTCTTCAGTCGATTTAGGAACTAAAATATTTCATTTTTATTTTCTTCTCCCAGAATAAAGTGTCCAAGAAAAAATTCACTAATGGTCTCTTCAGCATTTTGGGGGAAAAGATTAAAAAAGAAAAAAGCTAAGAACAAAACTCCAGGATTTTCACACATTTTAAAATGCTTTATATGCTTGCATTTTGACACAGATGAAATCTACAAGACAGTTCAAATGAGTGGGCTGTTACCCTCCCTCTGTTTCTATGGAAATGAGTGTCCAACCAGTTAAAACAAAGCACATGCTTTACAATAATCACTATATGGTGATTATTTAGAATAACATATCACATTTTTCCTTATTCAACCTCTATTTCTATGGATACAAGAATGAAAATAGTGATAGGGAAGCTTCTCTTGCATATTTCAACTGCAAGTGTGTTTTGGATGTTGTGAGTTCTCAAAGGGTGCCACAGTTTTTGAGTTCAAGTGTGTAGCAATTTGATCTTGAGAGGATCAATACTGTGTGCTATAGTTAGGAAACATTCCCACAGATATCAGTAGAAATTTGAAGGAACACAGAGTACAGTACTTCACCCAGCAGGCTTACAAGTAGAGGAATTATTTGATATGTTTTGCCTTTTTTTTTGAGTTATCTCAGATAGAGATAACAAGTTATGAGTTTTGTGTCATAAGACTTCCTGCAGAGTCAGCACTCGACCTAACTAATCACAGCACCATAGAGATCCTGACCACTTCACAAAAAAAGCAATAAGATGAAACACACGAAACTTATAAAACCAATAAACTCGTGTCTCATTTCATCTGAAGTCCATCTCAACCTTCTCACCACATGCAGCAGAAAGATCACGGCCCCTCATCCTCCTCCATGCTGCCAGTCTTACTGGCATCTCTCCTGTACACTGATTAATTTTTCTAGCAGTTCACCCAGTGTACTCGTACAGACATGAATTCAGAGGCATGCCCCTTCCCACTGAGTTTACTGCTGAAAACAACAAAAAAAGATCTAAGCAAGAGGAGGAATACATGCACCAAGGAAAAGGTCTGGGCTTTGTTGATCATGCCCCCTAAAAGCACGAGTCATTCTTGGTAGGTTTCCAAAAAGGATCTTAAAGGATGGGCTAAAGGATGTCATATGCTTTCCCTCTCAGTTTGGGAAGGACATCAGGACAGAGTAACTGGGTGGACCCCATTCTTGGAAAACAGCCTGTTTACTTGTGAAAGTGACTTATTGTGGGTTTATGAGACTGCCTTTTGGCTGGTGTTGTCACTGTTTCTTCTTTAGTAAGTATTTAGGCTAAGATTTTCCAAAATGACTAATGATTTTGTGTCCTTGAAATTCAAGACAGCGGCTTTTTACAGCCACAGAATCAATGTCAAAGCAATGAAAAATTGGTGGCTTTTCCAAAAGCTTTTGAAAATCTGTCCTCAAGGTCACTGAAGTTAGGCATGCAAAGGCATGCTAAACTGGGAACATCTCAGAAAATATGAGCCCTTATCAGTATCTAATCAGTGAGAATTAACAGTTTTGAGATCAAGACCTCGCAGTAATTCAACTTGAGCACAACCTGAGCACCCCAGAATTAGAAACAAATACAAAAATTTGAAAATAACATTGCAGAGTTTAGAATTGTTTGCTTTTCCTCGCAGTACTATAAGGGTCCAATGGTAAATTCTAAAGAGATTCTCCATGCTTATGGTTACAGTAACTCAGGGTAATGATAGCTGAATATTGTTCCATGAGTGGAAGGTGGTAAAGATGTCAGTATTCATGGAAGCTATCCATTTTGTGCCTCTGGTTGTAGCTAGCCTGCAGTGCCAAAGGACCCATTCTATACCTTGAACTAAATAAAGGATTTCTTCAGTATGTATGAGTAGATACCCATAGCTGCTTTCAGTTATGGTAGCTCACATCAGCCTGCTCACAGTCCTTCCCCCTCTTCTATCCTCCTCCTTCTTATTCAATCTTTCCATCCATCTTCAGCATCTGGGAAAACAGCTTGATTCCTGACTCATCCTGTGCCCTGGCTCAAAAGCCTGGTGCTAATGCATGTTCATGCTGCTGACGCTGCAGGCAAGTTGGGTCCTTTGATATCGATAGGGCTCCAGTGTAATGGTAGGGAAGATAAGCTGTCATTAGTCAGGTTTTAAAAAGCACTTCTTTAACTACTCAGAAAAGTGCTGCTGTGGTTGAAATAACTAAGAGACTGGAGGAGGAGAGAACATTTTGTTTTTCAGCTTCAGGATCAAAAGACGTTTTACTAAATTGCTGTAACTGCTTATGCCAAAGAGGCATTGGCCCTGTGAGGCAGTTTCATGAGGGTTCTTACCTCAGATCGGCCTATCCATGCAGCTCCTGAGTCCAACCTGATTCTGGTGAGCCATCCAGAACACTTGTTTCTAAACTTTTGTAATTCAAGCTCTGTAATCTCTCTGACTCCATATACGTGAATTGGTCCTGAGCTGATCAGTGGAAGGGTGGTAGAGAAGAAGTGGTGGCATTGGACTGTGTTGGGAATATTCCCTTCATGCAGAACTGTTGAAGAAGGGGGCATGATGCTTAACCAACCTCTTAGCAGCATTCATTGTCCCTCCCTCTGTGATCTTAAGCCACAGATTAAACAGATCTGCTAAACAGTTGTGTCTTTCACTTCAGGTTTGCAAGAACTTGAAATTTTAGAGGAAAAAAAAGACTATTTTTAATGAAATAGTTCTCTAAATCATGACAGAGCATTCAGAGCAGCAATTTTATATACATAACATCTGCTGAAACTCAGTTCCTCAGAATGGTTTCTGAAATTATGCATCAAATGAATTCCATTTATTGATATATACATATATTTTTTTAATAAGAAACTATTGCATTTCCTGCATGCTCTAGGCCAGTGTTAGTGTGAAGTAGGGCACGACAGCTTGTGTATGGTCGTTAAGTCCTCCACTGAGAGCAGTAGCACTGTAGAGGTACTGTACCTGACAGGGGCTGTTCTTGGCTCTGCCAAACCAAACACTGGTATTCTTAAAGGTAAAGTTTGTAAATATGGCTCTGTTTAGACCTGGGTTCTATCAGCAGTCCTGCTCTATCCATAAAGATAGTCACTCATTTGCAGTGTACAGTTGCAGGCCAAGAGATCGGGATAAGCTTAGCAAAGGTTCACCAGGACATGGTTAAGAAATATCTTAAAAATAACAAACTTAACCTTGAGGTCTGGCATAGCACATATTGCTGAGCTATGGCTAAAGGCTGAAGGTGGTTGGGTGGTTGAGCAGGACAGGAGAATTTATGGCTGAAACCTGAAGATAGACCTTCGCGAAGCCAGTAGTGAGAATCTAACAAAATTAATTTTCTATTCAAGATTGCATGAAAAAGGATCTTAAGCTAGGAATAATGCTCGAATTTGAGAAGAAGAGGCAAGTTGAGCAGGACTGCAGAGCAGGTTCTTGTTACACAAGGCACTGTTCAAGCCAGCAAATGCTTCTTAAGTTGAATTATAGCTGAGGCAAGAGGGGGTCACTTGGCTTGATTAATTCTGTATCTGGAGTTCATTGATCTTGAGCAAGAGCTAAGGTTCTCATGAGGGATTGGGAATTATTTTTCAGATTAGCAAATGCCAAAGGGGCAATGTGTATCTTGGATATGATTACATGTTCACTTGGCAAGAATCAAAGGAATATATTTCAATTTACTGAAAACTGAGCAGCTCTGAAATTAATACTTGAGTCATTTGCTGCTTCCATCTTCTAAAAATGCAGTCATAACAGGGCAGATGAACGTTGTCTGAGCCTGATGTCTCATTCACTGATCAGGCCTCCACGATTGATGCTTGCCAAAAAGCAGGCTCTGGGGTAGAAAATTGTAATAATCGTGGCAGAGAAAGGAAGGGGTAAGTGATCAAAGTACACTAGGGCAACATATTGGAAGTAGTCTGGTTTGAAGTGAAATTAACAGTCTTCCTTACCATCTTCATTAAATCCTGCAACAGCTACTCAGGCTGTGAGGGGAGAGAATGATGTAATTTACATTGCGGTCTTCCAGTACTTGAAGGGAGCATATAAACAGGAGGGGGAACGGCTGTTTACAAGGGTGGATAGGACAAGGGGAATGGTTTTAAAATGAGACAGGGGAGGTTTAGGTTAGATATTAGGAGGAAGTTTTTCACACAGAGGTGGTGAGGCACTGGAACAGGTTGCCCAAGGAGGCTGTGGATGCCCCATGCCTGGAGGCATTCAAGGCCAGGCTGGATGTGGCTCTGGGCAGCCTGGTCTGCTGGTTGGCGACCCTGCACACAGCAGGGGGTTGAAACTGGATGATCTTTGTGGTCCTTGTCAACCCAGGCCATTCTGTGATTCTATGATTCCATGAAAATTGAAAATATTTTTTGCATGTATTTTGCGGTAGTATTTCTTTCCTGGATGTTCCTAGAAATATGGTATTATTATAGAAATCAGGCTTGCCTTCTAACTCCACCTTCTCTCAGTTATTTATTTCCACTACCCCTCAGTGCCGCCGTACCTCACGCATTAACACGCACCCTGCTCCCCTCAGTGCAGCGGAGGATCTCGCCGCTTCCTGCCGGGATGCGGCGCTGCGCGGCCGCCATCGCAGCTTCCGGGGCGGTGACAGCAGCATGGCGACCAAGCGGCGCGGTGTGCCTACGACCGGCCCGCCGGCGGCCAAGCGAGCCCGCTGCAAGGAGGAGGAGTTCAACGGCGCCCGCTTCAAGGCGCTGTTGCGGGACCCTGCCACTGCCAGAAAGGGTGAGGAGGGGCCGGGCGGTGGGCTCCGTGGGATAAAGGCGTGTGCTGCCGGCCCGGCTGCTGTGCAGAGGGGCTGGGGGTGATCGCCGCTCGGGGCACGTGTTGCTGCCCACGCTTTGGACCACGCGTCCCCCGCCCCGCGTAGCTCCATCCAGGTGGAAATCTCTTCTTGCAGGTCTGGAGACCTTCGTCTCCACGGCGAAAACGCTGCCGTCTGCCGAAATATATGATGTCGTGGAGGGGTACATAAAGATTTCGGTGGAGTGTGCTGAAATTTTCAAGCTGCTGGATGGGGAGAAGAAGCCTGAAAGTGAAGTAAGTCTTCCGTGGGTTTTGTATTTTGGTGTGGTTACAGTCTGAGCTGGCTGGGAGCAGAGCTGCCAAAGAAATGCTTGGCAGCATAAATAACTGATAATAACTATGTTATTGGAAAGTACAGTGGCAGAAGCATTCATCGAGTAGGAGAAGCCCTTTCCAGTGCAGAGATGTTCCTGTATTTAATGATCATGGAATGAATCGCAGAATGGTTTGTGTTGAAAGGAAGTTCAAAGCTCACCTGGTCCCAACCCGTGCCATAGGCAGGGCTGCCCCCCACCAGCTTGGGCTGCCCAGGGCCCCATCCAACCTGCCCTTGAATGCCTTCAGGGATGAGGCACCGCAGCTTCTCTGGGCAGCTGTGCCAGTGCCTCACTGCCCTCTGAGGTGGTAAAATGCACAACCAGTAGTCCAGCCAAAATCAGGCTGTTACAGCTCTTTAAATGTTACCATTTAATTAGGGGACCAATGGCAATTACACAAACAAAAAATTTGTCTGATGGAAATAGTGGTTTTTATATAATTAGACATCTCCCTGATACATGAATATTTCCAAGAAGCTGCTGCTAAAGTTGACATCATTTTTCTTATCTGAAACAATTTTTCTTCCACAAAAATGTTGAAGAAACTAACAAATTGGAAAGTTCTTTTCACAGCAGGTGCTGTTTTTGACTTAAGTCTGCTCTCAACATAAAATCTGATAGTGTTCATTTTAATAGCCATGCACCTGCCTTTGCATTAGGTTGTCTTTACAAAAAATGACAGAAATGACAACCTCTGTTACGGCAGTCATGGTCAGTTAAATTCTATTTTCAAGATTCTTTTACTTACGGAGGCTAATATTGAATAAAAATAATAATTAATACAATGAACTAATAATGAATGTAGTCCCCATGCAACAAGGATTCTGGCTTCATCCAGAAGGAGTTCATTGAAAGACTGGAGCAGCTCAATTGATTTTCTTAAGCAGGTTTCACAGCGCATTTAGTAACAGTTCTCTTTTACAGTATTGGTTCATAAGGACCTCAGCCTTGTCCTCCAGCTTAAAAAGGACTTTTGAGATTCATCAGCCTGTGCTAAGATTTACACTGCAGTCAATTTCTGAGTTCCCAGAAGTGGCTGTTGTGCATACACTGACAAATCATGTATGCACATGTAGGTCTCTATTCACATCTGAGGAGGAGCCCTTTGTTTCAGTCAGCACACTGACACAGCTTTCCAGCTGAATTTCATCAGTCTAACAACTGTAAAAAAAAAACCCAAACAAACAACAACAACAACAAAAATCAACGAACAGTGTGCTGCCCTTCTATGGCATGTTAGTCTTTCATGTAGTACCTCTATAGGGACTTCCTTGAAGATTAATGCCCTCAGAACTAGTCTTTTAAAAAGGAAGTATTGAATTGGGAAAGAATTCAGAAGTTAATTTTGCTTTCATATTTGCAAGTTTTTCTCTTGTGATAGGTTTGTTTTTTTTTTTTTCTTTAATTGCATTTTTTACTGTTTGCCCAGCTAATCGTTTCAAGCCCTACCTGACACTGGCAAATACTAACACGTTTTTCATTTTTACAGATGATATTAATCTTTCAAGCCCTGGAAACTATTTTACTGAGGACAGCCAGTGACCTCTCCCATTTTTCTGTTGTGGGAACGAACATAGTCAAAAGGTTGATTCACAGCTACATGAGATTGGTCTATGCTGCACTGTATTCTGAAAATCACAGGTAAGTCTTCTCTATTCTGTTGCAGACAATCTCTGTCAGTTGCTCTGAATTGATCCGAAGGGGCTGTCCAAAATTCAACTGAACTTATTGCTAACAATCTACCTTTATCGAATGATACTGTTCTACAGTTTGTAAAACAGCTGCATGTAGAAGCCTTTGTAAATTGGAAGCTCCACTTTAGTGTGGAAGTATGATACACAATCTCATGCCGTATGGTACTTGTATGAAGCTGTGGTTTGCTTTGTTTGTGCCTGTCTTGATGGGATGTTAGATGGATGGTATCTTCAGCCTTACCATTTTAATGCTGCCAGGTTTGTGAATCTTTATAACAGATGTATTTTTGGCCTTTCACACTGTTTTTTTTCCTCTGTAATCTTTTTTGTCCTTTATATCTAAGGCTGATTTGAGCGTTCCTGTTATCTGGCCCAATCTAAACAACCATTCCATCTGTTCTTTGCATGTGGGGCAGATGGGATATAAGTAGTAGATTTTGCTCCATACCCCTGAACAGTAGGCAGCGAGGGGTTGCCTTGTCCAAGGCCACCCTTTTGGTCTTTGTATAGGCCAGCATTAGAAAAGTGTTTTCTGTCTTCCAGTTCATGGTCATGACCACGGTTCCCAGACCACTGAGGTGATCTTGCTGCAACAAGCATTTTAACTGTCCATAAAATCCCAAATATGCGAGGGTATATATATAGTAAAATAATTTTTGAAACTGTGCAAGATCTGTATTTCTTCTTAATAATTTAAAGACTACAGCTTTTGGAGAAATCCTTCTAGAACCTGCATTGGGCAGACTGAAAATTTGTGGTGATATTTTATTCAGTAACAAAACTGTCCATGCTGAAAAGTTTATTTGAGGATATAAATAGACATTCCCTTTTCCCTTCTTTTGTCCTCTACTCTACCCTGTTGTCATTATCACTGCCTGAGTAATGCTTTTGGTTGTTTTTTAATTCTCTTCTAGTTTTCTAGGCAATTTTTCCCACTGCTCAGTAAGCAAGAATCACAACATTCGTTGCAGTCGTTGACTGCAGCAAGAGCTTTGCATGAGTGGGAATACTTTGCTAATGGCTATCTTGACTGCTCATGTTGAGGCTTACTCTGATGACTACTTCATGCCTGAAAATTCTGAAGGCTTTGATGGCTCTTGGAGGTGGAATGGGACAATTTATTTTATTTAAAAATCATCTTTTATTATATTTAATCTCTTCATTTGTCATCCTGGAAATAACCTGCATGTTTTCCTCTTTCCTTTTAGGATGAGCCGAGTGTGCCTTACCCTGTTGTCAGCAATGGTGGCTCAGGGGCCAGATACTGCAAGGGATGTGTTTAGCCATTTTGACTTCAATAATAAATTTCTGTCTGGATTAGTGAAAAAAAGAGACAAGAAGGTAAAATGAACAGCTGTCTATGTGTGCACCATGAAATGCTATATATTGACTTTATCAGTTTTCTTCTGCCAAGTATTTAAATAAAGTCTCTTGCCATATTTTCATCTGCAAAAACTTACCCCTTCCTTCTTGTGCTGCGTCAGGATGACGTACTGCTTGGTTGTTTCAATTTGCAGCAGAGCTGGTCCATAGGGCATGAGTTTCCAATCTGCTTAGGTGGGAAACCCCCAGGGCATGTGTTGAGTGTCTGCAATTGAGGAGGCGATGGCTTGCACCCTGAGGTATTCTATGACAGATTTAAGTGAAGAGCATTTTTTCAGTGTGTGTGGATTGCTGTTTGATACCAGTGAAATAAATGGAGGTTCTGTGGTTGTTTTAGTGAAGAGGGGATTTTGCCCAGTAACCAGAGTAATAAAGCTTGAAATACAGCCAGGAACTTAAGACAGTCTCTTGCAAATCCCAGTGAGGACATGTGAATAAGTAGTAATCAGTCCTCTTTTCCAAAAGGAACTCTTTTTCGTTTCTTCTATTTGCTAAAAATAATCAACCAGTGTTTTAGAACAAGAATATTTATATTTCATCCTAAACATAAGTCTATTTCAGTATAATTTTCAACACCAGTGCAGAATAAATACGTTTTTGTTGAGTTTTTGTAATTTGGTGAAAAATGAGTCTGCAGAAGGTAGTTTCTGGGAAAAAGTGGTTTGTTTTTTTATTTTATTTTATTTTTCTTTCAGGATTTGTTTGGTTGATTGTCTATTACTTGATTTCTTTTTATATAAACATATTTGAGAATGGCAGATTTCATGTTTTTTGTAGAAATTGCCTTTGAGTGTGCCATCACCCCTTAAATTGAAATGCCTGTCTCAGCTGTGTGACCCTGCTATCAGCTGTTAGCAGCTGTTATAGCTGAGGAGTGTGTATAATGTATCCAGAGGTGTCAATGAGTGGCAGAAGCCCCCAGGATTAGCCCAGCTCTGGAAGCAGCAGCACTGCTGTCATTGGTGTTCATAACTATTTGCCTGTGTACCAAGCAGCGCAGAAGTGGATGTTCAGTGATGTGAATACAAGGTTTGGCTTGGAAATACTGTTTCTTCTTTTTAATTTATAGCCTGTCTCATCTATTCAGAAGTGAAACAGATGCTTTCATATTTGATTTGAACTTGAATGAACCTGCTTAATCCACAAAGTTTTTAAAATTTACATGTACTGTGGATGTATTGCATATAAATGCATGTGTGTAGCTGTATGTAATCTGCCTGTGGAAGCTGCTTAATTTATCCATTTATAGTACTTACAATGATAATCAATTGTTGCAGTTGTATACAGTCTCTGTCAATGCTGCATTTTATCTTTCTCACAGGGGAGACCTGATGTCCGTATGGCCTATATTCAGTTTGCTCTCTCCTTTTTAATAGCTGGTGACACTGCAGTTTTGATGCAAGTGCTGGAATTAAAAGGTACTTCATAATTGCTTTTGTGTGTATATATCATAGAATGGCCTGGGTTGACAAGAACCACAATGATCATCCAGTTTCAACCCCCTGCTGTGTGCAGGGTCGCCAACCACCAGACCAGGCTGCCCAGAGCCACATCCAGCCTGGCCTTGAATGCCTCCAGGGATGGGGCATCCACAGCCTCCTTGGGCAACCTGTTCCAGTGCCTCACCACCCTCTGTGTGAAAAACTTCCTCCTAATATCTAACCTAAACCTCCCCTGTCTCAGTTTAAAACCATTCCCCCTTGTCCCATCACTATCCACCCTTGTGAATATTTTTTAAGACAGAGTCTTTCAAAGATGGTAATAAGTAAGAGCTAATTCAAAGTATGAACAAGATAAACACTATTAAGATACAAAACATATTTTTAATTTTTTTTTCCTGAAAAACTGTGAACTTCTTCAGTGTTGTAGAGAATGCCTCTTCTATTTGAGAGTAGTCTTTTTTATCTGCAAAAGCTTTAGAAAAATAGAAAGTATTTGATGGAACAGATGTAAAAAAGAATAGAATTGGTAAGCAAAAAAAAAAGCTATGTGTCTTCTGGGCTTGTTCCTAACACAGTAGTAGGTTTTCTGAAAAACACTAATGGAAAGGACTGCATGTACTTCAAGTTTCTTTCTGTTGTTGTGCGGGACAGCTCATTTGTGCTCCCTTAGACTGCTTTTTGTCAGTGATTCAGGAGAGCACTGTAATGCCCTTTGCATCCCTTATGAAGGCATTATGTGGAAGCCCATGTCTCTCAGAGAAGATGGTCAAGCTCACCTGACAAAGAGTAGGATCCTAAAAGACAAATCCTATTGGCACTCAATGAAAACTTGGTCCCTTAAGTGCTGAAGTTGAATGTAAAACTTGTGTTGACTTCAGTGGCTTGTGATAATTCCAGTTATGACCTTTGGTGCAATTATGAAAGAATTCAGAAAGGATCGAGAAATATTCATTAGTTGGCAGCAGTTCCCACAGTGAGGGCATGAAACTAGGCTGTAATTATTGACTTCTATTGTTTACACTACCCTGTGTGCCCCATTTTTCACTCAAATTGAAGCAATGCATATCAAATTGGGATCTGAAATATATTTGAAGTTGACAGATGCTGATGCAGGAATTGTTAATAACTGAGTTGGCAGTTTAGCTAGTTAGGCTGAGATGGGTTTGGCAGCATTACTTATCACTGGTTACAGACATATCATCCTTTTGAACTCGTTGCAGTTTTCTGGGTCATTCTTAACAGAAAAATCAATAGTATGACATGGAAGAGAAATTGACATGAATTCCTTGAAGCGTTTTAGTATAAAAATAGCTTTCGTATCTTCACTAAACATTTGCAATATCTTCTTAGATTTCATCCCAGATATTTTTCGTTCTGGAATAAAGGAAGACAAAGTTTCTACTGTCAATCTACTTCTCTCTACACTGAAAACTAAGGTATGGTGTACCCTTGAAACTGTTTTGTCTCGTTTTCTGCCTTTTTGCATAACTACTACTTAGATGCTAATTTCAGCTCATCTGTAGTGTGTTATCCACCAGATTCCTACCGTTTTGGGTTGCAATTGCAGCAGTGCCAAGCCTGACGGTTGAAAACCTTGTAGTCTTAATGCTTCCAGTGACAATGGATTCGTCTTTCACTGGGTGCATCTCGTGCTGAAATGAAGAAGTTCTAGATTTGTTGGCTATGAGCTAGGTTACAATGCCCAATCTTATTTGCAGGAGAGGTTTTTTGAAGTGTGTTGCTAAGTTGCCATTGTTTTTGTTAAAATAAATGGAAGAGATGGCATTTTGTTTTTTCATTTTTTTTCCCTCGCTGTTTTCAGGTGGTTCAAAATAAAAATATTACCAAAACCCAGAAGGTGCGCTTTTTCACTGCAGAAGTGTTGAATCATGTGGCTTCGCTTTACCGATGGAATGGCATTACTGATGTCAGCTCTAAGGATTTCAAGGTCTGGTAACTTGAATGGGTTACCTTTTTATTTTTCTTAATGTTGTAGTTTTTGGTTTTTTCTTACCTTTTTGTTGTGGGACTGTCTAAGGCATAGCTATAAGCCTGATGGAGAGCAGTAGGAAGACTTTCTATGCTTGCATTGAGTTTTGGTTGCAGTCTTTTCATCTGTATTCATTATCACTTGATCTTTAGAAACCTTTCTTCATCAAATCTTACAACACTGAACGACTGCTTTCTTGTACGTCCTCTACTGGATGTTTATACTTATGCCATTCCAATGTTGATATGTTGTTAACAACTTTTTGGAATAATTATAATATTTTGGAGTAATTATAATTATCAGTTACAATTATCAACAACAATTCTGGTATGGGAACTGCTGAGTCACAGCCTGAACCTCTGATTGACCACCTGAAGTGAGCCATGAGTCAGGCATGGGAGCACAGCTGAAGGCAATTCACCTGTGCTGCTGGAAGGGGTGGAGCCTGGCTGCACCTCTCCTAGACCCCAATTAAGAGCTGAATACCAGTGGGGAAGGATCTCTTCTGGAGATCCCTCCTCTGGAGTTTCATAGTAAGCTCAAGGCAAGGGTAAGCGCTCTTATTTATTCCCTTTTTGATATAATAACCTGCTTAGCCAGGCTTTGTTGTTTATTTCATAATTATAACATCTATATATTCACTGATTATACAAATTCCCAACTGCAATTGTCAAAGGCTCATTTATGGGAATATTGCATTGTCTTGAATGTAAAAGATGAATGGAATAGGGGTTCACTTTTTTTTTTTCTTTTCTCCATTTCTTTGATTGATACAGATATTCAATAAATTCTTCCATTTTTTTTGTATGATGATTGTACATTCATACCCCACTTCCCCACTTCCTTTCCCTGTAATATTGACAAGTTCAGTGTAGTGTTAGCTACCCATCTTTCTTGTCCTATGTTAAAGCTGTTCCATCTTGTGCCAAATTTGCCCAAAGAACATATGCTTGCTTTTTTCATATGCTTTATGCTGAAGGCTTAGATGTCTTTTGTTTTAGCCTTTTGGAACTTCTTCAGACAGAAGCTGCACCATCAGACTGAAAGTTTTTTCTTTCAGATTAAATTTTAGTTCTTATTCTCCAGAGTCCCAGGATAGCCTCGCCCCAGTTTACATAAATCATGTATTGCTACTTTTCTTTAGCTTTGCTGTTTTGTCTGGCTTCTGAACGAAAAGTCTTAGGTCAGCAATGCCCTGCGCATAGTACATATACATATAAGTTTAGGGTGTTTTCTTTCCTTTAAAACAAAATAGCTTAATATTTAACATGTTTAATACTGAAGCTTCTTAGTGTAAACCCAAACCAAACTTTCTTTTGATATTTCTATATGAAAGGAGCTCTATGAAACTTAGAAAAGAGAGAAATTGCTGTAAGATTTTCTTCTTTACTAAAAATCATGTCATTTTTAACTCCCTCTTGATTCTTATAGGTAACTCAAGGTTCTGAAGAGGTGGGAAAGGCAATGGTACGAGAACTTGTTCATAATTTCTTAATGGACCTCTGCTGCTCTCTGAAACATGGCATTACTTTCTATGATCCAAGTCTTGGAACTTCTGGCAGGTAGGTTGCCAGTGAGTTGAATGCCCTGTGTGTACTTCATGCTATAGCAAGATAGATCTCACTAGTTATCTTGTCTGCCTTTCCAGGCCTTTGCAAGTTAACATTGCTGAATTCTGCTTCTGTCTCAGTAACTTATGGCAGAAGAGAGAAATTCATTGCTGCTTTTTTTGTTTTGTTTTTAACTTCCCAAAATCAAGCTGTTGGATTCCCTTATACCTCTGCCTACTGGAGAGTGCTCTGCTGTATTCCTAGGGAGTGGAGGTAGTGCTGCTGTTATTCTGAGCCATTTCCATTAATAACTACATACCTAGTCTGTTACTGTAAGATATCATTTTGGATGTGAGAATAAGACACTAAGGCTGTGGTGTATACCAGATAATGGTAAAAATAATTTACTACTGGTAGAATCAGCTGTTGTTTATCTCAAATTTTGGCAAAACGTCACTGTTGATTACAGTAATGCCAGAATTTGGTCTGTAACACCAACACATCTGGAAACATTTCTTTACAGGTAAAGAAGGAAAAAAAAAAGGGTTGCTGGGGCGCGGGCAGGCAGGACTGAAAGACTGTGTGATGCTTCCGGATTTAATATTAAGCTGTAATTCTGTATCCTCAGCTTGGTGAAGTTTGGTTAGAGTATCCTGAAACATTGTGGTTTTAAGTAGAAGTAGTAACTATTGATGAGGCAAAAAAAGTAAATTGGAGGTAAATTCAGTTCTTAATTTTCTCAGTAGAAACTCAGAAATTATATTAACAGTTTCAGGTGTCTTGCCTTGGATTTTCCCCAGTGTCGGAGGAAGTGTAACTCTTTGCATTGCAGTATTCATGAGGAGCTGCAGAGTTAAAATTACATGTGAAGTATTGAAGTAGGGATTTCTTTTTTCTTAAAGCTTTTTTTTTTTTTTTTCTTCAATAGGGGAGGAAATATAGTCCTTCTGCGCTTTCTGCTTGGTTTAAAAACTGCAACAGAGGATGAAATGGTTGCTGATCTCGTGGTGAATATTCTTAAAGTATGTCCAGATCTACTGAATAGATACTTCAAGGAAACCCAGTATTCCTTTGTTCCTAGAGTGAAGTCAGCTTGGGCGGACAATATGAAGTTACTCAAAAAGGTAAAAGTATGAATCATGCACACTGCTTCTACATAGAAATGCAAGTCCAATATTCTTTTTTTTTTTCTCTTCCCTCACCAAAAATTGAAGTAGTTCTGGTATATTCCTAAACTAGAGAAAAGCAAAGGATCTTTGATTGGGAAACTTGCCTTTGTTGCTGTTACAGAAGGAGGTTATAAGACCTTACATGTTCTGCCATTGTTGTGTAAACTTTATTACAGTTCAGGTGCTGCTGCAGTACAGGATCCAGTCAGCTTGTAGTGTGGTCATGTTAGATGTAAACTGAATTTTTGAACTTGGACAAAATCTTCCTAGTGAGGAGTAATAAGATTTCATTGAAATGAGTGAGGAAATAAATTGGAGATCAGGGAGCAGAGTTCTTTGTTACACAGGCAGATGTTCTGTATTGGAAGGAACTCACATATCTGAAGACTAATTTTGTTCACAGCTGTAAATGACAGCATTTTATTATATTATTATAGGGTTTATTATTTATATTATTATAGGGTTTATTAAAATCACTAAAAAGGCAGACAGACACAGAATTTCATAAGTAATGGTTTTAAACTAGCAGTGAGGAAGTTAGATGATGAAGGTTTAAGTGACTTAAGCAGGAAGGACTTAATTGCTCTGAAATAACTATCAATTCCTGTAGGTATGTTAGGGAAGAAGAAACAGGGTGCTGTTAAATTTTGAAGTTAGTAAAAGGAGAGGGGGATATTTTCTGTGAGTGCTGAGGAAAATGAAATGACTCAGAGCCTCAGTTGTTTTAACAAGTGTGGACAGAGTTGGAAGGTCACTTGCTAAAAAAGCCGTTCTCAGAGCAGGAAGCTGTATAAACATTTAGCTAAACCAGGAAAGAAGGAATTGGTGTAAGATGTTGTAGGAAACATCATGTTGATAATACAGTTTTTAAGATATGGCATTTCAGAAGCTCAACTAGAAAAACCTTTTGTCCTTCCTAAGTTTTCCTTGGTCACTGTGCTTTAGCTTAAAATTAGCAAGAAGCAGATATAAAGTCTTGAAAAGCAGTGGCTTTTAGCAGGGCTGCAAATATATACAAATGTTTCATTTAATTGAATAGGAGTCTGGGGGGATGTTCTGTAGCGTTCCTGTGTAAAATTGGACATTTAGTGCTGTCATTGCTTTTGAAAAGTTAAAACTCTTCTGTAAATTGTTCCTCAGAAGAAGCTGCTAACTCCCTGACTGTCAATTTTGATTGAATTGTTATTTTTATTTCAGATCTATGAGGCTCAGCCAGAGATTTCCAATTCTTTTAAGACTTCAGAGTTTATTCCTCTCCCAAGGTTGCTTTCTATGGTGATGGTAACAACAGTCCCTGCAGTGTGCAATAAAATGATGTTCACCCAAGGGCTAAATGTAAGAGCAGTTTATTTTTAGTGCGTTCTTCTGTCCTAGTTAGTGCTGTTTTGTTAAAGTTTGTGATCACCCAAGAAGGTTCTTAAGTTGGTTATGTGTTTTATATTGTCCATTCCAGCATAAAGCTGGTGTGGGGAAGCATGGGAGCATCAGTTAAAACCTGTTGGTAGTGCTTCTGGTAGGTATTTGCAAGCACCAGTTTTTCCAATGCTTATTAACAGTTTGGGCTCGGAATCTGAAAACCTGTGGGTTCTCTTCTGCAATGTAAAATTTAAAAAGTAATTCATTTGTTAGCAACTGTTTACATATATTCAGAGTACAGAGCATATTCAAAGCAATAAGAGAAAGCACTGAAATGTCATTAATGCAATTTTGCACTTATAGTTACCAAGCAAAGTAGTGAAGCACAGCATACTATCGCTTGTGTCAAGCGTCCTGAAAAGAGCCTTGAAGAATATTGAGTACTGCTTGAATGAAGAGACTTGGCAAAAGTCAGAAATCTACTCACTGTCAGTGATGCAGGAATTTGTGCAGCTGTACAGAGAAGCCGTCAGCAAGGTACAAAGTGGGAAGACAATTGAAGTCTAAGAGTCATTCTGTGGCATGTAACTACTCCTGTGCGCTTTCTTCCTTAGTGGTTATGGCTTGGGAATGAGGAGATAATGTCTTTCAGCAGGGGAGGAAGCTGTGCTTTAAAAGGTCTTAATAACTTAATGCCATAGTGGACTACATTTTCTAATAAAGCTGGCTGATGGAAATGTGAATAACCTTTTATTGTCAGACATATGCAACACTGGCAGTTATTGTGCAACAAACATGTTCCAAGAGGAGTTGGACTCGGGAATCAAATTCCCCAGGTTTTGAGTAAACTGAAGCCAGTGTAGCTAATTCAGAATTAGAAGTTACTAGACAAGGTAGCATTTGGGTTGATAATAGACCATCAAGAAGAAAGAACGAACCTAAATTTTTTTAACAAGAATCTTCTTCAATAAAATTTTTCTCTCATATATTTATGTTCTGTAGATTTGTGGACTATTTGGTTTCAGATCTTTTTTTTTTTTTGGATTGCATGGTACATCAGTCAGTTTGTGACTTACGAAGAGCAGCAAATTGTCACGTTGGTTGGTTTTGAATATTTGCATTGGAGTGACTTTGACTCATACAGGCGAGCTAATGCAATTTAGTCCTTTTGCTTCTAGCTTTTACCAGACATGAACAACATAGTAGCTGTTTGGCAGTCTCTTCTGAAGCAAGGGAAGGAAAACCAAGATGGACAAGAGGAAAAGAATGAAACTGCTGTGTCCACTGTAGAGGAAACGACTGAGATGGCAGAAGTTGCTGAACAACATGGTAGGCAAAGCAGGTGAAGTCATCACACCTTACCTATGTGTGGGTATTGTGAAATCCTCCTCTAATTTAAGGAAGTTAACTTCATTAGAGTCCCATGCATTTACTACGCAGCTTTACTTTGGCCGGTTCTTCAGGCAGTTTAATTCTGACTGTTATCAGAGATGCCCAGGGCACAGTCTGATGTTAAGGCTGGCATTGTTACTATGAAGTTAAGCAGTGTGTCTCCCTGCTGCTGCAGCATCACAGAATGGCTGAGATTTAGAGGGACCTCTGGAGATTATCTGGTCTAACCCCCCTGCTTGAGCAGGAGCACCCAGAGCAGGGTGCCCAGGCCCATGTGCAGGCAGCTTTTGAAGATCTGCAAAAAGACTTGACAACCACTAGGCATCCCGTGCTGGTGCTCTGTCACCCTCATGGAAAGATTGTTTCCTGAGGTTCAGACAGCCTGCTCTGTTTCAGTTTGCATCCTCTGTGTCTTGCCCTGCCACTTAGCACCACAGAAATGAGCCTGGCTTCATCTGTTTTGCATTCTCTCTGCAGGTATTTACGTACGCTGATCAGAGTACCCTGAAAGAATACTTCACTAGCCAAAACAGTCCCAGCTCTTTCAGCCTTTCCTTATGAGAGAGGTGTTGACTTTGTGGCTCTTTCTTGTCCTGTCTTGAGTAGCTCCATGTCTGTTTTGCCTTGGGGAGCTCAGAAGTAGACAAAGCACTTCAGGTGTGGCCTCACCAGTTTTGAACAGACAAGGAGTTCCTCAACTTGCTGGCATCACTTTGTCTAACGTATGCCTTCTTTGTGGCAAAGACATAATACTGACCCATTTTGAGCCAGTTCCTACCAGCAGTACCCACAAGTCCTTTTTTGGAAAGCTTCTTTCCAGCTGGGTGACTATCAGTGTTGTCCTGGGACTTGGGGTTGTTCTTCTCCAGATGCGGAACTTTGTAGCTTGCCATACTGAACAGAATCTTCCTTTCCTTAAACCTCCTGTGCTTTGCTGTGACACAGTAAAACAGGCAGGGAAACTGTTCTGCTTGGAAAAATAACTTTGAGTGATTTCAGTTTAGCCATGTTATCTAGCCATGAGGACGTCTTTGTGAAGCAGTTGGTTACTGTGGCTATATAAGTGCTTGTGTTGGTGTAGCAGAGGAGTGGAAATACCTAAGTGCTAGAAGAGGGACAGAGTGCTGGAGTTGGAGGCTTTGGTTTTATTCTCACAAAGCATTGTCCTGACTAAAGGACTTACTAAATGACTTCATAATCCCGTTCCAGGAAACTGAAATTTCTAGTGCTCTTCTGTAGCTTGGCTAGCAGCCTACAGTGGTTTACTAAGACTGAAAATCTACAGACGGCTTTGTGCTCATGACAGGGAATATTCCACACTGAGACTTTCTGTAGCAGAGAATTCTTCAAAGTCTGTCCTTCTGTTTGTGATTTTGGCAGTAAATTATTCCTCAGTGCTGACACTGCAAGGCTTTTTACTGGTAGAGTGCCTGCTAAAACTGTGGAGCAACCATTTCTTTTAAAGAAATGTAGGTTTAGTTTCTCTTCCTGCTAGAATGATAGTATCCTCAGCTTACCATTTGCAGCTTTATTTGCACTATGGCAACTTTTTCTGAATGTTGAGACTTGGGCAAACAGTGACAACATTTATGCATGGCATCTGTCCAGTTCTTCATGACTCCCTGAGGGAGAGCCAGTTAGCAAGAAAAAATAATTGTTTTTAAAAGTGTGGCTGCCCTTCATTTATTTTGCTTCCTTTCATTAGTGACTGGGTAGAAATAGCTTTTATGCATCCTCGCATTATGAACTAAAAGAATACTTAGCTACTGAAATAACTTCTCTCAAGATGTAAATGGCTCCCTTAGTAGAGTTTGGACAATTTGAGAAAGCATTGTTTTGAAAGACGGAAAGAAAAGGAAGAAACCTCTAATTGGACTGATAAATTAGTGTATGGCTTGTACCCTACCTCACTTAAACCTACTTGACATTATGTTAAAATAGTGTCCCCTGAAATCAGCAGCCTGACCATCCCTTCCCTCGCTTTTTTTTCCCCTGTTTTTTCACTTTCAAACTGAACAGCAATGGCAATGACTGGGTTCTTGTAGAGGTTGTTGAAATGGTGAGGCTGTCAAAGGTGTGAGCACTTCAGAACCTACTTAAAAATAGGCACTGAATAAGCTGAGGTAATTTAAAAAATATTCAAACAGGAATACTGGGAAATAGGATTCCATAATGTGTTGAATTTGGGTTTTTTTTTCTGTTTCTTGTTAGTAAGAAGGTAACTGATCAGTTTGTAGGCACATCTATTGGAAATAGTAATTAGCATAATCAGTAATGGCGTTTACAATTAGTAAACCATTATTAATTGCCATCATAATGGATAATGTAGGTGCTATGCTGTACTTTCTTGATGTGAAGGAAGGAGAAACTAATTATTGTCCCAACACTTGGTTTAGGCTCGGATGATGCTGAGACGCTGTTTCTGAAAGCTGCATTGCTTCAGGTCATTTGTCTTTATCAGAAGGTTGTGCCCCACTTGGTAGCACGGAGCAACTTTGATTTTAGCAAGCTGCTGAAAGGTAGGTGATGTGTGTTTCTTTTACCTTGTTGCTTTCTCTGGCTACTTGTAAAGTCTACAGCAGAAGGGAATATTTACTTTGTGGGCAGAAGGAGAAAGTTTTTCATGAGAAACTCATTTCAATTTCTTCATTGCATTGACGCTCATTGTTTCTGCTACTCTCAGTTATTTTAAGTAGTAGATTGCACTACAGTCTTCTTTGTGTGTTTGTGTACTTAAGGGATTTGCACACAAGGGCTGTGTCCTGCTTTATGGTACAATAAATATAGCCATTTAAAACTGAGACTGGAGAAAAGAGCGAATTGTTGTTTGGGCATTGTTGCTGTCTGTGGGCCAGCAAAGCTAATAGGCCACCAAGCTAAAACAATTGTTCAAGTTCTGGAATGTATGAGAATGGGAGTTACCTAAAAGCTATAACTAAAGTCTGTTAGAAGAAAAAGAATTTAAGTGAACAACAAAATAACATCCCCTCAAATCAACTGTCATACCACATTACAAATCCTTTTTGTTCCATTATTTCTTGATTTAGTCTGCTGTTTTTTGAAGTGGGTAGAATGCAGGACACATTTTTATGAGGCAGATATCTTTGATGGTATGTTTTGTTAATAATAAAATAATAGAGCTGTAAAATAAACCATCTTTCTCAGAAGGGAGCTTGGATATTCATTTTGTTGAAAGAGGATAAGGTAGTCAGTGGTGTAAATTAATCATTAAACTTCCCTCCCTTGGGTTCCAGCCTAAGAGTTCTGTTGTTTCTTCCCCTCACCCTGGTTGAAACATACATTCCAAAGGCAGCCTGGTTTTCTACTTTGTAGTATGTGATTTAAAGAGCTCATACCATTCTATTTGTCTTGCTGTTGGGTAGACTCTGCCGTGGTGCTGGCTTTTAAAATCTATTGTCTCTTTCTAGTTTGGGCCATGAACATGCAATACAGATGATGAAATGCACGCTGACACCAAAGCTTTGTACAACTGATATTAGAGTGCAGCTTAGGTATGGGCAGGTTAACTTTTGGAGCATGCTGCAAGGGTCTCTGCATGACTTTCTGACCTTTAAGGTGAATAGTTCTGAGGCTATGCTATTGCAGTCTTTGTGAGCAGTGACTAAAGAAGTGTAGGAAGAGACATGAATGCAGGGTTCTGTGACCTGTAATAAGCAACGTAATTAAGATTTGTTATTGACTTAAAATCTACATTTTGATCTCTGATTCATCTGTAGTCTTGATGTCCTATAGGTCACACATTTTCAGAGTAGCTGAGACTGGTAGAAGAGATTATGTATTCCCATGCAACAGCAATAGATTGTGCTGGAGACAGGAGGAGGCGTGCAATCTGTGCTGGGTTTCAGCTTTAGATAGGCCGGACATTTTGTGTTTGCATGTAGGTCTCATCGTCTGGAAACTTACGAATTGCCTCTTTATTGCAGTGATGTTTTGAAGCCCTAGATGACTGTTCTGATGATCTCAGTGAGATACTCAGAAGTAAAGTTAATTGTGTTACCTTCAAACCTCAGGTATTGTCACCGAGCAGGGCCTCCGAGAGGAGGTCCCCCATGTTCTGCAGTATCATGTACTGAAAGTTGCTTTGGAGCTTCCTGCAAATAAATTTGCCTGGTTCAGAGTACAGGTAAGAAACTTTAAAGCGGTTTTAGGCACCTTTAGCCCACTGTCATCAATTCTATCACTGCTTGCTTCTAAATTAGTCCCAGTCCAGTTCTTAGATGATGATGCTTTTATAAAACAGATAGGGATTATAATCAGAGTGTTAGTAAAGATTTTTTTCTGAGCTGAAAAAGTTTTATGCAGTTACATTAACTTTTGTCTCCATAAAGAGGGCTGGACAGGGTTTCTTCAGCTCTTGCTGAGGGCAAGAGAGAATTTTCTTGTTTCTACTTGTTCAGAAAGGCTGAGAATTCAGATCAAGGAAATGAACCACTGTGGGGAGACATTACTCTTATTCCCAGTGATGATTCTGATGTTGAATAAGGCTATCCCCCTTCTCTGTAATTAATAGAAATTTCAGAGCCCCTGTTCTTTACTTTATACCTGTAAAATTGAAGAGCTTCAGAGAGCCTGCTTTAGATGTCTGGAGAAAGGAGTTGAGCCTACCTTTGAGAGGAAGCAGAGGAACCTTTGAATATTGTGACTGCAATCCTGCCTTGTTAGAGATTTTCTGTCCTTATCCAATTGGTCGTAAAGGAGAAGCAAGGAGAGTGAAGAAGAAGCAGTGAAAAACTCTGGAAACAGTCAAAAAGCTGAAGTATTTTCTTCTGGCTTTGGCATTCTAGTATACTTATTTTTCCACAGAATAGATAAAAGCCAAATCTGATAGTGTTACAAAGGGTAACAGTTCTTACGTATCAAATACAAGTCAGTTAGAAAAGTGGGGGAAATAACTGGAAGATTGTGGTTTGATGTTCAGTATCCCTTTGAATCATATAGCTTTCCTTTCTTTGAGAATCAAATTCAGTCTCTTAAATGATTACTTACTCAGACAGTACTTGTAGGAAAGCTGAGCTCCTGGAGACAATGAAGTCAAATAGAATGAATGATTGCAGAGGAATGGAAGTATTTTCATCTGGGATCCTTGTATTAGCTGGTGTTTCTGCTACTTCTCTCTTTTTTGGTTTACCAAAAAAGCCCATCATATGTGTCTTCTTTGTTCATTGAATGCAGTCATCCCATTAATTTCTGGCCTTGGTATTTTTTGGGTATGTCTGTAAAATAATACACTTCACTTACGTATCTGCCTCAGTGCAATGTAATTTGGTACAGTGTTGCTGAGAAGCTTTAATTTTTTCTCTTTTAGGATGTCTCTGACACAGAGAAGACAGCTGGTGAAAAATCAGTATTTTATTTACTGATGAAAATGTTTGTTACAAGTAACCATTCTTATCTAAAAATTTCAACGAAAAAACTGATCATCAAGGTAAGTGTTTGATCTGAAATATCAAGATGTTTACTGTATTCCATTGGTCTGAAACTTCAGGATTCCAAAAACTCTTCCTTAAGCCTTCGCTGCATACTTGTCTGGCTAACAGACTTCTTTCTGCTTTCTCTGACTTTTCTTGGAAATTGCTTTAAGCTAACTACCTGTTAGCTGAATACTTGGTGGGAATAAATGCTATCAACTGGATTCACAACAACTGCTAAAATAGTAGGAAAAATGTCTTCAATGTTTGCTCACCACCTAGGCTCTATTAAACATTCTGCTTCGATAAAATGATATAATTTGTGTCTGCAATGCTCATTTGATCAAACAAAGAGCAGTTTTGTTCTTTTTATCCTGATTTATTTAATCTGTACTTTGTCCTTCTTCCTAAATCCTTACATGTAGCTAGTTCACCCTGCCTTTGGAAAATCACCTGTGTTGCATTTAGGCAGAAGCTCTGATTCAAGGAATTCTTTTGTCTCAATTTGAATTAAAATCTGCTTTGGTGCATTTAAGAAGGATCTGACTTCTCAGAAATGCTCCTCAACTACAAATCTCAACAAGGCAGCAACAGCTGTTTGTTTTTTTTTTTTATAATGTATTTTTTTTAAACTGAACATCTTTTAGTTATCTAAATAGGGATGTAAACCTACATTAAAAATAAATTTCACGTGACAACCCTCCTTTACCTCCAAGGACAGACATAGAAAAGTGTTCTAGGCTCTCACTAGGGCTCCTTGTGCAGTATCCCATAGCTCTAGTGGCATACAAGTTTGTGTAGACAACTTTATGTACTTAAATTTGACATTTAGTGTCCATCTGAAGGTGCAGTTGTTATGTTCAGTCCACTAACCTAAAGTTACGCTGGTTGAATTAGGTTTATAGTTGCCCTTGAATGCTGCATGGGATTAAAGGCAGGTTAACTTTGTCTCACGGTAATGAATATCTCAATCAAAATCTACCCAGTGCAGTTTTTCTAGTGTATTTGGGTTCTTCTGCCAAGTGGAGACGTGGGTTGCCTGACTCATTTTTGTTTCCTCTTTTATATTCAGTCCATTTCATTTTCTCTGAAGAGAAGACAAGCAGTGAAGCTAGGGCAGTTATATCAGCAGAAAGGCTGCTAAAAATAGATGCTAATGAGTGTGTTTTGCTTATTTTTCAACACTGTGCCCTACAATTAGAAGGCGTATTTTTGGATTTCACGTTCTGTTCCTGCCTGTTTTCATGAAAGCTGCAAGTGCATTTCTATTTTGAGACATTGCCAAAAATAGTGAATTACTTAAAAATGGACCTTTTTTTCTTCATTAAATGAATTATCCTGACAGTTTCAAGTAAGCAGTAGTGTTATTTTTATAGCTGCCGGTGGCATACACAGCGTAAATATTGAGCAAATGAGCTCTGATAGCTTTCTTTGTGTTTTGAGTAAGGGGAGGAACAAAGGCATGAATTCATCCCACGTAAGTTCAGGCATTCAAGTGTAGGTGCCAGAGTTAGGAAACTGGCCAGGGTTTCATCTGTTGCTGAGGGTGGGGGACAGGCAGTGTCACCATTGCGCCGTTCAAATGGTCTGCTGTCTGGGTTGTTCTTTGGACAGCCATTCCTCCTCTTTCCTTTCTCTCACAGATGGAGCATAGGGTCACCGAGTTCCTAATTTAAGTGTCTCAGATAAGGGCCTCAATTAGGTACAATAGAAGTGAGTAAAAATCTTCAAAGTCTGTTGATATTGTGGTAAAATTGTGCTTACTTCCCCATCCATCCCTCCTATGGCTATGTTTATTCTGATGTGTAAACAGTGGGCCTGGCCTGCAGTTCATTTTCCTTCTATTTTCCCATCTGTGCAACTCTTTGAAGCATAGGCTGATTTTTGGTTTAATTTAGCAGTGATTTTCATTTAATTACATCAGTAGTTGTCAAGCCCCCCTCAACAGGCTGTTTTTATGAGTCAGTCCATTTTTTTTTTTTTTTTTTAATTTTTATTTTTAACTTCTTGTAATGCCACTGTATGGCCTTGGGGAAGTACAACCCCCTTAAAGCTGACTCTCCTGAAATAGCAAGAACAAGATTTACTAAAGTGGAGGCAACCAATCCTCTGTGTCCAGAAAACCTTGACCTTGGTTTTGTGTGTGAAGAAAACATGAAGTTGCTCTACAAAAGGATCTGTATTTATTCATTATTTTTTTTTACCCCCCTCTGTTTTTTCTGGACAGGTTTTACATGACAGCGGAGTGTTTGAGTACACGTGGAAGGAACTTTCAATTTGGCTGGAACACTTAGATAATACAGAAGAAGACAAAAAGGAAGCAGTGATTCAATTTTTGGAAAGGGTAACAACTGTTCAAATTAGCTGGATAAACAATGCTGAGAATAGCATTAATGGAAACTCATTATTCTGTTGCTGAGAAATCTCAGAGATTGGTGAATGAATTCTGAGAAAGGCAGTGGTTGTGATTCTTTATACAGAGCTGGTATCTTTGTTGTCTTAGGTAGGAGGAGGCTGAATAGGTTTGGAGGAAAGTTAAATTAAGAAAAATAAGTTGATATTACAGCATTATTGATAGGAGAGTATCAACAATGAATGTGGGGGGAATAACTCTTATCTGTTCTCTTCTGTGTAATGCTATCTGCAGAAATTATCAGACCTAAGTGAATTGTAATCTTTTACAAGAAAAGTTGATGTTTCCTGTTTACTTTTCAGGATGTTAAATGCCCAGAGCTTCCTTTTCATTGCAGTTTCCCCAGGGACTCAGACTGTGGTACTTTGATTGCAAAATTGCAGAGGATATTTCTTGTTTCCATCAGGCGCAGTGCAGTCCCACGTACAGTGGTAATCACAGGCAGATTCCTGCAGAAGCACGTGGGAGTTGACCTTTCAAGCACTTTTAACCCATAGTTTTTCTTAACAAGACTTTTTGTGGACTTAGCCTGTGTGCTTATGTTTCTCTCTCTTTGTTAACAGATCCTGTTGAAACTGGTGACAAATCCCTATCCATATACAGATAAAGCAGCAGACCTTGTTCAGGAGGCGAGTATGCTCCAAGTTAACATGTTTAAACAGGACTCTGATAATGTCAGCATCCCCATCTCTCACATTGATGGTATGTGGCAATTCTTTCAATTACAGAGTACTCCAAGACTTTGGTCTAGATCTTCTAGCCTTAATCAGCCTTACTAAAGACTGATAACTGTAGAAGGCCTGCTTAAGTAATGATCTTCAGGATTCAGCCCTTCTAGGTGTGGCTAGTATCAAAAGCAGAACTTTGAATTACAAAGTTACCTCTTTGCCCAAAGAAATAATTTCTGATGCAGTTAAGCTGTTTTAGCAGTATTTAAGATCTCGTATCTTGCACCAGCATTTTCTGAGTGTATTAACATTTCTTCCCATGGGGCTGCTCGTCTCCATTCATCCATGAGTTTAGAGGTTGGGCTGTGCAGGGAGCCTTACTAACAAGCTCACAGCTGGAATTTTACTGCTCCTGCTTTCTGGGACCAGTCACAGTCCTATTGCTGGCACAGTGAAAATTCCGCAGATGGACACTAGAAGACTTGTCATGTGCTGGCTATTCTGCTGTAACTGTGTGTAGGAATTTGTAGTACATAAATATAAGATAATTGAGGTCATTCAGCCATCAGCATCAGTTGATATGATGCCTTGAGTTGGCTGTGTTACAGAGACTTAATACCAGTCTCAGAGTGCACTGTAATACTATTCTTCAAATTTTAAAGCTGTCTTTTGAGTCTTTTGTGACCAAGATACTGTATCTATACAAAACTGAGAAGCTCTTCAAGAGCTATCCATGCTGTTCTTCTGATGAGTCAGTAGCTGCTTCCTTTCTGCTTTCATGTATGTTTCCTGTCACTGATGGTCATGCCATCATGGTAGCAACAGGTGGTGATCTCTTCTCTCCTTTTTCCTTACTTCTATCAGCTGTGTTGAAAGACAGACTGAAATTGAGTACACTGTAAGAGTGGTTTTTGCTGGACAAATGTGCTTTCATCCTTTTTTCTGCTTTGGGAATTCAGGAACTGCCTCGTATTCTTTGAGTGTTGAATTCTACCTCCTTTGGTTTCTAGTTAGTCTGAATCTTATTTATACTTTTTCTGCTCTCAACAGATGTCCTTGATATGGTAGATGTCCTAGTTGAGGGCAGTGATGGCTTAGATGAAGAAATTGGGTTCACTTTAAATGAAGATACTGTTATTCAAACATTTCCATTCAGTGCTGTTGTCCCTGCTGCGTTAGAAGCCAGGAATAAACTGCTGCTTCAGACTGAAAATGAAACAGGTACAAAACTTTTTTGTTTGTTTTTATATGAAGAAAGTAAGTCTTACTTAGTGAGCTCCACAGGACATTTTATTATTACTGTTATGAGCAGGAAGGAGGTATGTGGCGTTCCTCACTCAAGAGAGGGATTAAAGCTTATGTGAGATACTTCTGTCCTTCCAGGGTTAGGAGAGAAGGGCAGAAGTATCTCACATAAGCTTTAATCCCTCAGGGTGTGTGCTTATGCAAATGTTGTTAACGGAAGTGTCTCTTTTATTTTGGTTTTCTAGGAGCACACATCGTAGAGTATCTTGTTGGTGTTTTCACTGATCTTCTACACTCTCAGAGAGATGCCCTTGCCCTCTGCTTGATATTCCAGCTCTATGATAAAGATCTGCAGTCACTGAAAGTTTCTAAGTATCCTCAACTCTACCAATTTAACCAGTATTATAATCTCTGGATACCTCAGCAAGCTCAGGAACCTGTGGTATGCTATACCTGAATTCACTTGTATGCTTGAATCATTGTTGCTAAAAAGCTGACGGTGTATGAAAGTTAGGTTTCCTTCAGAAAGTAGATTTAGGTTCAGCTTATGTCTTCCTTCTTGATCTCATCAAGGGACACAAATGTTTTTAAGGACATTTCTCTTAACAGCAAGAGAGGTTTCTGCTGTGGTTGTGTAATGAAGCCAGAGCACATGGGTTCTACCTAGACACCAAAGACTCAATTCCTCACCAGGCACAATGTAGCATTATGTTAGTGATGCAAGGCCAGAGGAGCCATTATAACAGTGTCTGGAATTCACGCAGGTATGGGTTTGGAATGCATGGACCAGCCATGCTGGGGGATGCTGTGTTTTTGTTATCCCAACAGCGACCATGTGCAGGTACCCCATGAGAAATCCTTTAACAAGATGTGTGACAGCAGGACTGTAAAGGTGTGTCCCTGGAATATCAGTCCAGGATACCACATGTAAATAGCTAAAGAAACTTTAGGTGATACTAATTTTTAATTTTCTCTTATGTGGTTTTTGTGTTTTTTTTTGTTTCTTTAAACAGTTCAAAAAACGCAAAGAGAAATGCAGAGAACCTGCTGTGCCTCTGGACACTCTGTTTACAACTTTGCTAAAGAATGCCTATACAAGAGGAAGCAGTGTCTTGCTGGAAGATGATATCCAGACAAAACTGAGAGACCTGGCTTGCCAGCTCCCATCTGAACAACTTTTGTTAGGAGTGAAGCATGTATTGCTGTACCTGAAATCCACAGTAGAGAACTTTGGCAGTGTAAGAGAGCAATGTTGTGTTGACACTGTGACTTTATTTGTAGCATGAAAATAAAACAGAATAGACTTGGCTGTTAAACCTTTAGGATTCAGTTCTGCGCCTTTTTTCAGCTCTCGGTGAGGCTGAGAGGCCAGACAAACTTGCAGATAATTTGTAAACAAATCCTAACTTTCTAATTGTTGAGGAGGCTTTCATATCTTTTTTGCACAGATTGCCTTACTGATCTATGTGCAGAGCAGATAAACTCCTGATTTTAAGCTGGCTCATGGGTTTTTGTAAGAAGCCTTTCTATAGAGTGAAAGTCACTGGCACGTGTTATATTGGAAGTTGCACCATAGATGAAAATCTAAAAATATTTGTTTGGCACCCTGAGACTTTTCTTTGAGCCAGATTTTGACAGCGAGGAGTGATTCCTTCCCCTAGAAAGGCTGTAATCCAGGAAGTTCCTAACTTACTCTGTTACTGTTGGCTAACTATCTTTCTGTCCCCATCCTCCTCTTTTCTCAGCTTTCAAAGTGTCTGTGTTTTCACAGCTTAGTAAAACTGCAGGTCCTCGCCTTGTTGACCTCTTTGTGGACCTGCTGAACAGCTTGTTGTGCCGGGGAGATCAGATAGAGTTGGATAATCGGCAGAAACAAGAAAAGCATCAGACTGAATCGGATCTCTTTATGGATGAAGAGTCTCTGATTACAGAGGAATCTTTAAATGACAAGGTACAGAGTTCCCTGATACGCAGGCTAGAAGTTTACCTGATATTGAAAACTTTGTTTTGAGCTATACTAAAGAACAGGGGAATATCTAAGCTTTTTTTGTTGAAGCCCTTAGTAAAGGAATTTGTCTGAGAAGTGAATGATTGTTGAGCACAGATTTTGTTGACGTATTATCAGCAATTCACCAAAGCATGGAATTAGTTAATTATGACAGAGCATAGGGGAAAATAGCCAGCATCAGGCTTTGTGAGCACTGTTATTTTGGAAGTCGTGAGGATTTCTGGGATTGCACTCAACATTAAAGTGTGCTACACAGCAGCAGGTTGATGCAGAAAGATGCTGTTTGCATCTGGGAGAAGGCACTTTGAGTATGTGGTTCAGTAATTTTGGAACTGCTAGCTGGAGATGCAAACAAGCTGCAACATCCACAGTCTTGCCCCTGAGCTGGAATATGGTGAGGAGAGGTCATGACAGGGACCACACAGCTTTGCAGAGGCAATTCTGTTTTCCAAAGCCGTGTGTTAGGGCTAGTTATCAAAATTAGATAGTCAGAGGAGTTTTTCCCTCCTTTGATTTCTTGTGTGGATTATTAGAGATTAGAATCAAGTTACACTGAAGAATCCAAGAATATACAGT
This sequence comes from Lagopus leucura, assembly GCF_019238085.1. Lineage (NCBI taxonomy): Eukaryota > Metazoa > Chordata > Aves > Galliformes > Phasianidae > Lagopus > Lagopus leucura. Next base: position 74,698,481 of record NW_024962262.1, read on the forward strand.
TTCCCCTTGAAAAGGTGCTTCAGTGTGGAAAATGCTTGGTGTCTTCCACATCATAGATGTTGAAAGAATGGTAATAATATGCTTGTAACCTGTTAAATGTTTTATCCTCTGATGGGTTAATAGCCGATTTCATGTTCACTAATTGTAATAAACATGTTCTGGAAGATAGATATGTTATTTTTTTTCCAATCTATAATTATCCATTCAGTGATATTGTTACAACTATTTGTTACAGACCCTGGAAGATATGTTAATGCTGATTTTCAAACATCCGACGCTGGAGAGTTGGTTCCTGGCTTTAGAGCAAAGTTCTCTTCCCCAACACAGTTTAAATCCTGTCACTGTGAAGCTTCTGTCAGCTCATGTCAATTCCGGTGTGCTCCAGCTGCTGAAAACAAGTGCCCCGATGTTGCAGAGCATGAATCATATACATGTGTTATTGAAGTATTTTGATGCTATCATAAAAAGTGTATTGAAAGAGCTACAGGCTGTTGGAAAAGGAGGAAGCCAGGTCTCTCCTAAGAGGTCTCACCAGCTAGAGGCTCTTCAAGAACTGCATGCATATATGTCTGCAGCTCAGCTGAAAGAGATCACTTTAACCATGATGCGACTTCCGGAGATGAGCTTGACTACTCAAAAACCTGAAAAATCCCCTAAAAAAGGGCAACAGTTGAGCTTGTATGGACAAATTTTGGTGCAGCTCCTCAAAGACAGCTACCAAAGACAGCCCCAACAAGGAGAACTACTGCTGTCCACAGAGCACATTAAAGCTTTGGGGATATTGATGTCAGCATCAGCCAGTGAAGATTTGGAGAAAGTTTTCCTTCAGGCTCTCCAAAGTGAGCCAGTACTTGCACACGCGGTCAGTGTGGAGGTGCAAGTTTACTGCCTTAACCAGGGGTCAGAAACCTCCCTTGCCATTGTAAGCATGCTGATAAAACACTGTAGGACTCACCTGCTGCAGTTTGAGCTGTGGTGCCTAAGCTGTTCCGTTGAGAAGTGCCTCAGAAAAAACATGGAGAGATTTCTTCCACTCATTAATGTGTATTTGCAATGCAGAGACCGGTATGATTTCACCCGACCTTCCACAGGTAGAGCCACAACTGATCCTTGTTATGATTCAGAAGGCCAAATTCTCTGGTCTAAAAAATATCGGATTCTCCGCTCAATAAGTAGAGCTCATAGTCTTTTTTTTTTTTAAAGTATCTTTGCAATATAAAAGATGAAGGACTGTAGTGAAGCTTGGATGTTAGACTGAAGCCTTTATGAAGTACTTTTGGGGTGGCTGATGCCTGGTCTTCTGAAACCCTTGCTACTTAGCATAGATTTTCAAGTATGCTCGTGCTTATCTACTTGGCTTAGTATAGAAGGTTAAACTTTTTCTTGGATGTCTTTAGAACACTGAATGGAATGCCATTGCCATATGGTTTTCTGGAATCTAATCTTCTGCTTTGACAGATGTAAGAGTTGAAAACGTGCTGAAATAAATTTCTAATTTGCTGCCTTCCTAAATTGGCATACAATCCAAAACTTTCCAAACCAACAGCAGTGTTAAATTGGCAAGGTTTTTTTCAACCAGCAAAACTGACTTAAGATTCAGATCAGTAGGATCGTGTTAGATTAATTTCTCTTATTGTATACAAATGTAAATAACAACAGAATCTGGCTCACTGTAACAGTTGGTGGGGAAAGGTAGTTCTGTGTAGGGGAAGTTCAAGTAGTGGAAATACCTCACTGGTACAGGATGATAAAAGAACTAAGCCTTCTTCTGGCACCTAATTCAATTAATGATATTGTGCTTGAATGCTGGAAGAGGAAACTGCTGGCAAGCTGACCTGATTTATAAGGTACATGCTAGCTGTTTGCTGATGTGGGAGTACAATTCCCTTGAGTCCATGGTCAGAGAACTGGTAAGGATTTCCTTGTTCCTCATAATCAAGGACAAGGTTTTTTTTTTAATCACGTAGTTGTCCCTCTTTTAAATATCTGCATTATTTTTCCATGTTTAATTATTTGCATAGCAAATGGTTTTCTGGTATATTTGCTAAATACTTGTGATGATGTTAAAGGAGCAGAGTGCACTCCTCTGTAGCAGTTTAGCAGCAACTGTAGCGTAATGGTTAGAAACTGAGTGAGCTGGGGCTTAATTAGAGAAGTGGTTTGGAATTTTTCTAATTATGTCAGTTGTTGCTTAACACTTCTGGTGAAACTGATGCCCCCTGCTTTCTCTCTGCAGTTGTCTCAGCTGTTCTACCTGTCCTGAGAAAGGCTATGTGGAAAGAGATCTCTGGTGTACTTCAAGACACAGAAGCATCTGACAATGAGGTCACTGTAAAGCTGCAAATTCTTTCAAAGTTACTGCCGTCTTCACAAAGCAAAGGGCTGCGAAAGCTTATGGACCAGCTCCCTGCTGCTCTTGAGCAAGCAGGAAATAATGAGAGGTAGGCAGTCCTGTATCCCTGTTCTGTGGCAAAGTTTGATTCATAAAGCATTGTAATAAATACACGTGAATGGAAATATTATGAACAGTAATGCCGTCTTCAGAGAATCTGTTGCTTTAAGCTTGGCAGCCGCACAGCTTTAGGCTACACACAAAGCTTGATGTAACATTTTAAAATACATATTTCTGCAGTTGGACAGTAGCAGATGCCATCTCTAGAGTGCTTGAAAACTCTGAAGAGCTGCATTCCTGGAGAAGAGGCCTCTTATCAGCCTGCATGAAAGGATTAGTTGTCATGTACAACAGCTGTAAAGATGAAAGCAAGCAAGATGTGGAGAGGCCACTGCTACTGAGGCTAGAAGAATTACTGGTGAGACTTCTTTTTAATGTCCATTGCTGGCATCCAGGATTGTGACTGTATAGATATGTGTTATTGTGCTTTTGTGTTTGTGTCTTGGGTAAATGCAGGTTGGACTTATAAAACAAAAAAAATAACTTAAGGCTTCTGAAGGCTTTTAACAGCTTTTTACAAAGTTAATTTTGTCCTTCCACTCCTTGGTAAGGACCAGTTTTGAGTTGTTGATGATAGGTTTCTACCAACAGTGCTTTTTGAAAACCAGTGTTCAAAGCGTTTAAGATAAAAAAAAATCGAAAGTTTGGATGTTTTTGTTGATGGATGTTTTTACTTAAAAAAAACAAAAAACAAAAGTGACAACATAGAGACACTTCTGGCAAGACCCACCTGCCACATCCTCAGAAGTAGGTGGCAGAAATCTAGTTGAATTTGGTCACAAAACACACCTGCTGGCTCATTCTCTCTCTGTTTTGCTTTTTTTTTTTTTTCTTCCACTTGTGTAGGGTAAGCAAATCCATGAAGGACAGAAAAAAATTGGAATTTTCTTCAGGCAGTGGTTGCATTTGACCTCTTGCTGGCTTTTCGTGAGATTCTCTCTTAGGACCTGATTGTGCAGACTGGGGTCTTGCAGGACCTGAGGGGCCATCTCATAACGTTAATCTTGATTGTACAGGCCTGATGAGGTTAATGCTTAGCATTGCCAGGACTGCTGGCATACGCAGTTCTGAGCCTTCTGAAAACTGATTGTTCATGTTGTGGTCTGTAGTACTCTAGGGAGGATGAATTTATTAAAGACCATACTGTACACCCAGCTCATCCAGCTGTCGTACCCGCTTGTCATGTGCAGTTGTTAGTTAAGTACTCTGTAAGTATGTGAAGGTACTCTTCTAGTACCTGAGTAACAGCCTCTTTGACTTGCCAGCATTGTAATCCTTTCGAATTCTGGGAGCCTCATGAGTTTAAAGATAGTTGTTGGTTGTTTTGTTTTTGGTTGTTTTTTTGGATACCTAGAGACCAGCTGGCTTTTTAATTGCATACAGCTCATGTGCTTCCTCATTCCCAGACCCAACAAAACAATACTTGCAGTTTCATTTGAATCAGGAGGTGGGATTATTGTGTCTTAAGAGTTTTCTTTCCTGTTGTCCTTTAATTGTCTCATGTTTGGCTTGCGTGTTTTTAATGGGTCTCTGGAACAGAAATTGCTGGTCGTGATCTGTAGAAACGTTATATACTAAACATAAGCATCTCTTTCTGTTTACTGCATGCACAGAGCTTAGTTGAAGAAGTGGACCCAGATGACTGGTACAGTCTTGTGAAGACGGGACTAAAGTAAGTAACTGAGATGCACCAAAAATGCTGTTCAGTTCATGTGGCCTTGTCCTGCACCCTGGATAAATCCTGTCTCTCTTGAACTCACTTAGATTTGATGGTGCTATTTGCTTCTCATGAGCTGTTTTCATTGAAGTCTGAGCACTGGGATTTTGTGCTCCAGAGTGAATAACTAACACTGGATAGTTGGACCACCTTCTTGATTGGCGTAAAGAAGCCTCATGCTTATTTATGCTCCTTTTCATTTAAGATATTTCTTACGTACTATCAGAATGAAAATAAATCAGATCTTTCACCATTAATGTAAACCACTTACAGAAAAGAAATCAAAGGAAGTTGGTATTGAGGATAATCATAGTTTCTGTTGAGGTAAAATCATTGATGTGAGGGGCTGCTGTCTGATGGATTAGTAGGAGAAATTCTCATCCTTTGTTAAGTTCATTGCAGCTACAAGTGTGACTGTGTCCCATCCTCTTACCTTTTGTTGATCAGGATACCAGTTATTGCCTAAAAGGAATTAAAGCAGAATGGCTGAGGGAGAGACATTCCGTAACTGTTTTGTGATCTTTACTTCTGAAGGTACCGCTACAGAGATGAAGCATTTCTGAAGTTCCTGAACACTGCTATTCAGTTTTTATACAAGGAAGAATCCTCACTTAGTCAGAGATTAGTCAAGCTCTCCAAACTTCACATGATGGTCACGCACCATTCTCTATTTTTGTCAGCCATGCTGAGGTCGAGAGAAGAAGATGGCACGAACATCCAGACAAGAGGTATATTTTCTTCTCCTTCCTTCCATTTAACTATATTTAGCAATCTTATCTTTCTCCCATTATATTCTATCCATCCAGGAACCTATCCACCCACGTATACTTGCAGAGCTATTAGATAATTCCAGAATATTAGCATTTAGTTTTAAATTCTACCTGTGTTTGGATTCAGGTGTTCACATTCATTTTGTGGTTGCCAGTTTTAAACTCTCACATTTTCAGAAACTCTGTTAAGGCAGGTTTGTGCCTCTTTTTTTTCCTTTTTAAATCTTGTTGAAGTCTTGAATTGATTCTTTTGGTTTCTGTGAAGTTGTAAGTAAGATCATTGAAGTGCATGCAGACTCTTTTAGAGTTATGTGACAGAGGCCCTTATTTTAGAAATGGTTAGTGCAGAAGATTTTAAGTTGTTTGCAAACTCTATCTTGAATGTTAATTTACTCCATGTATATTTGATATTCCTCTTGAAAGCTAGCACTGCCCTTCCATGAATAATACAAATTGGGTCCTAACAAGTAATAGATTTTGTATGTATGTTGCCATCTGAATGTATTTCTGCAAAGCAGCAGAATGGATTGTTTGGAGCTAACTTCAGTAATTAATAAGCATGGTGTCAAAAGTGCATTCATTTAGACCAGTGTCTTTATGATGTGTATTATTTTGGTACATTCCTGTAGGTACTGGGCGAAATAGCCTGTGTGTTTTCAGATACTGGGAGCAGAGAGATCTGCATTCAGATCTTGAATCTGCTACAGATAACCTATTTGACTTTGAGTAACCTAATCACTTACTCATCTGTTCCTCAGCTAGTCATAAAACAAAGGCAAATAACTTCTGTACAACTCAGGACAGAGTTACTGTAGCTTGCTAAATGACTCTGCAGTGAAGACAGCTCTTTACGTGTATGCTGTAGAAACATTTTGATAAGTTACTGCAGCTAGAGCATGATTTTCTGTGTTCTGGAGTGCCTTGGGAAAGTTGCTGAGATGTGTGTCTTTACTCCTTGCAACTCCTGTTACCTTAATCTTTCCCAAGAGAGGATGGAACAGTGGCAGGGCAGAGTAGAGTGTGGAACTTCATTTTTCTTTTTTTCCCAAGGTAACAAATGTATGTCCATAGAAAAGTTTGGCAGGGAGGTATGCCACGTTGTGAAGCTTGCTTCACAGTAACATCTGCTTGTTCACCTTGGAAATGCTTTTTAAACTTCTTCAAAACGTGTTCCTTTTTTGCCTTCAACTGTCTCCTAATCGTCCTTTGGTGTAGTTGTGAAACTACTTAAACCTGCATGCATTTATTTCAGAGGCACTGGTGGATATCCTGCTGACAATTGTGAAACTTGACCCTTCGGTATGTGAGAGCAGTCACCTTGCTGTGCTGCTGGGAGCCTATGGGGCTACGCTGAGTACTGTAGGTATGTCAGCCTGGGAAAGGTACTCCTACTAGATCTGTTTCTCATCTTCATAGATGACTGACTATAGCTTTCATTTTTTGTTTTTGTTTTTTTTTCTTTTTTAGATCAGAAGATACTGCTGCTGCTTCAGTTATATGAGAAGAATAATCAAAGTCTTATAAATTCCAGGTAAGTTGACCTCCTTCCTTTATTTGACCTATTATACACAAGTAAGCAGTCTCACAGCTGGAATTTTTCCAGGGTCTTATTTTTAACTGAGAAAATAAGTGAGCAAGGTCAAACTTGGAGGTGAATGTTGCTTTTTGAAACATTCTTCGTATGAAAATGGGAAAATGGATAAAAGGTAAAATTCATATTGCCCAGGCTTTTGGACAAAGGGATCATATATGGGTATCTGCAGCATCAGTGTTTAATGAGTGCCCCAGTCAGTAGAAGGCCAGTATGCTAGTTGCTAGTGTAGGATTCCTTCCTGTTCTCTTGGTATACATCATTTGCTACTCAGCATAACCCTTGCCCTTGCTCCTGTGAGCATGATGTTCTGTTAGAGCCCTTTGCTGTAGAGGGGAGGAAGATGCCAGTGAAGAAGTGATGTGTAACCTTTTGTATTAAGATGCATGTAGCTAGAGGTCAGACTGGACAGGTCTCTGAGCACATGATCTGGCTGTGAGTGTCTTTGTTCATGGCAGGGGGGAGTTGAACCAGATGGCCTTTAAAGGTCTCTTCCATATCAAATGATACTTAAAGTACCAGCTCAGGCAGTTGAAGAGGGACTGGACTCTTAATTAGAAGCCTAATTTCCTTCCTGAGCTTTGCCTGAGACTGTAGATAATCTTTGCAGACTATAAAGTGGAACAGTAAATGAAAGTTCTTGTTAAAAGGCAATTGAAGTAGCTTCCAGAAGCAAGGGCTTTGGCAGTAGTTGCATGCTGCATAAATCTTCACCAAAAGTGTTTGCCACTGGGAGGGTATTAAATTGGAGGAGACTGTTCTCAGAGGCAATTAGGACCCCAAACATTTATAGTCTTTTTAAAGGAGAAACAATTTCATACTGTACCCTGAAGTGAATTGGTGACCAGACACTGGCTACTCAGCACTGAAGAGTTTGAGTGAATATAGAGCACATTCAGGGAAAGTGACTACCCAGCAGATCCCAGCTTGTGTTACAGGGCATTCAGGTTCTGGGTGATAAGGAGCCCAACGCCATCCCACCACTTGCTTCACTGACAGAGGGGCATGCTGGTGGTAGTACCCACATAGTAAATGACAGTATCAGTGTCAGTACAGTAAGTGGGGTTTGAGGGGCAAGTTGGGAGGAGTGTAAGAATGTTGTGTCACTGAAACACTGTGATGCTGGTTTGAAATATCAGTTGCAGCTGAGACAACGTTCATTGACTACATATTGATCGCTCTCTCCATGCAGTTACCATCATTCTTACCTGTATTTACAGCTTATAAGAGGAAGCCTCTTTTGTGAGAATGTAAGCTCTGACTTGAATTACCAGGTTAGGAAATAGTTAATGAGACACCCTCAGACTGAATTTGAGAAGCTTTTGGATGGATGAAAAAGGTGTTGCCAGGGAAACGAATTCTAGTTTCAAGTTGCCACAGAATAATGAGAAGAAGTGAAGGGAAAATTTAAATACTAATTTATAGCCTCTGTAATTACTTTTTGCTTGGTGCTATCAGCCTGTTGACTAATGCCTTTACTTTTAACAATGTTTAAGAATCCTGCTGTGGGGTCCAGCTGCTGTGGAGCATCACAAGACTTGCAAGAGTCTAGGGAAGTCACTATGGCAGCAGCCAAGCATGGAGGAGATCCTGTGTCTGCTCGATCGAGATAAGATGATGAAGACAGTTCTGTCTTTCCCTCAGCATCGCCGTCTTTTGCCATCAGAGGTGCTGTGACTTAGTGTGCTGAATAATCCTTCCTGTGATACGAAAAAAGCCTTTCACTTCAGTCCTTCTTTTTGTTTTGCATTCATCTAACATATTGCCATTCGTTTACATCAGGATAGACATTTACATTCATAAAAGGGAATTAATTAGCTAGGAGCACTTTGCTGAATGCTTTTTTATTTTGGGTTTTTTTTTTTTTGCCTGAAATGAAAGAATTATTTTTCAAATGATTTGCAGTGAGACCACATCTTGTCTGTAGGTGTGATTATATATTGCCATGTGTAACTGTCATCAGAATTTGACTTTTAAAGATGTTAAATTTGGCTGTCCAAGTATTCACTGACAGTGAGCTTCTTTTTGTCTTTGATAGTTTGCTAAAATGCTTCTTTATGTTTTTCTGATAATTTTGAAACCATGTTAGTGAAAGCTAAGTATAAACTGAAGCATGCCTTGGCCCAAGTTGTGTTAGATTTAGATTTAGGCAAGATTTAGAATTGCTGCTGTATAGTGGAATGAGATGGTTGGGACAGTTTGAAACCAAGCTGGAAATCAGTGTTGTTCCTTACATCATCTTGGTTTGCATTTGGTTTCAGGAGGTACAAGAGTCACTGTATAGAGATGAAAGTGTCAAGGATCTTGATGATTTCTATGATCCATGTTTTCTGCTTCAGCTCTTCAGTGAATTGACCAGACCAGGTAAATTGAGTGTTCCCTCTTTGACATTTTGTCTGATTTTACTCTACTGTGGGAGCTGCATGGCTCCATCTGTAGTGCTGTTATTTAAAGTCTGAGGGTTAATACTTCAAAGAAATCACATTGCTTGCTTTGGAAAGGAGAAATATATACATGGTTTAACCACCTACTGAACTGCAGTGTAATTTCAAAGTGGCTTAAAAGGTAACCAGGCATAATTGCTCTTTAAGTCTTTTTAAAGCACTTTTCCAAATAGTGCAGTATTTCTAGTGGGATTTAGGTACTTAGAACTATGTAGCAGCATAGGCACCAAGCTGTTATTTTCCAGAACACTAAGTATTCCCTCATAACGTTTTCAAATGTAGCTATTGAACCTTGTGTGGAGGGGCTGATCTGCTTAAAATGATGAGAGGTTTTTAAACTGGAACTAAAACCAGCTTAGAGTTAAAAATTAGATACAGATTTATATTATCTTACCTTTTGAACTTGATTCTGTATAGTCCAGAGAACAGGGCAGTGCAGTTATAAAACAAGCACAAAAGAGATCAGTAGAGAATATTCCCAACTGAAAAGCTGTGTATTTTCTGGTGACTATGGAGAGCTGTATCCTGCAGAACAGGCAGGACAGTGCCCCAGCTGCAGTCCATCACACAGATGTGTGGGGCCATCATGGATGTGACTATGCCTGTGTTCAGTATTTCTGGAAAGTTTAGTGAGGTCTGCATAGTGCTTGAAAACTACTTGCTTAGCCTCACTTAGTTTTTTTTTTTTTATGTGACTGCTTTGTGTATGCACATCCCTGCTGTTACTCACCTGCACACTGCCTATTTCAAGGGCTATTAAAAATCAAAGTGGGAAATAGATCGTAAGGCATTTCTAACCAGCTCCCTCCTGATGCTGATTGTGGTTAACCACTGCGTGCCTAATGGGTTTTGTTTTCCACAACAACATCACAAGCAATTAGCTGGTTGATAACTGTCTATCATTGAAATCACTCTTGGTCTTTCCTTGTTCACTTAAACTCTTACAGTGCAGTTTCTGTTTTGTATGTCCTCATCCTGTATTTAGTTGCAAACTGCTCTATGTGATTTTGTGAGTGTTCCCAAAGAAGCCTTTTAAAAGGCACAAGTGATTTGTGCGTTTGAGTCCCATGGTGCTCCTAAACCATGTCAGCTGCTTTTGGAATTCCTCATTCTTTAGTTATTTGCTCTTTGTACTGGCTGCACAGTGCCCTGTGCACAGATGTTATACAACTGCTGGATTTAAAAACATAGACTTACTGCACAGTGTTTCATGCTAACTGGGTAAAAAGTGAGTCTGGAGTTGGGCAGATAGCAAGTTCTGTCTAAGTTTAGCTCTGATAAGCATCTTGTGGAAAGCTTCTCCATCATGATTCTCAAGGTACTTTAAACAAACTGTATGTCAGATAGAGACAGAACTTTTTTTTTCTTTTCGTATTAGCTTGTTATTTGATGTTAGTTGTTCAGTGTGCTCTCCAAGGTCAGCTGGATGGAAAATACTATTGCATGTTTTCAGTGAGAGATGGTTTTCCTAATCAATCTCTTTGTGACTGTTAAATACAGATAGCACAGGAGGTAGTCTGGAGGTTTTACATCAAGTCATTGCCAGCCCCTGTGAGTAGCAGTGGCACAAGCCAAGAACACACAGCCCCTAAAAAAGAAACTCAGCATCTTGATGACAAAATGCTATGGAAGATAAATAGTAGGTTCAAGAGTGTTTTCTGTTTGGCTGGTTACTGATCATTGCTGGGTTACAGCCTAGCACTTTGGTAGGAACATGCCTTACCAGCAGAATCACCCATGCTTGCATGATCACAGTAGTTTTTCTAAAGTGGCTAATGACTTATTTAGATATTACTCTCTTATCCATTGTATAATGAAAACTCTTTAGTTGCAGGTAGGTTTTCTGTTGTCTGTGCTGATCTTGCTTTCATGCCCGGACTTACCAAGCACCCAGACAATAATGAGGAAGAGAATTTTCCCTCCTCTTCTTTCTTGCACTTAGTTTTCCTGAAACAGTAGGATATGAAATATCTTAAGAGAATTTACTGCTAACTTTGTGTGGTCTGCCAGACAGATTCATATCTGTCTGAAAGAAATGAGTAACCACCTTAACTTCAGTGCTATTAAAGAATTCTTGCTGAGCGATTTGCAGGATGCTTTTGTTAGCTGAAGGAGCGTATGGCTCTTGATGAAACAGGAGCTCGGGGAAGTAGATCTAGAAATTGGTGTTTATGAGTGGAAGTTCTAATAAGGATTGTAGTGCTGTTATATACTTTACAACACGTGAGTATGATGCACTGGATGTTTTTCTTTCTTTTTCTCCTTTGCTCACAGAATGTTTAGTAGCATGTCACAAGTTTGTTGAAGTCAATGCCTTGGGCCTAACGGTGGCTGCCCTTAGTAGCTATGATTCCAACATGAGAGCAGCGGCATATTTTGTCCTGGCTTCTTTTCGTTCTCATCTGGAAGGAGCTCGCTTTCGAGAGCAGAAACAGGTAAGGCTGAGCTCCACTGAGAGTTTGCCAGGTTAGACATCTTAGGTCATAGACACTTAGGGGAGAGTTGCTGCCTTACTAACCTGCCTGCTTGCACGTGGTAAGAGCCCAAAGCAGCTTCTTATCTTCTGTTCCATTACTTGTTTTCTATCACTTTTGCATTTGTGATTCTGAATTCATTGGGAAGAAAAAGAGGGGAAAACACATTTAGAAATTCATAACGTCTTCATTTGTAGGAACAGAAATCCCAGTGCGGTTGGTATTTGATTATGGCCTTCATAATATCGTAAAACCCTACTTCTGTATGTATGCTCTGCTGTTGTATTTGTTTGGGTGATAATTCAAGCTTTATCTCCCCTGGGTTCTCGTGCTGCAGTTGCTGTATCTCATGGATGCTGTGCAAAATGGAATCAGGCAGCAGAACCTCAGATTTACCTTCTCCCTAACCCTCTACATTGCTCGTGTGGCACAGCAGATGCTGAAGCCAGGTACTGTAACCTATTGCACATGTTGAATTTCTGGCATGTTGAAGAGGAGGGTGGGTGTGCATGGAGTGATGTCCTTGGTTGACATTGGAGGCTGAGTTACCGTGAGAGTGGCAGCAGCCACAAAGCGTGCTTTCCTGTATTTCTGAGAAAAGCTTTCAGTGTTTGCCTGGACTGCCTTATTGCTGGAAGACTGGAAAGTGACTTTTTGCTGCGTCCATTAAAGATGGCAACTCTACCTCCTTGGAATTTTGGGGTGGAGATCATTAAAGGACTATACAAGTGAAAGTCTGTGTGTCCTGTTCAGCAGATCAGAGTCAGTTGGCCTGAGTAACCTTTTGTCCTTAGGCACTGAATCAATTAAGTCATCTTTGCAAAGGAGAAACAGCATCAAGGTTACAGGGGACCTCACAAAATCTTTAGCTAGATGCTATGTCCAGGGCAGGGCCAACCTTGAAGACAGTTAATTTTGCTCAGGGCTTTACCTTAGGAAACATCCAGTCTTCCAGACTGAATCATAGACTGCCCCCAAGGATGGGAGGTTGCACAACCCCTGTGGGCAATCTATTCCACTGCCTTGCTGTTCTTAAATGGGAAAAAGTTATTCCTAACATTTAGTCTGAAAGTATCATGTTTTAACGTACGTCCATTGTTTGTTATCCTCTCACCTTGTTTGATATGCCACGTACAAGCTCTCTGGGAGGTTTGCATGGGTAACTGCACCTGAAATTGAGGCCTTTAAATACCATTTGTCTATGAAACGTTGATGCGACACAACTCCTACTTTTCATTTGCTCAGTAGCATTTTTCTTACATTATTTCCGTGTTTCATGAGCACAGCTGATGCCACAGAGTTGTGAGGTGACTGTGAATGTGCATAGGACTATACTGAACATGTCTGGAAGGCAGTCTCTATTGGGATACCTGCTTTGCCCTGTGGGATGATGCCTGACCAAACATCAGCAGCCCTGGAAAAAATAGTTGAGTTTGAATTTCCCCTCCAAGTAGTTTGGTCCAGCTCAAACAATACAGTCAGCCTTAGAGCACAAGCTCTCCTTGCTGTAGCTAACACACTGTTTTGACAGCTAGCTGAAAATATTGGTTCTGTTTATTTTTCTGTGTGGTTGTATATTGGGTTCATTGTCCTCCTCCTCAATAACCAGCCATTGTTTCTCTTCACAGAGGAGCACATGTATACAAAGATCAACAGGTTCCTTCTGTCACACCAGTATTTGGACCTGAGGAAAGTACCAGGGTTTTTCCAGCTTTTCTACAGTTTTGACTTTGAGGTAACTTAAGAATCCCTTCATAGATATCCACTTATTCTTCCAAAAAGAATACAAAAACGACATAAAAATGCAATCAAATCTTATTCTTTCAGAGATAATTAGAGAGATCATTGCTCTGTATTATATTTGAATGGGAAGTATTGTTTCTGGCTTTCTTTTTTCCTTTTTTTTTATTTAAATAAGAGCAGATAATGAAATCATGAGTTGTGCTGTGTACTGTACAGCACAACAAGCAGAATGTTCTGCCCCAGCTAATTCAATTCACGTTTCAGTTTAATAGTTTAAACTGGAGGGTGATTGAGATATTTTAGAAACAGCAACTTTACAAGTCCCATTGTCAGTGCGTATTTGGGCCGTAGAGTAGCTGTTCTTGATGGATGTAGTTATTGATTAAATGTAATGGGGGTGAAAGTGGAAAAGTCCAGAAGAAGCTGCTGAGCACTGTGCTGGCATTCCCAGGCTACTGGTTTGTTGTGCTTAATGAGCAGTTATCATTCTGAAATGTCTGATGGTGCTGTTTTTTATGACTTGTAGCACAAAATAGAACGTGACTGGGTTCTCAGACTTCTTGGGGAAGGGCTGCGTGATAAACACTGCTACCAGCTCTATGACTACCAGAGGATCTTCCATGTCATTCTTTCCTTTTTCAACAGTCCTTTGTGTGATGAAGGCTCACAGGTAAGAATTTAAAGATAAGTAAAGATAAATCAAGTGATGTGGTTTGAATATCTTAAATATGAAGCAGAATGGATCAGTTGACTCTTCCCTTTCCCTCTTGAAAATTTTTTCATTGTTGATTTTGTACATGTTGAAGAGGGAAATTCTTATGTCTAAACCAGTCACATATATGAGCCCTGAAATTAGGAGAGGACCCTGCCCAAGGAAGCTGGGGGTGCCCGTTCCTGCAGGTGTTCAAGGCCAGGTTGGATGGGGCCCTTCACTCACTCTCATCAGCTGATGGTCTGGCTGTACAGTCTTATTTCTTCTGCTTTGTGGAAAACATTGCAGACTTTAGTTTTGTTGATACCCTAATTAGCATGTTATCTGTGCAGTGCATTAAGAAGAAGAAAGTTCAGAGGCCATCAGCTCTTAAGATTATAATCGTCCATCCTGAGAAATCCACTGTTTAAAGTATCTCACTTAACTATGACAATTTTGGACAGAGAGAAAGCTGTCTTGCTTCCTTGAAGATGAGTGTCTGTGTGTATGAAACATTGGAAAGAGAATGTCTTTTGTTCTCTGAACATGCGGTGTTTGGGGATATATTTTAAGTTGATTGGATTCCAGATACCAGTCAGGTTGCTAATTACATCCTTCCGAAAGATGAGTAGTAACTAGATGTTGACTATATTCTAATTTTGTAAAGAACAAATTGTTTTCTGTTTCAGAACCACATTCTAGAAGTGCTACAAAATGCTGCCTGTGTCACTAGAGCTGCTTATGAGCTGATACAAGACCACAGCCTCCTAACCTGGGTACTGCATGTCTTAGAGAAAAGGTAACTAGGGAAATATTGGTGAAATGAGAACAATTCTACTGTCCCACGTGCAGGAAATAATTATGTAACTGAATATGAAAACAAAGGGTGGCAGATACAGAAATGACTCTGTTAGTGGTCTTGATATTTGGCACCTAAGGCCATACTGGCAGAACTTGCTGAACTATGAAGTGTTCCCTTGTGTATCTAAAAACAAAATCAAGGCACTTTCAAATTGCAGTAGGAGGAGAGTTTCATGTTTCTGAAAACCTTAGAAAAGAAAAAAGTTATTTTTGTGTACCCAAATCTGTCTAATACCCACACCTCACAACCTGGTGTAGGACCTCTGATAGAGTACTTGTGTGACACTGATTTTGAGCTCACTGTAACACTCCAGTTGCTTCTCTGAGATGTGTGCACGCATGTGCACATATATGTGCACAATCTCTCTTGCATAGATTCTCCTGGCAGGTTCAAGCAAGTTGTCAGGATCATCTGTGCTGTGATCAGCCTGAACAGGTCCCAGTGAATGCCCCATGATGGTAACAGCAGAGTGCAAACAGTTCTCAGGAGCTGGTACTAGGGTACTAGCCACCTCTCTTTGATATCATGTAGTATATTTGGAAGACTGTGTATTTGGCTTCTGGCACTCAGTGGTTACTTGGTGTTTGTCCTTTTGATGAGTATTCTTCTCACATCCTCTGTGCAAAAATGATTGCTTTTTTTCTTTCTTTTTACTTTTCCTCCTTAATACATGTGACTTCTGATACTGTGCTGTAAGCATTGCTGTTGTTGCTTAAAGCCTTAGGAATATAAGGACCCAAGATGTCTTGAACAGCAATTGCTTTAAGGAAATGGTGTCAGTGGCTGTGACTGAATGGATTGCCTTGCCTTTGTAGAGAAAGGTGCAAGTCAGCAATCGCTAGCCTTGTGCGAGGGCTGTAATGCACTGCTGTTCCCCAACTGCAGTGTGGCAGGAGGAGGTGCTGGGTTTTTCCCTTGTCTGAGGGCAGGCAGCAGCCTGGGTCTCCGCTGCTGGGGCTTCGTGGGCCTCGAGTCCTGACAGGTCCTGGCTGTGAAGTAGCTGCTCTCAGCGTGCACCAGAATGCAGCCCTCTCTGAAATGCAGACTGGTTTCTGCTTAAAGTCTGTTTTCCCTATGGGTATTTATTCCTTTCTTTGTTGGTTTTTCAGGTTTCTGGAAAACAAGCTGCTAAATAGAATCATTTCCTTAGTCCATACTCTGTGGCTGACAAATATAGGAAGCAAGAGAGAAAGCAAGAAAAAGCCGCAGGAGAACAGGAAGCTTCTTCCTATTCAGCTTGTAAACGAATTTCTGTATGTTTTGATCACTTTAGTTAAACTCATTCGGTAAGTTGTTTTTGTTGTCGTTTTTCTTTTTAAAGAAGTTTGCATACTGTGCTCTGTCCAGTTTGAAATTTACGAAGGCTGAGAGAATATCTCAGTCTCTGATGAGGGTAATGCTCTTCTCCCCTTCAGTCTGAATGTCAGCTCATGAACCTCAGTGAGATTTTCAGGAAGATGCAGCTGCTGGAATATACTGGGAACAAAATGACAACTGTTGCATGGTTACCATCAAGTTCTACATCCTTAGTAATTAGCTATTTTTAAGCTGCTGTGTTTTAAGCTGTTTTTTACTTCTGGATTAGTGCCTGCAGTTGGTGGTGCTGTTTGTTGCAGGGATCTTTCATGCTCTCCAATGTGTTGGGCTCTTTTCGTGTCTGAACCATGCCTGCAAATTATATGAAGTCATGCAGGGTTCTACACAGCAGTATTAATTAGGTTTTAGTCCCTTCTCTGCACACTCAATGAGCCCACGTGCAGCAGCTGCAGCAGGGAAAGCAGTATGCAAACAGGTAGATAAACAGTTCTGTTTGAATTCCTAATAGCACCTGCAGCTCTTCATGCAGAGAAGTATTGCCACAATTTTGAGAAACTCTACTTATTTTCTCAAAATTCTGATGATACATGCAAAATGAAGTGCCAGACCTCTGGCCTCTTCCTTGTGTGCCATATGCCTTTGGCTGTTGCAGCTGGGAGGGCAAAGGCTGTGTTCCATGAGCTGTATGCCAGACCCCAGTAGCATGAAGTGGGAATGAAATTAATACTGGTACCTCGAGAAATAGAAGTGGAGAATTGTAAGAGGAGAGTAGAAGGAGGAAAACCTGTGTTTATTATTGCATTTTACTCATTAGCATCCAGAAAAATACATGGTGCTTCTGTTACTATTTTTATAGGACTAATTTAGATCAAGCCAAGCTGGCACAGTTTTTCACTACATTCAGTTCTGTGCTGGGATATCGTGCTCTTGTTGTGGAGGCCTTTAAAGAAATGAGTCGATTCACTGTGAATGGCAGTGTTCTCTCAAACAAAGACATCCTGCTGTTGTTGCATAAGTGGAGCATCATTGAAAAAGACCTGCAGCTCCAAGAGGATGTGCAGAATCTTGCTCAGAAATACCAGATCAAAGAACTGCTTAGTAAGTACTAACAACATAGAAGGAGATTAATACTGTTAAGGTTGCTGTATGTTAACCATGCAAGTTAGGCAAGCTTCCTAGAAAGAAGTATTAATAACTATAGTCAATCAGATGCAGCTTGGGGGAGGAGGTAATGGAAATGGGGGAAGCCAATTTTCAGACCTATATTGTAGTGATTTCTAATTTTAACACAATTCTGGAAGCTTTAGAGCAGTCAATTCTCAAAAAGTGAAAGAGCTTTAAAATAAAACTTGGTTGGAGATTTAGTGCACTTGGTATGTGAAAAATTCCCATCCCACACTTATCAGCCACACTCAGTCAGGATGCAGCTATGTTGGAGCAGGGCATGCTTTGCTCTTTTAGCCTGCATTGTTAAGAAGTTTATCTATGCTGGTGTCTCCTTCCTTGAGCTGGTGTGTGCTGTGACTCCACTAGCCCGAAGAGTTGTGATGTGTGAATTTCTCATGATCTGGTGTAAATAGTCATAAAATCACAGAATGGTTTGGGCTAGGAGCTCAAAGCCCACCCACCCCAACACCTGCTGTGGGCAGGGCTGCCCCCCACCAGCTCAGGCTGTCCAGGGCCCCATCCAACCTGGCCTCAAGCACCTCCAGGGATGGGGCACCATAGCTTCCCTGGGCAAATAATGTAGCCTTACTGGCAAAACTGCATCTCATAGACCTCTGAAATGCTGCTGTGATTTCATGTAGCATTGGGCCAGGGCGTCACTGGCCTTATTGTTCACTTCAAATTTAGGTGATCCAGTTCAGAAGAGTTTTTCAGTGTGGGAGTCACTGCAGCCTATTTGCTCTGAATTGTGTAAGCTGTTAAATGAGGCTACTGCTTACCCTTTTAGCAACTGAAAGTCTGATCCAGACTGATCAGTCTTTCTTGAATAATTTGGTACAAAAAAGTCCTTTGGAGGACCTGGTGTTTACTGTGATGTTGTTTTTCTTCTTACAGAAAATATTAAAGAAAAGAGCAAATCCCAAGCCTCATCGCGTCGCAGTCAAAAAAGGAGAAAGACAGGAGAAGACTGCATGGCTGCAGATCTGAACATCTCTGAGCTGGAGAAATGCAGAGAGGATCTGAGCACCATATTTGTCCACTGGGAGCCCGTTTTCCCAGCGCTGCCTACCAAACATTCAGAAGAACCCCTCAAATCTGCTGACCTTGCAGATGAAACAGTCAGTCTGACCTGTGCATCCGCATACATAGTAACAAAATGGCTGGTGAAGTCTATGGTTGAGCACAGCCTCAATATGCGGAACGTTTCGTTGACTCTGCAGTGGCTGCAGAATTGCATCTTGCCGCACCCAGTGGCAGTGCAGGAGGTGCTCAGGGATGAGACCCTGAGGAACAACATCTACAGGTTTTACAGTCGGATCTGTGAGGCCAGCAGTGGGGCAGTGGGACACTTAAAAGAGCTCTGTTTGTTCAGTTCAATCATGCTTCACCTGATGGATGCTCAGGGCCTGACTAACAACAGCTGTCATGAACTTGTAAAAACGTTGTGCCAGTCAGCAATGACGGAAGAGGATGTGAACAAGAAGGGTAACTTGACTCTTCTTTCTCAATCATGTTATAAGGCAGAGTTGTGATAGACAATAGGTTGTTCCATAGGTATTTTTATTCCTCATAACTGGAGTTCTGTGTCTGTTGGTGCTCATCACTTGAACAATATGAGAGCTGTGTCTCAGGTGGTATGGGTGTGTGGGTTGGCAGAATGAAATATGGCTGTGTTGTAGGGGTTTCTGGTTGTACAACAGTCATACTCCCTGAAAGAAACTTTCCCTTCTGGGATTTTAATGGAGCTGAGTGAGGTATGTAAAACGTAACTCCAATAGTCTGCAACAAATAAATCCACATGGGTTCTGATCCAAATACTGTTCAGTGTGCCTATTGGATTGCAGAAGGCACAGGTCAGATTCCAGACATTTTAATTTAAAGATGTTGGCAGGGTGTGCTAACAGGAAACTGTTACCTTTCCTTACTATGGAGAAGATAGTTGGCATTGTATGAGTGAACGCATGTATGAGTCGCACGTATTCCACCTAGAAAATAGTCAGGAAGCTTTTAAAATATAGTTGTCTAGATAAAGTGGGTTATTTTGTTACTGCTATGTGGTACTAAAAAACATATCTGTTCTGATTGTTTTCTGTTTATTCCTCCACAGCTGTTTCTGTGTTCCTGACTTCTGTTTACATCGGAGACGTATGGCTTGGAGCACAGGAGCCAGATATGTTAATAACCCATGTCAAATTGATCTGCAGTAGTACAGATGATAAATTAAATGATGATGACATGGAAACTGATAAACAGGGAGAAGAAGCTATTATACCTCTTTGCAGAGCCCTGTTCTCAGCTGCACTGGGACACTGATTCAGCAAACTGACACTTGTATCTTTAATGTTATATGCTCTGCCATCACTGCTGTTAGCCATGAAACCCTCCTGAACTGTTCTTCATACGAAACTAACTTTTGTCATAAGGATCAATATTTTCTTACTTTGTGAGAATCGGAGGAGGAGGGATTCATCGATGCCTTTTTTTTCTCTGGTTATGGGACATAACGCTATTTATATCATTTTTTTTATTACAACTATTTTTAATGTTATGAAGAACCAAAGACAACTGATCAGTCCATCATCTCTGGTCTGTATTTCAGTCCCCGTGCAATTAAAACCCATCCTCTCTCTGATGTAGGATGTTGAAAAATGACTGCAGTACTCCACCACCGTTTGGTATAAATGCAGAGAACAAGTGCTCAGAGCTTCAGCCACTATGATTTACTATTTCTTGAAAAACCATTTCTTTCAGGATACTTCATACTAAAACAGATGGCACTGAGCCCCTGGGATCATAATGGTCTAGGATTCTTCTCATTTTTAGGTTGCTTTTGAAAGCATTTCTAGTTGAGGTGGTCTGGTTTTATTCTCTTTTCTGTTGGTGTTTTATGGTTTTTTTTTTTTTAATAATTTTTTTTAATTAAAAAATGCACTGCCCATCACCACTGCCGGAAAACATTCAGCCAAGACTCTCCGTTCTGAGAAGATGAGAGAGAGCTAAGACCCAAATGACCTTCTGGTGATTGATAAAACATGTGTTTTATTGGAAATTCTCTGTGAAGTGTGATAAATGTTTCTTGAACATGGCCCCGAGGGCAGTTTAACATATCATTCCAGACATGCAAACAGGCAGAGCCTGAACTTGAACCTTTGAAATGTAAAACAGGATTTATTAAATTCACTCATGAATATGTGCTGTGCCCAGGTACTCCGTGCACGGTCTGTACTGGGGAAAAATTCAAAGTGCACACTCCTTGTGATCTTTATATAATGTGCCTTTTTTAAGAATAAAGGACTATGAGATGCAAATGAGAATTGCTTCTGTATGCTGATATCCTTGTCCTAAAGAAGCTGTACTATCTCTATCAAGACCTGGTTTAAAAATAAAAAATACTCTCTTGAAAAAGCTGTACAAGCCCAATAGAGGCTGAAGTGTGGCATGATATATTAATATAGAAT
Organism: Lagopus leucura; assembly: GCF_019238085.1. Classification (NCBI taxonomy): domain Eukaryota; kingdom Metazoa; phylum Chordata; class Aves; order Galliformes; family Phasianidae; genus Lagopus; species Lagopus leucura. Next base: position 74,719,167 of record NW_024962262.1, read on the forward strand.
CACTGGTGTGCAACATTAAAAAAAAAAAAAAAAAAAATGTTCTTTGCAAAGAAAAAAGTATTTAGAAACACAAAACAGACAAAATGAAACCAGAGGAAGTGCACAAGGCAGGATCTGAAAATGAGGGTTGGAGATGGAAAGAAGCCATCTTGTCTGACTGGAAAAGAAGATACTTGTGGCACATAGAAGGTTTTCAGCTGTCCTCAGGGGCTGATCACATCAAGAAGTGGCTTATAATGTGATTTGTTTGAGAGAACTAAAGAAATGAGATTAAAACCATTCAACCTGTAGAAGGATGTAATGTAAAAATTTTTCTCATGGAACTAGAGCAATTCAACCACTGCCCACATCTATCTTAAGTGGCAGTAAATTAATTTTCCCTAAGCCAAGTCTGTTTTGCCCAGATGGTGACTGCTAAGCATCTCCCTGTCTTAATTTTGACCCGTGGGGCAGTGAGAAAGCAGCTGGGTGGGCAGTTGCCTGTAGCCTAAGGCCAATCCTCTGCAATAGCTGACGCACTGCAGGACAGTGGTGGTGTACCATAGACCCTTCCAGGCCCTTTCTAAGGGAACAAAACCCAAAGCCTAAATGCCTCAACCCCTTTGTTACACTGTCTCTCAACAAGTTTTTGGCTGTGTGCTTCAGCACTTCCTAATACCTTACATGCTGTGTTTGCTTAAGAGAATGGTGCAACTGTGGTACTTGCAGGAAAACTCATTTATTGAAGCTCATCCACGTGGAATGAGTAATTGATTAATTAAGACCTGTTTCTGGAAGTAAGTGCATCAGATGCAAGCAGGTGTGCTCAATTATTTCTGCTTCAACAGTTATTGGCACACCTGGATATTTCCCTCTGTGAATGGAAGTAGTGATTTCTCTATGCAGTTTTGTCACTGCTAAAATAAGAAAAATGGCTGTCATGGTTCTAGCTGGCTTTTGCTGATGAGCTGCAAGGTACTACAGAAAAGGAAAGTAACACGAGGAGACTGCAGCTGCAAATATGCTGATATGCTTTCTTTGCAACGTATAATGCAGGCTAACTACCTGATGTGAATGCATCTAAGGGTGCATCCTGAAGTAACAGTTTTCTGATGGCCTTAAGCATTCAGAATGGCTCAGTTGTGATTAATGTCTTACTGTTTTGTTGTTTTCTCCAATACTGTTAATACCAAAATATTCAAGATTGGAGGAGAGGATTGCTCATACACGTTTTCATGTATAAATGTTGTTTCGGAAACAAAAGTAATGCGAACAACCTAACAAGTTAAAGCTACTGACCTGTCATGTAAAAAATAGAGAGGTCATGACTTCTCTGAGGATATTTAAGATCTGCCAGGACACATTCCTGTGCAATCTACTGTAGGGAACTTGCTTTAGCAAGGCATTGGACTTGATGGTCTCCAGAGGCCCCTTCCAACCCCTACCATACTGTGATTCTCAGTAAACAGATGCAGCTCTGCATGTGGGAACTTCTAAAAATGGCTCTGTCTCTCACTGCTTCTGTGAGCTTCAATATAGTCTAATAATGGAGCAATTAAGAGATTATTATGAAGTTTTTCTGGAAATAGCGGTCAAATATCTTTTTTAAAAAGCCTCACGCAGTTGGCTAGCTGTTGAGTGATTTGTGTGTGTGAATTGCTGCCAGTGTATTCAGAATGAATGTCAATAAATCAGATGGTGAGTCATTATCTTCAGAAGTTAATCTTGAATGGAATAAATTATGGAAAGGATTCAGAAGTGGAAAACTTGTCCCCTAGATGAGCCTATATTTTAAAACAAGGAGTTTCTACAAATGACATGAGTCATTTGTTTTGCTGTTGTCCTTGTGATGAGAACCACGAGTGCATGAAACTTAAGGGTGTGTTGCAAGGACACATCTTTTGGGCCCTTCTCCCAAAATGCACAGGAAGTCATCAAGGTCAACAGCCCCCAAAGAATATATTGCTTCCTGAAGTACGGGGTGTATGGTAGGCACCAGCAGGTTTGAGTGCAGGTGGGCTTCTTGAGTCGTGAAGTGGATCTCAGCCCCACGATGGGCTGCTGGTATACAACACGTCTGCCATGTTGGAAGGAAAAGACTTCAAGCAGTGTGAGTGAGGTGGAGTGATGTCACGTTTGAGGAATAATGTTTTTATGGGAGTCGATTATGTCTTTGAACCAACTGCATGAGCTACTTTGGGTTGCACTTTGTTGGCTGATGGGTACAACGTTTCAACAGGGCATGGATGCTGTAGGCTACACAGGTGAAATTCTCACCCCTTTTAAGGCAGCAGGAGCTTTGTTGTCGATGAAAGCCAGTCTGGCCTTTGCCACAAACATTCATTTATGTCTTCTGAGGGAACTACTTCAGCTCTAGCAAGTGGTGAATTTATCTGAGAGGTGGGGAAGGCTGCTGTGATCATCTGGGTTGGCTGAAGGAAGACTTCAGCTCTCTGATAACATCTCTGTCCACGTTCTTTCTTTGGTTCCTGCGGCGTTTCCTCATTTTCTCTGTGTATCCATGACTCAGCAGACTTGAAGCTCCATAGGACTCCAAGCCCAGTACCAGCGGTAGTCAATTTGCTCAAAAAGCAAACTTCAGAAGAGTTTATCTCAGAGATTTATGAAAAGGGAGTTTTAAAAAACAATACAACTACAAATACATACTTCGTGGTTTGGTCTGTCTCTTGGGTTTAAGGCTTTGTTAACACAACCCAACATATCCACATCCCCCGTATGCAGCATAGAGCTGCTCTGCTACTGGTTCACTGTAGGAGTCTCTGCTGCCTGCTTGGTGAGGTGGAACTGCTATTTTTTTCCTCAAGTTTCAAATGAATTCTGCGTTGTCCTCAGACAAGCAATTAGTTACACAGTCCTTTTTCTACTCCAACTATCACTGCCTTACTGACTCTGCAATCCTGGTCACACAGTTTACTGTAGCTCTAAGGGTTTTTCACCCTCTCTTGGACCTCTGTCTGGTTCTGCCTGGCTTTCATGGCACTCCAGGGCCAAGGAAAGGTGGAGAGAGCTGAAGGGTTGGGAATGCAAGTGGCCCTTCCTGCTCTGCTCAAGCAGAACTAAACTTGTCCTCTCCACCTCATGGAAAAGCTTTTGTGGCCCTCAGAGAGGACTCTAGATTCTGATGGAATATTTTTCAGCCCCAGCTAAAAACAAACAATTTGTGCAGAAATAATTGTTGCTTTTGTAGTTTTGCCAGCATTTTTCTTTGGTATAAAACACGATAAGCACACTTCTTCTAAAGCCTGAGTAACTCACAGATACCTTTTCAAATCTGTCCAGTCTTTGTGTTTCTTCTCCACTTACCATTTCAAAATGAAAGCTAAAGGTGATTGGCTATTTGTGGCAAAACTATTTCTGGGCAGTGGGTAAAGTTAATGAGTTTATTCAGTAAGGCACCCTCAATTGAAATATTTAGTGCTGCCAGTAGCTTTTTTAAAGGCTGTTCTAGCTAAGCAGTGATTTTTAAGTAAACCAAATACTTACTTTTCTTTTGCAAAAAAATAGTATTCTATCCCTGAGGGAATTGCTGAGCTTTAAATCAGTGAAGCAAGTTGTAACCCTCCCAAAAGCAAAGTTTTATTGCTGATGTTATGCTTGCCATTGTTGCTTACTTTTGAGAAGACAACCAAATGGAGATGTCACTAAGATGCTGCTGATGAGATTGTGATCTGAGGACAAAGCTAGAAATAAATATGTCACTGAGGCTCTCACAATATTTTCTAAACAATATGTCTAAACAGTATTGCTTATGCTGCCCAATATATGTGATACAGCTTTCTTTCACAGCAAGAAAACTCAGGGAAAATTGCTTCTGCAGAAATATCCTTAAGAATAAGAGGACTCAGTGTGCTTCAGAGAACACAAAGAGTAACTGGTATATTCTTTCTGCTGGAGGAATAGATCTGCTCTCAGCCAAGTGCCTGTTAATGAGAATTATTCAACAGGCAGCAAACATTTTGGATGACATAACTGAGGGAAGAGTTTGAATCTTTACTGAGAGAGAGAGATTTTGCAGGCAGTTCTTCATTTTAGGCATCCAGAATTTGTCAGGTTTGGTCTTCGTTGTTCTTTTCCTGAACTAATTCAGCTGCAGTCTAGTGTACTAATTGTTTCCACTGCCAGGTGGACTGTCCTGCTGACACTGTTTCACCGGTGTTAACTCAGGCTGACATACTTCCATGAATGCTACTGTCATCTGGAAGGCAGCTGGGTGTTCCAGGAGCAACCAAATCTGGGAATGGACTGCTGAGACTGTCACAGTGAGGCTGCTCGCTGTTGGAACTGCTTTCTTCTACCCGGTTCCTTACGACCACCTGTCTGTAATGTGTGGAAAGGAAAAATGCATTGTTATCAGGGACTACTGTTTGGAAGACAGATAGCAGCAGTTTCATAAACAAGCACGTTTAGAAAGTTTTAAAAAATGTAGAAGGTGGTTCTTCCAACACAAATACATTGAGTCCAGCATGACAGATGCTTCTGGATTTCAGTTTTCTTCATCCACTGTGAGAATTATGTCCTTAGCTGGTGACTACCAACAGCAAAATGGTGAGCTGTGGGCCACACCTGGTGAACACTCTTACTCAAAATAAGACCTTCTGTCCAACCCAATCATGGTTGTCCTTCAGTCCAATCCAAGGCATGATTCTCCACCTGCATTTTTATAAAGAAAACTAGAAACACTGCTATGACTCGTTCTGCAGCAAGGGCAAAGGGATCTGCCATCAGCGCTCCTGGGAAAGAAAGGGGACAGGGCTGATGTGTGAATGTGAGCAAGTATACAAGAGAGACAGTCACTGACGATGGGGACAAGAGCAAGAGGGATGCATGGTATCTGGGAGAGATCCCCTGGCACTGGCATTGGGAATGACAGTCTGAGGAAAGGGTGGGGATCTGAGCATGAAACAGCATGTTGGACAAGGACAGCAGGAAATGTTCAGTGTACATAACAAAGACCTATGATTCTGCTGGAAAAAAATAGTTGAGAGGTGGATGGGGTGATGATAGGACGACAGCTGAGTTCACCCTGCCTCTTCTTCTCTATTCCCTCCTCCCAGCAGCTTCCCAAAACTCACCCTTAAAAAAGAAATGACAGATAAGCCCAGGCCTAAAAGCAGCAAATTCCACTGAGTATGGCATAACACAAGATGATAGTCCCAACTATCACTCTATCCTTAGGGCTTTAAGGGTGGGAAAGGAAAATTATATTGGCAAGAAAAACGTGCCCCAAAAGTGTGAAAGAAAAAGGAAACTTTTTGAAAAGTCTTATTAATGCACTGGTGTCACAGATTCACAGGCAAAAAAAAAAGGGGGGTCTTTGACTAAAAGCCACATTTGTATCAGCGGTCAGATGAACGTAACAAAACTTACAATGCAAGATAAAATTAATGGGATGAAAAGGGAAACAATTATTTGGAATAATTTGGAGGAAGGGAAATACCAACTTGTTAACATCAAATTTATAATTAATTAATGAAAAACATCTGTGCCTGACAAAACTAACACAGCAGTAATTCTGCTTAACGGTAATGGAAAAATAAATAAAACAAAATCCCCAAGTCACAGCAACAGGCCCACTACAGGATGGAGGCAAGCAGACTTGGGGTTTTCCTTGCTATTATGCAGGCATATTCAAGAGATTTTTCTTCTCCATTTGACAGAAACAAGACAAAAATATTCTTACCAAAACAGGATGCTTCCTTTCCAGTCCATTAAGTAGCTCAGTATCATCAGCTAGCTATCCAAATTTTTACACCAGTTGGAGAACTTGCATCCCAGAGACCTGCAGTCTGTCTGAGGAGAACTCTGGATGGCTTTTGTTAATCTTTAACCATCCTTGGAACAGTGGGGAAACATGACGAGACTGGAAAGGCTCTAATGTCCCAGTACTCCAAGTGAGTGAACTGGTAAAGCCAGGTCACTAGAAGCCAGTGTGACTGACCTCAGCCCCAGGCAAAGTCATGGAATTAAAACAAAGATAAGATAAAACTGAGCAAGTATTTCAAGGCACACCAACAAAAAATAATTCCAGACAGTATGGTTTTGTAGAAAGATGGGCACAGTGAAACATCTGATTTCATTTCTTCAGGAGAATACAATTCAGAGGAGCCTGCCTCCCTGCTTTCAGTAGGCAGTGCTCTCAGATCTCCTCCCACCCATCAGTTGTGGTTTATGTCCCTTGGGAGCAAAGGACTGGTCTGGACATTTGGCACTCTCGGAAGAGACAGTGTGGGCTTGGATGATACAGTAGGTCTACTCGAATGCATTGGTCAAAAGTTATTTCACTCTTCTGACTTGACACTTTTAAATGTCTGCCCAATCAGGTAGGAAGAGTTATTGTCATTAAAAACAGTTTAATATTTTGAAAATAAAAATCCCCATGATTTTAGTTTCTAAGAGAAAGGGCAAGTACTAGAAGGGCCTCCAGAAAGCACTGGCGAGCATCTTAATGCCAATGCAGCCTACTTCCCAACAACTCAAAAGCGCACTCTACTGCACAGCCCACCCAATAAAGTCTGAGCAGCAGCCACTAGAGGGGGACACATTCTAACCTCACATTCAGCAAACGGTATTTCAGTTTCCCCTACAGTTTTTCAGTGCATGAGATTTCTGGAAGGGCACTGATTACTGGTAGGCGATTTCTCTTCTTGTCTGTGTGGTCACATGTGCATGCAGGGAGTGGATGGTGCTAAACAAAAAAACCTGACTTAGTTTTCACTCAGAGATAAGTTTTCTCTGAGCATTATGAGTACCACTGTACCAAGTGTCACCACAGACCCAGTCATGGGACTCCAATGACGTGAAGCCTGCCAAAAGGTATGGATTAGGTTCCCAGCCGTCAACCTTTAGATGACAGGAGTGAGAACAGCTTTCTGTGAAGACCATGTGATTTGAGCTCTGATGATGGAAGACTTGTTACAAGTTCTGACAGTTCATAGCTAACCATTTTAACAACCAGTGAGGAGCTGCCAACATAGGTTCTGTCAATGTAGGAGGTTCTCTCAATGATGAAAGCCTGAAAGACTTGAAACCAGAGGCCTGAGAAAAACAGGGAACAGGAACAGCTACCTGAAAGCATGGCCTGCTTAGTCAGGAAAGTACCTCTCACAGTGATCTTCTTACTACAGTAAGTAGTATAGTGCAGTAAGCTCCTCTTCCCAAAGACAAGGCATGGCAAAGTAGACTACGACACTTCTTACGGTCATCGGGAAGAATATGAACTAGTGCTTAGACTGTCAAATCTGCTACCTTTGTGTGCAGGAATAGGCACTTTTTGTTATTGTAGGATATATATATATGGTTGATTTGTTGTTCACTAGTGAATATTACAATCTGGAATATTTTAAAAAAAAGAAAGACCTCAGTTGTCTACCCTCATGTGAGATCTAGGATATTGCTATCGATCCTGGACTTGTCAAATATCCAAATTAGTTCCCAAGTTCCAGGAATGAAGCAGCTGTTGCAATTATCTGGATGGAGCAGAAAACTGAAAGAGCACATGGACGTTGTACTGACTGTCCACCAAATCAGCAGTTATCTGCCTGTCCGTACAGGAAACCCTCACCTGCAAACTGAGGTGAAAGCTGGCTGCAGAACAAAGGTTTCTAAGCCAAGTCACACATGGCTGTCTGGCAAGAGGGATTCTGAAACTTTGTTACCATGTGTCCCAAAAATATTGGGCAAAAGTTGGGTGTAGTTGGGAAAAATGTCTGAACACTGAATAGTGTTCCTTATTGCAAAAAAAAATTGTCAGACATCAAAAAAGGCTCATGCTGCCAAGGAGTCCAGAGTCACTTGTTTGAGACTGTGTGGACCTTCCTTTTTCTTTTTTTTCTTTGCTTTTTTTCCCCCTCCCTACATTATACTGTCAGATAAGCAAAGTCTGAAGATTTTAGATGTTCACAGCAGTCTATCAAGCTGTCAGGAATGCACGACCTCCAGTGAAATGCATGGGAAAATGGGATCTCTCCCTGCGAGGCTTGGGAAGGCTGATTCCCTGCCTCCATTCCACTGCATGAAGTGCCAGCCTCCAATGGGAACTGTCTCCAGCCACCAAACCTTGTTTTCTCTATCATTTTGGATGGTAAGAAAGATTGTTGATGCAGATGTTAATACTGGCTCTTGATTACAACACTGTGGTAAATGCCTTGGCATGCTAATGGGTTTGAATTAATTGGTGCCATGCCTCAAACCATTTTTTCTTTCCTTCTGTAGGGCCAGCATAATGGTTACAAAAGAGACTGGGACATGGATTCCTTGCTGAAGCTCTCTTGCATGCATTAACCCTCCCCCCCTCCTGAATTCTCTCATCTGATTTGGCACCAAATACTTAGTATTGCAGAGTGAGTGTGATGCCATTAGATCACAGCTTTGAGTCCAGGGCCTCTGAGCATCTGAAGATTATGCAGTGGAATAAGTAAATCTAGTTATTCCATAAGTGTCTTTCGGAAGACACTTTGACTTCTCTTCTGTATGGATATGCAGCTGAAAATCAGCAGACCGTGGCAGATGTCATAGCCTTGCCAACATAACAGACATCAGTGTACACAGTGGTGAAATAGACGCAATCACTGTTGTACAAGAGATATCATCCGTATTATACAAGGCCAAAATGTAATCTTCAGGGACCCCACAGAGATCCAGCTGACCATAAAGGCAGCTGAATTACAGCAGCAGAGGTATGCCTGACAGTCAGGTGAAGACGAGTGAAAGCAAGGAGATATGCTCTTACGAACAGTCAGACTTGAAAGCACAGTGTTTCACCAAGCAATTGAGCAAGCGGAAACAGAACATACTGTCCTATATGCCCCTGGGTTTGACAGAGAGAGAGATGAGCACAGAAACAGTGAAGGTAAAAGTTCTCCAGCCTTGACCAGTGACGCGCATGTACATTTGTTAGGTGAATGCATCACAGTGATCATGGAAAAAGAGAAAGGAGAATTCATATAGATACGAGTTGATCTTCATGCAAAGGAAAACGGAGAGATTATATGAAAAGGAGAAGAAAGGAGAAGATGGTGTAAGCTAATAAGAAGAACAGCAATTCACTGTGTTCTATTGCTGGAGTTAAACGTAATTGGAGCAGGCAGTTAGAAAACAAGTGGAACTCAATCCAAAAGAGCAAGTTTGTGAGGGGGGGGGGGAGGAGAAAGGGGCTGACTACTCTGTTCAGTCCTAAAAATATTTTCTCAGTATGTTTCAAGCCTAGAAAAATGATGAGACACAGGATGATTTAAAACTTAAGAACATCTCATCCAATACTGCTTTCCATTAATGACTCTCGGGTTTCCCACAAAACACTGCCAAATTGCCTTGCTCACAGCAGGTCTTTTAACAGCAAAATTGAACATATTGAGGATGAATATGGATATTTTTAAGGCAAGTGTTTCATTAAATAACATAATATAAAGTGATTAAAAAACAAACAACTAACACTTGTTTTAATTTTCCAAATACACTGAGCTATTCATGTATATAGACTTCTGCCAGTTTTTTTTTCCAGGAACAGTAAATTAATGTTACCCTATAATGTTCTGTTCATTTCCATATATTTCTTGTATTATTAGCTTGCCTCTTGCTTTGTGGTTTCTTTGGGCAAGTTGCCTTTTTTATTGTCATTGTTACTTTTTGTGGGCATGCCAGGGGCCTCAGGGTGCAAATAAATTAGGCTATTAGAGCTCCTTTTTTATGCCACGATATTCCCTCTGCTTGTTTGTGACCTAATCTTGAACCTCTCCCTAATGTGCTGAGCTGAATTTTCTCTGTCCTGATCAGATTAGGTGGAACAGTGGGCAAACGCATCCTTGTTTACATAAAACATGTTTGCCAGGAAAAAAAAAAAAAAAAAAAACAAGAACCTAGTAGCAAACAAAGCAAGCCAAGTGTAGAAAGCTGCAAACAGAAACCTGTCCTTAGACAAAGTTCAAAATGACAAGTAGCGTTAGAACTGTGCTCCCATTCAACCAACATGTGAGTGCTGCACATCAGCAGGCACTGCATCTTCTTCAGGCACATCCACTACAGGTACCTGTACAGCACCTGCTCTGCTCTTCACTGGGCAGGGTCAATAATTGTTAGAGGACTGCAGATGTATCTGTTACAATTAGGTATTTATTCAGCCTCTCTTTTCAGGAACAAGAGTTTCAGGTGGAAATATTCTAAAACAGATTAGTTAACCCACCTGTCTGCCACTGAAAGATACTGTCCTGTTTTGTCAAGCCCAGCTGTAAAAACAACCTGGTTAGTGTCATGCTGCTCTAGAATCTCTTTCTGTAGATCTAGATGTCCTTCTGTAGTGCCATATGTACAGAACACTTTTTGAACCTGAAAATGCTGTTATGCTTTAGTGACCTACTCTCTAGCTGAGACCCAACTGTCTTCCTAATGGTGAATAGTTCTCTACTGAAATTTATATTTAGAAAGACATGAGTAACAGAATCACATCTGAAAGCATTAATTACTAGGAAAACGACATGAGGTTAATTCCAGGAGACTCTGGCCCAGCGGAAAACCCAGTTTTACTATGTTGTATTGTTCTTAAGCTGAGTGGTGCGGTGAATGCTACAGGGTTGTGGTTGGCAGGTGTTTGAAGTCACTTAGTGGGCATGGCGGTCATGGGTTGATGGCTGGACTAAATGATCTTAATGGTCTTTATCAACCTTAACAATTCTTTGATTCTACAACTACACCTCCAACTGATTAGTACTGCCTCTGACTAAGCATATTATCGTTTTACCAAGAGCTTATTATGCTAAAGGACAGCAGTTCAGATATGGGCCACCTTTGAGAAAAAAAGGCACTGTCAGACTATTGCCAGGATTCGCCAAACAAGAAAAGAACAGAAAACAGGAGCAGATCTTCAGGCAGTTATACACATCAGTAGCCTCACAGAGTAAGTTTAAACAGTAAGAGCTTAAAAATATTTAGAGAATAAGCCACTCACATATTTTAGGTGAGAAAGAAGCTTCTCCATAACAGACCATAGAGTGCTAGACCATAGTAGCACAGTAATTTTGGGATGAATACAACTGCATGTTACTAAGGTGTTAAGTCACTGAGTAAAAAAAGAATTAATCATGACCCATTTAACAGAAATTATTTCAGTGAATGGCTATCCTTCATAAATTATGTAGTACATCTTAGTTTGAGTAGCATAAGCTTCCAGTCATTACATTTTAGTAAAATACTTTGGCATCTGATTGTTATGATGTGGCTCTCCAACTGGACACTAGGGTTCTAAGGATGCAGATAGTTCAGAATAAGCACCTTTGAGCCTCTGCTCCTTGAGAAACGAACTGATTTCAGTTTATTGCTCTTGCTGTATGATGCACTGTACAATTTCTTTCTCTATTTCTTTAAACCTCATTTTAAAGAGTCTACATACTAACACAAGTACAACATTTTTTGAATGGTCTAAGCAATGCCACACGTACTATTACCTTTGTGATCTCACTAGTAAGTTTCTTTTAACTTGATCGAGCCTTGCAGAACTGCTTTGGGGGGCTCATGTTCACCTACTTTGTCACCATGATTTCTGATTCCTCCTTAGTTGTGTTTTACATGAGGTACTCACCCACTCTGCATGTACAGACACTCTTACTTTAATAAGATACAACCTTGATAGCTGACATAAGAAAAATACATGTTTTTTTTGCAAACACAATGTGCAGAACAGACTGCTCTGCCTACCCTTGTGCTTCATTATTCCCCAATGTTTTTGGCATTAGCAAATCACAATAGTTATTAATTAATATTTTAGCCCAGGTGATTAATAGAAACAGTGAACAGCAGTTGGTTGAGGGACACTCAAACCACATAAGTAAGCAGCATCATCTCAGTGTGCAATTGCAAATGCTGAATGTAACTTCTGGATCATCTGAAGCAGTGAATAAATGTTTCATGCAGATTATTTTATCACACTTAGCTCTTTTACCTCTCATTCTACTTACTTAACTGGATTTGATCCAGAGCGGGACATGTAGAGCAAAATAAGGAAAAGAAACATCACAAAGGCAGCAAGTCCAACCCAAAAGGCTATGACAATAGAATCTGTGAACACAACACAATAATTCTGTCACTGGCGACATGGCAAACACAAACAAAACAACAACACAGTTTATGATTGGTAAGAAAGGTATGCCATTGAATTAACTGAATTTAACTAAACCCTTGAAAGAGGGGAATCTGCATGCAAATTTGTTAAAAATCTTAATTAATGAAAGGGGAAAAAAAAAGAAAAAAAAGAAAAAAAAGAAAGATGATCTCATTCCTGATCTGAGTGACCACAGGGCTTCAAGAGCAGAAACAGAGCTTGGGAATTGTTTGGAGGAAAAAGGGAGCTCGTTTTCTATGATGTAAGGTTACAGTGCTGCTGAAATGAGTGCCTCATTTCTGAGCTTGCTGTTAGATGGGATGAATCCACTTCTGCCCCAGCAGCACATTTGGTCACTGTGTCCTAAATGTTCCTTCCTGGGATCAGTGCAGTGGTGAACTTCCAGCTAAAGCCTTGAAAATGTTGGGTGTTGGGCAGGGCACAAGTCGAGAAATGCTCTGAACTCATCACTGGTTTCTCACTTAGACTAAGGTGAAAAAGAAGGGTCATTGACTCCAGAGACAAATATTGACCAGGATAAAATAAATCTTCTATCTCAAAGGACAAAAAACATTCATGTTCTTTGAAACAGGCCCAATATATTTGATGAGGTGTTTCTTTGTGAAAAAGTTCAGAACGTGTTGTCATCAGAGCCACAAAGAGATTACGGGGAATTACTCCAGGTCCTTTATGCTTTCAGCTAGAGCTGACCCAGCAGGAGTCTTACCAGAGAGCTGAGCTTTGGCTGGGCTACTGAGAAATGAGAATGTACAAAATGACTACTGGGGCATCAGTTTATTTTATTCTTCCTCTGGTAAAAATAAATAAATAAATAAATAAATAAATAAATTAAAAAACCCAAAACCTTTTACTGAGCTTTAACTCAAGGGATTAATTAATATTTTAGCCCAGGTGATTAATAGAAACAGTGAACAGCATTTGGTTGAGGGACACTCAAACCACATAAGTAAGCAGCATCATCTCAGTGTGCAATTGCAAATGCTGAATGTAACTTCTGGATCATCTGAAGCAGTGAATAAATGTTTCATGCAGATTATTTTATCACACTTAGCTCTTTTACCTCTCATTCTACTTACTTAACTGGATTTGATCCAGAGCGGGACATGTAGAGCAAAATAAGGAAAAGAAACATCACAAAGGCAGTGATGAAATGAATGAAAATGAATGACAATGGATGAGCCAGTATTCTGGCCTACCCTCACAAAAGTTATTATACAAGACAATGACTGGGTGCTACTGCCAGTCTCAACTTCTCAGGGGAGAACTGGAGATATGGTGAAAAACTTGATGTTTAAGTGCTCAAAGCCACGTGGAGAGAAATGAAGAGCACGGATTTATAAAACTCCATATCAAAGCTATTTTAGTTTCATCTTTAAGAGCCGCTAATACAATTCATGGAATTCACTGAAGCTTATCAAATTTGTTCCAGATCTCACGGGAACTCACGAGGGATAAACAGAAACTTCCTGACTGTTTTTACGGTCTTGCAATTAGGATTCTTCCTGAACTGGGACAACATATTTTAACAACCCATAGAAATCTCTTTTATTGCTAACTTTTATAGTCACCTTCTATACGCATGTGTGTATGTTTTTGAACAGCATGTTCGTTTGTGGGCCAATTAAGCCCTGTATTATTTTCATACAAAGTGGGTAGACGTGCATGATGCTGTTAATAGAAAGCAAGAACATGACGTCATAGCTGGATTTAGATCCATTTTCATGAGACAAGCAAGTTCTCACCATGCTTCGGGAACAGGCCACATGACAGAGAAGAAAGTGCAGAGATTCAGGTCTGTTTTACATTAAATAAAAAAATAAGGCAAGACTGAATTAGGGAGCTATAATCCCATCCCAGGGGTTATGACGAATGTATAGTTCATTAGGGCTGATTCAGCAAGGCACCTGAACAAATGCTCAAGTCCCATTGCAGTCAATCAGCAGAAGTCCCCTGGAACCTCTGAATATAGCGCTTATTTTAATTCTAGAGATATCATGTATTTTGCCAATTTTGGAATATTTACAGCTCTACAAGCCCCTGTCTAAGGGGAAATTATCACATTTCATCTTCTGCACAAAGGGCAAGAACTTGCTGAATCTGATTTGTTTACATAGTTCCAAGCACATGAAGACAATAATCCCAGCAGTTGCTTTTGAAGGTAAAAGAATGTAAATATTGTGTAAAGACAGGAAAGCCTATAAAGTATATTCATTGCCTTACCAGTCCTTTTATTCAAAGCAAGGAAAAAACTAAGCAGCTGTGGAATTATTTCCCTTGCTATTTTCTTTATAGCTTGTTTTCCCACTGGCATTTGGAGAAGGAAGAATAAAAGTTCTAGTATGACGCAGCGTCCATTCCTTCTAGGCTGCTTACATGGAAAAACATCTATTTTTATAGGAAACCCAAAAAACCCCCAATGACTGGACAATTTAACTTTCCTGCCCATCAGGAAACCAAACCCAACATTTGTAATTTGGAAATTGATACAGCCAATATGGGCTTTTTAAAGACACAAATCATGGAGCAGAATCCCATTTTGGCACACTGCCTAGAGATCTGTTACATAAACAGCTGCCCCAGGGAACACACACTGCCTTAACACTGCCCTGCAGATAGGGAAAATAGTAAATCTCACACCGTGCTCTTGCATCTTTCTTTTTCCTCTTTGCCTGGAAGATGGGCAGCTGACATACAGAAGACTGGTTTCCTGCAGGTTTGTTTCCCAAAGCTGAGGCTAAGGGAGTTTTCTTGGTGCCTAACAAGGCAGGATCTCTTCCTAAAGCTTTTTTTTGTCAGTAAATTTCTTCACTCATCATATCATTCCTCCATTATTTAACAGGAATTTGCTACAGGAATTTGTGGGTATTTTATATCGTTGAAGCCTCCACTCCTTTATTATTTGATCAGTGAGTTGAAGTTACCAAAGGCACAGAAGATCTGATGCATATACAAAAAGTATGATCACTTAAGTCACCTCCTTAGAATATAAAGAGACCTGAAAGGTGTTAGACTTCTCTGTTTCTTTAGGGTAAGAGAAGAAATAAGGAGAAAAAAAAAATCACTAAGAGATTGGTTGACTCTGTTGTGTGTTGTTTTGTTTGTTTTAAACTGAAATAAGGCTTGAGATCACTCATGAGCACTCAAACAAGGTATGTGGCAATGCTCCCCATGAAACTACTAGTGAATTTCAGAGGGGAATTTCAACATTTTCTCACAGAAACATGTAAGGGGTTCCCTGGTAGAATTTGCTGGAGATTATTTGCTTTAACTTTCAAATTAAGAGATTTAATAAGTGGTGTAAAGCTGCTCACAGCCTGCCTGTTCCCAGCAGCACAAAATATTGCTCTGCAGTATTTTGGAGTGGGATTTTATATATGGAAGGCTATATATGATATTTACAACATCTTCTTTTAGGTGTGTTGCTCTTGGTTACCCAAAGTTGGAGGCAGTAAACCTACGCTCATTAAGTTGGCAGAAAAGCTCTTCTAGAGGCTGTGCAGAAAAAAAACCTCTGCTCTCTTGTCTTATTCTTGCTCTCACAAGAACACGAAGCTCCTTGCACAGTGACCTGAATTAGGTGTCTGAGGAGGGTGGTCTGAATGCTCCTTGCGCACACTCTCCAACCCTAACATATTAGGAAGGCACTGTCTTGAAAATATTTTGAGAGTATATCATATTTTTCCTACAGACCAGATCACTGTAATTATGTTGGAGAAAGCTATTTTAGTTCCTGAAAACATACCTTCATAGCTGCAGTTGTCTTCAGTAAACCAGAGACTAATAAAGCCATGGCTGCCCATAGCTGAGACAGTTCAAACATGCCTGTCTCTTCTCCCTTGATCTTCATCCATCCTTCCAGCTGTATCAGGCTAAGTTAATCCCTCATAACATAACTGTGATTTTACTGTAGTAAAACCAAACTAGTGCAGTTGCATCAGGAAAAAAAAAAGTCTTAACAACTTAAGTAACCATAGAAGTACATCTCTGTGTCATTGTGCAAAACCAAGTGTGAAAGGGAATTAACCGCCCATGGCTGAATTTGGATAATGCTGTTTCACATTACAGACTTTGCAAATAATTTCTAAACTCAGCAGACTCGGCTTCCATGGCAATAAAGTATTGTGCTGATAATGGATATTACTACTTCATCTTACAATTCAGTAGCAATAAACCACAAGAGGAAAAATCACAGAATGTATTTTTAGCTTATTGTACTTGGCTAGCAGAATAAAACCTCTTCCTTTACCATGGTTTTAAATATTTATCAGTTGTAACATAAGCTATATGTCCCAAACTAAAAACATGATAGACTTACAACAGAACTTTGCTCATTCACACAACTTTTCTGAGAGTAGCAGGCAAGTAGCTAACACTCCTACAAGACAACAAGCCTACAGATATGCATGTTATTAGGTTTACACTCAGCAATGGCAAAAAGCCTGTCGCTCTAAGTAAAAGTTAGTATCAGCAGTTTTACAGCTTCAAATATTTTAAGATAAATCAAAGAGTTTCATTATTAGCAATAACTGCTATTAGAACATAGTCAAGGAAAGACAGTTTGGCACACAGACACCCATCCATACAAACCCTGCACGCTTAACCCATTATGGTCTCCGTCACGAAGAAAGAAAGATAAGTCAGTAAGACAATCTATGCAACATTTTGCCCGCTCATTTTTCCTGTATTAGATAAACACCTACTACACTACCATACTTACATTTATTAACTTTCAACTTCCTTCCATCTACTGGAATTGGATCTATGTAATCCCAGTAATATTCATAAGACCAGAAGTACTCAGATGAGTTTGTTCTGTTGGCCATGTCAGTAGTGCATTTTAAATCAGCTTCAACCAAATACTTTTTTTCATTGTGCTTGAGCGCCCTCAGAAAGAGACTGTGTAACTGATGCCTATGTAAATCACTCCGGAGTCCTGTAGCTCAAGGACTGCCTTGGTACTAAAAAGGGTTGAGCAAAAATGAATATTAATGTCTAACAGATAAGTAGTAGCAGCCTTTAAACCCTTGCTTCCTGGTGGGCAGTTACATTATTCCACAGCATATCAGAACTGAGATGGATGCCAAGTAAGCTAAGAAAGGGATGGACAGATGCCAGATGTGTCACAAACCCTTCTCTCTGAGAGTCCAGCTGCAATGAAGTGTTCTCTGGAGCTATTGGAAAAAAACAGGCTGAAGGAAATCTCTTCCTACTGACATAAAGAAGGGGGCAAGTACCTGACAAAATGCATCATAGACAGAGGATGCAACAAAGCTGATGAAAAGTCTGGAGGATAAATCATAACAGGGAG
Organism: Lagopus leucura; assembly: GCF_019238085.1. NCBI lineage: Eukaryota > Metazoa > Chordata > Aves > Galliformes > Phasianidae > Lagopus > Lagopus leucura. The sequence goes on from NW_024962262.1 coordinate 74,736,584, forward strand.
TGGCTGAGGGAGCTGAGGTTGTTCAGTCTGAAGGTCAGGGGAGATCTCATTGCTCTCTACAACTGCCTGAAAAGAGGCTGTGGCGAGGTGGGAGACGGCCTCTTCTCTCAGGTAACAGTGATGAGAGGAAACGGCCTCAAATTGTGCCATGGGAGATTTCAGGTTGGGTATTAGAAGGAATTTCTTCTGTGAAAGAGTGGTGAGCAGGCTGCCCAGGGAGGTGGTGCAGTCACCGTCCCTGGAGGTGTTCAGGAGCTGTGTGGATGTGGCACTGAGGGACGTGGGCAGTGGAGGTGGGGGGGGGTGGGCTGGTGGTTGGACTGGGGGAATCTTAGAGGTCTTTTCCAGTCTTCATGGTTTCATGGTCTGCATTTTGCTTTGTTGCTTCCTTGTTCCCTGCACCCCAAAGGCAATGGATGGAAGAGCTGCTCCCAGCCATGATATAGGCAGAGCCAGCTGAAGGTCTGAGGTGTTGGGCCCTAGCAGCATAGCAAGTGGATACCTGTGTGCGTGCTTAAGCAAGGACAGCAGGCCCTCAGCTGGCTTTTGGCTGCATCCCTAAAACCTTCAGAGTGCGTGGTGGTTGGGGAAGCCAGGGCTGCATCCCACGGCTCACAGCGCAAAAACAGGGCTCAGCAAGGCACCATCCCAACCACGAGTAAAGGTACTTGGGCACAGCACAAAAAGCACCAGTTTGGTTAAAAACAGCTTTGAAACCATCCGTCTCCAGCTCCTCTTTGCCCCCTAAGCGCTACGGCAATTCAAACCCCTCTGTAGGCGTTACGGAGGCAGGGCATTGAGACAAACCAGCGCAGAAACAAAACCCGCCACCGCCTACGTCTACGCTAGGAGCGTAACTACGCTGGGTGCGGAGCCACAAACCGAACCCCGCCCCCTGCTACGCTAGGAGCGTATCTACGGCGGGGGCGTGGCCACGCGCGGAACCCCGTCCCACGGACGTAACGTATGGAAGCGCTTCCGCTTCCGCCGCGGGCAGTTTGAAGGAGATGGCGGGTTTGCTTTATCCGTTGTCAGGTGGTGCGGTCGGGGTGGATTCGTCTTTGTCGTTGCTAGAGGGGACCATCCCGCGAGATGCGTTGCCGGTGGAGCGGCCGCGGGCGAGCGGGAAGGATGAGGAAGAGGAAAACGACGAGAACCTGCCCATGGTTTTCCTGTGCGGCGGTTGCAAGCGGCCCGTGGGCGACACGCTGAGCTGGGTGGCCAACGACGAGGAGACGGAGTGCATTCTCCTGCGCAGTGAGTGCCGCTCCCATGGCCTGTCCCGGACGGCGGCTGTTGGGGGCCCTTGGTCAACTTTGCCTCTGCACAGGTGCCTCCAGCAACGTCTCGGTGGACAAGGAGCAGAAGCTGTCCAAGAGGCCTGGAGAGTGTGGATGGTGAGCGCTCTTAATACCACAGTAGATGAAATATATGTATATATATATATATATTTAATAAGGGTGGGGAGGAGTGGTTTTTCTCTCTTTGTTCCTTGTATTGTTGTTTTCTTTTTTTTCTAAAGCATGGTTGAAACGTTTTTCTGCTCTGGCTGCTCAATGACACTTGGCAGTATCTACAGATGCACCCCAAAACATCTCGACTACAAGAGGGATTTGTTTTGTTTCAACGTTGATGCGATTGAAAGGTAAAGACAGAATCTATGTTGCTGCCAGGTTAATCTCACCCTCCAGCACTGTATCAAGGGATGTTGCTGCTAGCAGTCTGAGCAAGTTTCCTATAACACGTAGCTTTGAGTATCTCTGGAGGGGACTCCACAGCCCCTCTGGGCAGTTCATTCTAGTAGTCTGTCACCCTCACAGTAAGAAGCTTTTTCTCATGTTTGTATGGAACATCCTGTTTTCCGGTTTGTGCCCCTTGCCCTCCTGATAGGGCCAGGCTCTTTTCAATGGTGCCCAACTGCTTGGCTCCACTCTTTAGATATTTTTAAGCTTTGATGAGACGGATCCTCTCTCAGAGTTCTCTTCTCCAGGCTGAATAGTCCTAGGTTTCTCAGCATTTTCTCACAAGAGAAATGCTCCAGGCCCTTCATCATCTTTGTGGCCCATACCTGAAACAACAAAAGTGTTCTTTCTCATTTTCTCAGAAGAGTATACACGTTTCTGCTTTAGACAACAGAAAATGAGCCTGTGGTGATGGGTCATACCTGCAGCCTGCTGTCTGTCTACAGTCATAGATAATACCAGAGGTATCTGACTTCAGTCTAGTAGAAGTGCACTTAATAAGCAGAGAACAAAAGAGTTTGCACAGAATTTAGAGATCTGTATGGGCTGGTATTCCTCTTCCTTATGAAGCAGGTAAAAATAAATCTTAAAACAGTTAAGTAAGAGTACGCATTCAGTTTTATGGACAAAAGCTTTCTAGAAAATGGAGGTCTGCCTTATATTGTTTTTTTTTCTGGTTTATTGCATTTGAAACTGGTCTTAAACAGTTCTTCAATGTTTCAGGATGTTGTTAAGTCTCCACGTCGGAGTTCTTTCTCATTTTAAGAAATAAAAAGTTTACTTTAAAAAATTGCTTAAGAGTAATCTTGGAGATTCTGTGGAAGATTTTAAGTATCCAGATTTAAGTATCTTAGCTACTTTTACTTCCATGTGGGCTAGTTTTAGTGTTTCTGCTGTTTTATGAATCATAGAATTGCTCATGTTGGAAAAGACCTTAAAGATTATCAAGTCCTACCATAACCTAACCATACTACCCTAACAACCCTCCACTAAATCATGTCCCTGAGCACCACATCCAAACAGTTTTTAGCCTGTTCTGCTGTACCTACATGGGTGTTTTTCTTTCCTGCTCTGAACAGTTTTTTCCTCTTTACACAGCTAAGTACTTTGTTTTTTGATGGCAGTAAAAGTCTCTGGCAGGCTATAACAGGGCTGCAAAGTGGTGTGGTCTTGGAGTAGTGATGATATCTAGTTCTCCCAGCTAGTGCTACACTAATCTCAATGTCTGAATATATTTTCGTTGTATCCCGTAGTACTAGAACATGACTGACTTTCGGAGCTTCAACTATATAAAGCAATGACATCTTGGTTGTTTAGAGCTCAAAGTTGTTTAAGTTCCACCATGCAGCTCATTTGCAATATTACCAAAAATAGGGTTGTGTTGTTGTTGCTGAAATAGTGCTTTGACTGTGCTAATTAATACACATTAATTGCAATCTTATCAAGAGTGATGGATGAATCATACGGGTGTTCTTTTGCCTTCAGAGTGAAAAGTACATCATCTAAACTGTAGCATATCAGTTACATTCTAGGATCCTCAGAAAAGCAGGCTGTTACTGATGAGGAACCTTTAACTCTTGAAAGTCGAGCTGCCTTGGAAGAAGCACTAAAAAGGGTAATGCTTAATCTTGCATTGTTTCCATGACATCTATACTTGTTCTTTATATTGTACATCTGTTTCTAACCAAGTATCTTTCCCCATTCCCCACTTACTTCACAGGCAAACACCATACTAAATGCTCTGGAGGCAAGACTGGCTACTGTTGAATCAAGAATTGATTCTCTTCACAGTAAAGCTTGAAAGAAAATTCTTTGTGTAAAATAACTGCTGGAGATTGATGTGTGTGGAACTCTGGAATCTGTGGGAATATTTTAAAAGCTGTGCGAAGATCTGGAAGATGTGGGCGGTTTGTGCTGCAGTGGGACAATGCCAGCTACTGAGTCTTTGTCACAGATGAGGAGTTCCCTTTTTGTCTTAAAAAATTAGCCTGGGAACAGAAAGACTTCTAAAAAATAATGTTTCTGTAGATTTCTTGTTTATATGTAAATATTTAATATCTTTTTTTACCTTGGAAAGCAAAGTTGTCCTGTGGTTTAATATATGCTGAACTGAGTTTGTATCTCTTTCCTAAACCAATTAGGGGGAAAACACAAAAACAACAACAACAAAAAAAACCAACACCCCACCCCGTGACTTCTGCTGTGGGAGCAAAATATGTCACTTTCTTGTCCCCATGGCTGTTATTTTAGCTATTTGGACAGAAATGTCACAGTAACTTTTTTTTTTTTTTTTTTTTTTTTTTTTTTTTTATTGCAAGCTCAAGGCTAAGATGAAATGACTGTAAAGAAGGCTTCAAAAGCATCAGCTACAATGGCTTTCTGTGCAATATTGAGAGTCGTGTGTGTGAGAATCTCAAAGAGGAGAATAAAAAAGGCTAGTAGCAGAACATCTTTTAATCAAAGTTAGGTGCATATGTGAACAAAATTCTGTGCTGTTTAGGAAACTTCTGTCAATATGTTGTTAATATGTAGATCTTTCTCTTATGGTTTACTATATGTTTTTTTTTCCCAACATTGTGGGTTTTTTTTTCCCAATAAATCAAAGCAAGCAATAATTGTGTAAGGGAAAAATCTTTTTATTTCTGTTGGAAATGGAATGGAATGGAATCTGTATTCCATGGCCCAATGCTATTTAATTGTATTACTACTAATTTTTTAGCAGTCTCCAGAAACTTGGAATGAATTTTCCCACTATTCTTCCTATTGGTAACTACCGTTTCCTCCTGGGAGCTCTCTTATTTTCTGCTGCACCCTTCCCACCCCCTCTTCTCCTTTTCTTTATCTACAGTTTTGTTTTAAAGTAGCATGCAGTTGGGCCTGTTGTGGTTGTCTTGGAGTGTTTCATGTTCCAGCAACTAAAACACTGTTATATGCATGGCTGCTGAGGTATTATCTACTTATTCTGTCTGAATTACAAGTGTGTTGGGGGTGACAGACTGAGTAACCTAAGGGTTGTCAACCTTGACATGGTGTCCAAGTAGGCCCTTGTGTTTAGTTACATTAAACACACATGTAACAATTTTAATTCTACTCTAGATTCAGAGAGCCAAGTTTATTGGCCTCAAGTAGCATCTGTAGACATGTTCCTCCATTTAAATATTTGAGAGCAGTTAGTTGTAGTTCAGAGCTATTCCCTAAACGGTTTCATCACCCCAGTTTCTTTGGTGATTTTAATTTTTAATACTCTACATAGCTACTGTGTGTAGCAGGAGTAAAATGTGTCTGTAAGCAAGCATTAAAAGTAAGAGGTGGTTGCTTATCTTACGGTGAGCACATACATTTCATAACCATCCATCTTATTTAGCTACTAAGAGAAAAAACACCTGCTGCTGGAGGAATCAGAAAAGTAGAATGCCACCAGTAGGTCCCTCAAATTGCAGGCAGAAGTGACCACCTAGCCCAGATTAGTTTCTGCCATGAAACATAGGTAACACATTTTTAAAATGTGTTAAATAACAGTAAACTAAGGTGAGATACAGTTTTCCATCTTTTATAAACTACCTGCCTTTGGCTACACTGTATATTTAGTGTCTTTCAGCACATTGGAGGTGGGAGCTCTTGCACTTCAGCACATAGACACTTAAAATAGGTCTATGCTCTCAAGAGTTACAAGCTGCCACTTTGCTAAGGTGTGCAATGAATGGGCTAAATTTGAAATAAATTTCATACAAAGAGCTGTGTACATCTGCATGGGGAAATGTGTGTGTTGGGGGTTTATATGAAATAATTATTTTTGCAGTGGAGTTCAATTGGGAATTGTTATCTGGAGTGCTTAATTGGGTGAAGATAATTAGACAGATTGATTGCTTGTTTGTTGAAATATAGAAATATCTACTGTGATATGTTTGAATAGTTTTAAATGTTAATAAAAGCTGTTGTTCCCTAAACAACTGAAGTTAGTAATAAAGTTCTAACGTGCCAGTATGATAAACAGGCATGCAGTCATGTAAAAGGTGTTGTTTTTTGCTTAATAAGCAGTCTCCCTTACTGGTGGTAGTTCCTTCTCTGCTCAGTTTCAACCTTTGAACACAGGGTAGTTTAACTCTGGGGGTTCTGCATGCTCTGTGGTCCATTTACTTATCCCAGACACCTTGCATACTGTGCAGTGGGAGGGAATGTACTGCCTTGTTTAGTGATAACTTTTACCCTGTGTGCAGTTAATATTCAGTGCATGTACAGCAGTACTTCATAGCTCTCTATATGCTCATAAGTGAGGGAAAGTAAAACAAAATGCATGTCTTCTGGAGGTTAAAAACTGAGGTTTTAATTAATACCCCTGATTTGAACTTTGAGACATGTTTTGTAATTTGGAAATAAAAAAAGTAACAAGTAAATCTTTGTTTACAGAATTCACTAGGAGGGAAGGGATGAGAGTGGGGCAATAGTAAGTGCTTCATGGAATTGTTGATTGAAGAATGCGTATGCTAAAAGATCTTGGTATGTTTAAGAAAGATGAAAGCTAGGAATTAGCTTAGGTGAGACTGAAGTTACTACAAGCTGTGTTTGATGGGACAAATGGGAAACAGAAAGCTGAACTATATCATAGGGAATAGGCCTGTCCAGTAAAGTGAGCAGGTCAGAAACACTTTAATAACTGAAACTGTGGGTGTCCAACCTTTTGGCTTTCCTGGACCATATTGAGGGAGGAGGAATTGTGTTGGGACGCGTGTAAAATGTATGATATAGTTGATGGATATAAATAACAAAGTTTCTTTTTAAAATATATCAATTTTATTAGAATAGAAAAAAAAAAAAGGGGGGTGGGAGGAACAACCAACATTAAACTAGTGGGATACTTGACCTTGTTTTTGTGAAAATGATGTACCAGTGTCCTCTTTGATGGCAGTGGGTGCAACTCTTAATGAGTGTTCTGGGTCTTTGTCAGAGATTTTTGATCTAATTTTATTCTTTCCTTGAAAACTGTTGTTCACAAGTGGGCCAAAAAAAGTGATGACATGAATAAGGCACACTTGTGAAGTGAGGGATATTTTTCTTTGGTCTTACAAGAAATTTAGAAAAGAGAGGTGATCAGATTTTTGAGTTGAATGTTTGATTGTGAATCTATACAGTCCATTTGAAAACCTGCAGGTAATGTGCTTATGTTGACTGATAGGGAGTTGCAATTATACAAAAAATATATATGTATGTATTAAATCTCAGAATTATTTTTTCATATTTCTTTATTAAAATGGAAAGCACAGCTGCATACTTTTCCCTGTTTACAGGACTGTGTTTAACCAACATATCAAAATGCATGCAGTTATTTGCCATCACTTTCACATACCATAATTTTAAGTTTTATTTTGAATACTTTTGTGGTTTGAGACGTAGCACAGGTAAGGAGATTTTCACCTTGACACATGTTTAACTCATTTAAACAAGCAGGAAAATCCACCAGTTTTTCTGACCTATAGTAATTGTAGTTCTTGATTTTAGGAGAAGTCTGAAAGGTGAGGGTCCCTGAATTTTTCTGGCAATTGAATAACTTTTGGTAACAAAAACAGGAGAATGGTGAGTAGGGAATGAGCAGAAATTAGTGTTCTTGTTTAACGTGATTTCTTCTCTAAACAGGATTTGGGGAAAGTGTGGGGAACACTTATGTATATGCTGTATGGCAAGATGCAGTAGAGCAGATGTCCAGAGATTCTCTATCTGCAGGTTGAAAACAGTGATTGGTGCTGTTAAGCTTAAAGGTCCATGGATACGACTTGAGTTTTGTGGGAAAAAAAAGAGCAAGAGAAAAGTAAATGAATGAGAAGACACATGGAAAGATAAGTGTGAGTGCAAAAAGGAAATTTACTCAAGGTTGGGAGGAATTTTTCTAGGGAGAGGAAAATTGGTGTGGCTGATTGCAGGCTGGGGAACTGAGATGAAGGTGGAGGAACTTCTATGGCTGCAGTCTGAGTGCTCACGAGGAAGGAGAAGTCTCTTGACTAAGGTTTCTAGATCAAGGGGCTAGGGTCCATGTGTTTGCCACAAGCAGGCTTCTTTCCTGACTAAAGGTGGTATCTACATTTAGAGACCTGAGGTTAATGTGTAATGTGAAATGAGCTATATGGCAGGAACCTCTAGCTCCCTAATGCCCTCTAGTTTATCCCCACTTTGTTTTTGAGAAGCTATTAGTTGGAAAGCCATCTGCATCTAATGACTCTTCTTCTTCCACTGTTAAGATGGAGAAAAAAAAATGACAAATCAGGAGGAACAGAAGGTAAAGAGAGAACTGGCACATCATATCCTGACAGGAAAGCTGAATATTGTGAGAGAGAGCAGGATGAAAATAGATGTATGGATTCTAAAGGGAGCAAAGCACCTGAATTGGTTTTGTTTCAGAGAAATTCGAACATTAGATTCCTTTAGGTTCTGCGTACACAGGCAAACTGACTGATATAGTTACCAGAGACTAAAGTGCCACAGTGGATGGTTTACTGAATGAAATACATTTTACTCTTACAAAACGCATTCTTACACTCTTACAAAACAAGCACTGTAGCGTAGATACATGTCAAGTTTTCTATTAAAAAAAAAAAAAAAAAAAAGGCAGACCTTTGAGAACCCTCCAGGGAAAGAAAGTATAATCCATGGTTGAAAAGAAGCAGCCAGAGAACTACTCAGTGAAAAAAAAATAAACAAAGAAGCAAAATAAGCTAAGCGCTGGTAAATTTTTACTCAACATCCATATGATCTACAAGAGCTTAGAATGACACTCAGACTGAATACTTAGACTTGATACTTAGAATAAACACTAGCTGTATTTTACATGGAGCCATGAATTGGAATGTATTGTTACTGTAATTACTTTATCAAACTACACCAAATAGTAGCAAGCAACTATCACTAGTCAGATTTTAGTAACATCAGCACTTGCTGTTCAAATTTTCCAATCACTGCATATTTCTATAATTAAACCATTGAACCTATGTATAATCAAAGAATATTAGGATGTTATAATCACAAAATAAACAAGAGAGTTAGGCAAAGTAGACTATGATAACAAAAGAGAATAAATAGAAG
>NW_024962262.1:74745406-74768021 GCF_019238085.1 Lagopus leucura
TGAATTGCCTTCACCTGTGCTCCTCTGGCTGACTCATGGCTTGCCTCAGGTGATCCATCAGAGGTTCAGGCCGTGACTCAGCAGTTCCCATACAAACCTGTCACATACTGATTTCATCATAGAGTCATAGAATCATGAAGGTTGGAAAAGACCTCTCAGATCCCCCGGTCCAACCACCAGCCCACCCCCCCCCCCCACGCGCACTGCCCACGTCCCTCAGTGCCACATCCACACGGCTCCTGAACACCTCAGGGACGGTGACTGCACCACCTCCCTGGGCAGCCTGTGCCACTGCAGCACTGCTCTTGCTGAGGAGAAATTCTTTCTAATATCCAACCTGAACCTCTCCTGGCACAACTTGAGGACATTAACTCTCGTCCCTCTCCACCATCTTCTCCTTCTCCACTGAGATGTTCATCTGTGTGTCCACAATCCACAGATAATTTTTCCTCAGCTGTGATGTTGCAGCTATTTGCCAGTGCTAGGTTCTTCATCAGGTGATGTGTACTGATGTGTTCATAGTCAGTTTCTTGGGACAACTTGAATCCTGCACACTTCCAAACAGCTGTTTTTCAGCACATCTTCCTGGCTGGTCTGTGAATTTAATATTACAATGGCAACAAGTAGTAAATTAGTGATCATATGTAGTATAAGACTTTGGTGTAATAGCTAGCTATGCAAAATGAATGCAAAGTTAAAACAAATTAAACACTAATTGGCTGCTTACTAGACAGTTTTGTCAGTGTAGCTAAAACAAATCAGACTCCAGCCAACACACCACTGGCAATGTGCTGTTACAGCTACAACCAAGCTAAATAAGCTCAAGGCTGGACAAACGCCAAAAATGTTTCTCAAACTCTTAGCCTTTTTATTGCTATGAGAATACAGGGACTGTGGTCTGCTAACGGAGACGCTGTATTTACTATGCTGCAGGATTGCAACAGAAGTAAGCCTCATTTCTACAAAGCTAAATAGCATGACACCGCCCAGGCGATTTTTTTCCTTATGTCTCCCATGGCTTCATCCTGTGTGGCAAGAGGAACAGAGTATCGTCATCGACTTGAAAACGAGCACAGAAACTAAATAGTGTTTTCTTCTAGATTACCAACTCCAGGCTTGGCCAAGCCACCCAGGAGACCAAACCTATGTAATTTTATAGTACAAGGCTTTATGTCTGCTGCTAGAGCGGAACTGCTGGGGCCATAAATCAGGCAAGATCCCCTTGTTTTCACTTTCTGAGGGTGTAAAAACTACATTTCCCCCATGAGCCCCAAGAGCTAGTTCTTATACTAGGATGACAGAAGATTTGTTTTTAAAGCTTTTGTAAACAGAGAAAACTCTTCTCAAAACTTCTGTCACAGTTACTAGAATGACCAGACAGCAAGGGATTGAAAACCAGAAATATATATATATATTTTTTCTGACTTATTTTTATACACCAGACTGTCAAAATTACATTATGATACTGTACAACATCACATGAATCCACTCAGTAGAACCACGTTGCTTTTAACATTTCAGAACTGCTTTCCATTTAATTTTCTCCTCTGCTAAGAATTTCCTAGCGGAGGATTAGATGTGTGTTTTTCTCATGGTGTTTAAGAGGGAAGAATTAAATAGTGTGAGATAAATGCAAGATTTGCTAACCATCATTTTTTTTCTCAGTGGGGCCACATTTGAGGTCCACTGGATTTAAAAGGAGCAGCTTGGTGGCTGTGATTTTTTTATGCTATATCCACACTTGGACAGAAATACAAAATAAAACACTCAGGAAAGCAGAAGGACATCTCAAATGTTCCAAATGATAACTTGTCCTGATCAACTGACAACTGAGATCTAACTGTGCATGAGAAATTCATGAGGTTGTTTTTCCTTTCTCAAGTAACAGTGATAGGACGAGAGAGGATGGCCTCAAGTTGCACCAGAGGAGGTTCAGGTTGGATATTAGGAAGAATTTCTCCTCAGCAAGAGCGGTGATGCAGTGGCACAGGCTGCCCAGGGAGGTGGTGCAGTCACCGTCCCTGAGGTGTTCAGGAGCCGTGTGGATGTGGCACTGAGGGACGTGGGCAGTGGGCGTGGGGGGGGTGGGCTGGTGGTTGGACTGGGGGATCTGAGAGTCTTTTCCAACCTTCATGATTTTATATGCAAATAAAAGTGTAAAAATAAACAAATACAAACATACATATACACACTCACAGGCCATACATATGGACCTACTACACAACACAAAGGCTACATAAAGATGTCAGATGCATCACAGTCCCTCATATACTTTACTTAAATAGTGACCATAGTCTAAAGACAGAAATACTGAGAAAGGACTCCTAGGTCACATCCTTCCATGATATCCATGTTTTGAGGGCTATGGTGATTCTGAAGAGGAGAATGTCAAAAGGTTAAGAAAACATAGAATCATAGAATGGCTTGGCCTGGAAGGGACCACAAGGATCATTGAAATCCAATCTCCCTGCAGCAGGCAGAGCCACCAACCTTCAGCTCAGGCTGCCCAGGGCCCCATCCAACCTGGCCTTGAACACCTCCAGGGCAGCCTCTCTGGGCAACCTGTACTAGCACCTCACCACTCCCTCTGTAACATGCTTTATTTCATTAGATATTTTAACCATACAAACTGTTCAGCTTGTCCTGGGACTGGAAGTGTGTTGCCTGTTGGTTCCCCTCTGAGTAATGGAGATCGGCAAATATGAAGCATGCTTGTTCTAGCAGCATAAAGGAATGAACTAGCAACATGGACTGCAAGCTACACAACACCTGTATTTGAAATGAAGTGTGTGCTTTTTAACAACCAATAACCCAATTCCTATACATGAATGTACTCACATAAGATATGCTCCATAACTGGAAATCTGTAAGATAGGCACTGCTGGCAGCTGTGCCTGTACGTTTCTGTGGGGTCCCTGGACTGCAATGCTGTGCCAAAGTCCCTGTGAGGCACAGGGCATGCAGTCAGGATCCATGCAGCCTGGCAGGGCTTGTTTGGGCAGCCTTCCCAGGCCTCATTTGGGTAAAACTTTCCTCTCAGGGCCCCAGTTCAGAACCACAAACAAACAAGAGCAGCAATAACAACAAAGCAGGGACTGGAAGCTGGTTTCATATTACCATTTTCGGGCACCTAAACCCGAGGTGTGACTTTCAAGACTCTGGCAACCATCCAAGTGAAATCTAAGGGGATTAAGTCTGCTTTAGGCTCAAGTGTTTCATCTCTTATGAAAAATCAGTGCTTAAACGGCCACCTGGGAAGTGACCTTTGGGCAGTCGCCTCATTTATTTAAATCTTGACCCGAATACCCAGTTGCTACGAGATAACCAGGATGATACACATTTCATTTATTTGCTTGCTAACGTTTCAGGATGTCAATGCAGCTCCCCGAACCACACCGAAGTGCCCGTGCCCACACGCAACCACCGTCCCTCCATGCTTCCCCAGCGAGGCCAGGAGAGGGCACATCTCCATAAGAATTCCGCTGCTGCCGAGAGGTGACGATGGGGATTTTCCTCTCTCCAAATCTCCGGATTTTTCAATAGTTTTTAATGGCTGCTCTTTAAGATTTGCATAAGCAAAGATCTGCATTATATTGGGCCAGTGGGGCTTTTCTGAAAGCAGGTGATGAGGAAAGAGCTTACAAAGCTTCATATGTGAGCAGGAATTAACAGCGCTTGGAAGCAGTTTGCAACTACATCAGCTCTTCCCGATTGCCACTGTCAGAAAAGATCGTTTCTTAAATCACCTCCTCCCCAGCCTCAATGAATATGGAGTGCTGGGTTGGCCTAGCCATGAAAGTCTGCAGACTTCCATTCATAATGCTGCTGTTAAATTTTAGGCTGCTTATTTTACCTATCCCGGTGCCTCATTAGCCTCCTCGAACAATTCAGCCCTTTAGACATGGTGAAAGCTGGGTTCCAGAGCTGGAGAGCCCAGGCTCAGGGATATAGCTTTGCAACCCTTTTTCTTTATTTGGATGCATCGTTTGACTGCAGTGTTAGTTAGACCCAAGGGCTTTCTATTCCACAGAAATGAGCCATTCCAAATAATCCTGGGGAAGATGATTGGGCCAGATTCCTTTCAGGACACTTTTTCTCAGCACAGCATTGTCCAGTCAGGTTTAAATTTTTAATTGTCTTTACTAGCTTTCTTGAATCTAAAAACTTCTGGGTTATTTAACAACAGAGAGTCCTCACCACCATGTTGAAGCTTCTGACTTAATGTCAGTTAATTAGCCAGAAGGAGAGCATAGGAATGCATGGGCAGCATGAGATTATCATCAGCACCCACTGCAAGAGCACCTGCTGCTATTCCAACCCCATCCTTGTACCTCATGGACATGCAGTGCTGCCACGTCACTGCTGATTAGAGTTTCAATGTTTCAGAGTCTGGGTCTGGTGCTTACTACCCCAAAGCAAGCAATCACCTCCTAGGAGTTTCCATCCTTCAGTGGCATCTTTACCACCAGACATGCAACATGTGAGCTTTATCTAGAGAAGACCCCAACTGAACAAGATTAATGTGTTCACAAAAGCCCTCTGCAGCATAATTGCAAGCAGGACTTGTAGCTGCTAGAAAAGTCCATGGAAGCCCTTCTCCCTCTCTGAATGCCAGTGGTGACAGAGTCCTGCAGTGGTGAGTGTGTTTACCATGCCTGGTGCTCCCCAGGGTATGGTTGAATTGTTTGGCTGCCAGGCACACTGCTGTCTCAGATTCAATTTACCTCTGACCAGAACCCCCAGATCCCTCTTCATGAAGCTCTGCAGCCCCTCACCCCCAGTCTGTACACACACCCAGAGTTGTCACATTCCGGGGCAGACTCCAGCACTTGCTCCTGTTCAACTCCTTGTGGTCAGTGACTGCCCAACCCTCCCATCTGTCAAGATCTCTCTGTAAGGCCTCTACTCTTGAGGGAGTCAACAGCTCCTCCCAATTTAGTGTTGTCCTCAAACTCAATAGATATTTGAGTCCTGTATCTAGACACCCTCTCTAGATCAAATCTTTCCCTTATAGATAGACCACTTGATCCTGTAGAGAAAGGTGTGATTTAAATGGCTTAGAGAACATTGCTGATTATGTTGGATTGCTCTCTAGACTTCTAAAATATCAAATAACAGCACAGAAACTAGTTAAAAGAAAAGAGGGGCTGCACATCTCCTGTTTCTGTCATTAGCAAAACTCACTCGGGGTCTTTTTCCAGTTGGACCCACAGAGTTGCCTCTGGGAGATGGCTGACATGGCAGCACATTGCCTGCACACACAGCTACTCCCTTCCACTGCAATGACTCGTGGGTGCCATGGTGACATCTGAACATCTCCCAGAGGAACCCCTGACAGCTCTGTAGGATTTCGCTTGCCAACTGGTAGGGCAAAGAGCGGCTCCTCACAGAGATGGCTGTGAGTGCAAACTTAGAGCAAATAGTCCTGGAAATAAGATGTTTGAATAACAGACCCCTTCAGTTGTCATACCCTTTCATCCATTCTTTTGTTCGTTCATTCATTTAACGGTTCTGGAAATAAACTGCCTGAATAATAAACCTGTTCAGTTGTCATGTCCTTTCATTCATTCATTCATTCATTCATTCATTCATTCATTCATTCATTCAGTGGTAAAATCTCATCTGAATTTGTGTTTCTTTTCTCAAAAGGCAGAAGAAACAACGGTTCTTGCATCAATTTAATGATTTTCTGTGACAATCAAGCTCTGGATTCTTAGCTGGAGAGGATAACAGACTGGTTGATGTTTTCATGCTGCATGCACTGAGAATGCTCATCTTAATGATGTCTTCTGAGAGAAAATTAGGAGAGACTAATTAAATAACAGCATTTTAATTATTGAAGACTCAGAGAATGTCACCTTCTTAGTAGGATGACTGCTCACGAAGTATCTCTCTACATTCTCAGGCAGTAATAACCCAACTTAATTTCTGAGCTAATGCTTCCCAAGTTTGTAAGAAACCATGTGCCTTGGAGAGGTCGTTCCTTAAAAATCAGACAGCGGTGTTCAGAAGTTTTGAAAAGATAACTATTTAGCTTTTCTTGTTATATAAAGGTTACAATGGATATCACTTTGAGAAGTGTTTTAAATAGCAAAACCTCATTTCTTTAACACCCTGAGCACTATGCGTTGTACCAAGAGGGCAGTTCAAGCAGTCGCTGAAGACAGCATACGGCAGCACTGCCACAGAGAGACTTGTCCTGTTCCCTTTTTCCCTCCTTGTGCCAGACCAGAATTTTGCACTGCCATGTAGTGAGCAGGAAAGCTGAAAGCTGCCCAGACTTTTGGGGCTTAGTTTTAGAGCAGATCTGCTCTCATATCAGGTTCACCACTGTATCACTACTTCCTCGGTGACCCACTGCTTGGCAAGAGAAGATCTGAGCAAAGGAGAAGGGCAATGCAGAGGTGAAACAGAGAGACATGGGACTGTCATGCTGTAAGGGCCACTGCCCTCACTTATACTAGACCCAGAGTGTGGAGCTCATTGAACACCACTGAACTTCCTTTGTGAATCTGCAATATTATGAGCAGAAACAAATACATAAGTACTTCAGTCCCTACATGGATTCTGGTGAAGCCCACTGTCCTCTTCTATGACTTCTGTCTTGCAAAAAAATCATACTTACTAGAGAAAAAAAGACAGTTTACATTACTAACTAGTAAGACCTGAGAAACCCTGTCCCTTATAGAAACCATTCTTCCTCCATATTTGAAGCTATTGAACTGTGAGTGAAGGGCAAAATCACTAAAGCATTAAATGGGTCATTAAAGCTCTCAGGATGTTCAGAAGCTCTTCAGAGGCTTGTGATCCCTCCAGTGGAGATGCCATCTGCCTTTATTTGTATTAACAATGTGGCTTTTAATAAGTGTGAATCTCACTCACTGTCTCTGTAGTGCATCTCTATCCTTGGCAGCTGCAGTTGTAGGGGAATCAGCCTGTCCATACAGGAACCATGCTTACTCACAGCAGCCATCCAAGAGCCTGGTTCCATTACAGCCAATGAGAATCTTTGCTGCTTGCAGGAAGTTTCAAGAATTGAGTGCAAATCTGATTTTTTCTTGGACTGCTGTTAAGATTATTTTCTCTAGAGGGTTTGTTGGAGCCTCCAGATAAACATGGAAGAGGGAACCCAGTCTTGTTCTTCATCCCCATCACTGGTGCTCTCTTCTGGTGAGAACTGTCTGGCAGAAGATGGTGATGGAGATTAACTCCCTATCAGGAAGGAACAAGAAGGCCATTTCCTTCCAGCATGTTCTCTGTTTGTTTGCCAAGTCTCAGTGCCAAGTCTCTTTCTGGAAGTGTAACCAGCAAAGGGTGGTTGCTTTATGGGGAGCCAATTCACCAGGCATGGAAACAGTACACGGAACAGCCTGTGGCACTGCCCCATCACACAGCTTTGAGCCTCTACAAGCTGCCAATTGAACATGTTTCACATGAAATTTGTAAGAACATGGGTATGATTTTTTTCCTAATGGAGATGGGCTTGCTTGTCTGCCTGTTGTCTCTGATTGTAGCAACCTTTTTTGGTGGACATTTCAGCCAAGACTGGCAAAGCAGCAAGAGTGTCCAGCTGAGGGCTGTAAGCATTGTGAAATCCAGCACTGTGGTGGGGAAGCAGTATATATTGTCCTACTGAGGGAAAGGGGGTGGAATTAAATCCCTGTACATTCTGGACTCAGAGCTTCAGAAGAACTACAGCACATGGCAGTGCTCATCTGGTATGTATGTTACAGAGGAGCTGGAGCTACTGCAAAGTTGGCAAAGGGAGTGATTATCAGTCATCACTTCAGAAGAAATCCTGTAGGTGCAGTGCTTGTTTGATTTTGTGATGGATGTCCTAACATCTAACTGATCACCTCAAGTAGTTGTGCTCCTCTTTCTCTCGGGGATGAAACATAACAAGACAACATGTTCTTTGGCACTTTGGTTTAAATTCCGCCCAGCTCTTTTTTTTCAGATGTTCAGGGACAGAGTATTTAGGCAGTTTTATGGCTCCAGAGCTGTTGTTCAGATTCAGCAGCCTGATAATAATGCTATCCTTTTGTCCCTTTGTCCTCCAGAGATTTTCATCAGTCTTGCAAAGATATTTGAAGCTTGGGAAATAAGACCTTGCTCGCACATGCCAGAGAGATTCTGTAAGACCAGCATGTTCTAAACAGAGGGGAAAGGCAGATCAAGTGAGCGCTGCTTTCTCCTGATAACATCAAGGAAAACTTGTGCAGTTTACTTTGGTGCAGTCAGTGCACTGTTTTTGATCCACAGTGATACTGTGGGCTGGGTGGGTGAGCTTTGAGTGCTTGTTGCCCCACCATCTGCCAAAAAATTGCCAGCAAGGGAGTGAATGACATTTTATTATACTAAAAGCTGCACCGATGCAATTTTGTACTGATCATAACTGATCCAGGTGCACAGATGAGTTAACAATTTCCTCATAGACAGAAACCATGTCACTTCCTACTAAAACAAGAAAGTATACCACAGGCATGGCTAACAGCAGAAATCTAGTTTTAACCTAAAATAACAAGCAAGGAGGTGAGCTGAGATCTGTTTCCAGGTGTATCATCAGGCAACTGTGTTGACTGGTCCAAATCACTCCTTGTTCCGTGCTTGGAAAGCACAGCTAAGAAATAGTTTTACACCATGAGGAAATGAGACCTTAGCTCTTGCATGCACATGGGATGATCTGGTGATGAACTCCCTGAGAAAATCAGTTTGCAGGTAACCTCAGATACTCACAGAGAACCGTGTTATCAACACAGGTGAAGCTACAGTGACTGAAAAGACATTTTCTATGCTTCTCCATTCAAGATTAAAGTGTTTTGTTTAGTACACCAGGTCATGGATCAATGTGGCAAGGTAGTTGAAAGGTTTTTGTAAATCAGGCTGGTTTAGCGACTGTATTTTCTGAGGTCACTTTGCCTTTCACACTAACGTAAGTTAGTCATTTTTTGCTAAACAAGTGAAACAGACTCACAAACTTCAGAAATTTCCTTTTAGCAAAAACACCTTCAGTTTTCTCACCAGGATTCCAGGTCTTGTGGCTGCTCAGCTTTTTGTAGCACAAACTGTCTCTCTTCACAAAGAGCAGTTATACACTCTCGAAAGTGGGGTAGGGGAAGGGTCACCACATTTCAAGTTTCATATCTGTCTTTCTGCAAAATGTTAGGTTCCTGTTAGCTGCAGCAGCTGGTTTAGTCAATGAACTAAATAAACAATATTCATCTGCAAAGAGTTAGAAGCCCCATCAAGCAGGCGAGAGTGAAGAGTAGTGCATTTAGTGCTGCTGTGTGAGCTTGAAGTGCTCAGCAGAGAGTATGGGAAAACTTCCCTGACCCTGTTGGTCCCTTTTGATTGAATAGAAGCTCTTGTTGTTTGTTTCCATTCATGTGGATACCAGCTGCTTCAAACATACAGCCTGCAGTTAACCTCAACTGGAAACAGCCATGCAGTGAGTGGGATGGCTCTTTATGTACAAAGATGGCAGAGAGCATCAAATAATGCTAATAAGGAGTGATGGCCATATTCCTTCATCTGGGATGAAATTCGGGGAGGAACCTGTCCATGCAGAGTAACTTGCTATGAGGTCTTTCAGGTGTTAATAACACCAGGCACATTTTCTCCTAAAAAGCCTAATACTACATTACTGATCATGAATTTCACAGAGAAAATGTCTAATTAACACTTTGACCTTTGGTATGATTGGTTGTTCCAACAAGGCCCATACCATCATGCATCCCCCCTGCAAATCTTCCCTGTTTTACCTGTTCTTGAGTTACTTATCTGTAAAGTAGGAGAAGAATTACACCTTTAGATATAAAAGTGCTTGGCTGCAAGTAGCACTGCAAAAAGCATTTGCATCCTATCCCTAACACAAAGACCACAGGTGAAGTAAGAATGCTGCAGAGTGGATGCTGTATGTTTGAACATGCTCCCATATCAGGATGGCTTCAGTGGAAAGATACCAACAGGGTAATCTTGTAGACAAAAGCTAACACTCACAAATGGTATCAACAAAGATGATGAACCCCCTCCTTCTGTTTTATCTTTAAACAGACCTTCTAATGTTAACAAGAGTGGTAGGAGGATAAGGCTAATCTTGGCAAGATCATCTCAAAGTAAAGCAAACTCATATCAGATAGCTTAGAATGAGATTTTGCTTTTAGCTAGTCCATATGACATGGCTATATTGAAGGAAGCAGCACATCTTTTAGCAATGAAGAAAACCACTTGTTAACTTCAACTGTCTCCATTCTACGTTTCTTAAAACCATATTGTTGTTCCCCATGACTGCTAATCCTTGTGACTCACACAAGGCTAATAGTTTTAGCACAATTTAAACAGAGCGTTTTTTCATCAAATTAATAAATTAAATCTAATAAACACCATTTATTTCCTGCAGAAGAAAACAAAACCGTTGTTGTTGTAGAAGTAGCACAACTATTTCTCAAATATTAAATTAAATGAAAAGGGATTATCTCATAGCCTTTTCTGAGTATTGTCATCACAGTATTCTACCCCCTGACCTTGACGTCTTGGATTGGGAACAGAATAAAGTCCCCATGATTCAAGTAGAAACATTTAGAGACCTACTACTTGCACTGCAATGAAGGTGCTTAGAGAGCTGGTGGAGATGATAGTCAAGCTGCTTTTCATCATCTATCACCATTCCTAATCAACCAGAGAGGAACCAGAGGACTGGAGATTTGCAATGTGACTCCCATCTACAAGAAACCTCATAAGGAGGATCCAGGGAACTACAGGCCTGTCAGCCTGACCTTGGGGGCAGGGAAGGTTACAGAGCAGATCGTCTTGAGGAAAATCATACAGTATGAATGGGACAGCTGAGGGATCAAGCCTAGCCAACATGGCTTCATGAGAGGCAGATCCTACTTGAGCAACCTGATCTCCTTCTATGATCGAGCGAAATGCCTGGTGGATGAGTGAAAGGCTGTTGAAGCAATCTACTTAGACTTCAGCAAAGCCTTCAACACTGTCTCCCACGGTATTCTGGAAAAACAGGCAGCCTGTGGCTTGGACAGATACACTCTTTACTGGTTGCAGAACAGGCTGAATGACTGAGACCAGAGAGTGGTGGTGAATGGAGTTAAATCCAGCTGGCAATTGATCATGAGTGGTGCCCCCAAGGACCACCAACCAAGGGGTTGTTATTGGGGCCTGTCCTGTTCCATATCTTTATTGATGACCTGGATGAGGGCATTGAGTGCACTCTCAGTAAGTTTGCAGATGCCACCAAGTTGGCAGGAAGTATCAATCTGCCTGGGTATAAGCAGGCCCTTCAGAGGGCTCTAGACAGGCTGGATAGTTGGGCTGAGGCCAGTGGGATGAAGTTCAACAAGACTAAATGCTGAGTCCTGCACTTTGGCCACAACAACCCCTAGGCAACACTACAGGCTTGGGGCAGAGTGGCTGGAAAACTGTGTATAGGAAACATATCTGGGGATATTGGTCAACACTCAGTTGAACATGAGCCAGCAGCGTGCCCAGGTGGCCAAGAGAGCTAATGGCATCCTGGCTTATATCAGAAACAGTGTTGCCAGCATGAGCAAGGAAATGATCATCCGTCCCTACTCAGCTCTGGTGAGGCCACACCTCTAGTACTGTGTTCAGTTTTGGGCCCCTCATTACAAGGAAGAGATTGAGGACCTGGTGTGTGTCCAGAGAAGGGCAATGTAGCTCATGAGGGGTGTGGAGCACAAGTCTTGTGAAGAGCAGCTGAGGGAGCTGGGATTGTTCAGTCTAGAGAAGAGGAGGCTCAAGGGAGACCTTATTGCTCTCTACAACCACCTGAAGAGTGAGGTGGGAGTTGGCCTCTTCTCCCATATAACTAGCAATAGGACTAGAGGGAATGGCCTCAAGCTGTACCAGGGGAGATTCAGGTAGGAAGTAAGGAAATACTTCTTCTCCAAGAGAGTGGTCAGAAGCTAGAACAGGCTGCCCAAGGAGGTGGTGGAGTTGCCAACACTGGAGGTATTCAAGAAACATTTAGATGTTGTAGTGAGGGACATGGTTTAGTGGGAAATATTGGTGATAGGTGGACAGTTGGACTGGATGATCTTAGAGGTCTTTTCCAACCTTGGTGATTCTATGATTCTATGAATTATAGACACCAAAATTAGTGAAAAGTAAAAATAGCCATCCCAGAGAAGAAATGAGAAACAAAGTAGGAACAAAAGTCAAACAGTTTTTTGTAGTATTTTTGTAAGAAGCAAGGTGATCTCAAGTGTGCAGCATTTCTGTGTATGAAACACTCTTGAGAAGTCAGTAGGACCAGCCTTGTAAGTAAACACTTGCCCATTTGGAGAAAATAACTGTCACTCTAGGTTGCCACAGAGTTACCCCAAAGGATAGCCCTTTTTTATTTTTTTTTATTAAATAAAAGAATAAAAATGATTTTATTCCAGAATGATGACATTACTCTGGAAATGCACTAATTCTTTTACAGGAGCACGTGCTCTACCATTACCATTTTTGCTAGTTTCTCCAGGTAGTATTTTCCACTGGTACCATGTTAGCTCAGGTATTTTATCAGTCAGTTCAGACAAGGGCAAGTTTTCCACCATAATTTTTTGGATTGCCTTCATCATGATGGAGACTTTTTTTCTTTTTTTTTCTTTTTTTTTTTTTTGTGAGGGGGAAGCGTGTCTGTGAATGTTTAGTATCCTTTTCCTTGCCTTACCTTGTTTTGCCTTGCCTTGTATTTCTTTGACTCGCCTTGCCTCATCTTGCTGCCTTCTCTTATTTTTCTCTTCTTTCTATTATTTCCAAACATTGATTGAAGGTACTTTTTTGTTTCCATTGTAATTTTTAAATATGCAAGCAGATTTGACTCTCTGTTCACATCTGATGTCTGCAGGCCTTGCAACAAGAGCTGAATGCATATGCTACTGCAGTGAGCTCCACCAGGCTAGGACAACTGGAACCTCATGGAGCATTTCCCACTTGCAAAAACTTCTTGCAAGAAAGACTTGGGCATACCAGGCTGCCTCGTACCTCTCTGGGATCCACCAGATGAATCATGGCTTCGTTGCCACCAGATTCAGTTCTGGTTTGGAGTACCAATCAAACTGAAGCTTGAAACAATCAGTGTGTAAACCACTGTAAAGATCCTCAGCCAGAAGTTTTGCAAAATAATATTTAATAATAAAATATAGGCATAATTCCAGTGACAATAAATGTGCCACATGCAAGTAGATGTAAATATGAGTCAGAAAATTTGTCTAATTAAATATCATCTTTAGCTTCTGCTATTAGTACAGGGTTCTACGAGTGTTCAGGTGTAATGCAGAAGTCCTCGTTAAATAATGATTTGAACAAATCACTAAGATAACAACAGTCATCCTGGGCACTTGAGTTCCATATCCGGGCATACATTTTTGAATTTTGCTACATGTTTATGCCAGCTGAGATCTTTTCTCATGTGTAGCAAATAAATCTATTGAAAAATAGAAAGTGTTTTGTGGACAAGTTCACCAGGAGGTGGGGGGTAAAGACCCTTTGCAACCTTAGCAAAAAATGAATCAAGAAAGTATTATGAACAGAAGGGTCACTGAGAGTCTACACAACTTGGCAAACCTTTCTACAGCATGATTTGTTTTGTTTCAGTTTATGCCTAAGGGCTGAAAATCAAACATGTCAAAGGTTCACCTGGTTCTTCAGCCTGGTGTTTTGTTTTGTTTTTCCGCAGAATCACTGAACATTAAGGGTCGGAAGGGACCTCTGTTTTTCAAAAGCTAAAAAGAAAAAGAAAAAGAAAAAAATAAGAAAGGAATAGTTGTTGGAAAATGCTATGTGAGCATGAATAAGCCCTTCCAGTCAAATACTTTTTTTCAGACATCTGAAGCTTTTCTCTTCAGGATAGTAGGTTGCCACGAGCATATAATTAAGGTTCCAGGTCTGTGACATTTTCCTGTATGCTGAAGGGGGTGAGTTCTTGAGGTTTCTTGAGAGATTTTTTCCCCAAACTGAGGTCAAACAGTTGACTAGTCATTCCTTTCCTTGTTCTATATATAGACCATACAAGAAGTAGGATATAGTAACATCATTTTGTGATTCACTCTGAGGAAAATATTCCATTTCTCTTTGGAGACAGCAGTCATTCATTTATGGTTTTTTTTGGGAAAATTTTATTTTCTCCCTATGTCTGATATTAAGAAATACAGTGCTGCATGAACATGGTCCATTAATTCAAATTAAAGACTTACCCAACCATAGTCGGCTTTCTAAGGGCACCCAAAATGACACATGCTTGAGAGCCATGCATCTGCTAGAGATCTAGCAGGGCTGTGTTAATGTCTTGGCCTTTCTGTAAGTGCCACTATGCCCAGGGTATGTAAATAAAAGAGCTCAGGAAGCCTCCATAAGGGATCCTTGTTCACAGGGTGCAGAAGATGCTGCTGAGCAGTCCAGTTGGAAAAGGAATTATGGTAGCTCACCCAGCTGAGCCCTAATATTTCTTTGACTACAAATGAAAGAGAGAGAGAAAAGAGACCACGAGAGTCCCCCTTCACATTTATATGGGATGAGGAGGAAATATTCCTCAAGTTTTGCTTCTGCTTTTAGGCTGTCAGCATCCCACCTTTTGAGATCTTTTTGCTGGAGTTGCTAGTCTCCAACTCTGCATGGCATTGCATGGGGGTTTTTCTTCTGGGAAGAATTATGGGGAGGAAAAAGTAGAAAAAACACTGATTTTAAAGACAGACAAGTTCTCCCAGGAACAAGTGGGCCTCGTGAAATCACAGGTGGGGCAGTGGCACAGGCTGCCCAGGGAAGTGGTAGAGTCACCATCTCTGGAGGTGTTCAAGAGCCGTGTGGATGTGGCACTGAGGGACGTGGGCAGTGGCCAGTGGGCATGGTGGGGGTGGGCTGATGCTTGGATTAGGTGACTCTAGTGGTCATTTCCAGTTTTTATGATTCAGTGGTTCTATGGTTCTATGTAAAAGTCTAAGAGCCTGCCATGATCACTGCTGACCGCTTTTCTTCTTCTGCTTAGGCATCCATGCCCATTCCAGAAATTCTGCTTCAGGTTTTCTGTCCCTGCAACTTAAGACACCTGGCTAATGACACCTATACTGCAGGCACATTTTATATAAGCTCAGAAACCCTCATTAGATCATCATGGTTCAGCATTTTCCTGTGGTAGCTGCCTGAAAATTGATATCCAGGCATCAGACTGGTAATTTCTAAAGTTAAAAAAATATTGGAGTAGAACTGCCTTTCAGATCCATCAATTTAAAATAATTATGGGTTCATGCAGTGGAGCACAGTGGATTGACTTGAGCAGTCATACTGGCTTGAACTTGTTGACTTGATCTTTTAATCAGACAACAAAGAACTTGTGTTGAAGTAGCTAGTCATTGTGCTTGTCAGGAAAAAATATTTCTCCCTTACAAATGGGTTTGTATTTGTCTGTGCAGAGCTTGATGGAGGATTTAAACAATTGCCTACTTGCAAGCTTGATCAGCATATTCATAAGAAAATTGGTTTCCATAAAATACCCAAACTAGCACCAAACAGCTACTAGTTATTCCAGTTAAAATGTCTATGACAACCTCAATGTCAAAAATAACATTATCAGCAAAATTGCCCTCTAAGGCTTAGAGAATTGTAGAGGTGTAAGAAGATTTAGAGCATACGTATGAATATGCAAAATACCTGTTCTTAGCCAGTTCTAATTTTTGGCTTACACTGCTGTAAAGAATATCCTGAGATGTACCCAGAGAAATCCACTATAACATCTGTCAGTAAGGCCTGATTGAACCTGCAGGCAGCCTCATGATGAATCTTTTTCAGTCCTGCTGAAAAATGCATGCAAGAGTTAACTCTGGAACACAGAAACAAAAACTGTGACCTGACTATTTACCTATTCATCATTTTAGTGGAAGCGTAAAATGTACAGAATCATTCTGGATGTATTCTTATGCCTTCACAATCAGAAAATCTTTATCTCATTGCCAGGCTAGTTCCCCTGTGTGGCTATTTTCCATACAATATTCAGCAGTGCTCAGAATATGAAGCATGATGTGGGAGCACTCAATTAATGCAATTAAGTAAGACACAATCATGTTTCACGCTAATCATTTCCACGATCCAACAAAAGCCTGCCCCATTTTTAATTTATCTGGAGCTGCCACTGAGTTTCCAGTCTGCTGCACCAGAGCCATCACAGATTTAGGTCAGACTTGCCATGTCCTCTTCTGCCTGAAACAAGCTGTTTTCTTCCCTAGTGGGTAGATCTCACTCCCTCTCCCACTGCCAGGCCTTGGCCTGCATCCTGCAACTCTGCCTGCTGACTGGTGGCTTTAGGGCTGAAGAGAACTCCTGCTCCATCACCACTGGTGCTGAGGTTGGTCTGCTATGTAAGGGACTTCAGCACTGGGGCCAACATGATGCCTTGGGTGAAGAAATGAGGAAGTTACCTCATGGTGCATTGGTGGCATAGCTGGTCCCCAGCAACCACACTCTGCTTGGATAAAGCACTCTTTAAATCGCTAAGTTGTCCTATATCTGATCCATTAATTCCCATGTATAATACATCATACTCAGAGGCATCTGTTTCCCATGATAGAGTGCTATTAAGACAGATTTTCCTCACCTGTTGTGTAATATTAAATTAAAACATAGTGTCATGAAGCGCGTGGATGGCCCAAAACTGGTGCTGGCTCCAATTTCCTAGCACCACATCTACATAAAAGCTACATCAGTGAGATGAAGGCTTTGAAAATCCGTTAAGCCCAGATACAATATTGAGGAGCTCCAAAACCTAGCTGAGACATGTAGCTATACAGATCACTGGACATACCTCTCATATGGCTGGGGAACTTTACAAATCACCTTGAAATTCCTTAAGGCAACTTTTGTGGTGGGAATCCTTCCTCATGTGACCCTTTTCTTGTTTCTGACTTGTTTATGCTCCTGAGCAGCAAGTATCATGACTATTTTTGGTTATAACAAGTGCTTAAACAGGCTAGAAAGCAGGACATCTGAACTGCAGTTTTTTTTCTTCTGTTGGTTTTGACCCCAAACTAAACAAAATTCATAAATATTTTCAATTTTCCACAAGCTGCAGAATTCCAAGAAAGTCTAATTTGAAAACAATCATTACGAAAAAGTCTGTCTAGAGTATCACAGTCCTGTGAGATGGAATTTAATCCTAAGGCACCAGGTGTTTTTCAGAAAACACAGGAGAATCCCAGCTCAGATGGATCCCAGAGGTGTGAAGGCTTGCAGCTGTGTTCCAGGCAGCACTGCAGAAGTCATGATCTTCCTGGAAGTCACTGTGGACTTTGTGACCACAAGCCCACAAGGACAGCAGCTCCAGGGCAATGTGCCATGGATCTAACCTGCGTTCTTTCCTATGTTCTGTGCACTGAGCTGGATAATAAGGTCACTGAACCTGCTAGTTTCAGACAAAGTGTTCCTTGTTCAGTGAGTCAGTAACATCAGACCGTCTCCATTTCAAGTTTGTGTTGGTGAGCTGAGCAGCTCTGTGCATCTGCACGTGTTGGGAAAGGTGATCATAGAATCATTAAGGTTGGAGAAGACCTCTAAGATCACCTATCATCCCAAGCTCACCATGTCCACTGACCATGTCCCTCAGTGCCACATCCACACAGCTCTTGAACATCTCCAGGGATGGTGACTCCACCACCTCCCTGGGCAGAATTTTCTGGAGTCCAAAAGGAAAAAGAATGAAAACAAAGAGGGATAGGAGACTGGGGAAAGTCCAAAGTTCAATAATGAGCCAATCTGACAGAATCTGTGGAATGATTGACTTGCTACACTTATCCTATTTATTCTGACATGACATGACATGAGAAGAAACACTGAGATTTTTCTTTGGCCAGTACTGCTACAGACAGTTCCTCACCTTCAGCTTTTGGGCAGTTGTACTGAGGCCTATAGGAACATGTATCTGGGGAAAAAAATCACATCAGCTGAATCATTCAGAGCAGATGAATAAATAAATGATAAGGCTTCGCAGTCTTCTTTGCAACATTTTGAATATTGCAGCATTGGCTGTAATGGATGGATGCACTGGATGCAGCATAAGTCCTAACTGACTAGTGGTTACAAACACATCCTTAGGAGATGCTTTAATAGCATGCCTTGTAGCAGATATCCATTTATAGAGCACCAAACAGGATGAAAAGTGCTGTGGGTTATTACTGTCCCTGAATACCCTCTCATACAGGACATTTGAATCATTACTGCAGTGGCAAGAGCAAAGGCAAGTCTAGCACAAGCATTAGAAGAAGGCACACATTGTAAATGTGAAAGTTGACTGTTTCTTTGCCAAAAAAGCTTTTCCAGAATTTTTTTTTTTACTTCACAAAATTCTACACAGGCATACATATGTATACTAAAGTCTATGTAGGAATTTGTGCATGTGTGTGCGCACAAGCCTCTATTACTGCAGTCCTATGCTTAAATCTCTATGGCCCTATAAAATCCCAATTACTAATGTGTCTAAAATAAAACATGAATGTATATTTATAACGATGTGTAATATTTTATATAACACTTGAGAACAGATGTCCAGGGAGCTGCAAAATTTTAATTAAGTTTTTTCATTGCTTTTCCTAAGAAGCCAAATCAAAGTCCCATTGAAAGACAGGAGTTAGACTGATTAAAAATAAAACAAACCCCCACCCCCTGCCACCCCAACACACAGCAACAAACATTTACATGTATTTTATACTTCACTCTGTAAAGGACATCTGTGGCTCATCTAGTGTAAAACAATCCAAGACTATCTGGTCTTTTCTGATGTACGTTTCTCTAACGATCATAGAATCATAGAATGACAGAATGACTTGGGTTCGAAGAGACTTCAAAGTTCATCTAATTCGTCATGTTAATCATATTCAGGGTAGTGTGAAAAAACCTTGAGCTACCTGAATTTCTTCTAGTCTTTATTACTGGGTTTATAAGTGCTTTATAAAGAGATGTTTTGACAGAGAAAGCTACCTCAGGTAGTTGTGTGCTGCTGAAGGTACCTGTGCTGGGCTGGAAATCCACAGTCTCAGGGTACTGCCAACTGGAAGATTAAGGCCACATTCCAGGCAGAGATACAAAACCAGCCTGTAAAGACTGACCGAACACGCTCTGAAGTGTCATATGTGGGTGCTGGTAGAGTGTGGCTCTGATACCATAGAACTCGGCATGGCTTGGTTGCCCAGTGCTAAAGGCAGGATCTCAAGCCTCCTGAGATGCTGTTTCTGTACTCTTCTGGAGCTGGTTTAAAGCAGGACTAGAAAACACAAACATAAGTGCAAAAATATGTTTGACCTCTGGGTTGAGACATTCGTGTCTCTCAGCTATTATAATTCTGCTGGCTGAGGATATCATTAATTTATTAAATTCAAGCCACCTCTGCACACAAGAAAGTCTCATTTTCTGTTTGCAGAGAGGGAACCAAAGGAAAAAGTTCAGGTAGCTGTCCACCATCCATCTCAGAGAATGAGCCCAAGAGGGCTGGACATGGTCTAGTGCTTTCACCATAGTGCCAGCTTTTTGCTGCCTAAGATAGGACACAGGAGGCTCTTCTTGTATCTGAAGAAGGAAATCTTCCTGAGTTCAAAGGTCTAAGCCTGCTGCAGGCTGAGGTAGAAGTGAAGACAAGAGGCCAGACTGAGACAGGGAGTGACTTGAAGGGACACTTCTCTATTGCAGTATTCAGTTGTGGAGGGACATTGCCTTTACCTACTGGAATGTCTGGCTGCCCAGAGAAGCTGTGGTGCCCCATCCCTGGAGGCGCTCAAGGCCAGTTTGGATGGGGCCCTGGGCAGCCTGAGCTGGTAGGGGGCAGCCCTGCCCATGGCAGGGGTTGGAGAGGCATGGGCTTGGAGGTCCCTTCCACCCCAAGCTGTTCTGTGATTTTATGATTACCCCCATGGGACTGACACTGAAGAAAAGATGCAGCTTTCCATGTAAACATAGGTGTTGCCTCACTATCGTAAGTGGCTTAATTAGAGCCTGTTTCTAAATAGGTTTGGAATTACTGGTCATTCTAAGCTACTTCTAAAGCAGCAATGTGTTAAAATATTCTGCTTGATTCATTCAGTATCTCAAAGGCAACTTCACAGAAAAAAATGCTGTGAAATCAGTAGTAAGATGTTCACTCTTGATTCTAATTACTCTCAGTGGTTATATTTAAGCATTATTAGACATGATTAAATGCATGATCAGTAGACAGGCCTGTTTTTGTATAGGCGCTTAATATTCAGGAAAAGCCGCCGTGATGTGTACTTCAAAACATGAGTAATGTGATGGAAATCTATTAACAGGTGAAAAAACACTCTGCATGAAACACTCTCTGAAAAGGGCAGTCAGTTCTTCTTTAGGATCTTACTCATCAAACAACAAAAGAAAACCCACACAGATGAAGGCTGAACTATTCATTTGGAAGTTTTTAATTTCTTTCCCCAAAAGAAGCAGAAGAATGTTTTAAAAATACATACTAAGTTATCAGTGACACTTCTTTGGCCTAAAACATTTGTTTGGGGGTTGGAACCAGATGATCTTTAAGGTTCCTTCCAACCTGAGCCATTCTACAACTCTCATTCTATGTGTCTACAATTCTACAGTGTCCCCCTGCTCCCTGTGAGGAGCTGCAAACCACCATGAGGCTTTCCCTGAGCTCCTCTGCTCTGCTCTGGACACACCGAAGGGCCTCAGCTGCTCGTCATACGTCTTGTCCTCCAGACTCTTCACTATTTCGTAGCCCTCATTTGGATGCTCTCTAACAGTTTTATGTCCTTTTTTGCACTGTGGTGCCCCAAACTGCAGACAGTACTCAACATGAGGCTGCACCAGTGCAATATAGAGTGCGATAGTCACTTCCCCTAACAACTAAGCATGTGGAAGTTTTAAGTGCTAACTACATACGTCTGCACAAACATGTGAGCATGGATTTACTAAGATGTCTGAGGCACTGTAAGATTATGAAGATATGCCATAGGAGATGCCCCTCAAGGCCCTGGCTGACTCTGTCCTGTCTCAAGGTCTCTGAAAGCCAGCAAAGAGACATCCTTGAGCAAACCACAATGCCTCAAGGAAATGGGCATCTTTCTCCTACAGTACAACCAGTGCTGCAGCTTCACCTCCCGGGTCTGCAGTGCCTTAACAGCTCCCATGTGTCCTGGGAGAGTGTCCATGGTGTGGTCCTTTTCAGAGGATAAAGATACAGAACAGTCCTGCACTACACAGTAGCCAGGAGTTTGAATGCAGAGGTGACGGTCTGCATAATCTCGTGCAAAGCAATCTTTTCCGTGGACTATGATTAGATCCAGTGACATATCAAAAATGAGTGACATCAGATATCATGAGGACTGTGACAGAAATAGCAACATCACATCCACAGTGACCAGATGTGCCTGTGATGAATATACATGGCTTTGCCTAGTTATCACCGCAGGCTTTGGAGGAATCATTGCTGCTGGCATGTGTTTGATGTTTATGGAGAGAGAGGCTTGTAATTTCTCTGGCAGAAACAGGCCACATTCACTCAGAGGGAAAAAAAAGTAGCATTTTCCCATGCCTGGAAATGTGGAAAAGAAAAATGACTTCAACTGGACCTGCATACAAGCCAGCATCCATCGAGTGTTATCCTAAGGGGAATGCTGGGTGACCTATGGTAAAACCCCTGCTTGCCCATTTGATAATCTTTGTACTCATATCTCTTGGTCTGCCCCTTGTGAGCAGAGGCACCAGGACACATGCTCCGTATTTGCATGGCTATGACATCTCAAGTGCACGACACTTAACAACAACAGCAAAAAATTGGTGGCAGATGGTCTAAAAGGACAAAGCTGAATTTGAGGATTAACCAGACCATAATAAAAGCTGTCATTACAAGTTGTCATCATTGGCGAGTTATATATTAGCTCTAAACAAACAGTGTTCCCTTCAGATACCAAATGTCAAATGTTTTAATATGTAGAAGTCAGGTCTTCCACTTCCAGCTGCTCTCATTTCATCCTGCCAGCTGTACTGTCTCATCTTCTAAGACCTGCCAAAGAGCCGAACATTAACATACCTTATTATGCATGCTATTTTGCCAAAAGGGGCCAGATGAGGCCAAATTGTTCTGATAATAAGCCCTGCTGTCATTAAATACTATTATGCATGCTACTGTTGATCCTGAAACCTTTGCAGAATATTAATGAGGCCATCCTTGGTATTTGCTGAAAGTGTTGTGGAGTAAATGAATTCAGCGCTCACTAGATTTGTCCAGAGAGAACCTGTGCTATATGTAACTCAGAAAAAAATTAGGTGGCTGCGTGCAAAAGATTTCCATTTCTTGGAAGAGTACTTTCTCCTTTAAAAACAAAACAGCTAAAATGCTAATGGTTTGCGGTTTGAAGTTGACTCATTAGCAGCAAAGAAAGGGAGGATAAAGGAAGGTAGTGCCACTGGATGATCTGAATGTTACATCTCCTTTTTGAAAACCTTTTATCCTGGTCAATTTTAAATGAAAATGTCATTGTGAATTCAGAAGCTGAAAATGTCAATACGAAAATAGAAGCTGAAACATTTGAACTTCTCTGAATGTTGGGGGGGGGGGGGGGGGGGGGGGGGGGGGGGGGGGGGGGGG
>NW_024962262.1:74769862-74875608 GCF_019238085.1 Lagopus leucura
CCTTTTTACTGAAGTGCTGTATGGGATTTTGACCTGGAGTTGTGAACATTTTTGGTTAACTCACAACTGGATTTTCCAGTGATTTTATTACTTGGAAAAAAAAAAAAATCACCTGCTCTATGCAATCCAACTTCTATGGGGTGAATACTGTACATTTTTCTGGAAGTTCTGAAGTTCCTTTCACCCAAAGTTTCAGGTGCAATTGGAATCATTTTATGTGTTTTCTATAGAAATTCAATTGTTTTTTCTTTTTCTTATCCATCTTCTGCAAGTCTTTGGACAGTTTTTATATAGCAAGATTTCAGTACAACAGTAACACATAAAAACAGTGGGGAAAAGTGCCATAAAGTCTCCGTTGCAACTTGACCATAAAATCAAGCTTTACATCTGCTATGGGTGGCCTCTTCTCAGCTATTTAAAGGTTAAAGCCTTGTGTGCTGTGATTAATTAGTCAGAATCTCAGCCAGCTGCACACCCTTTGACAGAGATCAGGGAAAGCCTGGACAGAAAGTTATTGTGGTCATTTTTTTGGCTATGCCTCAGAAAGGGAGTATAAAAGAACACTCAAAAGGGAAATATTTTCAGCCCTTAACATCTGTCTGGGAAGAGATTGCACGTTTGCCAAAAAGACTGTCTCTGCCTCTGGAGGTGCAAAATCTTGTTATTATAAGAATAAAAGGGGAAAGAAAGATAGAGATTCTTAAAGAGAGCCTTCCCATCTGGGTGCTCTGCCTCGCAAGCATCATGAGGTTTTGCTGTGGCCCTGCAGGGATGCAGGAGCTGCAGGGAGGCAGGGGCTTTGCAGGGAAGCTGCTGGGCACAGTGTGCTGCTATACAATGTTCTCAATGGCTGCAGAACCCACAGCACAGCCTCATGCTGGTAGTGTCTCATTGGAGTTGGTCCACAGCTTCTTGCACAGGGCAGCCTTCTTTTCTATTTATTCCCGTATTCCCACTATGAGAGTGTTCAGGCACTGGAATGGGCTGCCTGGAGAGGTGGTGGAGTCATCGACCCTGGAGGTGTTCAAGGAACATTTGGATGTTGTGTTGGGGGACATGGGTTAGTGAGAGCTATTGGTGACAGGTGGATGGTTGGACTGGGTGATCCTGTGGGTCTTTTCCAACCTTGGTGATTCTGTGTGTGATTTTTTCTCCCTTTCTTTTTATTTACTATTTGGACAACAGTTGGTTTTGGTGCATGTGGTTCAGATTTGTTGCGTCTCAGTACTTGAGCAGCCACCACTCTGGAGTCTTATTTAACATGTTTTCCCTGACCCTTTTGTCAAGCTGTCACTGTAGGTAATTTATTTCACTTTGTGCAAGGGCCACCTGTCCTGGAAGTTGTGCAGCTTTCAGCCTGCCACAGTGTGATGTCTGCAGCTGTTCTGGACGGTGCTATTGACCTAATGTACAGAATTGAGTAAATCACATTATCTCTCTGCAATTCACAATTTCCTTTTAATACAAGGGTGCAGTGAGTGGGAGAAAACGCTCAGACATACAGAATGGAGCCAAGAAGGGGCTTCTGTGAGTCTCTGACACTGCATCACTCCCTCCTGCCATGGTGCTGGCATTCCACAAGGCCCTGCAAACATCTGCTTGCCATTGCTCTGCTTTGGCAGTGCTGAGGGTCTTAATCATACTTTGCTGCAAGTCTTTCCACATGTGTGTTTGTATGTTCAGCGTAAGTGTGGTTAGTCATGGGTGTCTACCCATGACATGTGGACTCAGCAGTTGAAGGCAGTGTGAGGGCAGAAGGGTGGAGAGGAAGGTTTATGAGCCAGACATGTGAGAAGAAGCTTTAAAGTACACATCTGTACTCTGTGCAGCGGTACATATATTCAATAGGGTCTCACCAACACGTTCTGCAGCCTATCCAAAAGGAGATTAAGGTATTTGTGAGAGCAACAGTTTATTCCTTATCTGCTGGTGAACATGGAAGAGGCTGAACCAACAAACAGAGAGAAGGAGGAGGGAGAAGGGAAGCAGGAAGCAGATAACAGGACTACAGATCTATCTTGGGGGAAGCTGCTGTAGAACAGATCCATTATTGGTGCAGCAGTGTCTGGGGCTGGGAAATAGACCCAAAGTTCAGACAAGTTTTGAGTGTCCGGAGTAACTGCAGTAGCCCTGGATGCTGGAGAATTGGTCCTGGAGCATGTGCAGAGAAGGACAATGAATCTGATGAAGGGTTTGGAGCACAAGTCTGGTGGGGAGCAGCTGAGGGAACTGAAACCGTTCCCTGAGACTCAGGGGAGACCTCATCACTCTCTACAAACACCTGAAAGGAGGTTCAGCAAGGTGGGTATTAGCCTCTTCTCCCAGGTAACAGTGATGAGATGGAATGGCCTCAAGTTTTGAATGGCCAGGGGAAGTTCAGGTTGGATATTAGGAATAATTTCTTCTGAGCAAGAGCAGTGCTGCAGTGGCACAGGCTGCCCAGGGAGGTGGTGCAGTCACCGTCCCTGAGGTGTTCAGGAGCCGTGTGGATGTGGCACTGAGGGACGTGGGCAGTGCGCGTGGGGGGGTGGGCTGGTGGTTGGACTGGGGGATCTTTTTTTTGGAGGTCTTTTCCTAACTTAGCAATTCTGTGGTTCTGTGATCTGACTGATTATATTTTCAACTCTTTCATAATGCCTTGGATTGTGGTGTAGGTATTGCAGCCATATCATGAGATGCTTACTTTTATATGCACAAGAAATGAGCTGTTGCTCATGTAATATGCAAAAATTGCTATTTTGGTCTAGATATTTAATTCCCATCAACAGTTTCAGCTGAAAAGGTTGAAAATATAATCTTGTTTCCAATCAGCTATGAAGCTTTTAAAAAATTGAAACTGACATCACTTTGGTTGACATTTGAAGTTTTGGTTAAAGACAGCATTTTCATCACCATGTTTGGGAAAAAATATGTTTTTCAATCAACCTTTTTTTTTTTTTTTGTATGCCAGTGAGACTGGCAGGACTTTTTTTTTATTCCTCAATAGTTAATAAAATTGAAAAGAGTACTCAACAACCTAAAAGCAGTTAGAATGAGTTGCTTACTGCGTCTGTGTTTGTAACAATGACAAAACACCTATTTTATTGAAAGCTTTTAAAACTTCATCCTTTGGATTCTATGACCTTCAACATATTTTTATAATTCAGGCCCTGAGCCAAGGCCATCCAGAGGAAGCTGGAGAAATTCTCTTGATTTATTTCAAATTTAGACAGAAAGACCAGATCAGACTTTCTTTCTGAGACGACAGTGTTGCACATACTCAGATGTCAGCATGTTTTGTGAGCGACTTCAGGAACATTTTGCAGAAAATTTAAGGGTAAGAATTTTGCTTCAGTTGTTTTGCTATTCTGCAATTTAAAACAATCCCGCCGCAACCAGGTACCTGTATGTGTTCAACAGACAAATGGTTATAGATGAATACACACCTTACCAACACAAAGGACATCCCCCAGCTGTTGCAGTATCTATGCCCTGGCTTTCAGAAAAAAAAGGTAACTTCTTAGGTAACATTTTCTTAGGAAACAAAATAAACACAGAGCATATGCCTAAATCAGAGGCAGATAAGAGAGCCAAGGTATTTTTAGACTGTCTGGATTTGCAGCACAAGTAAGGGAATGACTTTAATTAGCTATAGCCAAGCTTCAGCCATTCTTTCTGTGGTTGACTTCAGCTGTATATCTCACATCTTTGAAAGCTCTTCTCAATTGCACACAGGCAGCTTTGTTTATAGCAAAGGCAAGGATCAAATGGTTTCCATTCTAGGGGGAAGGGAGAGCTAAGGAAGGCATTTTCTTCTCAGTGATCCTTGCCTACAGAGGAAGCTTTATAACTTCACAAGAGAGAGTACAATATGCTCAGCATATGTCAGTCTTTCCTCCCAGTAAGAGATGAATCACCTGTTTTCTCTCGAAGGAAGATGTTTAAATCATCTCTGTTCGTTAGGAATAGGGAGCAGCTTCCTTATTATAATGCATATTAGTAATAATCTAAGCAAGAATAGCAGCATGTGCAGTTGATGCTTCATATTGGCTATGGATGCTCACAGACGGTATCTTGAGGGAAGGCCTTTTCTTAATGAATAACACAGAGTGTTGTATTTGAAGCTCCAGAAGCTCAAGGTCCACGTAGGAAGCCTGTTTCCTTCTACATGGGGCCATGCTTCCCCCAAAGGCCCTAACAATGTGGCAGACTCTGGAAGAGGACCTATGTCACCTCAAAGAATCTCTCTGGCTCGTAAGTGCATGAAATTCGGGACTGGAGAAGAGTAAGGCAGCACATCTTTCTATGGAAAAGGGCTTTGATAACCACCTACAGCAAAGCACATGTGTATGGACACCAGTTCACAAGTGTTCAAGAAGACTTTTCTTTACAGTATAATATAGCAACATTTTGTGGTTTTAAGTCCTTGCTAAAAGCCAAGCTTCTGTCAGAAACTCCCCAGAATAAGTGCAGTTTGCAAATTGGGCTGTCAAGTTAAAGGAAGCAGAGCTGTGTAACCTCAGAAGGGCTCAAGAGGCTCCACTGTAAATGTGATATTTGCAATTATTATGGTGATAACAATATCCACCAACTCAGGGGGGACTTAGTGGTGCTGGGAACTTCACAAATAGGGAGTAAGAAGATGGTCCTTGTCGTAGAATTTGCAAGCTGGGTAAGACAAGACAGCAAAGGACAGAAAGAGTCCAAGAAACTGTAATAACATGTCAACCAGAAGTGATTTGCCTGTTGGATAGTATGAACCATCAGGTAACTCGTAGATTCCAAAAAACTGAAAATATTTTGGAAGACTGCATACATAATTTTGTGATGGAGATAGGAATCCTTTAAGCTCATCTTGCGGTTGTCTTGAAGCAATCTCTTTTAAAATTTTCATACAAAGGGAAAAAGAAGTCTTCTGTTGTGTGGCAGGAGCAGAAAGAAGTGCTACTTTGAAAAGGCCAAATAGTTTATCTGTTTATACAATTCACCTTTCTCAGCATATGAATTAGTCAGTCACGTGGGAGTAGATGTCCCATTTGTGCAGACAGTCATGATTGAGCACAGGTTTGTCATTCATTTTTTAGCACAAGTTTGTCATTCATTTTTGTATGAACAAGAAATAAAAGTATCTTGTATACTCAGTCTCACTTTTGTTCTGATCATGGGGCAGGGCAAGAAGTGGGGAGCTCAGTGCAAAAGAGAAATTGCTGCTCTGAACTTGGATTGAACTGAAATGGTTCAACAAACGAAAATTAGTAAAGTATCCTGGGAGTTCAAATATGTAAAGGATTTATCTGAGTAGCAAGTGGTCAGAGCAAGCTTTAAAGAAGGACCTTTGACTTCTTTAAATTTGTGATTTTAAGTGCCTCTTATTGTCTCTAATCCTCTGCTTTCTGGAAGCAGAGATGTTTTGCTGGGAAGAAGCACATCTTGCCCATCCTGTTTAATGTATATGTCCCTAAAACACTGTGAAGAGCCACCCCTGGAAGAGTCATGCAGTAGAGAGCCTGTATGCGTGTACATGTGGCTGTCCTGCTACACCATTTCTTTTGCCAGGACTTTGAACAAGTGAGCCCTCGGCTCCTTCCTTCAGAAATGATTATCTGCCCATCCCAATGGCAGCTTGACCCTTGTTGGGGCTCATGTGCTGGCAAGGCAGAGGGAGGGTGAAGGAACTGTTTCTATTGCCTGTGCTCAAAGCATGGCTAACCTCCCAATGGATACTTCACCCCTTTCTGAAACATGAGTGTAGGACAGTTGTGATCACACTACTTTAGTACAGTAAAAGCGTACACATTTGCCTTGACAGCTTTTCTGTTGTTTATCTGATGGCTGATTATTCAATGCCATCATTGCCCTGAATGACTTTGCAATGGATATCCTTAAAATATTTCACTATTCATAGGGAAAAAAAGAAAAAAAAAGGGAGAGAAAGACACTGCTGGTCAATGAAATCCTTTGAATCAAGCTTCTACAGACATATTTATAATCATCTGTAGCACATACAGCTCATGTCAGCAACTTCTTATAGTATCTACTAATCATTTTAATCCTTTGCAAAATATGCAAGGGAGTATCATGTACATAATGCATGCCCTAGACTGTTGAAGCTTTAGGAATAGTGTTTCAATAGCTTTAAGATGTTAGGAAATCGATTTCCTATGAAGAGAGGAAAATCAATATTTCCCCTGAACTCCATCGCGTATCTCTGCTTGTCAATGAAATGCTCCCCATAGTGCCTTGGCCTCAATATTGTAGGTGGTAAGTTTATTGCAGCACCTTGAATCCTGTTTAAAGTTCCACACTGGATATAGAAATGTTCCTCACTGATTTATGTAAAGTAAACATTCCAACTTGTGTCAGAATAATTTGGAGGATTATTCTCGTTTTAAAAATATTTCTTTTCCAAGTTGAAAAGTTTAATAGTAGCCCCAAGCACAACAGTTGTGGAAACGCTTGAGGCTAAAACTGTACTGCCTTTGGATCACGGATAACACATTTTATACACATGATGTTTTCCTTTCACTGAGTTTGAGAGTTAAGGTTATGCAAGTCTATTTTGGAATTAAATACAACATTTTCCTTTTACAGTCTGACAGTTTATGGACATTTCGGTAAATGCATAAGCAGTCTGTCAGATTAATGCCTTTATTATCAGCCTGAATGCTTTGCGTTTGAAAAGTAACCTGCCTGAAAGAGACAAAAGAGTCTCATTCAGTGAGGTCTGTCTGGTTGCTGGTCTTTTTCAGTGAGAAGACAACCTCATCCCTCTGACTTGCATTTGTTCCCTCAGTAAGGCAGACCCCAGTGTTATGGTTCTGTGTGCTTCCAGGCATACAATGGCTGTCCTGTTTGCCTAGAGAGGTGCCACTCTGTACACTTCCTATTTCTGCTTTGTGAAGTGCTGCAGCACAGAGATTGGTAAATCCCAGTTTTTGTGAAATTTGGAGCAGCAATAAGTCTTGAGATGCATGCTGTTTTGTTTGGGATCACATCTCGTCTGGTGGCACCTCATCTGCCCTTCCAAAGAAGGGCAATGAAGCTGTGAGGAATCTGGAGCACAAGGCTGATGAGAGTAGATGAGGGAACTGGGATTGTTCAGCCTGGAGAAGAGATTTAGGGGAGACCTCATTGCTCTCTACAAACACATGAAAGGAGATTGTGGTGAGATGGAGGTTGGCATTTTCTCCTGGGTAACAGTGATAGGACGAGAGGGAATGGCCTCAAGTTGCACCAGGGGAGGTTCAGCCTGAGTATTTAGAACAATTTCTTTTCAGAAAGAATGATGAGGTAAAGGAACAGGCTGTAAAGGGAGGTGGTGGAGTCACTGTCCTGGAGGTGTTCAAAAGCCATGTGGATGTGGCATTGAGAGATGTGGTCAGTGGGCATTGTGGGGATGGGCTGATGGTTGGACTGGGTGATCGTAGAGGTCTTTTCCAACCTTCATGAATCTATGATTCAATGATTCTATGTAGTCAGTGTTTTCCCCACCGGTGTGCCATTAGTGTCATGGAAGAGCCCTCCTTCCTGTGGTGGCCAGGATGGCAAGGCTGTGAGGAAGTTGGTGTGTGTTGGTGGCCTGCTTTCATCAGACATGTAGCTCCATAGTGTCCCTGTTCTGTCCCCACACAGTAAGTACAGAATCATTTCTTCCTGACAAGGCACACAGTTCACACAGTCACCTCGAAGGTGTATCTCTGGTGAGCTGGTGGAGTCATCAGATGCTGTGTAGTGTCCTCAGCCGACCTAACAGCAGCAATTGACAATCATATAGGTCTCCTGAAAGCCTAGCTGAATCCACAATCTAGCTGGCTCTTTGATGAAGTATTTCTGCCTGCCCTGCCAGGGCTCTGGGCCTCATTCAGCCAGCTCCAGCAGGAGCTCCTTCCACTTGCCCAGCCTCCCACTTGGTAGGAGAAGGCAGAAGATGACAATACCTGGAATGACAGCTGCTTCCCAGGAGCTGGATTTACAGGTAAAAGTACCTGACCCACTCCAAGGGCAGATCAAGCACCAGCTATCCTCTAACCTGCCAATCAGCCAGCTCTCCCATTTCACAGGAGATCCTGAGATTAAAATCAGTTTTCATTACAGATTGATAGTCCACTTCTACTTTCATAACTGCTGGGGATATTGCTGCTTGAAGATCTCTTTCAAGACTAATTTTGAGTCCAACTATACAGCCTATTGATATGATTTCTCTCCCTTATTGCCAGTATGAATATCAGAAATATGCATTTCATCCTAGGCTATCTTAAAAGATCACAGTTTGCCTTTTTAGAGTTCTTCAATCATGTTTCCTCATTTTGAAAAATGCGTGGCTTAATAGTTCAAAACTGCATTGTGTCCAGGTCTATGACTTTTTTCCTACAAACAAGAGTTCATCTGCTTCAGTGTATAGGCAGAATTTTTGTATATGGGAAATGGACTGAATTCCTCACAGAAAGTTTCCAGATCTATACTTAATGTCTGCAGAGATAACACCCAGGGAGCAGAGTATTCTGCAATGCATTACCAGGACTTGCTCTTTGGTCTTGACTCGATGAAGCTGCTACTGATTACAGGCTCGAGTGCTAGGCAAGCAAGCTGGGTATTCTGCAATACCCAGAAGCCATAGTCTCAAAAATGTGCAAACTGTTCCACAGGCATTATCAGGATTCACTACATGTATTTGTTCAAGCTGATAAAGGATCACATTTTCAAACCTGACTTTTAAGTGCCAAATCTTTGGTGTCTGTTAATTCACTTTGTATGTACACAACAGCATTTTATAGCATTGTAGTTTCTTCTGTCTGCTATAAGTCTCTCTAGAAAGAATGAAGTTATACACACTGAGAATACATAAAGCACACTGAAATCTTGGCCCCACAAAAATAAGTGTGAGTCTTGACTTTGTCTTCAATCTGTCCAAGATTTTGGCTACAAAGTTTAAGAACAAGAAGATTTTTCTAGGCTTAAAAGGATTTTTCTTCTCCTTACTGGTATTTAGATTTGTACTGCACCTTTCAGTATTTATTTCAAAGTGATATTTCATTGATTCAATAGAAAGAAAAGGCAGTGCTCTAAACTGAAAGAGAACTGAGCACCTAGTCTACTAATAACCATAATTACCTCTTTGATCAATAGAAATTGCACTTAGTCCTCAACCTAAAGGACTGCTAATTCTGAGGAAAATGCAAGCTCTATGCAAACTTTATACATTAGCACATGTAGACGGATATTGATACATACATACAGGCACAAAAATTGGCTTTCTAGCAGCTATCGACTCACTCATCTGACTATTAAAGTAGCAGAACAACTCTAAACCAAAAGTTATTTCAATTTAGCTTTCCTAAAATCCCTTCACTCTGCTTGTTGTGTGTATTTGTCCATTTGTCCCTATTCTTTATGCAGATGGTCAGACTGAAAAACTTGTGTCAGTTGTCACCTTGGGTAGGCATCAGTCCTCAGACCCAGGATGAGACATCCTTGCTGTCAGTGTACATCTACAGAACATCCCGCCTGTCTTGCTGGACAATTGCTCAGCATACCCAGTTTCTATGTTACGTTCATCCCAAATTCCTGTTGTACATTTAAACAATTGTAATAACTCTAGGAATACATCTGCAACAGAAATTCAGTTGAATTCATGAGCAATTGCCCTGTCTGGGTACAGAAGTCTCTGACTCTGCTGTCAGTACAGGTATATGTAATTACAGTCACAGCCATATTCTTTTATTGCATTAGGCCAAAAGGGATATTTCTAAGACCCTAATTGTCCTCAGGAGCCATTTTTTTTTTCTTGGAGACAGTGGCACTATCAGCTACTTTCAAAGAGAGCTGAATAGTCCTCTCTCTGAAATGCGAGGATGATTGAGACAGATTTTGGAGGTTTTTATCTGCTTCAGACCCTTTGTAAGAGTGTCAGCAGAAAGGCCTCACTGTGCCAGTGAAGATAACTCCTTTTTCCTCTCAGTAGGAAAACACTTTCTGTAACAGATAAGACACACATCACATATCATCAAAGTGATATGCTTCCTATTTGATTTCCTTTGTCCCTGATTTAACTCCTACAGAGAGGCAGCAAACTACTTTAAAGGCTAACCACTGTAGACAGTGACTTTTCAAGGCTACATGCTCTGAAATTACTTTTTTTTTTTTTTTTAAGGAACTATTCATTAGCTTGTGATCAGCCAAGACTAAATGGGAACTGGATTACTTATTGAGTTCTTAAAATAACCCACTTTATCTGCATTCCCATTGCCTGCAGAGATCATTTGGGCCCATACGAGGCATTGACTGGTTTAACCTCCTATTTTGTTTTTAAGAACAAAAGGTCCCATATGTCTAAAACTACCTCTTTCCTCTCCCTTCTTTCATTATACCAACTGGCAATTGACATATTTGTCAATATCATTTAAAACATCATGAAGTTCAGAGCAGGTTTACCCATCTGACAGATTCAGCCAGCCAGACGAAAGCCATGCCAAAAAAACTTACTTTAGGAAGAAGATAAAGATTTTGCTGAGACTTCTTCTGCATTAAAAGCAGCTTCACAGTGCTGCTGGCCCTGCCAGCTTGCTGAGCTGGGCTCTGCAAAGTCATAGCTGTACTGGGTTTGGAACGACTTGCACAGTGGCATTTCTGTGTGCGCATAGGGCTGGATACAGCTATTGTGTGGCTGAAGAGCAAGGAGAGATCGGGAGTTACATTGCCGCATCACATAGCTGACAGCATAAGTGCAGCAGCGGTTGTAGATAATGGAATGGGACTGTATTACTCTTCTAGTTGGGAAATTTACTCTTACTTGACTTTACGTGCACTCTTCCTCTCTTCTGACTACATGCAGAACCGAGGACACGAGGCTGGATTTAATCCCTACTCTGAACATTGCCTGACATGCAGCTGCAGTGTACTGTGAGATATTTACACTGCGTTCAGGTTTGCTCCAGAGACTGTTGGAGTCAGTGGGAGTCTTTCCAGCAGTGTCTGCGAGCTTTTAATCCATCACAGGGTCAAAAGCAGAACTCGTGACCTGAGTGTGCTGGAGTGCCATTGTATCTGCTTGTGGTGGCTATGTCAGCACAGGAAAATATACCTTGCTGCTGTATTCCAGCAGGTAACTCACTGCAGAGCTGTGAGAGAGGTCAAAGCCTTGTAAAGGACATCTACACATTGCATTCTTTGTGCTGGCTGGCTCTTAAAGCACATCCGTGTCTGAAGCTTAACACTGGTTTCCAGCCAGCTAGGACAAATCCTTCCTCCAAATGACCTCCTCAGACTGGTATTTGAATCACAGTGGGGAAAAAAAAAAAGAAAGAGGAAAATGAAAAGTGTAATATAATGTATGTGCTGACTGGACTTATTTGCCTATCTCAGGCATCAGCAGTTCAGTGCAGCACACAACCTAGCAGGGTCTGGAAAGCCTACCTGCTGCACATTCTATAGGGGCTAGCTTGACAAAAGCAGTAGCACATGGAAATAATTATTTTCCGGGTTGTCTCTTCACTGTAGTTCTAGAAGAACTTTAGCATATTATTGGTTCACGGTGCTCCCTGCCGCTGCCTATTCCAGACCTGGATGTGTAGCATCTGTGCTTCTCCAGCAGAGAGCATGTGCTTTCCTCCTCTGACTCACTTTCCAAGCTTTACTGCCTGTGAGCAACAAACAAGGTGGAATCTCAAATTTCTTGGCTGGCTTAGAATTATAGAAACATTAAGGTTGGAAAGACCACTAACACATCTAGTCCAACCATCAGCCCACGCATGAGACCACTCAGTGCCACATCTACCCTTTTCTTGAACACCTCTGGGGACAGTGACTTCACTACCTTCCTGAGTAGCCCCTGTCTTCTCTTTTTGAGTAGAAATTGTTCCTAATATCCAACCTGATATTATAAGAATGATGTCCTGCTAAGAGGCAGAATCCTAACAACGTTGGGATGAAGCACCAAGAAGCACCGTACACCATGTACTCTTAGCCGTGGCATGTGGGAGCTGTTGGCATCGCCTTCCCCAGAATGGGGTTTAGTCACCCACAGTGGGTAGCAAGAAACAACCTTTGCTGCCAGAT
Organism: Lagopus leucura; assembly: GCF_019238085.1. Classification (NCBI taxonomy): domain Eukaryota; kingdom Metazoa; phylum Chordata; class Aves; order Galliformes; family Phasianidae; genus Lagopus; species Lagopus leucura. The sequence goes on from NW_024962262.1 coordinate 74,781,896, forward strand.
GAAAAGAAGACAGAGTCCCGTGGTGACTGGAAACAGCATAGTGCTGAAATCTCTGATTTTATGCAGGCCAATCGCCACAGGACTTAAAGGACCCAGCTGCTTCAAATTGCATCAGGCAGGAATCTGGCAAACAAATATGACAGAAGGAAACATGCACATTTGCAAACAATTAAGCGGTATCTTCAGAGTAGGGCTTGGGTTTGCTATTAGTTGCCATCACGGCTTTATTTTGTAGTACTCTGAAGCATGCGTGTGAGTTGCTTTTGAGCATCTAGCTTCCCTGGTGCTTGAAATACTGAAAATCTTCCATCTACAAGCAGCGACCTTCTTCCTCCACTCTGTGATGCATCCCTTCTTCATTGCTGCGTGGCTTTTCAACTCACTTAGCAGAGGGTCATCTTCCACATCAAGGCTACCCCAAAGCCTACCGTTACATGCTTGTGGAGGTGACACCACAGCCTAGCTGCTGTCACAGTGTGGGGTCAGTGGAAATGCACAGGGACAGCGCTGTGGGCAGGGGGACTGCTAAAGGGCAGAGGAAATTATTTTCAGGGGCACAGCAGGTTGAGATTTTAGAACTCTTGGAGATTCAGGCAAAAATGAAAGAGCATGGGAAGATTAAGAGACTGAGGCAAAAAAAAATCCGGCTGCTATTATTTTTGCTCACGGAAGAGCTAATCTGCCTTGCTGCTACTGAAACATGCCCAGAGCAGAGCAAAGGAAGGGACTTTGTAGTCCTCAAACAAGAGACAGTGTGGGAGGTGTAGCAGAGATTCCAATTGCAGGGCCCAGGGCAGGCGGCTGGAGCTAATACAGTCCTCTTTGCCCTGGGCTTCAGTGGGAGTTTCCAACTGCTGCACTTCAGCAACCAGTAAAGTCTGGTTCAGCCTCAATGGCATTTTGCAGTGATACCATTTCTTCTCCAGATCAGCTTCCAGGATTGCATTGCTGTTGCTGCCAAAAATGTTATTTTCTTCAAAACTAACAGCAGGGGTCAGAATGGCTTTCCCCACATCTGGAGTAACTCAGAACAGCCATTCTTTATAAATCCAACTGAATATCAACAGATTTCAAACAACCCTGGTTATTACGGGTGTGAACCTGTTCTCTCATATGGTTGGAGACAACACTGAGATAATCCACTGCCTTTAATAGGTAGAAAACTAAGCCCAAGCAAGCCCAAAGCTGGTCTCTCTCCATCCAGGAGAACCTGATCAAGAAATCTCTTTCGAGATCTAAAGGGTGAATCCCCAGCAACTTTTTTTTCCTTTTTTTTCTTTTTTTTTTTTTTTTTTCCAATAGGAGAACAATTTAAATTCAGATTGGAAATACCTTACCTGTAAAAGAAAGAACTTTGCAGCTTCCATTTGAAACCCACAGATTAATACCTTCCCTGTTTGTAGCTAAGTTACAGCTGCAACAGGCTGAGAGCTAAAACCCAGGTAATTCAACAAGCAATTAAAAACAACTCAATTCCACGTGCTAAATGACTTGCAAAACCAGGTTACTGTAGCTCTACTGAGCAGCACATGTAGGTTTTTATCCACAGGGGAACATCAGTCAGGTAATTGCCTTTCCATTTAGAATAAATATCTTTTATTCTTTGCTGCTTAACATAGTGCTTTTAAAAGAACCATCACTATTAACGTGAGCGAGGAGACGCTGCTCTTCAGGCAAAAAAGCCCAAAGGTACTTGTTAAACAGGAATAGCACATCTGTCACTAGCATGAACCTCTTTGCAGCTGTTTTTTTCCAGCTGAAGTAGAGTTCACCTGTGTAATTTCAAGAGACTGTGTGTGCTCCAGTACTTGCCAGTGCGAAACTAGATACCTGCCTTCTCATTCACCCAGCCTTCTAAGGCTCCTCTTCACAAACTTTCCACCCAAATCATCATTCATGATTATGACTAATACTAAGTCATTTTTGTTGCCTGCAAATGTTGCCATTTTGCAGTTTGTGGGGAGTCTTTAGTCATTCATAATATTCTCTTGATATGAATTAAATCTGTCTGAATGTGCATGCTTAAATAATCCCCTGGTTATTAGAAGAACAGATTGAAAGAAACGTCTCTACACAACCAGGTATCCCTCTCAGAATGAAATCTTATGTACAAAGGGATGATAGGATGCAGGGAAATAAAAACAAGGGTGAAGACTTAAGTGTTTTTAAAAGGGAAATAGATGGAAAGAAGTCCAAGAGAAGGCATTAAAAAAACACCAGATGCATCTTGACTCAGCACTTGCTCAAAACTCCTCTGGGAATGTTTTTGATCTGAGAGTTGGCTAAAAGGAATCTAAAAACTCTAAGCAAAGAAGTTGGTTTCTGCTGTAGGATTTCTACTCAGTTCGGTGCAACAAGGTTTTGTCCATCTATTGTAAACAGATTTCTGTAACAAATTCCCAGTTCCACCATCAGTTTCTCCTCCTGGCAGAAACAGATAAAGGAGCCCTGGCTGCAGCAGATGGATCAGATCAGAAGGGCTAATGATATACTGAGCAAATTCTCATCTCTGGGAACTTTCATGGGCTGATTGAGGAGATGGCTGGCAGAGATTTCATGAGGTCAGTCACCCAGCTATATGCAGCACCAGTTGTTCTTAACCCCTCCTGGCAGATGCTACTTTAGCTTGTTTTCAAAAACTGCCGCTCCTGGAGCTTCCCCAGTTTTTTCAGGCAAGATGGCACAGAGCTGTGTCCACAGCTCACTAAAAATCTTTCCTCACAACTAACCTAAATCTTCTCATGAGGCAACTCATTTTATCTTTGTGCCATGAGCACATGAAGGACAGTTTACGTTTTCTTCCTTGCAGCTACTTTTATGAATTTGAAGACTGTTGGCATTTTTCCCTTTCTTCTTTTTAGTCTGAAACACTTTCATTTCTGCCAACACTTCTTCACAAGTCTTTTCTCTTAGTCTTGGTTCTCTTTGCCATTGCTCTTTTCACCCTTCCTAGAGAACTGTCTCAAAAACTAGGCAGAGCAGTCAACCAACAGCTTCATGACTGGACCCACCAAGAGTGAAGGCATTATTTTTGCTTGTCTTATGCAGGGCATTCCTGTTCATTCCTCTTGCCATTGTGTGCTTTCTTCTCAGCAGTTTGTTGCTTACAGATTCAAGTTAATCCTACTATCACTAAACCATCCAAACTATTTTTCTGCAAACTGATTGTTCCTTCTTGTGCTTGTGCAGGTGGTCCCACACAGAGCAGTGTGCTTCTCCCTGCTGGACTGCAACTAATGTTTCTCCAGATTAGATTCCCAGATGGAAAAGATTAATCTATTTCTGTGCCATAGTCCTTGAGTTGGCTTACAGTCTTGCACAGCTTTGTACTATTTGCATATTTGTTAAGTATCCTATCTATCTCATCAGTCATTATTGAAAATACTGAGTGGCATGGGCTCCAGGAAAGATCCCTGGGGAACACAGCCAAATACAGTCTCCCAGCTTGATAGTGAATGACTGAGAAACGTTATCTCACTGTCTTTCCTTCCTCTTTTTTTAGGGCTATGGGCAGATGTCAAGGCCACTGCCTTGGCTGTGGCCTGGTTAAATTAACTGAACAGGATGTGGGGAAACTAGTGGAGAAGACACAAGAAAATGCTGAAGGTGAGAGATAACAAAGTGGGAAGCTGACAGAAGTACAGATAGTGGCTAGAAGGGTGGCTGGATTTTGCATGTATTTAAGGAGGTGTTAGTGAGCAATGGCCAAAATTCACAGATAACTGAAGGGAATCTTTAGGGAGTAGGATCTTGCAAGGCCAAGAACAGCATATAAGCATGTATTATCTAGATACCAGTATCAGCAATGTTAAAATTAGTACAGCTAAAGCAGAAGTGGGCCAAATGAAGAAAAAAAATTAATTAGGAGTTGATCATTTATTTGGAGGAAGCCTGGGATGGGGGAAGGGAGAAGCAAAGCACAGCAAAAAGGTGGATTAATTCATAGGAAAAAGAAAAACAGAGAAATGTGAGTAATGTAATCAGGCTTGCACATCAAGCTTGTTACAGCTTCTGCAGGGCAATGTATCAAAACTGTTGCCCTCGTCATACCATGCAAGTGAAACCTTCCTCTGTGGTAAAGAGGGCTGCCCTCTACAACTGATCAGAGAACATGCAGACAGGGATCGAGCATCTTGGTGTCACCAGGTCCATGCCCATTCCAGGTCTGACAGCATCACCATCTTCCCAACACATTCCCATAGAGACTGTCTTTTTAAACTGCTTCGTTATTTGAGCCTGTTTAGAGCATGGCTCCACAGTTATATCGATGAAGTATGGGGACATTGTTCTGGTGCTCAGGAGTGGAAAGGAGGCCAAAAAAGGCATTTATTTAAGCCACTTTCTCACTAAAGCCTCTATTCAAACTTTGGCCTGAGAATAAAAGAAAGTGATTTTACACTCTAACCTTTCTCTAGCCAAGATTCAGACTCTTCTGAGTGAAAAGTTATGTGATCCTGCCTCTCATTTCCTCCTTCTCCTTTTATTCAGACATTTATTTATCATCCCAAAACAGAAATCTGGGGATTAACTTACTCCTTACGCTCTGTTTTTTCTTCCAGATCTTCTATATGACTAGGAAAGAGTGCTTGTTAGCTATTAATTCATCCCCATTCTATTTACGTTTGCATTCTCTCTTTCTGTGATAGTAACTTCCCTTCGCTCTCTGACATTTTATTAGTTCAAAATGGGAAACTCTGGCCCTGCTGACGTCAAGAGGAATTTAGCTGTTGATTTCACTGAAATTGCAAATTCAAACAGTGACCTGACAGACTGCAAAAAGCTATGCCCAGGCTCTGCGTGCAGGGGGCTGTCACACTCATTGCACATCACTTTTATTTTCCTCTCATCTGTCCCTGGGTCCAGCTCAGAATCAGTAACAGACTGGAAAGATGTGAGCCTTAATATTAACTATCTGCTTCTATAATATTTCTGATGCTGGCTTCAGTTACCCATAACTGGGGGTCATGCTTTGCTGCCAAGTCACTGAACAACTTCCTCTGTTTAAACAGACGATGTAAGCCCTACTTTTTCCCAGAGTTCACGACTCTTTCGGAAAGTGTTTTATGATACAGTTGTTATAGAATCCACCATCACAGTAACAGCCACAGACAAGGCTTCACTGTGGGCCTGGCTTCAAGCCCATTTAATTGAATGAAAGTTTTTCCTTTGCTATCAGTGAACACATACATCAAGCTGCACCATACGTCCCACTGTAATAACAGTGCCACAGTGTTTTGCGGGCTGTGTCTAGTCACTGTTTTTCTTCAGAAAAGTCAGAGATCACGAAGCTAACATCGTGCAGAGGATCTAAAAAGGTTTTGCGTACCTTTGAGGCCCTAAAAATACATTTTGAATGCTATTTCAGAGGGTCTTTGCAATGGTACTTGGCATAAGAGCCATGTTTAGTCCTTGCGCATGAACTCACAAAAGGCTTAAGCTGCTTTTCTTTCCCTTCTATCCATCACTTGCAGAGACTCTGTTCATGTGAGATGTAATACTGACTGTTGGGAGTTGCAGGGGGATAAGGTTGGGGCAGTATGTGCAGTGTGATACATTCTGTTACTGTGGTGCTTGGCCAGCTTGGCCTACTCTATCATGGCCCTACTGCAGTGGGGTGAACCTGGGCCATGGCCTCCAGAGGTTCCAGGGCTGCAGGCCTTACTGTACTGTTTGCAGGCATGGTGACACATCCCCAGCATGTCTGCACCCTGGGTGCAGCCATGTACAGCCATCACTCTTGTTCAGAGATAGGAGTTTCACTGTACTTCATGACAAAATGCCCTATTCTTACAAGGCACTGATTTGTGTAAATGCGCCGCTTCCTTTGAAACTTTTTTTGGGTGACATTTAATTCAAAAAAATGAAGCACCTACTGTGTAAAAGTGCATTTGGGAGATGATGCAATTGGAAGTAATTAAGGAAAAGGCTAAATAGGCAAACTGTGTTGTGTTCACACTGGCAATATTAAAGCCACATTACCTTTGTGAGGGATGATGGAATTCAGTGCTGCTTTTTGATGCCGTACTTCTAAGTCCCAACAAATATATTTATTCCCAGAGGGAAACATAACCTAAGTCTCCCACACTTCTGATGAGTGAACTGCTGTGTGACTGAATGAACCAAAGCACATGTGGTGCTCTTGAGCATACAGTATAAGCTGAACACCTACAGGCCATCAAACGTAACTTTTATTGCACTATAGAGATTGTGTTTTATAGAAACAATGTTAATATCCTCATACAAGCAGAACTTTTTTTTTCTTTTCTTTAGGTTCACGTTCATCATTTATAGCCTGATTGCAAGAAGGGACCCCTGCCAGATGCTGCAGAACAAGGACTGGACAATTTTAGAACATCCTGGACAAGAAGAAAGATTTCTCCCAGTATTAGGTTGAAACGCAAGTTTGGCCTAACTTCTGAAATACATGGGGGAAAAAGAAGGGAGAGGCTGCACTTCATAAATTCTCCTTAATGTGGATCTGAAACTGAGGTATTTCTTTCCCACATGAATGCACAGCTATTTTCTCTCCTTTTAAAAATGATCATTAAAAAAAAATCTTGTGAAACAAAGGTTTTTGGTCACTAAAAGGACAGAAAAAGCTCTGTTGTGAATGCTGGCAAAAACTGGGCTGCAGCTGATGTCAGCTCGCAGTTATCCTGGTCACCTCCTTTCCTGCAGCTCCTCAGAGTGCTCCTCATATGGGAATATCTGTTTTTTCAGTCATAACTGCTATTTGCCTGGCCCCGAGGGAGCTAAGTAAATTAATTGAATTGCTCAATTTTATTTACTTTGTTTCTCTTTTTCAAAGCAAAACAGCCAGTATTTCAAAATCCCTTTGTAATGGATAAAAACACAAAAGAGTCCCTCGAAGTCCATACAAACATGCTAAATCAATTACAGCATAATTAGCCAGAACTGTTATTTGTTGAAATCCTGTCAGCAAAAATAACTCACCATTCCCCTTCAAATTGCTCCATCATCTTCATTTTCTTGACAAAGATTTCGAAAGCAAGACCACCGACCCTTCAGACTGAAGGGAGGGAATTAAATACAGATGTTCTAAGCATTACAAACCAAGGAATGTTGGAAAATGGTCGAAAAAGAAAGGACAAAGCTGGCCTGACTGAACTGTGGCTGCCCTTCCATGGCGGGATAGGATCCTTGGTCAGGCAGGCAGCACTCATGGGGCAGGCTGGACCCCGTTTGCCCTGGTGTGATGCTGCAAGCTGCTGCCCTTTATTTAAGCCAGCACAGACAGAAGGAGGCCCACTTCTGGCAAGCTTTATCTGCAATTCATTTAGGCAGGAGGCAGGTCCTCTCTTCAGACCTAATTGGAAACAGGCAGCCTTCTCCTAATTGTGTGCTCCAACTGGTTCATGTGCATTAGCGGAGGAAATTGTAGAGGAACAGGGTTCTGAGTTGTCATTAATTTCCTGGACTGGAAGGTCCATACATTGGGAGCGTCAGCTGTTTATACACACATCTTTCACACTGTTCTGCTCCTTTATGTAGAAACTTGACCTCAGCTAAAATACAAGCAGCATGACTTTTTTTTTCTGCTCAAATTCTAATGTAGAAAAAAGTAGGTAGAAAGATAGTGCATTTTCAAAGGGCACTTTGTAACCTGCTTCATTTTAATTAGAAAACCAAAACAACAAGAACATAACGTCAAAAGACAGCTGCAAAGTTCATTTTTACATTCCTCCAAAATACCTTTTAGTGTTTGATTGTGTCCACCTCCAGGGAATGTTGTAAGAAAGTGGTCTGTTTCAGTTAAGATGATGCATAAATATCCATTTGGGGCAGCTGAAGCAGGAGGTGACTGCTAGGGCTACCATTTTCCTTTGGGCAGGGTGGTGGTTGTGGTGGTTGTGGTGGTTGTGGTGGTTGTGGTGGTTGTGGGTAAAAATGCTGGCCCTGCTTTTGTGCCAAAGGCACCTGAACTACCCTGTAAAGCCTTCATGGGAAAGCTCTGCTGAGGTGGCTGCTCTATCCTAATTCAGCTCAAACTTGGAATATGTGAACCGATGTGAATACAGAAGTAAAATGTTCATGTTCTTAATGTGTGTCCTGTAGCTCCTTCAAAATCAACCCTCTCTTACTTTAAGCCTTCAAGGGGTTTAAGCCCATTGCTTTACTGGAACTTGAAGCTGGTTCCATGCATTCTGAAGCCCTTGGAGATTTCAGAACCTGATGCATACAGTCTGGAAGGACACCAAACCAAAGGAGCTGATCCCAGCAACTCCTGCGCACGGTCCTGCATTGCAGACTGTGGTGTATGGAGGTCTGTGGGACACACTGCTGCATTTCCCACTTTTCTACAATGAAAGACACCGGAGTTCAGATCCACATATGGAGCTAAGCTGTGTTTGTTTATATACCTACTCAATAAAAGCTGTTACTGGGAACCCAGCTGTGTCTTTATGATTTCCTCACGCTACTAACGAGAAAGATTTCCTTAGCAGTACGCCATTAATTGTTATCCAGGCTGAATGAAAAATAAATTCACAGTTCATAGACGGGAATTGCACAAACCTGATTTAAAGAGATGACAACATGTGCTGTCTTTCAGACTTTATGCACAGCTGGATAAAGATATGAGGCTTTACCGAATTCTTCTAGACTCTGTACTGAAAAGAAAAAAGGTTGAAGAAGGAGAGTTTGGACTGACAGGGAAAGTTTTCTGCAGTGACACTGTCTTGAAATTGTGTATGTTTATTTTGTTCAGAGAATATTCAGTAGACCTTTTTTTTTTTTTTTTAATCCAGTGAAACTTTAAATAACTTTGGTCCACATTTCTTCTGTCTACAATTTGAAGCCTTCAATAAATAGCCAACAGGATGAGGACAAGAAATCCATTCTTCACTTGGCAACTCTAAGGGGTTTACATCCTACAAAGTCACATGTGTTCTGAATACAGAGTTACAGTAAAATAATGCAAAAACAGCAATAAAACTTACAGACAGTATTTTACTTCTGTGTTTGTATTTTTAGTGTTTCTGTATCTATACAGTTCTGAAACTCTCATATGTGAGAATAACCTGAAGTTATTTGAAGGTCACCTTAGGATTTGGTAACTTGATTGTACATTCATAGTTATATACTGATCGTGCTTAAGTAGATATTTAAATTACTGCTTAATTGCAATTAGGCAACTATACATTCCTACAGTTACTGCAATATGCTAAGGATTATGCTTATGTTCCCCAGCATGAGCTAATGCAGTGGAGAGATGCAAGAAAGAGTACAAAAGTACAGATATTGTAACTTTTGTATTATAGACTATTCTATTAGGACATGAGGAAGTATTACTTTTCAGAAAGGGTGGTCAGGCACTGGAATGGACTGCCCAGGGAGGTGGTGGAGTCACCGAGCCTGGGGGTGTTCAAGGAAAGGCTGGATGTTGTGTTGAGGGACATGGTTTAGTGGGAGCTATTGGGAATAGGTGAACGGTTGGACTGGATGATCTTGAAGGTCTTTTCCAACCTTGGTGATTCTATGAAAGAGGTAAATTACAAAAGATGAAATGCTGAACTCAACTGAAAGCAGAAGAAGTTTGAACTTCAGCTTCTTCCCAGTCTCACCCAGTACTGCCATGGATCCCAGCTTTTTGCCACGTGCTCTGTGCCAGGGGCTGTAGCAACAGAGAATGCCCCCCAGCTCCTCTCACAGGTGTTGCCATCTTTTATAGGAGTTTGTTCGCTGCACAGAGAGATTTTGCAGGGAGCAAAGAGTCAGAGCCTTTCAGAAAATTGCTGTTAATCGGGTGGTATTTCTGGAGCCCAGCAAAACCAGGGGCCTCCTCTGGACATTTGCAGGGACCTCCGAAATGGATAGTGCTTGAATTATTACCTGTTCTCTTTCCAGGTCCTCTTAACTCGAATGAAAAATGGAACCTGCGTTCAATGTTATGGTTAAGTGCTGAGTTATTGATGGGAACTTTAAAGCTATTTGTCAGGCAGAGGTTTGGGGAACCAAAAGGGGCGAAAGATTTTTTAAAGAGAGTCTGCTGGGTGCTGGCCAGTGGTGTAGACCAGGGACTGAGAGTGGGTGGTCTTGGAAAAGAGCCAGTCGAAATAGGGCCAGGAGATGGTGTCATCCTTGACTCAAGCACACTCATATTTTGGCTTTCTAGCACGAGTTATTTCTTTTCTTTATTCTGCAGCTCAGCACAAACATCTCTCTCATTTTCTACAATCTGTGGGATGACGTATTCCACCCGCCAGGTGCAACACGGTTGACCAGAAAAAATGCAGTGAATTACTAAAAAGAAAAGACCATGAACAGGCCTAGGAGAAAAGAGTAACACCTGCTAAGTCATTCAACTAGTAAAAAGTTGACATTAGACTCTCCAAAAGGTAAGTGACTCTTGAAAATTACAAAATACAGCAGCAGTAGGACCTGCTCACATCGAACTTTGAAACATATCTTAAAATGTTCATGGGACTGGAGTAAAGTGTGAGCTTTTAGTATACTCTCTTAGCTGAGAGCAAAGAGGGAATAATTTTAAACCAAAGGAATGGAGATTTAGTTTAGATTAGATGTCAGGGGAAAGTTTTTCACAAAGAGGGGGGCCAGGTGCTGGCACAGGCTGCCCAGAGAGGTTGTGGATGGCCCATCCCTGGAGGTGTTTGAGGCCAGGTTGGATGGGGCCCTGGGCAGCCTGGTCTCGTACTTGATCTAGCAGTTGGCAGCTCTGCCTGCAACAGGTTAGAACTAAATGATCTCTCAGGTTCCTTCAAACCAAGACATTCTATGAGTTTCTGATTCTACTCAAGTTTTTAAGCAGTGCACCTTGACATCTTCCTAGCAGTAGGAGTTCCCATTTTTTTTTTGTTTGCTTTTTTGTTTTTATTAATATTTATTTCATCTTCTTGTTTTCAGTATTACTTGGTAAAAGCATATAGATTTTGCAGCACGTTTTGCAGCTACTGAAAAGATCTGCTTTCAGCAGAGGTGAGATGTGCCCTGCAGGGCACCGCAGGGCCCTTCCCAGGCCATGGATTTCCAGGTGTGCCTCCCACCAATCAGCTTTGCCCTGGGTTACAAAAACATTTTAAAGAATTTAACCTATGAAGCCACACTAGGCAACGCATTGGTCCTCATAAGCACGGTCACTTTCTAGGCCTTGCTTGACTTGGAAATCAGAGTTTCCTGTTACTGGGACCCTGATTAACTAAGCAAAGGTGCAAGTGGTTGGCTCTAACCTCACACTTTTTCCACAAATGTCATGAGCTAAACATATTTCACCTTGAAAGTCTCACTATTTCACTGGTGCTCGAGCATGATGGAAATTTTGATTTGTTTTCATAACCAATGCCACTCCGGTTTCTTGTTACTTTACAACTTTTCAGGAGATGAGAATTTAAGTGTGGACACATACGTTAATTATAGGGGTGATTTGGGTTCTGTATTATTTTCAACAGAAAAACAGGAGAACTATAATTGCAAGATAAAAATGTTCCTTTATCTTCTTAATTCTTCCGATTCATCATTAAATGATGAGACTAGACATAGAGCATTTCTGCAGAGCTTGCTGGATGCTGCTTAGGGCTAAGAAAATAAAAGTGATTTTTCAGAACATCAGCCAAACAAAGCAAATCAGCTGAAAATCCCTCTGGAGTGAAATAAGTTATGAAAGATTTCAAATTCCCTTCTTCTGGGAGGGAAAAAAAAAATCAAAACCAAAAGAAAGCATTCTTTTCTGCACAAAATAACCCATTCAACCTGAGCAAACTGCTGATTTCTGAGTTTGGGGAAGAAAAGCAAACAAAATGGAAAGCCAGGGTATTAAAACCTGTAAGAAGAAACATCCCCCTTTTCTCACCATTTCAGGGCTGAAAGAACACACTGGGATGTGGGTACATTTAGTTCCCTTCCTTCCTTTGCTTGAGGAGAGTTGAATCCCATCTTCTGGTCTGCAGGCAGTTTTATGAATCTCTTCCCCAAATAAATGTATTTCCAGCCCAAACAGTTCTAAAGCCACTGATGGTTCCAGAAACACTGAGGTCACATTTTTCAATGAATTTATTATTTGCCAATATATATACATGGCTCTGCCTCAATCTTGCACAGAGTCTTATTAATATCATTCATCCATGTGTTAAATGTCTGCTTTTAAGTTGCTTTCCAGTGCTCCAGACAGAAGGCAACTAAATCCTACAGAATTGGGCTCTGTGAAGTTGGGTTTAAAATGTCTTTCTTCAGCAAGGGTTGGAATTGCTGTGTGTGTGTGAGGTCTCATGCACCTCAGAAAGGGATGAAAATGAGACCAAATACCCGGAGACCACAGTGTACAGGTTCCACTGCTGCAGAGCTCTGGGACAGGGAACCTTCCTGTTTTCTTTCTGTGCAGAGGTTTCCATTTCACTTGCATAAGAAAGAGAGCCAAAGAGAAGACTCACCCTGATTTTAACTCCAGAACGTCCTCCTGTGGCACTGGTTTTCAGATATAAACATCTCGAATTCCCCCTCCCTGGAGGCACTCAAGGCCAGGCTGGATGGGGCTTTGAGAAACCCCGTCTAGAAGGAGGCATCCCTGCCTATAACAGGGGGTTGGAACTAGATAACCTTAATGGTCCCTTCCTACTCAAACCATTCCATGATTCTGTGAATCTATGATTTTGAAGCTGTTGATGGGGTAGAATTGCTGTGTAGTGCTGAGGGTGAGCAGTACCACAGGTCCTAGGACAAAACGTGCAACCGCAGCAGGGGATAAGCTGCCCAGAGAGGATCACTCCTCTTGGCTGTGCTGCCTAGCAGTTGCTAGGGTGGTGAATCCTAAATGTTTTGTAATCCTTTTCTAATTTTTTTTTTTTTTTTCCCAGGATAATCATGGCTATTTTCCAGGAGAGTTTTTAGACTTGTAGTAAAACTTTTACCTCAGCCATAATTGTGGCCTCATATTCTTCTGGCAAAAATGTGTATGAATGGGAAAGTGTTTTCATTTGTTAGCTTTACATCTATGGGGTCCTTGTTCAACAACGTCTTGTTCTTCTTGTGACCAAGAGCAAGACCATCAGGTAGCGCATCTTCTCCAGTGTGCTCTGCCCTCATTTCTTGTACATGAGTGTCCATCAGATAGAAGCAAGGAGGGACTGAAGCCAAACTCTGCTCCTGATGAGGATAGTAGAGTTGAGCACACATGGAGGAACATGAACTGGGCAGGGGATATCTTCAGTCTCCACCTTTGCCTGTCTTGGAGGCCCTTCGTCTGCTACCTTGAAGGAACAAGCTAGAACCACTGTCAAGTCCTCAAAGTGAGTTGTTCAACACACAACGGCAACCAGCAAATGCCAGCTGAAGGAAGAACATTCATGGGCTCCTAGAGTTAAAACACAGAATCAGAATCAGAACATGCTTTAGTGGAGGACAAAGCAAAGGCCAGTCTGTATGAAAAGACAGTTTTAGTTACTGACAGGCAAACTGGTCTTTAGATGTTGCTAAGGTATTTATAGAACTTCTGGAAAGGGATTTGAAAATATTCTATAATTAAGAATTTGAACTGGAATAATGTTATGATAAATGAACATATGGAGGTCCCAAACACCTTAAATAGTCACTCTGTGCTCCTAAAGCAGAATATTATTGGCTCTGATCTTGATTTAATGTTCTCAAAAGGGGCTTTAAAAACAGACCTGGGACAGAGAAGTCAAGCATCAAGTTTTTATTTTAGAACTCAAAAGCCTAATGAGGTAAGGAAGCTACCAAGAGAACTATAAAAAGAAAGGCAAAAGGTTGAACAGTCAACTAACTTAAACAGGAGGAGGTTGCAGATATGCATGATATACGACATAGGGCAACTGCTTAACTTTTTATTTAAATGTTAATCAAATCCTTTCAAAATAGATGCAAGAAAAAAGGGATCACTCCTTTTTCTGTACTTTATCAGTTTGCACAGGGAGACCCCACCAGCTGCAAAGAGCCTGATGGCTGCTGGTTTGCTTGCCTTCTGCTCTGCTTATATAGTTTTGATGAGAACTACACCTTTTGCCGAATTAGTTTCATTACTACCATCCCTAACACAGATGTAGCTGTACTGGCACAAAGGTATCCATTACCACCAGCACGCGGGTTCTCAATGATGATTATTTACTAGCCATAAGATATTTTTTCACCAGTGTAACTTCAGTCATTCTGAGAGTACCCTGGTACCCAAATGAAGTGTTCAGCCAGCTCAGGTTTTAACTAAACAGTCAGGGCTTTGCAAAAAGATAAACATTACAAACCTTGTAAAGTGCAGCAAAAAAAAAATGGGCCTATGAAAACACAGGATGAACAGCGTGTCTTAAAACAGCCTCAGCTTTGCAGAGATTCTCATGTGTACGGCACGAGCTATTTCTTCTGTATGGGATTGTACAAAACAGCAATGTTGGCAAAAATATGCCAATAAGAAGTATGTTAGAACTGTCATTTAAGCCTTGGCCTTTCAGGAAATCCTTCTACCATACACACGTGTTAACTTTCAGAGTGACTGGGCTAAATCTGTGAGAGCAAAGAATCTAAAATGCAATTGGCAGTGACAAATCTTTAACATTTTGGCATGTCCTCACTTAGTGTGGCTGTTCATCAGCACTGAAGGAATTACAGCAATTTACATCTCCTAAGAGACATCATAGACATTCCTTTACTGTGAATGTATAAATAACTTAAAGTTTTGAGTCGTACTGTTTTTAGAAGTGGGATAATTGGTGGTCCCTTAGGAATAAGATGCAGTCATGACAGTACCATAGTCAGTGAATCGATAGCCTTTTCTGCCATCTTGTTTGCTGGCTTTGCTAATAAATTCAGGACACTTTTTTGAAGTGTCTGTCCACCTCTCCTCATGATGAAAATGGAGCTGGGACAGGTTTTCTTATCTTCCAAAGACCCACTCAAAATGATCAAACAAATTGGGAAATCCAAACAATTCCCATAGCAAAGTATGAGAAATCCATCTTCCCTTAAATGCACATATCAAACAAATACCCTGACATCACCCTCACTCAACATACAGAATCTAAAGCAAGTGCAAACACCCTTTTCCTTCTGGCCAGCTCAGCTTTAACGACACAGAAACTGATCCTAACTCACCATAGGAGACAAGCTCTGAGAATTTTCTACTTTCCTTTTCCCATCCTTCTATAAATAAGATGGGTTTTGCATCATTGTCAATGAAGCCAACACTTTGTTCCTTCCCCACTTTGACAGACAAAATGGGAGGGCATAACACATGATCATGGGGTGAATCTGTGATAATATTAAAATAAATCCCTAACTCAGTTTAGGCTGCACAAATGAGTGGCATGCATGGCATTTTCACACTGTCATTCAGATTCATAAACCAAACAGGCCAACATGCACAGACGAATGTTACGAGTATTTTAAATTCCTCTAAGATATTGTAAGCTATGGGATAAAGCTAAATGGAACAATTATTCGAGCATAGTATTATGTACAGTTATGTTCTGAATCATTCCAGATGTGTGTTGTCTCAAAGAAGTGAAATCAATCAAAAACAATTGGTGCAGTGAAATTACGACTGTGTGCGTGGAAATAATAAGACATGTGGGCCTTTGACCACCTCTGTGACTTTCCAAGAGCTGCTAGAATTTCTTTGTTTGGGGTGGGTTTTCTAGTTAGCATCCTGGCTTCACTTAAGCACCCAGGAGCCTTTTGCATGTGAATTAACGTGTCTTTTTGTATGAAGCTGACATGGCATATTTTCATTTCCTCTTAATACATCTGTGTATATATACATGCACGTATATGTGTATGTATATATTCATAGCTGTATAAATAAACCAAATAAATCTATGTATGTCAAAATGAATTTCTTTGTAAAATGCCATCTTGTAACTGAGTCTTAACTAGCTTTCAGAGCCTGACAGGGTCTTAATCCACTCTACACGCACAGCAATGACAAGAGATCCCCTGAGCTTTGGTTTGGAGCAGCTCCATCAGCTCTTCCCCCCAGGTTCAGAAGGACAAATTAATGATCTTTGTTTCCCACTGGAATTGGTTTAAATGAAGTTATGAGCAACTAACTTGACAATGCAGCCAAACACCAGCAATTGCTTGGCACTGCATCGTCCCTTACTACTCTGCCTTAGCACTTTATCCAGCTCCTCCCTATCAGGAGGAAACTTAACATCTCTCTGCCATTTGCTTTGTGGAATCTGAAGTGTCCTTTTCACAGAAATGGGTTTACATCCTTGGCCAGAATAGGAGAGAGTCCGAGAACTTGGGTGTACAGTTAAGGACCGTATCTCGCTTTTTTGTACATACAGAGAGAGAGCTTCATTGGTTACACATGAACTCAGGCTACAGGGAAATTCAGAGTTTGGACCTTTTGCTGGCCCCTCTTTCCTACTGTGAGATGAAATCCGTGGATCAGCTCTGGGTCTGGACCTTGCATCTGTTTGTACTTATAACACACTTCGGAGTAACCAAATCCCATTCTGTGATTCAGGTGATCATGATGATAGCAGAAACATGCTCCACTTTTTCCAAGAAGTAAAACTCATGGATTTATGTGTTGTACACCACGAGAGAAAACACCATGTATTGGTTGAATGCTCGTTCTTTTATGAGCCTAGGGCTTTGTAAATGGTTTTAATAATTGAAATCAACAGAATCATGAGATTTCAAGAGTGAATAGCTACTTCTTCAGATAGCAGTAAACAGCCTCTGCACAGTACATTCTACTAATTAGACAAAGGATACCCTCAGAGAGAGTCAGCAATGTGTGGAAAGTCGGCTCAAGTGCCCAGTTTTATACAGGACCCAAGTGTCAGTCATTAAAAATTAAATTGGTCATTGAAAGAGTTTGTCTATGAGTGTAGTAAGGAGAATAATATTAGTTAGGACTAATGTTTTCTTTCTACTTCTTTCCAGGATTCCTACCAGGATTGTTTTATATACTGGTTCCTGCAGTAAGCATGGAGCAACTGGAGGACAGTGGGTCTGCTGTTGGAGTCAGCAGGAGATCTCTTCCAGTCCTCGGTAGAGCAAGGTACTTGAGAATCAGCCTGGTTTTCTCCATCAGAGATCATATAGCAATAGACAGAAACTTGGTATAAAATTTTAAAGTTAAAGTTGACAAAGGAGAGCTGTGCTTTGTGCTACCAAAAGGTACTTGGAAGGGCCCAGACATCTCAGCAATTCTCTTCCCTGTAAACTACTGTACCACATGGGAGGGTGAACCACAACACAGCCAGGTGGAAAGTGCATTGCTTCTTGTTCTTGAAAGACTAGTGGAGGACTTGACTTGCTTCCAGCCAGAACTGCAGTGCATAAACTGTGTTGGTGCATGGAGCACTTGGCAGGAGGAATTCTCCCATAGCAAGAGTATAAATACACTGGCCTATAGCCAGCCCTGTTTGGAAGCAGGAGCAATGTCAAGGTGACCCTGTCTGGAGGGAGTTCAGCCACCAGCTGGGGCAGCAGCAAGAGGGTCCAGGGTTAAACCCACCTAATGATTTCTAGGAAGACTTAAATGACAAGGGGTTGCAGCAGGCTGGGAGGGCACTGGGATGCTGCTTCAGCTGTTTAATAAGGAAGGTTTTGTTCCTCCTCATCAGACTGTGTTTGTTTCTTGTTTCTGCAGTGTTTGTCAGAGAACTGGGCTCCTGGTCGAGGTAAGAAAAGACTTGGTGGGACTATGCTTGTACTTGCAGTGCTCATGACATTTTCTGAGCCCAAGCTGTATCCTGCCAGAAGGGGTAAGACAACAGGAAGATGGTCAGTGGCAACTCTGGAAATTGCTGTACCTTTCATCAGAGAACTGAGCAGGTTTTAGCTTCCCTGTGTTACCAACCTTCCAACAAACTGTTAGTGAGATGACAACAAACAGTGTTACATATTTCACTACATTAGATGTCCTGACCTGGGGGCAATTTTCTCCTCCTTGTTAGTGACAAATTTGTGAAAGGAAAGGAAAAGGTGGGATCATGTTTGCAAGTGAATGAGTAGGAGGGAAGGAAAACTGAAAGATCTGAAAGCCAGCTGCTCTCCCAGCACACTTTTCAAGATCAAACCAGCCATGCTAGCAGGTGAAGCCATTCCCTTTTGGTCCACCAGTGCAGTTGGTGAGTGCACCAGGACCAGCAGAGGCAGGCGCAGCAAGCAGGATTGAGCAGACCATGGGAATGATACAGGGCTTTCTAGGGCAGGGTGTGGATAGGGATCCCAAGTGGGACTGCTCAGGGCCTCTGGGATCTCCATTATGGCTTTTGTAGCACGGAAAGTCAAATGTGTAAGGTTTGAGACTTCAGGTGCTCAGGCAGCAGCAGACAACCTGAACCTCCAGAGGGAAGTCTGAGGGAAGCTGAGAAGCACAGTGCTTGGGGAATTTGCTCTTTTTCCAAAGATCTATAACCCTTATGCTTTCTCTTAATGGAAAAAGAGTGGTTTGCCTCAGAACTCTCACAAGGCCTCTCTGTGTCTTGAGCTATCTTCACAAAGCCTTCGGAAGTAGTAAACTGTAAAGGAAAAGGCCCACAATTGGGCTTGAGGGTGTAGTTTCATAGCAGGGTAGGCAGAGGTGCAGGGGCTCTGAGCAATGTGATCTAACTCTAAGCATCTCTGTTCATTGCAGGGGAGATGGACCAGGTGATCTTTAAAGGTTCCTTGCAACTCAAATGATTCTATGATTTTATTCTGTAAATGGACCTAGGGACAGAGATGGACAGCACATCTTGCAGCCTAAGCACGTGCTAGGAGTCCAAGACAGAGATCCTGTGCTTGGACACTAGTGGAATCAGGCATGTTTCTCTATGAAGTCACCAGCAGCCACTTCTATGCCTGGGAATGTTTTCACCCATCCAGTGGTTGCTTCTACCATTGTAAGCACATGGCATTTGCCATGGTGAGTTTGTGGAAGTGTGATGCAATCCACCTGCTAAGCTGCCTTGTATTCATCCTTGTATTTAGCCATCACCCTTCATGCCAAAGAGACTTTATCTGCTTGTCTTGTTTAATTACAGCACAGGTTTCACATTCATGGATAGCCTGTACAATAGCATCCATGGTCAAGTTCACCATTAGGTTGATCGCAAGCTATCAATATGTTGCATCTCTTCCTTGATGGCCTGAAGCATTTCTGAACCAGAAATAATTCACCTTTATGTTGCCAGTCCAGACCTACGTAAACCACTTCAAACCTAGCAGCCCAATCCACCTGCTGGTTGTTTTGATGTTCTTCAGTGGTTACAACTCCTGAGTACATGGGCATCTAATGTACTGTAAGGTCAGCCTGAAGGTCAGTGAAGCAGCTGTGGTGGCTTTGGAAAGGTGCCTCTGTACAGCAAGTTCTTCTCCCAGTGACATGCAGGGGCAGAGCTGCATGCATACATGCTCTGCAGCTGGGTGTTTTGAGGTGGCTGTCACCACTGCCCTGTCTTATGTGACCAGATTAAGTTGTTTTTAAGACATTTTCAAAGCAGTACCCACAGGGTGTTTTTTAACTGGCTTATGCTTGCAGGAAAGATACAGTCACTCTTATTTAAATGCAAGCTGAAAATACTCGTGTCAAGTAGGATCTGTAGTACCAATACGTCCTACAGTCATCATGACGTATATACGATGGAGCATCCATTTTATTTAAATACCCGTATGCTGAGCAGAAAGTGAATGGCTTTTCCAAGCCTGATGTTTTGAGGTGAAACATCATAAACTATCCAGTAAAGAGGCTTCTGTCCCTTTTGATGCCATACTCTGCTATCAGAAGCACAAGACAAAGGCTCTTACATATTAAGGCTTTGAGAAATAAACCTACACCAGCATTAATTACTGATAAACAAGGCTGCCTCCAGCTAAATCCTGGCCACCTGCACAAGGGGCAATCTAAAAGTTTACTGCTCCTGTTCTTACCATGTCATGTAGCTACCATCCCTGTTGCAGGGGCAGCAGGGGAGGTGATGTGCTGCTCTGGTGATTTTAACCAGGTTAGTGCATGTGGCTTGAACTGCAGGTTTCTCCATTGGGATTTTGCACAATCCACTGCTGTCAAATCGGAAAGGCTCCACCCAGGTTAAGTCATCCCATTAGCACTGAGCAGCTCCGCAGACTAAATTGTAAACTCGTAGGAACTCAGCTGCTAAAAGTAAGATTGTGTAGCATCAGAATCTCCTGCTTTCATTTGTCACTTAGAGAAAACATAAAAATAAAACAGTGAATTATGATAAGTCTTTGGGATTTCTTTCATACCTCCTCTAAGAAAAGAAATTACCATTACAATAAACAAACAAACTACCCAGAGAAATGTTGCATTCTTCTGTGTAGTGCAGAATTAACAGAAAATGCCATTATGTCTGTGTTGTACCTATCAAGTTCAGGAAAACATGAAGATCTGAAACAGAAGTAATAAATAGCTAGCAGAAATGAGCCATAGGCAGATGTAGGCATAGATGTACCACAGAGGGATTTTTCAAGTTTTGGTGACAGAATACATTTGGATTCATAAACATTTGCCAGGGGCCATCACTTGCTGGGAAAGCTGAGACCATAGTGTCCTTAAGTTATCTTTCAGTGCAAGCTGGCATGTGTGTGACCATGCAAAGCTGACACAAGTTAATGAAACAAGTGGCAGCATTTATAACCCCTGCAGTCCCTGGAATTGTTTTTCTAGCATGTCCTTTGTTGCTGAATTATTGCTATGGACTTTTTTAGTAGTAGGACAGGCTTGGATCCACTGCATCATCATTTATGAAGCCAGTACATTCATCTGATTGTAGGAATTTTTACTGTATAAATGCTGGCTTAATAAGCTAGCATTGATTTGGAAAGAAGAAAATGAGGAGATAGGGAGGAAGAATGGCTCCGTTTTTCATCTACTGTGAAGGTTATTGTGGGGCAGCAGAAGAGCCATGGGTGCCCAGCCATGTGACGTGACAGCCTGCAGAGCACAGCTGCTGACAAATGGGCTCTGACAAGGGCAACTGACAAAAGCAAGAGGCAGCGCCTGAATTTTAAGGACTCTTTCCTTTTCTTTTCTGCTTTCAGGAAGGCTGTTGTCAGCTGTTTGATGCAAAGCAGACTGATATATGACGTGGTCCCTGTGGGAAGCTGGGGGAGAGGTACACAGGAGCCAGCCCACCCCCACCTGCCTCCCTTTCCTATGTCACACTGTGACATACTCGCAGTCCTCACTGAGCCTTCTGCCTTCCTTCAGTACTGATGGGCCATCTCCCACCTGTGAGGAGTCTTTGAGGAAAGCTACATGCATAGCATCAGCAAACAGGCCCTGCCTAATTTCCCCATGGTACTCGAGGGGAAATTCTCTATAAGCATCTGTAAAACTAATTTAATCTTTTCCTCCTAACACTGATGTAAATGTTCCCTTTTGCAGGGTGTGTAGAAACTAGACACAACTTCTGGCCACTGGATGCTGAGATGAGAATTTATCATGCTAACCAAAATTAACTGCTTGTTGCCTTGTCCCTCTCCATTTGTTTGCTGTAGACTGCAGTATCCTTTGAAGAAGAGACATCTTTACAACATTTATTTGCACAGCACTTAGTCTAAATTCCTCACTGGTCTTTGACTAAATCTTCCAGGCATTCCAGCTACCCACATAATATATTAAAGCAACAAGTAGCTCTCTCACAGGGCTCCAGTTAGGACAGGCATCCATTGTTGGTTCCTTTAAAAACCTATTCTCTTTGGTTTCCTTCCAAATGAAAACAGTATTTTCATTTCAGGCTCTTTAACTCTTTCCCACATCTTGTGATATCTTCCTAAAGAAAAGTGTCAGAGGTCCCAAATCCTCAGTAGATCATAGAACAGAATCATAGAGCCAATAAGGTTGGAATAGATCTCTAAGATCCCCCAGTCCAACCACCAGCCCACCCCCCCCACGCGCACTGCCCACGTCCCTCAGTGCCACATCCACACGGCTCCTGAACACCTCAGGGACGGTGACTGCACCACCTCCCTGGGCAGCCTGTGCCACTGCAGCACTGCTCTTGCTCAGAAGAAATTTCTCCTAATATCCAACCTGATATGTGCATATGGAGGGTGTACACTCATTGATTCATCAGTGCCTTTAAAATTCCATAAAGTCCTGCTTAATAGAAGAACAGGTTGCCAAAACAGCTTGCT
Source organism: Lagopus leucura (assembly GCF_019238085.1). NCBI lineage: Eukaryota > Metazoa > Chordata > Aves > Galliformes > Phasianidae > Lagopus > Lagopus leucura. The sequence goes on from NW_024962262.1 coordinate 74,803,976, forward strand.
CATGCAATATACGTTGTCTGGTTAATGTGTGCCTAGTGTGAAGCTCAGTCCTTGGTTATCTTCATGGTTAGGGCTGGGGTTCGCTTTGAAAGAATGAGAAACCATGGAGTTGCAGTTCAGTGCAATGGTGAGGGGCTGCCCAGAGAAAGTGCAAGCTGCTGAGAGATCATCTCTGAGCTATCTTATGCATGGGCTATGTGTGAATGACCCACTCAAAGGTCACACCTCATGTAGAGTTACTGTTAGATTTAAGCCTCAAGTTGTGCCAGGGTAAGTTTAGGTCAGGTATCAGGAAAAACTTTACAGAAGGGGTTGTGATGCACTGGAATAGGCTCCCCAGCGAGGTGATTGAGTCACCATTCCTGGAAGTGTTTAAAAACCATTTGGATGTGGTGCTCAGGGACATGATTTAGTGGACGGCTGTTAGAGTTAGGGTAGGATGGTTAGGTCGTGGTTGGACTGATGATCTGTAAGCTCTTTTCCAACCTTGCGTGATTCTATGATCCTGTGATTAAGGTTGAGGGATGGAGGTAGTGCAGAGGTACAATTGTTGTGGAATAAGAAGATGTCTGCACAAGGAAAAAGTAGTTTGCCAGGAGGTCCGGCTATGAGATGCTTTTTGCATGGGATGTATCTGGAAGGCTATGTCCAAAGGTTGTTCCTCAAATAATGGTAGGGTTACCTCTAGGGTTGAGGGAGGAAGGCTGCCTGGATTTGCAGCTGGCTTTTGGGTGGAAAGAGATTTCCCAAAGCAAGTGCAGTTCCAAGAGAATTTGTCTGTGAATCAGTTTTCAGTTTGGACAATGTCTGGGACACCTTATCCAAAGATTGTTCATCAGCTGCAGTTAGGTTTGTGGTTCACATTGAGGTTAAGAAGAGGAAATGGCTGGAGGTGCTGTTATCTTGGGGTGAAGGTAGTATCTGTGAAAAGAAAGCAAGGAAACAAGATTATTTTTATTTGAGCAATTCCTGAGGCTCACTGCCCATAAGCCAATTGTTATTTTCCATTATGGTTAGGTCTGAGAGAGGGAGAAGTCTTGGAGCTAAGAGATCTTGGCAGCAAGGTACCTTTAGACTGGTTACCTCTCCAAAGACTGGCCATCTCTGCTTAAGTGAGATTTGGGCGTAGGGTTCAGAGTAAGTCTGGAACCATGAGAAGCTTTAAAGGAGCTGCCAAAGGGAAAGGTAAGCTGTGGGGAGAACTTGGCTGTGAGACAGTTTTGTCTGGCATATATCTGTGGAGCCTTGACTAGCACTCAAGCTTCCACAGGGTTGTAGCTGAGAGAGAAAGCCAAGGGCTGCTTTTGGAAAGAGACCACCTGAGGAAACTCTTGGCTGCAAACTAAAAGCAACTCATTCAGGTCCTCCTGTTTGGGTCCATCTTACTTGCCTGGGGCATAGTCCAGACCCTACACTGAGTAACTGTTGTAAATCTGAAGCAGTTCTGAATTGGTCTGTCATTTTTAGTCAGAACATGGAGAATAACAGAAAAATATAATGTAAGCTTAAGACTATTATTCCTGTTTAACCTCCTTCTAGTGTCCCAAACGTAAACTTTCTCCATTTGTTACACATAGCCCTTATCTACATTGCAGGGCTAGTTTGAAAAGAAGTGTTATTTCTCCTAGTCATGATCTGGGAGTGAAGGGGTGGCAGTGTTATTACCACAGATGAGCTCAACTGCCAAGTTTTAAACAGTTCTGTGATCAGCCCATTCTGCCTCTCTCTTGCTACACCCGTCCCTGCATCTTGCTCTGTAGCAGTGTTGTTTGGCTGTGTCCTTCCTCTCTGATGGCTCGGGTTCTTGTCCTTGGAACATACTTATGGGGTCCCAGCACAACAGTGTAGCTGGGAACAAGCCTTTCTGGAGAATGTATTTGGGGAACTTTACACAAACATATTTTCTCCAGCAGAAGCTTGAGAGACAGCCTCTTCTCCATAATACTCACTGAGCCATGGAGCAGTGTACTCTGGCAGTCAATTAAACTGGAAGCTCAAGGGTCAGGAGAGCTGCTGGAAGAAGTGTTTGTTGCACCTTCACTAGATTCACTGATTAAAATGCTACCTATTCACACGTTGCTGCCAGCAGTTTCTCCATGGGGACAAATCACTGAAACACTGGAGAGATGGAGAGGATGCAACTCATCAAAGAAACCACATCTGTTTGCAGATGTTCTCCGCAGAACTGAGTTCTCACCTGGAGAGAAGCAGTAGAAGTGACATTTCAGAGTGCCCTGAGCAGAACAACCTTTACTCATCCATCTGGCATCTCCGTCTTTTGGAAGGACTCAATCATGTGCAGGGCTTTCAGACTCCATGGCAAGCCAGGCTCAAGAATAACATGAAGTCTCTGAGCAGCACTCACACTGCGAAAGAGCTGTGACGCTGTTAACAGGGTTTTCCTTAGCTGGTCTTACCCTACACTGCTGCTGCTAATATCTCTGCTTGGCCAGAGTGTGCACTCACCTAAAAGATTGCCAATTCACATTCTGGTGTTTTTTTTTCCTAAAGAAAGGAAAAAAATCCCGATTCACTAAAGCACATGAATGTTGTGCTGGACTAGATCTTCCTCTAAGCCAGTCAGTGGCAGCCTTACAACAATTAGGAGGGTTTATCACTCCAGTAGGATCTATTTTACAGACATGCCCTGAGGTACTAAATTGTCTTAGTCTTTACATAATTTGAACAAAAACCACAAAACTGTTGAGTGGCTCCTGCACTTCAGTTGCTTTGGGGCTGTATCCTCCTGTGCTGAAATACTTGAGAATGAGGAAATTTGCCAAGACTCTGAGAGGTAGGAAAAAACAGGAGAGAAGAGTCATTAAAATGCTTAGCACCTACTGTGCATGCAATTTGCATCTCTGTTGTATTGTAGAAAGATTAGCTGAATTTTCACAGTGATATTCAGAAATAAATGAGATGTGTCCCCAGCTTGCACATAAAGAAAGGGAAATACGAATTGTAAAAGCCTTTTTTTATTTTTTTTTTAAATGCCTATGAGGGGCTTGAAATTCTTCTTAGATACAGTGGGAACTACCAGGGGTGTTTTGGAAGCCCCATAGGAAACACCTCCTGGAATATACGTACAGCTCAGCCCCCTGAGGAAACAGTGACTCAGTAAATCACTCATGTAGGCATCCCCTCTGTGTTCTCAACCCTGCTATCCTTACTAGACTACATCAACTCATCAACAAACTGACAACTCCTAGTCATCATGGAAATACTGTTCTTCAAATGGAAATCAAAAGTGCTATTCTCCTACAAGCACTACAGTGTAGGTTTGCTTATATGCCCCTCATGATCTCTAACAGAAAAGAAGAAAAAAGAACAGACAAAACTATGCCTGACTCACGTTTTTACTGATTCACACCTAAGGAGCTTCAGTGTTGGAAAAGATGTGCAGACAGTCAGAGAGAGCTGTTATTTGATGGGTTCAGGAACATTTACATTTGTATTCATACAGACCCTTGGCATTTGTCTAATGCAAAGTCATGGGGGGCAACCTAGAAGGGAAGACTTCCCTCCTGAAGTCACACAGCTGTCGCCGGTGAGGATCCCTTTGGGCTTTCCTGCTAAAAATATCATAGAATCATAAAGTCATAGAACAGCTCAGGTTGGAAGAGACCTCAAAGCCCATCCACCCCAACCCCTGCCATGGGCAGGGCTGCCCCCCACCAGCTCAGGGCCCCATCCAGTCTGGCCTTGAATGCCTTCAGGGATGGGGCACCACAGCTTCTCTGGGCAGCTGTGCCAGCGCCTCACCGCCCTCTGAGGAAAGGATTTCTTCCCAACATCTAACATATTTCCCATCTTTTAGTTCAGATCTTTTCCCCCTTGTTTTATCACTATTAAATGTAAAAAATCAGCCTCCCTCCTATTTATAAGCTCCTTTCAAGTTCTGGAAGGCTGCAGAAAGGTTTCCCAGGAGCTTTCTCTTGTCCAGACTGAACAGCTCCCTTAGCCGTCTTCTTAGGAGATGTGCTCCAGTCTTCTGAATATCTTCATGGCCCTCCTCTGGACCCGCGAGGGCAGAGCACAGGGGGATAGTTCCCCCTCCTCCCCCTGCTGGCCATCCCTCTTTTGCTGTAGCCCAGGATACTGTTGGCCTTTCGGGCTGCAGGCGCACACTGTTGGCTTGTGTCAAGCTTTTTGTCCACCACAACCCCAAAGTCCTTTTCTGCAGGGTTGCTCTCACTGAGTTCTTCTCCCAGTCTGTACACATATCTGGGATTGCCCAGACCCAAATGCAACACCTTGCACTTGACCTTGTTGAACCTTGTTAGGTTGAGATCATACACTCTACCAGGACGTGGTCCCTACAGCTCAGACTGCCTCTGATCTCAGCTTCTTTAAGCTTCTGTCTTCTCCTGGTTGAAGCCAGGTCCAGTAATGCTTCTCATCAAGTCAGTTTCTCTAATACCTTCACCAGGAAGTTATTCTTAATGGACTCCTGGAATCTCCTGGACTGCTTGAAACTTGAGACATTGCTTTCCCAGTAGACGTTCAGGTTGAAATTCCCCATCAGGATGACAGCCTGCAAGTGTGATGCCTCTTGTAGCAAGAAGGCCCATCCACCCACAGGCTGCCTGATCAGGTAGCAGATCCTAACTAGTTGTTCTTTATTGGTCTGGTCCTTAATTTTTACCCACAAGTTCCTAGTTTATTCATGGCTGATTTTCATAGGCAACTCTTCACAATCTCTCCATTTCTTAACATAGAGGGCAACTCCCCTGCCAATCCTTCCCTTCCTATCTATTCTGAAAAGCTTGCTGTCGTCAATTGCAATGCGATTCATCCTGCAATGTTTCTGTGACAGCAATTAGGCCACAGTTTCCCAATTGCACAGTAGTTTCCAACTCCTCACACTTGATTCCCATGCTGTATGCTTTGGTGTGGAGGCACTTCAACTGAGCTGTTAGCTGTGTTACCTTCTTAGAGGAGCCTAATTGCTTTGGGATAATTCACAGGTATTTCCCTGTTGCTTCCTACATTTTTGGTGTTCACTGGATGTTCTCTGTCACTCAGAAGTACATCTCCTTCCCCTGTTGAATCTAGTTTAAAACAGCCAGCAAGCCCAGTCAGCTTGCTGCCCAGAACACTCTTGCCTCACCTGATCAGGTCTCATCCTACTATGTCCAGTTGGGCCTTGTGCTTTCTTCTTGCTCACATACCCAAAAACAGCATGGTTCAGCCCACACATTTGCTCTGCCCTTTGGTCCTTGGTAATCTACCCTCCTGGGCCAGAAGATATTGTAATCTAAATGAGACAACAAATACAAACAAGACAGGAGGATGTCCCCTCAGGAGAGATGCACACTGGAGTGATTGATGAGGTGAAGGAGAGGGATTGCTTGCAAAGAAAGGTTTTATGACAGTCATTGCCCTAATAGAACTAAAATGGGACAATTTCTTATTCTGAAATCCATCAGTGCTGCTTTGGGTGACCTTTGGCAAACCAATTCATCTCTGTCTGTTCCTCTGAAAAATGAGAATAATACAGCCTCGCTGCCTGGAGAACCCTTGGTAATTCTGTGATGAAAGATGTTTTATTGGTACCAGTATCATCTTTTATTGTCATTAGCATGATAACAGATCTATCACCTAGCAACAGAGCAGTAACTCTCTTGGCTGATTGTCCATGTACTTTTCTTGAATTTTGTCTCCCTAACTGCCTGCTTTCATTTGGAGCAAGTTTACAACCCGTGACAGTTCTTTTTTTTCTTAACATTGCCTGTTACAGACAAAGCTGTAATGTCCCAGGCTACTCCTTGTTTCATCCCCACCTTTCACATCTGCCCTGATCTTCCATACATGCAATGGAGAGAGTATTAACTAACACAACAAATAATATTTGCTTCTCTTAGATAGGGTACAGAGCAGAAGTCTTGAATTTAAAAATGTAACTATAAACTATATTTAAAATGAAAAATATAGTTATATATCTGATTTACACACATTATGGAGAAGAAGGGAGAAAGAATTAAAGCCTGACAATCAGGAAACCTACTAAAATCTTGCAGAGATAATCCAGGCATCAATTAAAGGACAGATAAAGATGTGAATGTAAATAACACCAGTCTCTGAAGATTAGGATTTCTGCCAGGCCCTGTAATGCCTTAGACCTGTGATAAGAGCAGTCCTATCCCCAAGTGGCACATAGGCCAATCTATACCACTACAATCAGCTGAAGATTAGAGAGGAGAACAAAGAGAAAAACAAAGGTAGAAAAAAGCATTGTCCTATATATATATGTATATATATAAAGTTTCTCTGATTTGTAGCCTAAAGCATGGAGACACACCAGTTTTGCTTGAAATGAACTGGTATCCTGCTACACTTTGGAGTGAGAGATCTGGTAGATGTGGCTTCTCTCCCTGAGAACGACTGCTGTAAAGCAGCACTGTCATCCGTCTGATGCTTCACAGGAAGATAATGTGCCAGCTGGATGTTTATTGCCCAGTAAACCCCATGCTGTTCCCTTCAGTTGCTGCTATAATGCAAGAGTGATTGCTGGCCCTCAATGCATATGCAGCTCCCTCCTACAGGGACAGGCAGCAATGCGGGTTTCAGATGTTTCTGGGCGCCTGCAGTTTGGGGAAGCCCACCCTTCCTCTCTCAGATCAGAGGGAGGACAGATGTTTGTTCACAGTGCTGATGTGTCCATCATCATTAGGTGTCTTTTTAGAGAAAACTGTGCCACGACTTGGCACACAGTACAACTTTTTCATAGCACTTGTCCTTGTGAGTTTTTTGTTTGTTTGATTGTCGTGTTTGCATGTATATTTCTTTTTTAAAGGTACTTTGGCTTCACACATGATAATAGATGATGTTTTTCATATAACTATCTTCCCTCCAGGTTCTGCTATATCCCTGTCTTCAGAAACACAACTCCCCTCTCTCTTCTCAGAAGTCACATCCACCCACATCCATGCTCCTGCACACCAGCCCCCTCCCTGCTGCCCTAACACGTGTTCCTGTGCAGCACCATCACTGACCCCAGCTTCAGCTGAAGTCTCGTGCAGTCTGGGTCTGCTGTTAACTCTAGCTCTAACCTTACTCTCTCAGCTCTGTCCCTCCTCTATCAGAATCCCTTTCCCCTGCAGCTCTTTCAAGTCCGCACAACCTTCCCAAAGAAGCTAGAAGAACTTCTGGAAGACAAGAGAATAGAATGGAATAAGCAAATTATTTGGAATAAGCAAAGGTTCCTCCCTCTGCCCTTTCCTGTTAACTTCACTGTGCCTTTGGAAGGACTTTGCACTATAGAAGATGCTATTTTTGTCCTGCTTATGCAGCTATGCTTGATGCAATGAATAAAGCTGCAGGAGAACAGGCCTGTGGGAGAGGACCCTGAGTGCACTCGGCTATATCATATTTTCAGGTTGGTACTTGGGCCTCAACAGTGCTGTCACCACTGGAGACTTCAGTGACAAATGCAACCACAGCAGTTTGCCTTTCTTATCCCTCACCACCTGTGCATAAAACATGAAACAGAGTGATCTTAAGAAACTAACATCAAGGTTTTATTTGACATTGCTGAAAAGATTTGAGGGAAGGATGTTCAGAGTAAAATGCTTGTAAAAATTAAACATCAGCATCCCTTTAAATAGACTGAGTCTGATCCCTCCTAACTGCCATATAATCTTATATTTCTGACATGGGAGCACAAGTAAATAATCACTTCTGTAGTCTGGCTGTGAACTGGGGATTTAGTGTCTTCCTTCAAAGAGGATTGCAGGTAACGGACTAACAGTAAGGTAGGACTGCCTGAGATGACACTATCCATGCATGCTGCTCTCCTGGCAACGACAATCCAAGAAGCGGAAAATACCAAGAGAAAAGGATGAGCTGGAAGGAGGAGCCATTGTTTGAACAAGCGGATGTCGGGCTCCCCCAGAAGACATCTGCAAAGATGAAACAATTGAAGGAAATTTGTTTTGTGATATCCTTTCCCCTGCAATGTTTGACCATCCTGGAGAAGAGAAAGGAGGTTTTAAGCAGACCACTTTGTGACATAGAAAGGATCTTGTAAGCAGGAGGGGGAGCAACTTTATTCATGCTCCGATAGTAATGGGATGAGAGGGAAGGACTATTAAACTAAAAGATGTGAAATATAGGTTAGATGATAGGAGGAAATCCTTTCCTCAGAGGGCAGTGAGGTGCTGGCAAGGCTGCCCAGAGAAGCTGTGGTGCCCCATCCCTGGAGGTGCTCAAGACTGGGTTGGATGGGGCCCTGGGCAGTCTGAGCTGGTGGGGGGCAGCCCTGCCCATAGCAAGGGTTGAGGTTGGGTGGGCTTTGAGGTCCCTTCCAGCCCAAACAATTCTGTGATTCTATGAAAGATGTCCCTCCCCAGTTTTTTATCAGCAAGGAATCCTCCTGCCTCAGCATTTGATTTTCTTCATCAAGTCACAGCTTGCAAATTGCAGTTAATCACTATGGAGACTGTTGCAAAGTCACCAGTTTCGGATTGGTCTTTCAGCTGAGCACTAAATAACAGGTGCTGGGTGGCTTTGAGGAAAGCTCTTTATTCACACTGAGGTGCATTGTCTGAAGGCGAGGTTTTTCCTGCAGCTAAAAATACTCACAGAATCAGAGGATAATGAAGGTTGGAAAAGTCCTCTCAGATCCCCCAGTCCAACAACCAGCCCACCCCCCCACGCCCACTGCCCACGTCCCTCAGTGCCACATCCACACGGCTCCTGAACACCTCCAGGGATGGTGACTCCATCACTTTCCTGGGCAGCCTGTGCCACTGCCTCACTGCTCCTAACTAATGGCATGGGCTGGGGGGATTTCCTGAAGTGGAAGAAACCTTGTGATATGGATATGACCTTGTGGCTCAGGGAGGGAGAAGGATTCAGAGCTGGTTTGGAAGGTCTGCATTTACATCCGTCAACAGTAAGAATGCTACATGCTCCAGCTGCAACTCCAGGCAATCTCCAGCCTGGCTTTTCAGACTGTGAGGCTGGAGCAACACATCTCGCATCAGTCTCCCCATTGCTCTTGGCACAACAGTGAGGGAGTCAGGATGCCACTCTGTAGGGACCTGTTTTGAAGCTGAGACCAGCACATAACTGAAAGCCATGGCTCCTTTCCTTGTGCCTGCACACAAACAGACTAAGGCTGAAGTCAGCTGGAGGGGTTTTAAGGCATATTTCTGGAGAGCAGACCTAATTATGTCATCTCTTCCATGTGGAAATGAGGGTGGGAGCTCTGAGGAAAAGCAAACGTTGGGCATCCATGGTACTTGCCAGATTAGAGACAAACAGTACAAAAGCACTGTCAGCTCCTTGCTGAATTTGCACAGATATCCCTGCCCTGTCCCTGCCCCCTCTACCAGCCATTGCGTGACATCGTAGCCTGTGGGGAAGAGCAGTGACAGCCATGGGTAAAGACTGCATCGTGTCAGAGTCGTGACTGCACGACTTTGGAGGACTTCCAGGAGCTCAATCTACGCTCTGACAGGCACTGTGCACAGCAGTGGTGGTGAATAACTGCGTTTGGAGGCACCTGGGAACAGCAAGGCAAGTAATTTTAACCAGGTGCTGCTGATGCAAATCCATCAGCACAGCCCCATGTGGAATGCTCATTGCAGTCAAAGGCTCAGTTCCTCACCCAGCATCCAAGAGAGGACAAGTTGAGGGAAGGAAGTCACACCCAGAAGCATCCATGGATGAAATATTGAAATGAAATGCTGTGAAAGGGGCCCTTGGGGCTTGGGAATATAACATCCTTGTAATGCACGAGACAAACAGCCCTGCTCTGGGATTCTGCTTTGTCCCAGTTCCATTACTATGGATGTACAGTAAAGACAGCAGATGTGGACCCCCAAATAATCCTCCCATTTCAGCAAGGAGTGCTGGTTCAGACAAGAAATGCCTAATGCATCTGCTAGAACAGGTGAGGCATGGTTCTGAAAGCATCAGTTCCACTTGTTTTCAAATGGCAGAACTTGTTTCAGTTCTGGGGAAAGAATCAGACATATTCTCATCTAAATCCATGCCTTAAGATTTGGGCTGTGTGTTACTGGAGTTAAAGTATCCCCAGAAAACCAGAGGCTCTGTTACATATCCCCATTTTTCTCTGAGTTGTACTAAAAATACATTAAATTACAATTGTTTAGCAATGTTTCTGCACACAAAATTATCTTGGCTACATATATAATAGCATCATCCAGTACACATTGTTTTGGCAGCTTTATGTTCTTCAGCACTCTCACTGCCCATGCACATGTTTTTCACATGGGGTTTGCCCCACTGCTGCCAACTGTGATTCCTTACTCCTTTGCACATGTTTACTGTGTCCTCATTCTCCCAAGCACAAGAAAAAGAGATCATGCTGCTTCCGTGAGCCTGCACATGGAAGTCTGAGCAAGGTCTGCTGTGAGGGCTGAGGCAGAGCTTTGCTGAAGCAAGCATGTGCAGATTTCATAGGATCATAGAACTGTTTGAGTTACAAGGGACCCTTAAAGGTGATCTGGTCCAACCTCCCTGCAGTGAACAGTAGCATCCACAGCTCCATCAGGTGCTCAGAGCCCCATCCAGCCTGACCTTGAGTGTCTCCAGTGACAGGGCATCCACCACTTTCTCTGGGCAACCTGTGCCAGCTCCTCACCACCCTCTGAGGAAAAAAATTTTCCTTTTATCTCATCTAAATTTTCCCTCTTTTAGTTAGATGGGCTCTATAAAGCCTGTGCAGCATGTACTCATGAACAACAACACATAGCTGTGTAAAGGCTGAGGTTACCTTTCCCACCTGCGTGATGAGGGAGAAGGAGGCTGCTGTTTCTCCCCTTCTCTCTTCTTCAAGAGTATGTGAGAAAACAGCTGTGTGCATTAAAATGCTGGCTGCAACACTCACCATGCTGATGTTTTCATAAATAAAAGCTGCTTTTTTAACTTGCAGTTTTGCTGTGTTCTTAATTAATTAAATAACATGGTTTATATTGTGTGATTATTACAAAGGTAAGCCTTAAACCCATCAGCAAAAAGCCTGAAGTTGTTACACATGCCCATGGGATTCAAAGTGAAATTTATTTAATCCATAAACCATAACAAATTGCTGGCCTCAGCAGGGATGGGAGAGTTAAGCACATCAATAGGACATTTTCTGTTGGGATATCTGACTCCTCTGCTCAGAAGGCACACTGTGAAATGGACTCTTTTCCTCAGCCAAAAGAATTTTGCACCAGTCATAGAATCATAGAATCACAGAATGGCCTGGGTTGAAAAGGACCACAATGATCATCCAGTTTCAACCCCCTGCTGTGTGCAGGGTCACCAACCAGCAGACCAGGCTGCCCAGAGCCACATCCAGCCTGGCCTTGAATGCCTCCAGGGATGGGGCATCCACAGCCTCCTTGGGCAACCTGTTCCAGTGCCTCACCACCCTGTGTGAAAAACTTCCTCCTAATATCTAACCTAAACCTCCCCTGTCTCAGGTTAAAACCATTCCCCCTTGTCCTATCACTATCCACCCTTTTTAACAGCCGTGCCCCTCCTGCTTTTATGCTCCCTTCAAGTATTGGAAGGCCACAATGAGGTCTCCCTGGAGCCTTCTCCAAGCTAAACAAGCCCAGTCCCTCAACTTTTCCTCGTAGGAAAGGTGTTTGCTCCTTGGAAAGTGACAATCAATAAATGTAAGAAGAATCATTGTAGAGAAATGGCTGCAAGTTTCCTGATGGAAATGGCAGTGTTGAAGATGTTTCTGGTGGTACAGATGTAGGATGAGTTGTCACGGAGGGTAACCTCTTGTTCCCCATGCAGAAGCTTGTGCAGGGCAGGTTGATGAACACACTGCAGGCCCCAAACTGCAAAGCTGGCCTTAGAATGTGTCAGGTGCTTTCTGGAATAACACTTAGGTCCATGTAAGGTGGAAAAGGTTTTTCATCCCAGATCCCAGATCTGTCTATCTATCCAACCATTGGTCTCTTGCAAATGAGATCTGAACCTTCCTGCTGCTTTTGACAAAAGAAGGTCTCTAAAATCCCAAATTCCCACAGGTCTCACTGGTCAGGTAGAGAAGCAAACACAATGCAACTCAGTGAGGCACGCTGGAAATGCAGGTACAAGATCATGGTTGTGGCAAATTGGGAAGAGGTTGCCCTGGAGCAGGTAGAGATGGGGGGGAAGGGGGGGATGGTACTGTGTTGTCTAAGAACCAACCCCATGATGTTTTGTTCTGTAAAGGACTGAAGCTATTTTGAAATAAAGCCTCTGGTGGCTTTCCTTGTCTTTGTTTTAGATTGTGTATTATTTGTTGTACCAAGGAACATGGTTTACTGGCAAAATGTTGGTGGCAGGTGGACAGTTGGACTGGGTGATTTTGGAGGTCTTTTCCAACCTTGGTGATTCTATGACTCTACAATTTTATCTTTACAGGTAGCAGGAAATACAGTGAATTTGGGGATTTTTACATTTGTTAGGAATGCAATTCCTACAAACATGAATTTAAAAGTTTCTTCAAGATGACAAAAATGCAATAGTCCTTTTTTTAGAGTGTTAACCAGAATTTTGAAACAGGGTTAGCACCTTGCCTTTAACCAATACACCTCTTCTTGTTTCTTCTCTCTCAGGTATTTCACTGCCCGGCATCAGCAGTGATGAACTGCAAGGAGGTTCAGATGAACTCCAAGTTATATTTTAGGCTCAGCCTCAACACCCTTTGTTTCTAACAGCAGCTAATTGCTTGTAACTAAATAATAGAAGGCATCACATTATGAGCTTCATTTGATGCTAAATATTTAAAGGACTCAAACTGATGTAACCCAGCTTCGCCCTACACACATCTGCAAGCCATCTTCATGAAAGACAATTCCGTGTAATGCACATAAGTCCCAGGAAACACATGCTGATGGCTGTGTCTTAGGAATGAGTGTTCAAGAAGGTCGTTTGATAGAAACCTGCTGCAAAAGTGGTGCTGCAGTGGCACAGGCTGCCCAGGGAGGTGGTGCAGTCACCGTCCCTGAGGTGTTCAGGAGCCGTGTGGATGTGGCACTGAGGGACGTGGGCAGTGCGCGTGGGGGGGGTGGGCTGGTGGTTGGACTGGGGGATCTGTGAGGTCTTTTCCAACCTTCATGATTCTGTTCTATGATTCAGATCGCACATTCCTTCCCCTCCAAGGAGATGAGCAGTGAGCCATCTCCCAGTTTGCTCCTATACCATTCCTACAAGAGGCCACCTTGGATGCAGATCGGGAGGTAGGGAGCTTGCTGAAAGGCAGTGGGAGGCACAACCAAAGAATGATTTTGCCACATGGTTGTATTTCTCCACACAAGTGATTTATGGCTCTTGTTTTGCAGAGCTGTGATAACTTTTTAATAGGAAACACAGGCAGTGTGCACCTTGTGGTTTCATTGTGCTCTGGAAGGTATGTGGGGGAGAACAAAAGGGGAAGTGCATAGAGTGCTAAACAAGCAGGGAGGAGGCAGGCAAGTTTGGAATTACTTTACACAAAAATAGCTTCCCTGAAATTTCTGTTTGCTCCTTGATAAGCAAAGCCTGGAAGTGTATCGGCCAGATATGTGCCCAGGCTGGCATTAGCAAAACCTCTTACTGGTGTACTGCGGCTTAGAAGTTGCCTAGACCTGACTCCATCATTTTGCAGTTACACAGATGGATTTTGTCGCAAATGTCAAGTGATGTAAAGTACAAACTCTTCAAGTGCTTCACCACTGGTTCTCTGTTTCCACTGGGTTCTGGGCATAAATAGCACCTCAAAAGGCCCCCATAAGCTCCAGTACTTTCACCTTGCACCCAAAAGCTCAGCTGTGCTCTCTTTCCCGCAGGGCATGACATGAAACGTAAGGCCTATTTTCAGATCTACCTAACAGGTTCTTCATGGGCTTGGTGCCAAGCCTACCGCAAACACTTGAAAAAGAACCTCAGCCAATTGAGGACGTCCTCAGATCTGCTGCTCTATGAAACAGATTTTTAAAAAGGTAAAAAGGTAAGAGGAGGAAGAAACAGCACTGATAGGAACTGTGACAATAACAAGAATGGAAATGCTCCAGCTGAAGCTGTCTGTTTGCATGAGCGTGCTGAACTTGGTGAAGGGACCCATGAAACCAGCCCCTACAACTGGAACGATTTACTCCAGAAGCGCAGAAGGATGACCAGCAAATTCCTCTGCTTGAATCAGTGTGAATTCTTATCTGTGAGACTCGCCTGGCTGCCTAGGAGCTCGGTTTTCTTCTGAGGAGGCCAACTCTATTCCCTCTCTCATAACTGAGAGTGGCAAGGCACTGCTGGGGAGTGATTCACTTCCCTATTTCAAATCTCTGTTTTAAGGAAGGGAGAACTAGAGATGTCTATCTGCCTGCACTGGTGACAAATGGAGCTTGGATAACCAACAGAGATAAGATGCACTACATGAAAAGTGCTCATGTAAAGCAAGGGAAATCCAACCCTGTGCAACCCAGGGCTTGTAGGCAAGTTACTGGTCCCTTGCAAAGGAACAGCCTTTGCTGAGTGAAGGTAAAGCTGCTGGTAATTCTCACCAACTCACTGTTCTGCTAGTTGTTTTGTACTCAGATGTTCCTTGCCACACAGTGACCTGGCAAACAAAGTCAGCACTCCATGGCAATCTTGTTCAAAAAGTACGTGTATTTAATAATGATAACAAATACATTTTTTCCCCTGGAATTTCCACTACTGTATTTCAAGAAGTCCCTTATGTGGCCACTGCAGTTTGACTGTACATAGCTACTGTCTAAGCTGGATACATGTTTATGTTTTAGCAGTGTAGTACTCATATATTCTCTATAAATATAATAAAAAGATTTAACATTTCTATTTTCATTCTGATTCTTACACGTATTTACTGAGTTTTCACAAAAATACATGTCTCTTTCCTACCTCCCCCATCCTCTTATTGGGTTCCAAATAAACCTGAGTTTGTAGTTCAAGTCAGTACCTGCTATCTGTTGGGGTGCACAGGTCTGATGCACACACGTGGCGGTGTTGCCATTGTTCCTGCTCACCAGCTTTGCAGCACAAATACATTCTTGGTGTGAAGGAAAAGAAAACACTTCAATGTTTTTAAACAAAAGGAAGAGCTACAATGGACCCCTGGGATACACGGGTGTTCTGTACCAACAGAAGATGGCATTTTTCCATCTAAAAATGAGCCACCGCATTTCAGGCCTTTGTTAATACGCTGAGATTTCCATGCATATCATTTTACAACTGGCTTATGACCAAAGTGGTGCCTTCACCACACTGAGGCATATGGCCAAAAGCATTCAGACACTCCTGCACTGAATGATGGGCCGCTTCAAGGCTGTGGTGAAGCACCCTTCTGTGGGGATGAGAAGGGAGCCCTGGGCAGTCACATGCTGCTGGGTTTGCCAGCAAGCACTCAGAATACTCAACGGTCCCAATTATCTGTTCTGTCATCATCTGAATGGGTGACCTTTTTTTTTCCCAGCAGATTTTGATGATGGCCTAAGCTGTACTGAGAACTGGGAATGTCTGCTGAGCTGTGGGCTCTGTCAGGGACCTTTCCACCTGCCTGTGGTGGCCCTTCTCCACTTCATGAAACTGGATGGAAGGTTTGTCAAAGAAATGAAACTCCTCACATTCGTACAGAAACCGAAGAAATGGGACCCCAAATCATTTGCAGTAACACTGGTAAAAAAAAAAAGGGCTTGGGTTCCTACTGATGAAATTTAGGAACTATAAGTGAGATATTAGGAAGACATTTTTTCCTCAGAGGGCGGTGAGGCACAGCTGCCCAGAGAAGCTGTGGTGCCCCATCCCTGGAGGTGTGCTCAAGGCCAGGTTGGATGGAGCCCTGGGCAGCCTGAGCTGGTGGGGGGCAGCCCTGCTCACGGCAGGGGTTGGGGTTGGGTGGGCTTTGAGATCCTCTCAAACCCAAACCATTCTGTGATTCTGTGATTCTGTGATTCTATGACAATCTGATGCAAAATCCCTCTATTTGCCAGCAGCCCCAGTAGCAGGGCAATGCTTCTGCTGCCTTGTTTGCAGAACGACATGAAGTGGGTGGGCGGCAATGGGGCACCTATGGGGGAACCAGATCAGTACGAGCTTTGCTGAGGTGTCCCATATACACAAACACATATGCAAGCACAGTACACACAATACAAAAGTGTAGTCTTTGGCTAAATCTTCTAATTTATAGGAAACGGTGTGAACACAAAAACAGAACCAAAAATGTTGCCAGCCTCTTAGATCATTTACTTAGAAAAACATGACCAGTATGCAGAACATGTTGCTTTTTAAGAAACTTAATCTTCACAGCTCATAACAATACCAAATTTTTGGTAACCACCACATAACCGATCTTGTAGTATAAAACGGCACTGGTTTGTGTGTCCTTTATGAGTCTCTTCAACTCGCTGCAGTCTCTCAGAAAAGCCTTCAGGTGCTGTGTAGCTGTAACAGGGGCTAACACAAACCTGCACACAGGAGTGGAAATAGTACAGCTACAAAAATTGGAGGTGACCGGATTGTCTAAAGACAGCATGTGGTAATGGGGATCACTGACTAAAGCATCCACTTGTAAACCCATGACATGAAAGGAACAGGCCTTCAGTGCAGTTAATTGTCTTGTGATGAGCCTTGTTTTTGAATAATCATGTTCCTTCTGAATGACATGATTAAACTATCATTTTCCTTAGGAACAAATGATGCCATTACTAGCTACTTTATGTAATAAACAGTAAGATCTGGTTTGACTTTCATTAGTATCACTTTTTCTGAATGTTTAGATCGCGCATGTCTTGATTCAAGCTTCTACAAACTTCATCTCCCTGGCAGTGCATTTTAGCAAGTTGATTTTGGAAACAGCATCTTGAGTTCTTCCCCTTGAATGATGCTTGTAACAGGACAGCATACTGCCTGGCACAGGCAGAAGGAGCAGATAGCCTTACCATGGCCCCAGCTGGGACCAACACTCATAGCACCACACCGATCACCTTGCTGAATCACATTGGTAATGCTCGTTGCTCTTCCAATTAACTTTACTACAATACAAAATTTTGAACAGTGAAAATACATGTTGACATGGCTTTTTCAAGACATGTTTTACTGTACAGTCTGATGCCTAATGCTAATATTTCTTAACAGCACAAGCAGAGCACTCTTCTTTTCACTTTAATACATAGGACAACCCGTTCCTTACAAGTGGACCTCCGATTTTCTACATTGGACCACTGAACTGTGTTATGTAGAGATGGTGACATGCCTGTGGCTTTCCCTTCTTTTTAAAAATAAAAAAGGCTGGGTTGCAGACAACAGAAATACAAATCCTGGCGTGCCAGATTAACACTGGCCACTGACAGCATCTGCATTGAACGTGATCTGCGTGGGGCTCATCTGTTGCAGCTGAGGCATCCGTGCTTCCAGCGGTTTGTCGCCCACCGACTGCATTGCCTGGTTCCTCTTCCGCAGCATCTGTCCAATCCCCATCATGGGGAACCTGCCCCTGCTTTTAACACAGTTGGGGCTGCCCAACGGGTTGTTGGAAACCAGCTGAGTAGGGGACACAGCTTCTTCCTTGGTGGGATATGCTTTTTCTTCGTATGTAAAAGAGACCTGGTTGGGGTGGATGGGGGATGTACTTCCTGGCTGAAAAAGCGGGGACAGTGTCCTTTCACTAGAGCTTTTGGAAGGAAAATTCATCGGTGAGCCTAAAATCTTGTACTGGTGGGAGGGGGAGACCTGGTCTGTTTGGTCCTCTCTGTCAACGGACTCGAAGGAGTGCACAATGTTCAGGATGAGGGGAGAGTCCTTGGCCCGGCTCCCGCCCCGCACCGGCTCCTGCTGTGGGGACTCCTGCCTCTTCAGGAGCCGGGGGGTCCTGGGTAGTGGCTGCTGGGCCTCCAGGTATTCCAGGGAGCTGGAGGTGATGCAGCCAGCCTTGGTGGCCAAGGGCTCGTGGAAGGGGCTCAGCCCACTGGTGGAGTCTGAAAGCAACCAGAAAAGGAACCAGAAGAGCAAATGGCATTGAGTAGCATCACCTTCTCTGCCTCATGGCAGACATTACCTTTCACAGACTGCATAACAGCATGACACATGGACCAGCTCAATCAAGTGGTCTCAGGGATGCACACAACACAACATCAAAGAACCTGATTCCTTGACCCCATTTGATACTTACACTGCTGATCACGAGTAACTTATCTGCCGCCTTCCTCAAATGCAGGAAGAGCATTTAAAGTGAGTAAGACAAGGACATGAAATAGGAAACCATGGATGTTTTCAGCTGTTGTATTAATCATATCCTCTAAGGCAATGTCTGAGAAATCTCACATTTCTTTGGGTAGTTTTAGATGGGTCTGTGCACTGTACTCCCTGACACACCTACAAACATAGGGGACAACAGGGAGTTAATTCCTCATGTCTCTACTTGCGTTTTGGAATAAAATCTGTTCTTGGTTTCACACATGTAAATATGGAGTAACTGCACTGGCTAGATTCAGGCTGTTACAGTTGGAACAGATTTGCTGCACTGACTTCAGCAACAATCTTCCCTGAGCAAGGACTGAATATAAATGGAACAATCTTTTCAGGATTTGGCCCAATAATACAAAACAGCCCATGGAGAAGATCTGTTCAGTTTCTACAGAATGTTGGCACTCACTCACGCCAAGCTAGTTGCGAGAAAAAAAGTACATTTTGCTGCGTTTAGGAAACGCTAGCCAAGCAGCCTGCTTTGTTAGAATGCTCCTAACTGAAAGAAGAGTGGACTGGCAGCTTATCTCTGTCTGTGACTTCTCCTGGTCTCAAACTATATAAAAGGGATAGAAAATAATGCAAGACTTTGGACATCAGGTAATAGCCACAAATCTCACGTGTATTTCTTTCCAAAGGGATGGTCTTGGCAGAGGTTGAGGTCTAAATGGATGTATAGGATGAAATCACTTGCATTGAGAGTTGCTTGGGAAAAGCAGATAGGGTTTAATCTGACTTATTTATTTCCAAAACTGGCCAAAATCACTTGACCACTTGAGGAAACAAGTGCCAAAACACAATTTCCATAAGCAGAGATATGCTTTAGTTGAGATCTGAATGATTTTCGGATTTCAGTTCAAAAAAGCAAGTAGAAGCCAAGGAGAAAAAATCAACTGCTTATTGTCCCCCTGTGCCTCCAAACAGCCTCCTGGCACCATATTCAGCATTTCAAGTCACCAAATTTCTCTGCATGGCTCTGTAGTTACCTCCCTTGATCAACAGCTATGTCCCCTTCCTGCTCCCCACTGCATTTCCCTAGCCACATGCTCCCTATTTTCCCCACTGGCTGCTCTTCTCCACACCTCCTTAACCCTGTCATCCTTGGAGCAGGTCCCATCCAGCCCTCCCCAGGCCACCTCCTCCCCTGCATCAGGAATGCTTTTCTCCCCTACGGCTGTCTCATTGTTTCCCTTTTCTGTTAATGCTCTTCCTCTTCCTTTCACTGCCAGTGGTCAGTATTCCCCTCTGCATTTCCTTTTGCCTGCCCACCTCCCCTTTCTCCACTACCAGCTGCTGCCACCGCTTCTCCCCAGAGGCCAGCACTGATATGGGGTGACTGCTGATGCTTTCAAAGTGCCAATGTGCCAGCTGCCATGGTTTCCCTAGGATGTCATGTTCAATGTTTGATTACACGATTCCATCCTCTTTCACATAACCACATCCAGAGCAGGCAGCAAACACGAGGACTATTTACACACAACCACACCCCACACAAGACGTCGACACTACATGGGCCCATGCTAGCACAGGCACAGGAAGGCTCATGTCCATAGACAGACCAACACTTCTTCCACTGACCTTTCTCAGCACCTCCAGCCTTGGTAGCTTTTCGGTCCCTCAGCAGAGCCTTGGTGTTCTGTATCTGTGAGATAAGACAGGAAGAAGGCTGTCTATATGAAACTGGACTTTTCTCAGTTTTCTTTGGGAGCTGACGGTGAAGAATTTCCCCTTTCTTTTCTTGTTTTCTGAGTTTTTTGTCCTTTAGGTTGTAAAACAAACAAGAACAATCTGGTTTACTGAAGGAAATTGAAATGTCCTAAACCCCCCAGAGATACACTGCTTACTGAAGCTGGATTAAAAACAAAATATTTACAAGGAGTTTATCCTGACTACTCAAAATAACTGCGTCTTCCAAGTCATATTTTCCTCTGATCTGTTTGACATGATCAGAAAATCAAGCCTGTCTTCAGAGACATGTGCTAGGATACCTTGTTCAAGCAAACACACAAAGATTTATGATCTTTCAGATTTGAAATTTGCCTGCCCATTTAAACACACACACAAAAGAACTGCCTTTGATTTCTGTTTATTGCACTTCCTCGAGCATTTCCAAAGGTGATCTGGAGAACTTTAATGTATTTTAAACTCTTCGAGTCACTCATCTTCTGTCTGCACAGTATCCTGAGGAACGCAGACTTTGCTGCACATCCCCGAGCTCTGATTCTCTGTGTGTATAATTCTGTAATTCAGCGGCCTCTTCTCCCACATAACAATAATAGGATCAGAAGTGACAGTCTCAAGTTGTGCCAGGGAGGTTAACATTGGATATTAGGAACCATTTCTTCTCAGCAAGAGCAGTGAGGCAGTGGCACAGGCTGCCCAGAGAGGTGGTGCAGACACCGTCCCTGGAGGTGTTCAGGAGCTGTGTGGATGTGGCACTGAGGGATATGTCTACAGCAGTCACAGGCATGGGTTGATGGTTGGACTGAATCACATTAGTGGTCTTCCAACCTTAGTGATTCTGTGGGGTTATTTTCTTAGATGGGCATCTGTGTGATGGAAAGCAATGTGTATGCATGTGGGACAGAGGGAAAGAATGCAGAAGACAATTTTTTTTTTTTGTCCACTAAACAACTCAGGAAACATGTTAAGACACATAAAAGGAAAATAATAAAGCAGAGCTCTTCTTGATCACTGCCACCTCAGACAGAATCAGGCCCTCCGCACAGATGGTGTTTGGCACTGCTGGGATCATTAATCTCTGAACTTTCAGAAGTCACAGAATCAGAATGAAGACCTTCAGGAACATTTTAAGTTTTATTACAGAAGCTGTGAGGTGACATAGGAGAGAGAGAACCAGGGACATCTCTGGGAGCCCCTCACTGCCTTCTTCCTCTCGGTGTACTATCACAGATTCATTGTTCCCCAGCCTTCTCTCCATACATCCCTTATTTCCTCAAACTGCTTTTCCCTCAGCCAACTATGGCTGGCTAACTCTTACACAGAATAAAACAACACTTTCTGGATCTGGATCAGCCATCACTTTCCTTGTGCTACACCTCCTGATCAGCCTGATCCCTTCCCCCTTGCTTTTACAGGCTGTGGCCATCTCAGTGACAGAACATTTATTCCTCTCTGCCTGTGCTGTGCTTGAAATAACACCACACCTGACCAGTCCCAGATAGCATTTTGGCGAGCACAGTCACTATTGATGTTGATGAAATAATAACAACAGTAATAACAACAATAGCAGCAATAATAATAATGCTGTGTGAATAACGGACTACAACAATAAAGTCAGTGGGAGCTCCACATTTAATTTGGAGCTCACCAAACTATTTTTTCACCCAAGGCTGCAAGACTCTGCTGCCAAGTTCAGCAGAGACTAGGTTCTACCACATATCTTTTTTTTTTAAAGTGGGTGAGACTGCAAAGTGGGTGACTACATAAAGCCTAAAGGGGTCCATTAAAATTGTTTAACAACTTTCTGCTATTTGGGTAGGTGATTTGCATTTTGGTAGCTGCAGCATCTGTCAGCATGCAGGACACTGCAGCACTGCAATACTTTTAGCCTTTTTGCAAGTGCCAAGCCAGAACCGCTAACTGCTCTGCTCTGAAATGTGCTGGAGAAGATATTTGTCTGGAGAAGAGGAGGCTGAGGGGAGACTTTATCACTCTCTACAACCACCTGAAAGGAGGCTGTGGCAAGGTGGGTGTCAGACTCTTCTCCCAGGTAATAGCCATAAGATGAGAAGGAATGGCCTCAAGTTGTGCCAGAGGAGGTTCAGGTTGGATATTGCGAACAACTTCTCAGCAGAAGTGGGGAGGCAGTGGCACAGGCTGCCCAGGGAGGTGGTGCAGTCACCGTCCCTGGAGGTGTTCAAGAGCCGTGTGGATGTGGCACTGAGGGACGTGGGCAGTGGGCATGGTAGGGTGGGATGATGGTTGGATTGGGTGACATCAGAGGTCTTTTCCAGCCTTAATGATTCTATGATTCTTTGTTCCACATGCCCATGACTTTGTTTTTACGCTGCTGTAATGTTTTACTAGCAGCCGCAGCACAGTTGTGTTGTACAATTGAAGCACTGATGAAAAAGCAAATTCACACATCCGGCAATGAACTACTATATCCCAGAAGAATGCTGTAAATAATTTTTATTTTTTAAATTTACTAATATTCCTTCTCTTTGATGATCATTGTAGGACGGGGAACAATGAAAATCCTAAATTCCCAAGTTTCCACATGCTATTATATTTTAAGAAGGAAAGGAAGTGTTCCTTTGGG
Organism: Lagopus leucura; assembly: GCF_019238085.1. NCBI lineage: Eukaryota > Metazoa > Chordata > Aves > Galliformes > Phasianidae > Lagopus > Lagopus leucura. The sequence goes on from NW_024962262.1 coordinate 74,826,453, forward strand.
GGAGTTACAGAAGTTCACTCCTCACCATGCTGTATGCAGCCATGCAATGGCATGCTGCTGCACAATGAAAGGGTTGTGCCGGTATGTTATACTTGAATAGGTTCAGCATTACATCAGCCTCTGCTATTTCCTGTCCTGACCTCGACCCTAAAATCCACACTAGTCCTAGCAATGGACTTGAAAGGAAGATAACAGGTATTTGCCTTGGCCATGCCTGATATTGTGATAGGATGACGATGTAAGTTCTTAAAATCACAAATTCCTCAAGCCTGAGCCCACCGGCTCGTCTAGGGAAAGCAGGGATCCTCAGCACTGGTCCCTGGGTTTGCTGCAGGAATGACTGCTCACCACCTGTGGCCGCTCCAGCAAAAAAAGACACTGCTCAACTGTCCCAAGCGCTAAAGTAAGGCCAGCCTGCAAAGCCACCCAGATGCTTAGCCCTGAGAGAAACTCTCAGCACCTCAGACCTGGCACACCAGTGCTACCACCCAGTTTCGGACACTGAAGGTACAGGTGGGCTAGGCCTGTCCCCTGCCCATGTGCTACATTGCATGGCCCAGCAACAGCCTGTGCTGCTGGCAGCTGGTCGTGGCCCACCGAGCGTCCTCATTTCACATGACAGAGTGAGGTGGAAGAAACACAGTCAGCTGCTTCTGCCGTGCCTGACCACCTCTCTCCTGGTATTGCCACGGCAACACAAAGCCATGCTGCCTTGGGGACATCTGTCTGGGAACCAGGTAAAGCCTCTGAGGTAAAGCCTCTGTTTTCAGGCTGGGCACAGAGGATGGCAGGGGGACCATGATCACAGCTCACGAATCACTCCCAGCTTATGAATTCTGTCACCCTGAGCTCCAGCAGCACCTGCTGATCCCAACGGCACAATCCAGACACTTCCATCCATCCCCCTGACAGCATTTTAGCAGACATCTACCACAGCTGTAAGCAGCAGGAGCATCTCGGGGCTTGCATTCACCCAAGCATGCCGCTTTAACTGTCCTGGTGTTATACAATCCCCTCGTGTAAATACAGCTAACGCAATATCAACATGCTTTATATTCAGCTGTGCCCATGTAGAAAGAGATTATACTGTATTATTATCAGTGTCTGCACTGAGATTGCATTAAGGTAACCATTTCAAGAAAGAAAAGACACACCCTCATCCTCTAAATAGCTACTTTGGGACTAACTGTGAGCACAGGAGAGGCTCTGGAGACAGCCTTCATCCCTAAGGATGCATACAAACAAAACTAGGGTCACTGAGTCGCACCATTACTAGTTATGCACACTAGCTCTGTGCAGGTGCTCATACAGGCCTTGCTGCAGACTCCCCTACATGCAGCATGGATGCAGAAGCAGTAAGCCAGTGCCTGAATGCTATGCAGAGTACTCCTGGGGCTCTCGGGCACTGTGCAGCATCAGGATGCAGGATGCCTGCATCGCAACCTCTGGGGACCTGCCTGAGTTCTGAGAGGACATCTGCCTGCAGCAGTTTGAGGTAAACTGCCACAGAGCATTTTGAAATACAATATTCACTGAGTCTACCCACTGCTAATACATTTTAAGTAAGGTGGTTTCAATTTATGTGAGAAAAGAATGGTAAAAGTGCTTTGCCCTGATATTTCCATCTGGCTTGCGACTCAGCTGTTCTATTAAATTTGCAAGCAGTCTTTAAAATAAACAAAACCAGCCACGAAACAGATCTATCCCTGCAATTAAATCATCAATCCAGCACTGAAGAGTAGCAAGCTCCTCCGGAACACTGTTACTCATGTTGTAAGATACAACTTGTATAGTTCACAACCCTTGTAACTTTAGTGCTTCACCAAGTAACAGCCAGAGAACAAAAATCCAGACAGGCAGACAGGAGAGGATTCCTTTAATATAAACTACCTCCTCTAATGCGGGCAAGAAGACTGGAGACAGACTGAACAGTAACCTGGTTCAATCTTTGCTCTGGCCAAGGGAAGTCCCTCACAAGACAGTGGGCTAGTTCTCAATCAGTTCTGCTGGGAAGCAAAAAATTCACTTGGGCAGAGTTTTGTGCTAATACAGTTTTACTGTTTCTAATAGTTAAGCCTGGGCTCTGCCAGGTCAGTGCACTCTGCTATGCAGATCTACACCAAACTATCCTGGAAGGTGAACCCTGGCAGTCACTCAGCTTTTTGCCCTGCACCACCAAGGTCTTTCAACTCAAGACAATGAAGATACGGTTTTCTAGAGCAAGTTGCAGCTCAGAAGGAAATTAAAGGGCCCCCTGAAGAAATTTTGTTTTACTTTGCTAAACAGAGGATTTCTTTTCCTCATGAAAGCTGAAAGTCATCTTGAAACTTCCACTCCAGGCGGCTGCTATTTTTTCTTTCAAAAAGAAATTGAGAGAACTGTTCTGCGCGGATCTTTTTTTTTCCTCACAGTTCCAGAAACTCATTGTCTTAATTGCAACTGCTGGAGATCCTCAAATTCAGCCTGCTTTTCAAATACCTTAAGAAGCTTTAATGAGCTTTACCTCATAGGAGTCTTTATTTGCCTTGTACTTGTCAATCTGGTACAGCTGGTTCTTGTGGCAAATATTGTCCTGGAGTTCAGACTTCTGTTGAGAGAGGAGCACAAAAAATCAAAGTATGTAAGATAATTAGAGAAAACTGATGTTTAGCTACTGCTTAATGGACCATGTCCACTCTAGGCATTCAGTAGAGTCGCATCAACTTATGGAGATGATAAATATGATCCATTACGTTCTAAACATCATTGATGCCATCATTAAAACATACTTGTTATGAGAACTGAAAAGAGAGAAAACTGAGAAGCTGTTGTCAGAAGAAAAGGTAATCCGGGATAATTTCTCAAAGGGAAAAAGCATTTCATAAAGAAAAAAACCCACCCTACTGACAATGTGATGTAGGAGCCCACAGACTCTTAGCTGTTTAAGACTTCTTGCCTGAACAGACAGTTATGTGGAGAGGCCATGAGAAGAGGGAGTGCAGCTTGTCTTTGTGCACCTTGCCCATCCTAATACCTGAGCAAGTGTGATGCAAAACACAGCTAGGGAGTTCAGTTGCCCCAGATGTAGAAGAAAGGGTGGTGTGGCAAGGTGATTGCTCCCTTCAGCCACTCACAGAGCAGTTCCACAGCAGAGGGAGGGAAGCACAAGGTACTGCAGGCTCTCAGGGGTGCTCCCTTCAGGGATCTCAGCTAGGTGAGCTGGACAGCTGTGCACCATTAGCACAGGCACTGAAGGGCATGGATTTTACGAAGAGCAATGCTAAAGAAGAGAGAAAAATGGTCTGGGAGAACATTTGCCAAGTCAAGTGGGCTAAACTGCATACACATACACTGACTGCACAGCAGCCTATCCTGGGATGGCAAATTTATCACTAGTTTTCTATGGAGAACTAATGTACTTCTCTGGAAACGCTTCTCACGAGATGTAAAGACTATAAGTAGTTACTAGATAACTCTCAGTAACCTGGAGAATTATTATTTGAAATAATGCTTTTAGTTTGCAAGGAATACCTCCGTTTCATGGCTACTATGACAGAATTGGGAAAAAATAAACCAACATGGGTAATGCCTTAAGAAACTTTTAAGCATTTTTTTACCCTCTCACCTGCTTGTCCAAAGAATCAACATCAAGCAGTACTTACTCTAAGGCTTGCCAGGTAGCGCTCCAGCTTCTTATTAAGAAGAAAGTAGATAGCAAGTGTGTGACTTGCCCTGTTTGAGAGCACAGTGTTGATGACATCGCTGTTCTTATAGCCAAGCTTCTCAGTCATATGGAGCAGCACGCTTTGGCTGAGGTCCTCCAAGTGGATTCTGCAGAAACAAGAGAAGCAGAGCACATTGCTTCTACTGTCTTCCCAGCGACAGAGCCTTGTTAGCAACACTGGAGAAGGGATCTGGAAGGCTCAGTAGTGCAGCCATGAGTAGGTATGAAAAAGGCAGATTGCTAGGGAACCACACACAAGATGGAACATCCTGGCAGTTGAACAAACAAAACTCTTCCTGCCAGTTCAAACTGACCTTATGAAGGGAAACAGCACTGTGATGCTCAGGATGTCTCACTCTGTTATTCTAGATGTGATCAATGGTGATGAAAACCATCACGAGAATCCGGCTGATTTTGAAGGAAAAGAGGCAAAATCTATCTTAGGTAGTGACATTTTGCTTTCTGAAATGATTCTTGTAACCAAACACCAGTGTTCAGCTCCATTCCTCATCTATTGCACAATATTCATGCACAAAATAGCTAAAGAACTTTACCACAGAGAAAGATGACATATAGGAAGGATTATTACAGCAGCTCTCAAAATGGTAAAGCTGCTATTATAATCATGTTGGTTAAAAGCAGAAATGCAATACAAGTTTATGGATGTGCTTTTCTGTAAAGTCTGTAACAGACTTAGTCAAGGTGAGAAATGCAGTACAGCAGCCTCTGAAATGGTAAATAACTTTTGCAGGCTATGTTAAAAACAGATTTTCCAGAGGACTCTTATTTAGGCATCTAAATGTGCTGGCCAGATTCCCAGATGTACCCATCAACTCCTATCCATCTCCAAAGAAATGCTGGATTTTGTTTGCTTTCTAAAAAATATTCCTTGCTTCCAACATCAAGCCTAATATTTGCCCAGGGCAACTCAGGGAAGCTTAAGTTATGAGCTATTATGTATATACAGAGAGAAAGGTATAACTACCTACAGTTCTCACTCATTCTCTGCTACACTCTTGTTCTGTACACCTTTGCCATGAGGAATGCCTGGTGTGCAGTCTGGGTCTAATATGAGAAGGACTTAGACAAGATGCAAAACAGAGTATGGAAAATCTCAAATTACTGTTTTCCTTTACTCAGCACTCTTATTAACACGCATTCTGCAGCTAAAGAATGCTTGGGTGGTTTTCTTAGAGTTCATAACCAAAACGCATCTTGGCCATTGCACAGTAAGGCATCTGGACAGCAAAAAAAATTTAAGCAATTTCTGCTTGAAGTGCTGAGCAAAACTGGAAATATTTGCTTGCCTTCAGGGAATTTCTTTAACAACAGCAAGCTTTTAAAAAGCCTGAAAGAACATTCTCCTGAAAATGTAGTTTCTGCTGTTATTCTACCTTCTCTCCATGCTTTCTCTTTTCCTACTATGTTCCTGTCTCAGTAACTATGGTTGTTACCTGAAATTGGTAGAAGAGGACTGCAAGAACAGAACATAGCTTCTTGTTTGTGATAGAAAGCACGATTCCTTGCAAATTAAGTAGTGGGTATTTCAGAACAATGTTGATATTATCTTACCCACATTTGCACACTAGCAGAAACTTGGACACCCTGCTGAGTCTGACCCCAGCAATACTTTCTGAACAAGTTTAAAAAGAGGCAAGCCAAGTCTTTACATATTTCAAACTTTACTGTATTTTCCCTACAAGGCTTCAGTATGACAAATTCTAGGTAGGCCAATCTTGAGGAATAAACTAATTAAACTGTAGAAATATAATGTATGAAATATAATGTAGAAATAAAAAAAAAAAAAAAAAAAAAAAAAAAAGAAGGTAAAGAAGGATTCTGTATGGCTTTCATCCTTTACAGCTTCATTGACTTCATCATACAATTTGGGTTCTGACAGAACGAGTAGTTACTTTGCTCTAGTTTTCACATCAAACAACAAGCTGTTTAAAAGTGTTTGTAATGGGAAAGGAATACTATCATCACCCTATCTGCATAAATGCATGAACAAACATATGCCCTCTCTATAGTTCAGCTCTGCATTTTCTTCTGTTCTTACATATGATTGCCTTTAGGAGAAAATGATTAATAGGCACTCCATAAGCACCGTGGCACAGCTATTGTATCTAGGAGAGGCCAGCCTCTCATGAGTCTATGACCTAACTGCACCAGTGAGCAAGCTCTGAAGTGGTACCTCCATCACAGCCTGACTAAGGCCTGATAACTGCAAGCTAACAACTCAAAAACAGAGGCATGAAAATGCACCTGCGAATGCAGAAGAATTCTGAAATCACATTCAAGCCGTATTTCTTTCTTTTTTCCTCTTCCTAGATAGAACACACTCAGCAAGAGAATTAAATTACCCATACAGCTCTCAGTTACACTTACATTCATTTAACAGATGCCACGTTTAGTAGATTGATTAGACTCATTACGGCAGTGATTTCATTAGCTTAACGACTCATTCAGTTTACACTTGTGTTCTCCTTCTTTACCATATAATGTTCATATGCAGAGTGCACTTCAGTACAGTCCAGTGCACCATGGAAACTCAGATTTCCATTTGTTGTACAAATTAACTCAATTGACCTTAAATTTCAGGCAGTAATGCTGAGATAATGAGTCTGCCTGTTCTCCGTCTTGCTCCCTGCAAAACAATCCTTCTTATGTGTCTGAGTATTGTGGTTGGCAATTCTGTCCAAGGCAGAGGGTTGGAACTAGATGACCTTTAAGGTCCCTTCCAACTCAAGCCATTCTATGTATGATTCTATGATCCCACTGCATGCAGTTAGCCTCACATATGCTTCAGTGGATGGATCTAGCGATATCACCCTTTGGATAACAAGTATCCAAACTGTTCAATGCCTCTCCAACCAGATTCTGTGAGTGAGAGACATCTTATTCTGCTCAGGTCAAAGAAATACATAGTCACAATCATTGTCCACAACACAATACATGAAACGCTAACTCTGGAAGGGAAATGCCTGCTGGTATACTACTGCACCTCAGTTCCCTGTGCATATAGAAGGAGAAGTGTCTCTCAGCCCCACAGAGTTAGGTCCTCCAGTTCTTAAACATGTCCTGTTCACCTGGATAGCAGTACCAGAGGGGAAAACAGGTGGGGAGGCACTTTTAACAGCAAAATTGCAATTTCAGATGAATGCTCAAGGCTGTCTGTACGTACGGTCTGAGCTTGCCTAGGCACTTAGACCTTCAGGGCATCAACACAGAAAGATGGCCTATTTGGTGAACAACAAATCACTTCGGAGTGGGGACAGTGGTTCTGACATTCAAAGAAAGACTGTCACACCCCTAGATGTATACTGTATCAGGATCTAGCACTTGACTAAATAGTAGGGTAGAAGTCAGGCTTTTCTCATAGTGATTTGCCTATTAGTGAGTTAGGACTGAAATTTTGGAGTACTATCAAATTTTAAGCTCCAAAATTAAGCTTTAAGTTGCTCTATCTGCCTCAGTGCTGGATTGCATATTGGCCTGCAAGCTAGTAACTCCTACAACATCTTCTGCAGGTACAAGATTGTGTGTAAGACGCAGCAGAAAGGCTTTGATGCAGGAAGGAGGTTTTATCAGATCAAATATAGACATACATTTCTAAGTGAGTTGCCTGAGGCTCCATTTACAGTCACAGGAGAGAAAGTAGAATCTCCTGGGCACAGTGTCACTGCTGCAGAATCAAAGAGAAGTCAGACAAATCATTCTGTAAAAATTTTTCTCTGTTGACTGTAATGAGAGCCCAGGTTGACTGGATCATGCGAAGACTCCATACTAAAGATGCTGAAAGTTAAGAAAGATTATTTCTGAAGTGGACCAGAAGTACTTTTCTTTCTTCCTTGTTTTTCCTTAGATTGCAATTTGGTCTGGACATGAGATTCGTTACCTGTTTGCATTTAGTCCCACATTTAGTACTGCACAGGTATTAAAGATCAACAACCAACAAGACAAGATTATTTAACTCTGAGCTTTCTCACCACGGTCTGCATGTTTACCTAATACACAGAACCCTCACACATGCATCAGAAATGGGTATAGCTATTGGAAAATATCCTGGCTCTACTGACAAATAAGAACAAGACTACAAGTGATGTCTTTGTACACGTCCATTGTAAGCTCACGTGATCTGCACTTCAGACTACCTCACAACTGTATCATATGCCATCTTCTAATTTAAGCAACTGTTTTTGACCACTTCGGGAAGCACACATTTAATGACCAATCCTTATAACTTTAAAAATTGAGTCAAAAAAGCAACCTCAGAAAACGCAGTGGGATGCTGTCATATAAAGAATGAAAATGTAGCATCAGAGCTGTTCGCATTTTAATGTACATACACACTGGCAGGTTTTCTCCACTCTTTTGTACCTGTTTGGATATGGGACGTTAGGTGGTGCTCTCCCAGGGTAATTCTCATTAAGCCACCGATTCGCAAGTGCCTGCTGGATGTTTGGTCTCTTTGCAGGATCTGGCTCTAGTAGAGAACGTAGGAAGTTGATGGCCCCTGTGAAGAAATCAAGAAAAGACAATAGCTATGTCATATATGCCATATATATGTATATATATCCCTATGCCCAGGGAGGTGGTGGAGTCGTCGTCCCTGGCAGTGTTCAAGAGGCATCTGGATGAGGAGCTACAAGATATGGTTTACTGCTTGTGGTAGCAGTGGTAATGGGAGGATGATTGGACCAGATGATCTTGCAGCTCCTTTCCAAACTTGCGATTCTATGATTCTATGATATACTTTATGACTTAACACAATAGTCGGGTTGTTATGCCATGTAGCCTGATCAAGAACTAAATGCTAAAATACTAAAATGCAACTTTTTCTATACAGTATGCTCAAATGTCCTGAAAAACAAAGAAAGCTTGATACAGGATTGGTAACTGAAATAAACAAAGATTTATAGAGTCATAAAGGGGACGAGAAAAAGCACCTTTTGTTACAGAGCTTGTTTGAAGTTTCTGAGCAAGCTAGTCAAAACTTATTCATTTCTGTTTGAGAAATGAGGTTATCAAAAAATCACTCATACAGAGTACAGAACAGAAAGATAGACAGGGGCTGAGCGGAGAGGAGGGGAGGGATGGAGAGCTGGGAGGAAAGACATGGAAAACTGAGTTTTCTGCTCCCATTGACTGGAGAAATTCTCTTCTGGCTTCCATCCAGACTACAATCAGTTGCAGGAGGTTTTGGCCAAATTAAAAGAGTAAAATTAATGGGCTTCATTCTTTTTTCAAATACTGAACTTTCAAATTCCAATGACATTCAACCATCCCTTGGGATTTTCTTGTAAAAAAACTCAAAAGTAGTTTTCCTGTATTTGTAAGTCATGCGCTTCTTACATGCTTATGAATGACGAAATCAAGTGATTTGCTTTAAGACTCAAAATAAGTCAATGTCTGAGCTTAAGATAAATTCTGTTTTAACTGTTTCTAGTCTTTATTCCTCAAATTATCAAGGTTACATTCAGCTTATCAACTACAAATCAATGACAAGTTAAATATGTCCTCTACCATTCCCTACAGAAAAGACAAAGAAACCTAATTCTGGGAAAGCCAAAACCAGAATAATTTTGTAGAGGAGATACAGTGAACTGAGATAGCAAGTGCACCCTGAATGATGTCAATGGCAACCAAAAAACAGAAATGATGGCTGCAGCAGGTTTCTCCAGCTCGAAGGACAGCAATTTGGAAGCTTTTTTCCACCTCATTCTGCTACAGAGCTACAGTTCACTCTCTAGACTCTACTGTGCATGTTTTATCTACTTGAATCCAAATTTTGCAGAGATCTTGTGTAGCGACCTCGGGCAGTAGTAGTAGGACCACTGGTGTACTTTGCCCATGACTTGGTGAAATATTTAATATCCTTGGATTTTTCTCAAAGCCCATCACTGGAGATGTTCAAGACCAGGTTGGATGGGGCCCTAGGCAACCTGGTCTGGCACCAGATCTGGAGGTTGGTGGCCCTGCCTGTGGCAGGGGGGATGGAACTTGATGATCCTTGTGGTCCCTTCCAACTTCGGCCATTCTAGGATTCTATGTGGGAGTTAAAGAGCCTGAAATGGAAATACCGATCCCTATTCTGAAGGACAGCAGCCATGATTCATCTTCTTCACCAGCACCACTGTGAAACCCTTATGAATCCTTCCTCCCATATTCAGCTGAAGGAGAATGATATGCCTGCTCACAATGTGTTCGTCTGGAAACAGGAGCCTAGATGCAGTGCCATTGCCTTTATGGGGTTCTCTTCTACAAGACTTCTTTGTGTTTGCCTGGCTGTCGACCCAAGCATTTTCAGATCTCTGAGCCCAAAGTGACAGGCTGGCTGGGATGATGCATCACAGCAGAGCAGTGGGCAAGGGAGGGTTTCTCATCAAATAAGTCAATATTAAATTTGACAGGTGCCAAGACAGCATGGATAACTTCTAGTTTCACCATCCTGCAACCATCAGACATCAGCCGGAGAAAGCCCTGAGAGGATATCCATTGCAATGCAGGTCTAGCACTGAGAAGCTTATATTAAGAAGAGAGAGAGTTATGATTATGTATTTACCATTCCAGCTAGGCATGAGCTAGGTGTTTTCTAAGCTCTGTCTTCACAAATCACTGATTTATGTCAGGTACTTCAATTTAAGTCTTTCCCAACATTTTTGTTATTTTCTTATGACAGCAGCATTGTGGAAACAGCAGGAAGAGACTACATCCAAGTTCATAAATCTCCTGCAAGCTGATGTTAGGGCTGTTCCCTGCGTACCCTGAAAGCCTGCACGTCAACACATCTTGGGCGCCAACCCCTCCGTTATGGGAAACAAGTAACCCATTGTTCTGCCATTTTAGTTCCTCTCTTCCCAGTGATTCCTGCTAGAAACCGCACACATCCCATGGGTTCAGAGCACTCTTCCTAACACAAAACAGCCCCTCCCCAAACCAGCCACCATCCCCCTCGGCCCCCACATCAGCTAACAGCTCCTTAAAGACCCTGTTTTTTTCCCTTTGGCAAAAGACAGACTGATTAAAGGCGGCTTGCGAAGCAGTATGAAGTGCAGCAGGTTCAGACCAGGGGAAACTGATTTCAGATACTGGAGCCCTCCAGAGAAGCTCCTTTGCCAGTGCTACCCAGGCAATGAGAAGATATGGTGCAGCACCTTTGCCCACCTGAGCTGTTAGGTGGTAGAAAGAAGAATGAGTCCTTTTCACTTAGCCACACAGCTGCAGGACAGCAAAATTAATCCCTCAGGAAGTAAACATGAAGTGAATGAACCGGTTTTTGGACCCATCTGAAGCTGCTTTTCATGCTGAACCAAGTAGCTTCATGAACAAAGGATGCTGTGAATTATCCCTCCAATGCTTCATTATGTGAGGGAATGTGAGGGCCTCATTTATGACGAACTCGAGGACAGCACTAATCTGATTAGCCAGTGAGCTGCACTTGATGGAATTTTGTTTCCATGGTGTAACTTTGGGGCAAAGTTTGCTCTTTAGACAAATGAGAGATTAGTACCATGAGAAAAAAAAAAAAAACCAACAACTTTCTCTTAAAGCTTCTTTAATAGATTGAGTTCAGTAATGAACAGAAATAGGGAGAGCTTCAGGTATGGGCTACAAGACTTCTGTTGCTTCCAATTTCTTTGTCATGAATAAAATGAACTTAGTGTCTCGTTCAGAGGATGCCACAGTATAAGTGGGTGCCTGACTAAAACCAGGCATACAGCTGTTGTTTATGAAACTGGACAGAGAAAATGAAATAAGGCTGTTTAATTTTACAATGCCAGAGTAAACTCTGAACTACAGGCATGGACAGATGATTGCTTGTGTTTGTTAAGAATTTGCACGCACCTCCATGCGACAGCACTGCCTCTCCGCTCCTGACAGCGGTTAACATTTAGCTGAGATGCAATAACTTCTCAGGACGGATCTGATTGATTGAGGCTGTGCAGTCACCGTCCCTGGAGGTATTCAAGAGCCGTGTGGATGTGGCACTGAGGGATGTGGTCAGTGGGCGTGGTGGGGGTGGACTGACGGTTGGAATGGGTGACCTTAGAGGTCTTTGATGGTTGTATGATTCCATGATAGCAATTAATCTCTATTTCACAGAAGAAACGGAAGTTATCAGTTGACCCGTGTGTTGAAGTTCTAAGTGATTGACTTCTGAATGCTCTTAAAGGGGAATGCTTCTCCTCTGCTGCAAAAGCATGGAATACACAGTTGCACATGCGGTAGGTAGTGTTTGACAGACTTTAAAAAGGGGATAACATGTAAGTGATGATTAAAAGATAGTGTACCACTTGATGCTACCTTTCAGACTCTCAGATTTGAAAGGTGGGATTTTCTAACAAAAATTCCATCATCTAGACAGAAAGCTTATCAAGTGAATGAGCTAAGGATTAAAAACACACCTTTTTAAAGATATTCTTTAGCCTCAAATGCACTTCTCTAGTTTGAAAGGAAGACCATAAACACACAGAAGCAGTACATGAGAAAAAAAAGGAATGCATGCAAGGTGAATATCAACTTTCGTAATAACTGAACTCTGCTCACCTCAAATCAATGATCAGATAGCTCTGTTGTGTAAGCAGCTTAATGAAAAATTGTTTCCTAAGTGGGAAAATCAAATACTAACTCCACAGTTTTCTCTGTTGCTACACAGTTCCTTTGGGTATCCATAGTCACACAAAACTGTAACTAATACAAATAAAGCATACTCTTGTTTAGTGATAAGGACAGCTAGTTTTATAAAGGAGCCCTGCATTCAGCAGCTGTGAAGTTAAATGTTAAAAGAGAATACAAGGAACAAGCAAAACATACTACTACAAGATATCTCTTCTGCAATCTCTATGTGAATTTACAGAAAAAGGAAACATGATGTATGAAAAAGAAGGTCACTCTACCTAAGAGGTTAACCAATAAAACAATTTGCAGGGCAGAGCAGCCGATTTTCTATCTACTGACCCAAAATCTAAATGTAGCAAGAACAAATGTCATCTTAAATCAGTTTGCCATGTTGGTGAATGTGCAAACCTACTGGCTTAAATCAAGGAGTGATGCATACCTTTGTTCACACTTTGTTGAATAAAGGTTAACAAGTTTAAATCTGTTCCACTAATTTTCCATCATCTCTGAAAGTTCAAGCTTCTATTGTTCTTAGAGGATAAACAAAGACTGTTTTCATTGGAGACTGTAATGTCAAAAGATGTGACTGTGAGAAAATTTGATCTCCATGATAAAACTGTAGGATGAATGAAACAGCAAAAGGAAACCTGTCAAAAGTAGTATTATCTTTTTTGCTACATAAGGTCTGGTCTTCTCCAGACCTTTCATGGGTGATTCAGACTTCAACACGAGTTCTCCCTGTAAAGTCAGTGAAACCTCCCACACAAAGATAGCTGTGCTTGAAAAAAAACAATGATTGGGAAGGCAGTACATCAGTTCAAAGCTACTGCACAGCCATTAAACAACAGCTGTTTTCTGGTAAAAGCCTCACTGTGGGAGGTCAGTTCAGTAAACTATTTGGCAAACTTGGCAAATCTTTACAACTGTATCCAAGTCCCTGAATTCAAGAGTAATGTTGCAACTGATGCAAAAGATTTGGCTTCTAGATCAGTACAGTGTGAAACAGACAGTATAATCTTTATTTTAATTTACTCAGTGGGGCTTCTATGTATGGTAGAACATTCAAACAGTGGTTTTGTGCAACTGAATCCTACAGGGGTGTCTCCAGAATGGAAAGAGCAAATACTCCAACCACATAAAATACAAAGCAAAATTGCAGCATCCCATCACTTGTAAACCTACCACTTTATAACATGCCTGCAACATGAATTCCTGGAAGAAAACATGTACTTCATACAGATGCTGAGTGAAAGAGGAACAACATATTCCACTTCATTCACAGATAACCCATGTGAGAAAATCCTTAACTATCTATTTATTCTGCAAGCAGGGAAATCTGTACTTGGAGAATTCATCTTGTGAAACAACTTGTAAGGGCTTTTTCTTATACCCTATGATAGTGGTTTGCTGTCATTAGTGTACTGACTGAAAATACACAATCATTCACCCTTTTTCTATGAGCAATCTTTTAATTTCCTTGCAAACAGTCTGCCAGACAAGAACAGAAGCTCTCCATGAACATCAAATTTAGCACACAAAAATAAAGTACAAAGCATAGTTCATTCCAAATGCTGACACAGTCTTGCTATAAGCTGAAAAATGATTCTGTTGCCTAGTGACATGGCTTTGAAGAAAAGTTAATTTTTCTAATATTAACGCAACAACAAATTTGCATTTTATGAACACACAAAGTTTATCACAGGTCACTGTTCCAAAATAACCTGTGTGTGTGTCATTATTTCATGACCCATGTGAGGTCATTCAAGGCCACCTTACCCAAGCCATTCTATGATTCTATGATCACACCATCCTAATCATGAAAACTCCCAAGAATGTGCTACTCCAAAATAATGTGTTTGTATATCCATAACCTATGCTAAAATATTTGAACATGAAAAACTGACCAGCTATTCTCTGAAAGCAATTTCAGTGGCTTTCACAGATTTGTTCCTCTCTCATATTCAGTACAACTTGGTGTTTCTCCAGCTTATACACCAAAGTTAAAGCAAAAGGAGTTATACTTGCAACAACTCCTGCAGATCTGCTCAAGACTAAAATCAAAAAGACCATTTTTCATGATTAGCATACCATGCTGGTAACACAACTTGCAATCCCAAATTCAATGCAGTGGTTCCAACCAACTGAATCTGAATAAGTCTGAAAGCACTTTTTTGATTACCTGTGGAGAGTTGGGTGGGAAAAGGGTTCATTTCTTTGTCCACCATTTTCTGGTACAGAGCTCTTAAGCTGAACGGCTCCACAGTAAAAGGTAATGTTCCAGTCAACATCGCGTACATGTTCACCCCACTTAAAGAAAACACAGAAAAAGAAATCGAAATAATCAGGAACAAGGAAATAATTAGGCTTAGACTTTCTGACTGTATGTCATCTTTAATGTCTGACAGTTATTAGGAACTCTTCTGCTGCGCACAATGATTGGGCACGAATTTGCAGAGGTTTGCTCATGGAGGGTCACACAACTTGTAGGACATAAGCTGGGACTCACAGAACCAAGCCCAGCTGTTAGGCAAATTCTCAGTCAATTTTGCTTCACAGTTATGTCTCCCATCAGGCTGCTTAAATGCCATGCTTTCAGCAGCCCTGTCCTGCTGCTGCCCTGGGTATGACTGCCTATGTCAACAGGAACATCACTGGTCCTGGTTCAGTGCACAAAGGTTTCTGCTGACCCTCATGGCCTCTGGTGCAGCACAAAGATCAGGTGTGAACAATTACATTTTTCAGAGCAGAAAAGTTATTGCTTATTTATACCCAGCAGAGCCAGCGATGAAAAGTGGATTCTCATTCTTTTCCCTCTTAAAAGAGCTTTAAATTCAATTGAGTGGAATTCCTTCCTTTTGGGAATTGGTTTTCCCAGTTTGCTGAATGAATGCATGTGAACAGAAAGAAACCAAACCAGTGTGCTTTTATGAACTATGATCACAGCAACCATTTGTTCAGCTATGAGGAAGGGCAGGGGTTAACCATATTTTTCTTTCTTAGATGAAAAAAAAAAAAAAAAGCAGGATATTATTACTGGAGAAGTTTAAATGGTTTACAGGAATGACTGTGCTCTGTTTGCATTCCAGTACCAGTAAGAGCATTCCTCAGGGCTGGTAATCTCACCCTTGATGTGGAGGGATGGCCCACTGCAGGGTAAGAAATGAAGTAGCTGCTTGACAGTTTAGCTGTGGGTCTCCCTGGAGCATGGGCTACAGGATCAGGCTTCCATAGGGGAAGTTTTCTGGAGTCTTTAGGTATCACAATGCTGACCAATATGAGAGATTAATTAATCCATGCCCTAGTCTCACATATAAACAATGGCCAACCTTTCTTAGCAGGAGCAGCACTTATACAGTACTTTGTATTTTCAGAGCATTTCAAACACTTCAACTTCGGAAATAATGCAATTCCATAATTTTATTTAAATTTATTAATATTTTATTATCCCCAGTTCACTGGTGAGGGAAAACCCTTAGATACTAATAAAAGCTAAAAGTTAGCTGATTTCATCTAATTCTTCTTCAGGACAGGCAGTGGTAACTGACACCATAGCCAACAGGAGGGCAGAAGGTACTGACAGTACCGCAAGCAAATGACTCCAGAACATCTTTTTAGCTTCCTCCATAGCTGTCTATTCTTTTGCCTGAACACTGCTAGGTGCTCAGCATCACAAATATTCTGGCCATTTCTTCTTCCCTTCTAACTGCTATGCTTTCAAAATGATGACTGGAATGGATTTCACAACTTCTGCCAGACTTGACTGTGGATAGTGCACAGAGACTGTGTAAAAGCTTGAGGATCCTTCAGGGAAAACGAAAAAAATGTTCATCATCTTGTGCCAGAAGACACAACACGTGTCTCACTAATGTGTCTCAAAGTCATCGATCAAGTTGGGCTTTACTGCACTCACACCCTGTTCTGCTTTCTATCAATCTACATACAGTTATGCAAAAGCTCTCTTTCAAATCAAGATATTCGTATAAAATAGTTCAAAGAGTCATGCTAATTAAACAGATTTTCTTGCTTATTTCCCATTTGAGCAGCCGGTAACAATAAAAGTAACAAATTATAAACTAGAGAAGTAACTCACATGGACCAAACGTCTATTTTGGGCCCATACTTTTTCCTTGCCAGAAGTTCAGGGGCTGCATATGCTGGGCTCCCACACTGGGTGCTGAATGGATCAGAATAACCCAGGATGCCTGCACAGTTGCTCAGTCCAAAGTCTGTGAAAAGCATAGAGACACAGTTATGAAAGAGACAGATACAGCAAAACTGTAAAACAGCGAAACAGAAAAGGGAAAAGGCACATTTTAACCAAAAGCTATGCAATGAACTGCCTAGGAAAAAATCAGTCACATGAAAAATTGTCTACAATTTGTGCTAAATCAAAAGAGGTTTTGACAAGCAACAGAAAAAGTCTGGAAACATGCATGAATATCAGTTTTATACACAAAGCAACTGTGTTTCACTCAAAATTGGAAGCTCAATTGGAGTTGAGTTTGTGCCATGCAGTACATGATGGCCATGGGGAAGAAACTAACTTTGGGCAGTCAGGGGTTCCGTACTGTGGCGGTGCTTTGCTAGGAGGCCAAGTATTGCTTCTCCAACATTTTCCTTTGTTTGATTTAAAGGAGCCATCACATTTAAGGCAGGGAGGTTGTTTCTATAACTACTACACACAGTAAGGGTTGCAGTGTCAGCATTTCAATTCTAAAACAATGCAGGGAGATCTTGGAGCAAGAAGGGGAATGTGTTGATTTGGCTCTCTCCCTTTCTTTCTGTCTTGAATTATGCCATTTCTGGCCCCTGGGTGTATCTGATGTTCTCTGCTGGCAGGAATAGCAAGGGACTGGCAAAAGTTGGCATCATGAACCAATGAGGAGCAAGACATGGTCCCTCAGCACTGAATGAGACTGCAGTTTCACAAGTGCTCTCTGCCAGCCCAAGCCCAGGCTGGCGCCACGGAGGGTGTTCTCCCCATCTCCTTTGTCTACTTCAGCGCTGGTATGGCTTCAGGGTGAGCTGTGTTTCAGAAAGGATCTTAAAAATTAAAACACTAAGCAAGAACAGAAATTAGGAGAGAGCAGCTGTGAAAATGGCCTCTGGCTTGTTCAGCAGCAGTGGCAAAAGAGGCCAGGGGCAACATGCAGTCAGGGCATGCATGCCCAGTGGCCCACACTTGGCTTGGTAGAAAGCAATTATGAAGTCATGGCATCAGAGATGAAAAGGGAAAGCAGGAGGAGTTGCATAGGGTCTTGAAAGAGGACAAACAACCTGCTGGTGAGGCCCCATCTGGAATATGTTTTGGGCATCTCACTACAAGAAAGACATCAAGGCCTTGGAGTGTGTCCAGAGAAGGGCAGCAAAGCTGTGAGGGGTCTGGAGCACAAGTTTGATGGGGAGCAGCTGAAGGAACTGGGGTTGTTCAGTTTGGAGAAGAAGAGGCTCAGGGGAGACCTCATCACTCTCCACAACCACCTGAAAGGAGTTTATGCTGAGGTGGGGGTCTTCTCCCAGGAAACAGATAGGATGAGAGGGAATGGCCTCAAGTTGCACCAGGAGAGGGTCAGGTTGGGTGTTAGGAAAAAACAGTTCTCAGCAGTGGCACAGGCTGCCCAGGAAGTCACTGTCCCTGGAGGTGTTCAAGAGCTGTGTGGATGTGGCACTGAGGGACGTGGACTAGAGCAGTCACTGGCATGGCTTGATGGTTGAACCAGATGATTTTACTGATCATAAAGATTATTTGATTCTATGACATAATAAAGGGGAAGAAGGGTGGCAAACTCACAAGGACGAGGGCAATGTGGGCTGGGAAATCTGCCTCTGCAGCAGGGCAATATATTCATGACTAGAAGACTTAGAATAGTCACAATCAAAGATGTTCACATTTATTAATAGCTTGCTCTTCATGATAGCTGCAACAAAAATACTACTATCAAGAACACTGACATCTGTTTATCTCCTTTTCTATTCATTCAGTCTTCTTAAAACTTCTCATAATATCAGCATGTTTAAAATGAAAGTGATCTTGCATATAAATTAGACAGCCCAAAGTAGTAGACCACTGAACCCTGCTCCTATAGAGTTGTGTCTTGCATCCACACATCTCATAAAGCCTTCTGGGTGTGCTACCCACCTGCTTGACTGGGCTCAGAGCATTGCATCTTGTAGATCAAATATGAGAAGTAACTGCCGAGCCCACATCTCCCTCCACTAATCAGGGTCCCTCTCCTTTATTTGCCTGCTTATTTGCATGGGACTTGAAGTAATACCCTGTCCTTTAGTATTCAACTCATGCTAAATATGACAGAAATCAGACAGGAGTCCCTTATGGTATTAAAAGCACCCTGGCAAGGCATTCATGTAAGCCTTGTTCCTTTATGAAATGGGGCTACAAATAAATAATACTTACAAAACATACACATATAAAAGTGACTGTGCTGGTTAAGGCACTTAAAGAACAGTGTGGACTGGCTGGCTCTCTGAGAGGGAAGTAACTGCAGCACAACCATATTTTAACAGTCACAGAGGCTCAAAGGGTTTTGCTGGAGCACACTGTAACAGCTGAAGGGAGGATCAAGGCAATTTCCTTGCCTCTGATGGAAAATAACTGTCTCTGGACACTGTTTAAACATCTTTGCTAGATATGTGTTATCCCTGGGGCTTATACAAATACTTCTGAGGAACCTCTTAATTAATTAATTTATTAGCTATGGCCTGAGAGAGGTTATGTCAACTGTTAAATACTTTGAAAAACTCCTATAAATAATACCTCTACAAGGTATTAGTTGTGGTCTTTATCCTACTATGACATATCACCTCAAAATTATTTGACTGCAATACAGTGCTTTACAATCAAGTACATAATGTTTATATACTGACCTGGTGCAAATTAGCATCTGCTTGTCATTATCAATGGAGGTATCCTCCTGTGAAAGTTTGCACTATCCTATTTGCTTAAACTACAAACATCTCATTGACTTGTGCTCGTTCATTAAAACTCAGCTGGTGTACTTTTTTGTTTTTTCTCATGTCTGTTGGAATTAAAAATGTGAGCAAACACATGCAGACTGGGGACAGGGATTTCATTGCAAAATAAATGGGAATATTGCTATGAATGCCATAGCAGCGCATTGCAATCACCGGCTGATTTGCATTAAGGATGCCCTTTTAATCTCAGTAAGAATGGAATTACCACTAGCACTGATAACTTTACTGCTACCCCTGTTCTGTCTTGGGCTTCTTTCAATAAGCCTAGCTAATTACAGATTTCAGATCAAAGGCCATACTTGGTTTTCCAGCGTAAATATTATGACATGGAAGCACCACCACCCCCACTCTTCATGCTATCGAAGTATCGCATTACGCTACTTCTCAACGCCTCCAGGAAATCAACATTACAACATTAAGCTATGGGTACACGGCTATCTCTGAAGCTGTGACAGTTGGGATATCAAAGAAACTATTTAATAGCACAAGCCTTAGTACAAAGTGAGAGCTCATGGACAAGTTTGACCCCTGTGTACACCAGCAGCGCTCTAGAGACCTCAGCAGAGTTACATATATGCAAGATCCTTTTGGTGCTGCAGGTCCTTGAGCAGACAGCCAAGGGCTTCACAAGCTCTGTGAGTGACCTTCCATGGCATCTTTATCAGACACCTGCCACCACTGGCTGGTAGATAAAGAGAAGTGAATTACTTCCAGCATTTCCACTCCCAATGTTCTCAGACTTGAGACTTACCCAGACAGCTAAGAATAAGTCCACTTAGCACAGCAAATGGAATTTTTCTAATAATACTATCTAAGAATATATTCTAACTAAAAAAGTGTCATTAAGCAGCTGGATGAAGAAAGGACTCAAAGGATTCAGTTCTCACTGAAATGCATGAACAAGTAGGAACTTCCAATGCCACTTTACATTACATTTTTCATCTTCCATTTTTAGATGCTAGAGCGTCTGCTGCTACACCAGACATGGAGAGTAAACTCCTACCCCAAAGCAGTTAATGTGCGATGCTTTGTGTCTCAGTGTCTTTCCTTGAAAGCATGAAAAGCAGCATATAATCCCTCAAAACACTCTTTGCTAGCGCTGAACTTTCCTGGGCTACACTACATGACAACGAAACTGATTCATCATGTTTCTAGGAAGACACTACATACTTTACTAGAAGAGGAATGATCTGAGTGAGGGAACAAGCATGGAGGACAATGAGAAGAAAATGAACAGGTATATTCCACCAGCTCCAGAGAGGTGCTGAAACATTTCCGTTGAGTGTGTTGCATAGAAGCAGGACGTGGGACATTCAGTTTGTACCAGAAAACAAATCCTAACTGTCTGGGGCTGTTTAATCAAGTTAGTGGCTTCTCTGGAATATTAGATCAGAGATTTCCCTTTGGGAATGGGAGGAGAGGAAACAACGGACTTCAGCTGACTGTTGATAAAATGCAAGTGTTTGAGATGACTGATTTTCAATCTGTTTTTGCTTACAATTAAATTATTACTAATAAAGTAACCTTTATTTTTCAATAACATACCCAGCTGGACAGTGGGATGTAATTGCTTTGTTTTAAAATACATACCGTGTACAATCTGCTTAAAAACATCAGGCTGCAGACCTGAAGACAATTTATCTCAATGCTAGCTGGGCTACAGATCTGTCTCTTTCTCTATGCATCCCACACCACCCACTGTGAGGAGACCTTTCTATGCAACTGAAGCAACTTAAACTGCAGAAACAGCTCTGAAGTTCTTTTTTGGCATGTAAGTTTAAATTGAACACATATCATCTGATTAGATTTGGTTTTAGATGTCAAGTTCACATAGCATTGTGTAATCAAACACTCAATAACAGGAAAGTTATAGAAATTCTTTAAATCTATCAGATGTTCATACAGCACTGTTGCAAACCATCTGGTCTCACTTATCCGCTAAATCAAGATAATGGGTGGTATCCATCATTACTGATGAATGATTCATGGTAACGTATCAGTATCCTCTTGACCCGTAACTGACGTAATGCAGCGTTCTCTTTTGCTATTATTTTTCCAGAGACATTTGATTCACTACAGAGTACCAACTAAAAGTTGTGGTAATTCTTCTAGAGACTGAATTCCCTAAGTAATTTTTAAGAATTTCAAATTTAATTAACCATTCTCTTCTTGTTTGTTTGGAGACGTATGTGCTTCATATATTACACTGACTGTCCATTTGACCTCAATGTTAAGTGTTTTTCATTCCTTTTCAGATGATGAAACCTCTTGAAGAAAGGCAGGCAAGCATTTTAAGTCTGCAACCACAGACACTGCTGTTGGCAAAAGTGGAGGCAAGGAAATAAATATAAATGTTTATTATTTTTTTTCAAAAGGGCATATTTTCTTTGCAGTGCACACATTAGCGTTAATGGGAGTTATGCAAAGGCAGTGAGAAAGTACACCCACAGATGATTAATCTAAAATGTCTGCTCGACTTGAATGAATCAAGCACTGCATACAACTGATTCCTGAATACAACAAAGTCTCTATTTTTTAATTAATCTTTTTGTTTTTTAAACAGCCATCTAAAATAATTGGGTTCCAGAATAAAATTTAAAGAATATAAACAGAGGACCAAATTTTGCCAGCTGCTAAAAATGTGTATGACTCCCACTGACTTCAGCGGAAGCATATGCATATGGGGGCAGAATCCATCCCTCAGTAAATATGAAATTATAAAGATAATAAAATAAATGACTTCTGTGGTGCTAGTTCTCTAATTCTTTCAAGGTTCCTAATTTAAATAGGAAAGTCACTTGTTAGAAGATGAAGGATTGTGCCCGTACCCAGTTAAAGCTGAAATAACTGGAACATTTTTTCACAAGAAGCTGTCAGGAACAGCTTGATTGCTATCTATACTCTCCCAGCTCCTCTCTGCAGCAACATTAGCAGTTGTCACATGGAGGGTTATGAAGACTCAAGAATTCTCTTTATAAAATTACCAATTTTAAATACTGGAATTGCCAAACTAGGTTCATACCAATGAGCTTGATATTGTTGTCTTCATCTAGCAACAGATTTTCTATCTTCAAGTCTCTGAAAGAAATAAAATATTTTGAGTGAGGCTCTGAAATAATGAAGCAATTTCCCATCACATTCATCAGTTTCTTTACAAGATGCAAATATAATAACGGGTATTATGAAACCAGCACACACAGTTCCACGTTCAAAGCAGAAAGCTCCATGCATTGTATTCTCTCCATAATTACCAGTGCCTTCACACAGGGGTTCACCCCAATTCTTCATGCACAAAATGAATTTACAAACATTTGTCAGTATCACCTAATCAGATTCTTAGGATTTCTTATCCAAGTCTGCAGAAACCTTGTACAAGGAAATCTTTCAAATCTGTTTTTAAGTTGCAGGTTATCTTCTCATTACTTCTGATAATCAAAGCTTCTTCAATAAACTATCTTCTGCAGATTCCTGAGGCGCCAAATGGCTCTTCTCTGCTACTGCCTACAGTGCTGGGGGCCAGAGCCAGCTTTCTGGGAGGGAGGAGAAACAAAACCAGTCCTCTTCTACATGGTCACTGAATGTCCTGCTGACATGCAAAATGAAGTAAGCGTTCACAAGTGCACGTGCTCTTCGTCATTTGCGAATGTGATTGTGTTTTCCTAAATCACATTCTATGTTAAAAAAATAAATCCCAGAGATCATTCCTCACCCTACCCTTCCTTACCCTAGCCCCCAAACAAAACCCCAAACCCCAAACTGCTTACATACAGTATAAAAGTTAATTATAACACGAGAAACCACTCCATGACTTCTAGCAGTTGGTTGTGTCTTTATTACAAGAATTTTTCTGCAATCCAGACACAAAGTATTTCTAACTATTAGCATGCTGGGAGATCAATAGCTCAGACTGGCAGTGATACTTCTCCCAGTATGGTTTGGAAAAAAAACTAGATAATAAGGACATCAGCTATGATTATGGGAAAGCAGTGACATCCATGGTATTTTGCCTCTGTACAGCAAAGGGAGTAATGAGGAATACTGCAGATGAAGATAAAATGCTTAATAAAGTAAGACAGGTAAACCAACCAAACCAAACAAAGTGTAAAGAACATGGGAAAGAAAGAAAAATAGCTGTGACCAACTCCAGGCCTTTTTAAAAATGTTCCTCTCCACTTCAATTTATGCCCATGCTATGTTACAAATAAAACCACGTAGGAAAAGTAGTTGTATGTAGGATTACACTCACTTCATCAATACATTCACAAAGATCTCCCAACAGATGTTTCCATACCTACTTAGCTCTTCTTGGAGATTCTCCTTAGTTCATGCACAAGAAGAAACTGGACAAACAATACATATACCTATCAAAAAAACTTTTTTTGTGTGAATTTCAGCTATTCGGTGGCATTCTTCTCTTTGCAGGAAACTTCATACAACACAACATGCTACAGATCCACCTCTCTGCCTCCTCCAAAGGGAGCTTCTGTTGTATGGCAGCCACCATGGCTGAGCAACTGCTTGGTACAAGACTGATATGTCTTGCCAGATGGATCCAGATCAACCCACTTCTGCTTCCCCCCACTGCCAAAAAAGGATTTATTTCTTCACGTGTCATGCCTTTATTACTTGCAGATGGAGATTTTTCCACAGACAGTGTGATCAGCCTCTAGAAAGATATTGGGGCCGGGTATTTAACAGGGGGGAGTGCCAAAAAAACAGCATGGGAAAGAAAAAAAGACTTGAAAAATCAATAGAAGTAAATGGGGTTTCAAGTCATACGCTGAAATACTCAGCGCAATCACTCAAAGCAAGAAGCATGGAGATTTGGAAGTTCTGAGTACCTTAAACATCAGCAAAGAAAAGGTAAGCTTTTAAAACTAAAGGAAAGAGGATGGAAAGACGAAAACTGTAAGTTGAGGTGAGAAGAAATGCAATTAGAATAACAAATAAGCAACAGAAGAGCTAAAAAACAAAGGCAAGATATTTAAAAATATTCAATGTTAAAAGCAAGGATAAATATTAAAGGGGAATCTTAGAGCTACCCGAGAAAAATAAGAGCCTCAGTATAGTCAGCAATCAGACCTGGTTAATTAAAGCCATTCAGCCACATGTCTGTTCTCAGCAGACTTGCCAGTAAGTGGTAGCTGATCTAACAGTTCACACGTACTGCATTTTAGTCAGTCCACATCAACATGAAAGCCCTATTTCTTGTGTGATGCTGAAAACTACAACAGTGTATTTTCACTGCTTGGTACAGACTAATGAGAAGATTCCACGTTAACCAGACTCAGCAAGACAAAGCCAGTACAAAACCAGACCAAGAAAAGCTGGACTAGACCATAGTTGGAGATCCACTGCAGCTATAGACACAGACTTTCCAGGGGGCATGAAGCCCACACAAAGTACCATGAAGCAGCCCGATCCCTCTGAGCAGTCACTCCACCAGCAGTGCACACATAAGACCAGTGCTGATATTCAGCAAGAACCTGGCACCCATAGCCAGGGCTGCAGAACTACAAATAGAGCCTACTGGTCTGGACAAGGACAAGGCCGGTTGGAATGGAGGGGTTATTCTGTGACTGCTTTGAGTGACTTTAACAATACACCAAATTACCTGCTATTTCATGTTGACAAAAAGTGTAGTTGTACAATCTGGTTTTATATCTGTTTTAAGGTCACCTTGTAGAGACATGACAGATTTTTGCTCCAATTCCTAAATGCTTTGTTATGTGAGTTCTGTCTGGTTCCAAGCGCATGGAACAGAGTCGCGTTTGGTTTATCATCATTACTATTGTCATCATTGTACTTACCTGAGTCACTACTTGGTTTGAATATTTATGTTAACTTACTGCAGTGGGAAAAACAGCACCACTGCACTCAAAAGTTAGGGAACACTGAATTTTATGCACAATATTACAATCAGTTTGACAAACAAAAAAAGCAAACATTCCAGCATATTTATTCTGGGGTTTCATTTTTTCTTTTTTGCTTGTATTTAATGGCTGCATACTGCAAGGCAGAATACAAGCTACTTGCTGTGACTCATGCAACACTTGAAGTCCTTCTTGGAAATCAATGGGAAGTCCCAGAGCAATTAAGTAGTACACATACACACAGGTCCCTGCAGGTTCCCATAATTTTGCACATGCCTTGCACTTTTCAACAGGTTTGTGGAGTTGGACACAGCTGCTTTGTGACTGGGAGGGCCATGCAGCTGTGCAAGTAGCACAGTAGGTAGAATCAAGATGGGGAGAAAACACAAAGTTGCTAGAGACTTTCAGTCTCCTTGAGAATGGGACATGCTCCATAGGACAGCCTGTTTGGGATTGGAGTTTCTTCTTTTGTTCAGAGGGCTGATTTTTCCCTGGCTCTGCATAAAGCTCCACAGACCACTTTGGAAACCCTTACTCAAGCCAGCAGCTCCACTAAGCAACACAAGCCTGCTGCATCAAGCAAGCTATCTCGGATTCGTACCACATAAAATCACATCTCAACTACCAACCCACAAGCTCACTTTGTAGCCCCATGAAAGAACTGGAAAGGGTGTAGAGACTTGGGTTCATCATCATCTTATCAGACACTTGAAAAACACTGCTTTGTTATCAAAGTGTTATTTCCTCCTTTTTGCTTCTATCAGTCACAAAGCCCCTGAGTTCAATGCAGCGGCATCTGTACATGCGGATTTCAGTCCATTGTTTTTACTAACACAATGTTTAGTTTGTTTACAGCAGAGCAATCCAAGAGAGAATGCCCAAAGGTAGTTTTGAAATGTGACATAAAATAGAAAGACAAACCAGCTTTGCACTTCAAAAGGAGACTTTGTTCTGTAGTGCTGTCACAAACACTGCATCAGCAAGCAGACTACTGGCACTTAAAATTAATAAGAGGGAAGTTACCAAAGCCAACATGTCAAAGCAGCGGGTACCAAAGCAGGACTCCTGCAACACCCTGAACAACTCATCATGACCTCACCTTACTCTTCCAGGTGTGCCAGGGAAAGGACAGGAGACTATGGAATAATATAAAAACTCCGCTCAAAGCCTCAGGTATATTCTTTTGTCTTTCAGACTCCTCTTCTGCTTTTAATTACAAAATGGCAGGAAGGTATGAATATACTGCCACAGAGACTGGAGAAGGGAGAACACAGAAAGCTACCTTCACTACCAATACATCATTAAATTCTTTTCTTTGACATCCTGACAGTAATTGCACTGAATGGGATTGAATTTTGTTAAAATGACTTTAAAAGGGTTGTTGAGAATTTCCTGTGGGATGCAGTTGCAAGCACCAAGGCTTTCACTTCGTTTTCTCTGTTGCCCTTACTCTCCCAAGGGGCTTATTGTTCATCCTGCCTTTTGACAGCATGAAGGCCTGTGTAAACACCCTTTGAAAAGAGAAAGCTTCACCAGATACTGCCATTTGGGTTTGTTTTCCTCTGTCAAAGGGAAAGATAAATATTCCTACCTGATTCACAGCTAAGCTTGTTGCAAGTGTATTTTTAGCAGCCAACCAACTCGGCTGATAAAAGGAATGAAACACAAACGATTATGTGAAATTATATTTAGAAGAGCAGCATTTTCTTTTTCAGGAAAGCAGTCAAAGAGTTCTGAAAACTGGACCCAGCAAAGAGACCGTTCCTGCACTGGGGAGCTTGCAGGTCTTGTACACCATAGGAAATGAAATACTTATCATTTAAAACAGAGTCAAACTCATGTGTGGGTTTTTTGCCCTCTCTAAATAAAATGAGATTTCTTGATGTTTTTTCAGACTGCTTGCATGTCCTACTGCTTCCTAAAAGAAGCACTGCTTTTGAGCTCTGGGTCCCAACTCTTTTCCTAAGATCTGTGTGCTTTTCTGTCATGCCAAGTCTTGATTGAAAATCATGAAGCTGCCTGAGCAATATCCATCAAATAACGTATTCCAGTTTCATACAACTTATTTTCAGCTTCTTTTCACCCTGAATTACAGAAGGCAGCAAGCGATCTAGATTATTCCCTGCATAACGCAGACAAAATGCTGGTGACTTTTGTAATCAGTGGTTCAGTGCATACTTTTCAATGCTCTACCCAAATCAGTGTGAATGATGCAAGTATTTTGAGAGAGGCAAACAGCACACCGCTTTCCGGCCTACAGCGCCGTGTTTTGTTTCACACACAGCGACTGCAAACGCCCACAGATCACCACCACCACCTCAATGAAAGCGCCGTTATTTTTACCTGCTTTAAAAATAACAATAATAACAACAACAGAACACTGTCATTTCATCCAGGGTGAGCATGAATCAGCCTTCTGCACTATTTTTTCCCCCCTCTTCAGCTGAGTAGTCTGTTTTTAGAGCTGCCGCAGTCAATAGCCCAAGAAGCTGAAGGATAGCTCTAGCGGTGACTACCAGTCTTTCTCCCATCTCTCTGCATGCAAAAGAGAGAGAAGAAATCTGGATTGGGCTGCCCGTGTTTTTTGTGTCCCCATGCTGCCCTACGTACCTTGTTAACAGCACTACTGAAGATGCTGAACAATTAAACTAGAGAAAATGTTTTAACAGTAAAAACAGAATTGGGTCTGCTAGTTACCTGGACGAATAACATGGGTCTGAATCTTCTCTGATCAAGAGGGGAACCAGTCCTGCCAGCCCCCCAGAAGCGCACTGGACATCACGCCAGCAAGAAGAGGGCAAATTTTCCAGTGAGAGGTTCTGCTGCTAGCAGCTCAGCATCCTCATCTCTTCCTGACAGCATTTTCTCTGCCCATCTCAGAAATGTTGACCTTTCTCCTTCTTCCTGACCCCCTTTCCATATGTATGGGATACAAATCGATCCCCTAAAGCAATAAGTAGATTTTCTCCTTTCCAATGCCCCAAACTGCAGGGTTAATAATTTAAAAAGGTCAGCAGTTCAACTGCTGATAGAGAACCTACAGACTAAACCTGGCTGCTGCTCAAATATTTGTATTACAGTGGTACCAGAAGTTTAGTTTGAGATAAGACCTCAGTGAACCCAAGGTTATCTGTCCTCGTGGCACCAATCCCTAAAGGATCACAGGGAACAAGCAGAGACCTCATGACCAAAAAAAGCAGCTTTAGGGCCAGATGGGCACAACTGGGGGGCTACTGCCTGCACAGCAGCCCTGTGGACTGGTGCCTATGACAGCTCCCATCTTCTACAGTGTAAGCATGGTTTAGGAGACTCGGATGCAGATCTGCAGAAGTATCCAGGTGCCTGGCTCCTGATACTGAGAGGATGGGGCCTACATGACTTGCTTGGTGTCACATGGCAAAGTCCGTGGGAGTTCAGACTTAACTCCAGTTGGCCCAAATTTAGAAAATGTGGTCTCTTTCTTAGACAGCTCCCTATAAATACACCTTAGAACAGAATAAGAGACATACTGGGTCAGACCAAAGGTACACTCAGCCCACCATCCTCCTGTCTCCATAGCAGCCAAGAGCAGGGAATTGGAGAAGGAAACAGGGACAGGCAGTCATGTGTGATATCTCCACCTGCACTCTCTCATCCTCTACCAGGTGCTGCTCATGGACTTCAGACAGAGATATGGTATGGCTATACTTTATTCTGTAAACCTCAGAAGACTTCTGCACGATTAACTTGTCCTACTTCTCCCTGAGCTCAGGTGAACTTTTAACTACAGTATCTTTCTGCAAAAAGATCCACATCCTGCTTATACACTGATTAAAAGAAGGTCCTAAAGAAAGAAATACATCACAGGGCATCAGCTCTGGGTTTCTCCTGAGAAGATACTGTGAGATGAACTGAACAGCCACAAACTCTGCATTGTACTCCTCTTTCTCCAGTCTCGTGAAGTCCCATTGGGGTAATAAGATTAGTGGAAAGAGCAAACAAAAGACAAACGAGGGAATTCTGTGGTCTCATCCCAACCAATCCCCTAAGCTTCAGGTTAGATATTAGGAGAAATTTCTTCTCAGCAAGAGCGGTGATGCAGTGGCACAGGCTGCCCAGGGAGGTGGTGCAGTCACCGTCCCTGAGGTGTTCAGCAGCCATGTGGACGTGGCACTGAGGGACGTGGGCAGTGGGCGTGGGGGGGTGGGCTGGTGGTTGGACTGGGGGATCTTAAAGGTCTTTTCCAGCCTTAATGATTCTATGGTTCATCCCATCTGTGTCATTGATTGATATTGGGCAAATGGGTTCATCTCCCTGCACTGCTGCATTTCCACCTGCAAAACAGCAGAGACAACGCCCTCAAAGGAACAGCACAGCTGCTCATTAGGTAACAGCGGTACAGAGCTTCAGAGGCAAAACAGTACTACAGTAGTATGGGCCTATGCTGAAGGACATGGAGTTGGTGCAGCTCCTCTGTGCTCACCTAAAGTTAAACTTTCAGGCAAGTGCTTTCTGGAGATACCTTTATTGTCTAAAATTTGAACATCTAAACAGTATTATAAAGATGAGCCAAAACGCTGGCTGGAATACATTTTGAAAAGGAAGTCACCTTGCTACATAAACACATGCATAGATACTGCTTCCGGGATACATTTGTTCCAGAGAGGGTTTTCAAGATTACCTGTGAACTACGCCTGCCCGATGAAGATGTTCTACTGCCAGAATGAGCTGCCTGATGTATTTGCGTGCTTCGTGCTCTTCAAGTCTCTTTTTCTCATAGATCTTGTGCATCAGGTTGCCACCAGGGCACAGCTCCATGACAAGGTAATAGCTGTTTTCAGTTTCCAGAATATCCAGCAGCTGGGCGATGTTTGGGTGGCGGATCATCTGCTGGATCTGCCCTTCCCGCCGTAGATTCTTGGTGACATAAGTGTCCTTTTTGGCTCTTTTCTTGTCAATTACTTTCACTGCCACCTAGTGAAAAATGGAGGAGAGGGGATTGTTAGCAATCATAATTGATTTATGATAATCGATAAGTGATTTATTGCTTTAACCTTGCACAAACAACCTCAAAAATAAAAATAAATAAATAAAACTATGTCATTCTCAACTGATACACCATTGTTTAAGGCACAGCTACCCAGGTCAGAGAAACAGCTGCTTTTGCAAGCCCAGCCTGACAATTTAGCTCTTTATCCCCTTGAGCGATGACAGATAAAAGTTATTGCGAGGAAATCAGTAACAAAGGGCAGGCAACAATGTCATTAACCATTTCCAAATACTCAGCACACACAGTGCTGGACATTTAATGTCATCTACTTTCTGAGAAAGTCTCCAAGTTGATATTTACAAGATGTGTCATATTTGGCTTTTCCCCACATAGGCCATACGATTTGAGATTCTATGTTTCCATGACAAGTTTCTTAAACTATAGCCAAGTGTTAGCTCTTACATGACTGAAAAGAAAAAAGAAAAAAAAAGTACCACTAAAAACAAAGTTATTTTGGTACCAACCTCCTGGCACTTTTTTTTTTTCTCCACGTTCTTTTAAAGCAGACTTGAGAAACAATCTCCTCATTACCTCTATAACTGAGCAACTTTGCAAAACCCTAAAAGGCAAAACTATGTTTTTAAATGTAACACTATATAGAGCTGTCCATGTCAACCAAAGCTCATCATGAAAGCACGTAACAGAAGAGAGGGGATTTTACATCACGGCATTTGCTATCCCCTCTCCAAGTGTTTTCATTCTTACTGCTGATGCAGAACACCACACGAGAACAAAAGGAGGAGGCTGGCTATGCTACAGCATGCTTAAAGAACCTGATTCCTTTTACTGTTTTAACAGAGGTACTAAACTATTTCAATGAAAGTATCTGCTTTGATCTGCTTCAAATTTGTAGATATCTATTTATTGAGATTTCTTATTTAGAGTGGGTGCTGCAGACTTCCAGGTCAGCTGTGCCAGATAATGATTTAACAGCATATGTCAGCTGAGTAACAAAGGCGCGCTGAATCCTCCTCCCCTGCTCCTCATTTCCTCACAGCTCTGCAACAAAGGAAGTCCTTCAATGCATGCTCTGAGCCCCAACAGCTCAGTGATTGTTACCAAAGTGACAGTTGCTCATTTGCCAGGATGAAGAGAGGGAAACGCTGTGCTTGGTCTTCCTGTGAGACACTGAATTTTGCATGGAACTGATGGAAAAGGTTCTTGCTTGCACAGGTACGAGGCCAACAAACGGCACAAGAAATGCCACAATCCCTTTGCCCTCCATGAGGGAGGCACAAAGATGCTACACTTGCATATCTGCTGTGTGCCTTGATTTGGCCTCGGAGGATCTCCTGCATCACCTTACTCCTACAACAAGGAGGAACAAGAAGAAAGGCCCTGGAGTTTTACTGACCTGACTGCTAACTCTCAGCACTCAGAAAACAGCCCAAGTCAAACAGGCATCCCTCCTCGCAGCTGATGTGAGCACCCACTCACAGCATGCTTCCAGCTGCAGCCAACTACATCATCACAATTCATAGCATTGGGGTTGCTGGTCTTCCACAGCAGGCAGACAAAGTTACACACAACACAGCTGGCCACACTCCTCACGCGGGAAATGCCAAGCACACATCAAAGCATGTGGCAGTTCCCAGCTTGGCTAACCTTACCTTGCTTTCCACAAGCCAAGGAAAGGTTAAAGTAGTGAACAATTTGGTCTTCCTTTAGAAAATTAAAGCAACCCAAAAAAATACAACAACCAAATTTGACCCAGGTCATTTGACTGACTGAGTCAAAGACAAATTTTTACTGGCAGAGGACGTGAAGAATAAAACTATAGGAGTCTGGGCTTAATAGTTTAACAACCAGAAGTCAGTGTTGTGGTATACATTGTTATCTGGATCCATTTCTGCTGTTAGAAGATTATTCTAATGAAATACCTTTGATAAGAAGACAAGGCTAAACACCACATGCATGACAGCTGCCTGGGTGAAATGTGGAGAAGCATCAGAGCCATAAATGCCTGCGAGCTACGTTCCTGACTAGTCACATTAAAGAAAGATCATTTCATTGTGAGATAAGACAACAGGCAAATCAGAGCTCTACTTAACTATTTCTGAAACCCTCAGGTGATTCACCAAGGAAACAGTCCTAGATTAGTAAGTTCTTCCATCTAGTGAGATAAAACCAAGAACACAGAGGCTTACACAGATGGACAGCAAACCACAGAAGTCATTCTGGTGAGGACGAACAAATTAATGGGTAACAGAAACATGATATACCAGTTTGTTTGCTGGCAGCACAACACAACCTCTGCGTAAGTTGGAAAAAAAACCACACATCAAAATGTTGATATTTTCCACAGCTGTGGGATACACAATACGGATTATTAACAAAATGGAGCGGCAACCTGTTATACGTATCAGGAAATCATCCTGAATTCACTGACTAAAAAAAGCGCATTACTAAATGCAGGCATGTCTCCTACACAGGCTGAGCAAAGCTGTGGGCAACAGGAGCAAACACCTGAACCAGAGAGACAGAGCCAACCACATGCACACAATTACTTAGCAATTTCTTTACTATCACAAAGAACTTGCTATCTGTGCCTTAAGGACAAATTCTCTCGTTGATTTTAACAGATGCTTGGACAGGCACCCTACCTACCTCAGCAGAGCTGACTTCATACCCACGCTTTGCTCTGGGCTACACTTCCAGTACCTTCCACATCCCTTACACTGGGTCCAAGAGGTCTGTCAACACAGCTAACAAAAGAGGCAATAACAGTTTTGTTTCAAAATGGCTTTGCACAGGGAAAAGATTGAAATGCCAGTTAAGCCTACAGGAGACTTCATTTCCCAAAGCGGACAGGACACTGGTTTCAGTGGCATCTTGCTTTGCTCCTGGAGGAGGAGCAGCACCTTTCTTCCTCTCCTAAGTCTATGCCACAGTACAGGAATATCTCAGATGGATGCTGTTCTCCCCATCTCAGTGTTGATTCAAAAACCAAGATCTGCAAAGAAAACTTGATATATCTGAAGGAAAAATACACAGTTGACCCCAACACATAAGCAGCCTATTGACTTCCATATCCACTCTCCGTAACTGCATCTGACTTGTACCTCTCCCTCTCAGCTCATCCCAGATTGTCATACCCCTTTCATGTATTTTCCTGCCTTCCTAGTCAATGACCTTCCGTCTTCACTGCTCTTTTTGCTTTTGCGTTCTTGTAGGGTCCCTTTGCTTTAGTAAATGAAATGTGTCCCATGGTACAAGAGTTGTGCAAATGGGTACGCACTGTCTGAGCTCTGGTCGCTTTTGTGATTGTTTGTTCAGGTTTCTTGTATTTTCCATGAATATACAATTCAATTCTGAAGCATACAGAAGAATTCTAAGGATCAAACTATGCACTCAGTAATTCCAGGGTCGACTTAGCTCAGTATCCCCGATTTTGAGTTCACCCAGAGTTATACCAGGGTAAGTGGAGAAGGAATGTGCCCCAATGCATTTAATATGCACAGCCTCATGTATCTGTGTACACATCTGAAAATTCCCTCCATATATAAGGAAAATGCATTCAAAATAGAAAATACTGTAGATGTTACCTAACCATAAAACAAACGCGTTCAAGCTTTCATAACCTACTCCAGATAGAACAATTATTCTGTTTTGCTCTCCCAGGTTTCACGTAGGGGCTCTCTGATCTCTATCACCTGACCTGAACTGTTGGCCAACACTGGCATAGAACTAAAAAACAAATGATAAAACAAGTAATTATTCTGAATATGTAGCAACAGTGGCTCTTGACATTCAACACTTTGCTTTTATGTAAACCTTTTCTGTGTAAATAAATAAATGGTTTAGATTACGCTATGAGATACAGAGATGAATAACAGGCCATATTTTTGGTTCCAGAATCCTAGAATTACTGCTGGAATGAATTACCTTCCAAAGTTTATGGTGTGATACATCATATGAGCAATTGCTGCTTCTCTCAATCGTTGCACAAAAATAGTTCAGGCTGGGCTAAAGCGTACTGGAAGGGAGCTGAGGGGGAAGTGTAAACACCACTATTCTGCAAAGATAGTTGGAGGAGACAGTCACGATGCTTGCAGAACCCAGCAGCTAGAGCAACATCAGCAAATACAGGCACGTGCCATCACCCAAACAAAGGCACACGTTTGACACACGTGGGTGGAGGATTTTTGCCAGTCAGTGTTTTAGGAGGGTTTCTGGAGCTGCAGAGAGAGGCAGGGGGTGGAGTTGGCTGGCACCAGACAGCACGAAAACAGTCATAGCAATGATCTGAGAAAAAGCAGAAAAGACACAGTTCAGAGGACCAGATGTTGTCTGAAGAAATTTGGGAGCACGGGCTTCAGGTGCTGGATGACTGAGACATCCAGAGAAAGCACATTTTGCAACGTCTTTGTAAACAGCCATGCCTCAGCACAAGGAATTGCAACAAAGCACAGAAGGCAGTTCAGGGAAAGTAGCTGGGTTTCCCCACAATCCTACACAAGGACAAACAATGCTTTGGCTCCTCCTTGTCTTTTCCATCCTCCACGTCTCCTCCCCAGCTACAAGGTAGAGAAAAACCTACTGATGGAGAAACAACTTACCTAAGCAGTAGACCCCTGCCCTCAAATCTGCAAACACGCCTCACCAGATCCCCCACAAAAGGCTAAGTGTACCAGCATCCTGCTGCCAAGCCTAAGTCTGTCTTTTCTCCAGCACACATTGCCTCAGGCTCAGCTGGCCTGCAGCATGCAGTGGCTTTCTGTTGAGCTCCCCAAGGAAGCCCCAGAGCCAATACATAGGGCTAATATTCAAACACATGCAAAATTGACAGAGAGCAGCATGTTTTTCAGAGGTTTTACAATAAAAATATCTCTCTCTACCCAGCTTTTCCCTGTTGAATATCAGGCTTCATCTAGTTAAAGGCAGACCATAATTCCACCTGAATAAAACCTAACTTAACCATCGTATGACTGCCAATGACTGCAGTCACGTGGTAAGCTAGCATTCAGAGGACTCAGGTCCAAAAGCAGCCTTGGATTTCTTGCCTACCAGATTGAGTGTCTTTGTGCAGGCTGTCACTTGGCAGAAGGATGCATCGCTAAAGAAGCCTTTCTGCTTGCCAGTAAATGGGTTTTCTCAATGACCTGTTTGCTGAGTCAAAGTCAAGAGGTCTTAAACAATACTCATGTCAGGCACGTGCAATACCGACTAGAAGAACAACTTCATGGCAGTGGCACCAGTCTGACAAAAAAGTGTTACGACATGTTTAACTTTACTGAGAACAGAAGGCTGCGTGTGACCTCCCATAATAAGAGTACGACATTTTGAGGACTCTTAAGTAGTTTTCCCACTCCTCCAACCACTTGAATATTTTCCCTCTGCAAATTCCCTCCTAGCTTTAAATAAGAGGAAGCCAGTTCCTGCAGATCTCTGCCAAAAGGAACTTCAGCTGAACAGAGAGGAAGCCAGTCTGAATAAGAATCCAGCAGGCACCGTGGGATTTGGCCAGGAGACCAACACAACACAAGAGAAGAAACTCCAGCTACGGACTATTGGAGGGACACCCCATTTCCCATCTGCCCCTCTTCCTTATTTTTTTCCTTTGTTTTTTCTTTCTTTCTTTCTTTTTCCTCCCCAGGAACTACTTTTGGCAGCCCTGCTGGAGGTGACACCAAGCCAGGCAGCAGAGCCAGTTCTCAGCACTGTCCCAGTCATCCTGACCATTCATTCACAGGTTACAGGGCGCAGCTGAGAGGACACTTAATAGGAAGGCCCGGGCCTCCATCCTGAAGCAAACTTTCAAGCTAAGCCAGGAGAATGAGACAAATAGGAATACCGTGCAGATATTCCCTAGAGCCATCGTTACTACAAGCCAATCTCCAGTTCTTTTTTGCAGTGCCCAAGACAACTTTTGCAGTGAGCTAATTTTCTTCCCTCCTTTTGGTGAAAAGCATTATTCGTAGCTTGCTTTGTATTTACCACTGTTCTTACTACAAAAATCTGAGCTTATTTTTCAAAGCTGCTTGGTGATTTTGGGTGGCCAATTCAAATCATATTTGACAGACCTAACTTTGAAGCCTGCCCAAGTCTCAGTACATTCCTGAAAGCAATCCCTTTAAGAGTATCTTGGTTTGGGCATCCAACCAACCAGACATACAAGAAGTTGCTTTACATAACTCAATCCAAGAATTAGAAAATGTCAACTTTTTCGCTGGGCAGTGAAAAAGGTACTCTGCTGTACTATAAAATGTACTGTGATTTAACAGCTAATGCAAAGAATATTTTCCTATGTCGTAAGTTCTGGTATCTTAATAAATAGCATTATAGAAAAGGGTCGTCCAAGTAAATGCATACCAGCAATCAGTAAGTTGTACTCTTTCAGAAAGGGCCACACATACTCTGCTTGGGACAGAAAGAAATCAGAGGTTTTCTGCCACGATTGTTGGTGTAAGCACCATTATAAAACACAAATTTAACTTCTTCTGGAGGAGTAAACATCACTAACATGTAAGGAAGACAATACGCCTGCTGCTGGGCATTGGCCAAATTGCCTTGCAGCCCATACCAGCCATGTCAGAGAATCTGCTTAATGCTGCTCGGGGGACATTGCTGGCAGAGCTCTCCTGGCTGCCCTGCATGGCTCCCAACTCCTTAACAAATGATAGCATCCTATTCACCCTTCAAGAACTGCTGTCAGACAAGACTGCAGAGCATTTCTAAAAGTATCACAAAAAGATAAGCAACTGTTATCTATTCTCATTACAGCCTTGTCACTCATCTCAGCAAAGTCAGCAATCAACCAAACCTACAGCAACGCAAAAGATCTGCCACAAGAATAACATCTGTTCTATTTATCAAGGATACAGAAGAGCAACCACTCAACCACGGCCATCTGATACCTTTTCTCTTTGCCTGGTATGCTTGCTACAAATGGCATAGGAGGAACTGAGTCTGAGTTAAACATATATGCATATGCATATATACACACTGAAAAGGCTTCTCAGTAGCTGTACAGAGAGAGCTGCATTGAGATTTTACATTAAACAAGCAGTATCATCTCTGCACTTCACTCTTGAGTTGTGCTGTTCAACCTTTGATAACTTCTGTATTTCTCTTTGTAGGGTAGCTGAATCATATGTATATTATAAATATTTTTTTTTTTCCTTTTTTATTTGCTCTGGCATTAGGAAAATCAACAATTAAAAAAAGATGTGGGGAAGAGTCACTTCTGTTAAAATATTCTCTTTTCTTCGGAGTCCCTGACAGCATAAGCCCAAAGTTTTGGAGTTAGCAAGAGACAAAAAAAGCTACTGCAGAGATCAGTACAGGACAAATGTGTTAGTATGCAGGGGACCTCTCACTGTTGGCAGACTAGACAGTCAGGGAAGGTTTAAATCAGCCCCTAAAGAAGCATAAACTTTTCTAAATAGGAAAGTAGTTCAGAGTATGCTCATTCATATGCTTCAGATTTAAGGCAGCCTGAACAAAAAGAATCAAAGCGCCAGAAGATAAGATCTTACCATTACCTACAATGCAACAAAGATAGCACCCAGCAACATGCAAAAGGATTGTGGATTATTTTAAATAAGTAAATGAACCATCTTGCTGTCACAGCTAACCTGCTTAAAAAGCATAAGCAGGATGTATTTGTTAAAGGAAGAAAAGGTATTAATTGCACCTGCACATGGCACTAGGGACTATTATTAGATTACTGCAACCAACTGATGGTGCAAGCACTTTGGTTACGATGTTGAAAGTTTGCAAAGAGTTCCTTCTGAAAAGAGTTTCAGGAACAGTCCGAGGTCCATGAAGTACTTGGCAGAGTTACAGACTGAAGCTCCAAGTTTTTAATTAAAAGAATGATAAACAGTGACTTGGTTTTCTGCAAGTACCTGCACGAGAAAAAGACTGCAGATAATAGACAGCTCCTTAACAAAATAAAATTAACTCCCCAAAAGGTAAAGTTGGGCAAACTCAGGCTGCAAATACAATCCATGTTTTTCAGGTGCAGTGAAGCAGTGAAAGGAACATCTTGTCTTACCGAGATGAAAGTAGACTCTGAATTCCCACCCTCCCCACTCTTAGAAGTATGCAATAACTCAATAAAACACTGATACAGATACTCTCAAAGAGAACATCAGCTTACTTAGGAAGTCAAGTTGGACGATGATGACCATGATGCCTTTAGGCACTAATGCCTGTACATGTGAGGAGAATAGCTCTGTCCTAGAACAGCTAGGCAAAATACTCTGGGAGCCATTAGCAGCGACATCAAGGGGATGCAAATTTTGAAAACTCTGAGATCTTTGCTTGAGCTCTGTGGCACTGAAGACACGAAGTGTCATGAAGAGTCATGCAAATATTGATGCTGCTACAGACAGCCCAACTCACCCACGCACCTGGCTGCCTACTGCATCAGCACAGCAAAATTAGCGTTTCCATAAGAATCTGGAATTTTGATGTGTCAAGGCACTGGCCTTCGTAAGGACACACAATGGGGTTGCTCCCACCATGCCATGTGCAAGGGCAGACTGTATGACGGCTTTAAAATAAACAGCATCGTAAGGCTGTGAGTGAGAGGCTCACAGAATCCTTAAGGTTGGAAAGCCCACTAAGATCATCCAGTCCAACCATCAGCCCATGCCTAGTACTTCTCCAGCCCTTGTCCTTCAGTGCTACATCCACATGGCTCTTGAACACCTCCTCCCTGGGCAGTGACTCCACCATTTCCCCGGGCAGCCTGTGCCACTGCCTCACTGCTCTTGCTGAGAATTTTTTTTTTCCCCCTAATACCTAACCTGAACCTCTCCTCATGCAACTTCAGGCCATTCCCTTTCGTCCTATCTCTGTTACCTGGGAGAAGAGGCCAACCTCCATCTCAGCACAACCACCTTTCAAGTGGAGGTAGAGAATGATATGGTCTGCCCTGAGCCTCTTCTTCTTCAGACTGTACAACCCACATTCCCTCAGCTGCTCCCCATCAGACTTGTGCTCCAGAGCTTCCTCATGGTTTACCTTACTCCCTTTCACACAGTATGACATTCCCCATATTTCTGTAATTCCTCCTCCCTCTTTCTCTTCCTCCTCCTCCAGTCAGTTGGGAAGGAAAAAAGAGGTAACTGCTAATCTAATGCATTAGTGCCTTGTCTGACATGGCCTGTTTCTACAGAGCAGCTCCGCTTCACTGGAGAAGAGCCATTCTCATCCATACTTCCCTTCAATATGTTTTTTACTTCATGCTGTATTTATGGGTAATTTCATGCTATACTTCACGAGTAACAACTGTTATCTTCTCCTGGACATACTACTACTCTGCTGTTCCTGTGAAGCCAACTGCCTACTCCCCACTTACAAACAGAAGCTAACACCCTTATCTGACGAAAGAAAGGACAGCAGTTCTGCCCTTCCCAGACATTCTGAACAGAAACTCAAGTTTCAGAAACAAGTTACATTTTTGCTCGGTGCTATACATGGAAATCAGCTGAATGTGCATGAGATACATATGGGTGTGGGTACAGGTTCATCTACGGGCAGAACACAGTGGGTCATGGCTGGGGTCTATCTAGCCTTCGGCAGAAACCCGGTGACCTTTCATTGCTCTCTCGGTCAGCTAATTAATGGGGTAGCAATAATGGTGTCCCCCGAGGGACAAGAGCACATTTTTTTTTACCTCCCCGGCCTCTAAGGATATCTACACAAGCCAAAAGAGATTATGCAGCGAATGATGGACGTGGTAGTGGCAGAAAGCCGGAGGCAAAGATAAATGAGGATGCAATACTGACGTTCCTCAAGAAATCCTTAGAAACTTGTCAAAACCAGCCTTCAGGCCTGGGCCATGTACTGCCAAAAGAAAGCGTGTATCTGAATGCCTGGAACAGCTGGATTTGCCTAGCCATTGAAATGGAAAAATATTTGCTGAGTATCACTTTCCAAATATTAGCTATTTTGCAAAAAGGGGCTCTCTGACATGCTAAAACACCGTCCATCACTCAATACGAAATCTCTTTTGAGCTCGAGGTATTATCAGCTAGCAGGAAAGATGTTTTTTCAGGTCTTGTCACACAAGCACATGGGAACCTGATGTGCAGACACTGCAGCAGATAGAAAACCAGTTGAGATGTTCAAAGTACTCACCTTACACCGTCTGAAGCTGATGGCTATTCACAGCCATCATGGAGAAAAATTAGTGTGACAACTGCTGGGAAGCAGAGGCCTCCTCTACCCAGACATGGTCCCAGTATGCTGTCAGAACACTGGGAAGCAGCTAGAGCTGAGGCACAGCAAGGCATGCATTATGCTCTGGTTACAAATGAACCATATCCTATCCAGCTGCTTTTGATAAACTACAACTTGCCCTTTCAGTGCTGAAAACTTCTGTCACAGCGAGATGGATGAGGATCTCGAATTGCTTGGGGGAAAACAAAAGCAGAGATTCGATACCAAATAGCATTCTTCCAACACCAATGTGTGTGAAACCTTGTGGTCAGTATTGCTTCCCACTTGCATGATCACGGACTTGAAGAGTAATTATGGAGTACCATACTCCATGCTAAACAATCCCTGTTTTGCATTTCAGTGATCAAATCCAAAACTTGACTTAGAGAAGACAGAAAGAAAGAAAAAAAGATGCCTGTTACATCAACAGGAGACACTGCTTTTGAAGACCAGGTATCACTCTCCTTTGTAGTGATACAAATATAGGAGATAAAA
Source organism: Lagopus leucura (assembly GCF_019238085.1). NCBI lineage: Eukaryota > Metazoa > Chordata > Aves > Galliformes > Phasianidae > Lagopus > Lagopus leucura. The sequence continues at coordinate 74,867,341 of NW_024962262.1, forward strand.
CATTTACAAATGCTAGGCATCTCTAATGAAGCTTCTTACATATATGTTCTCTCTCTTAGCTTTGTGGGCATTATCCACAGAAAATAAATTTATTCCCCGAAAAAAAAGAAAAAAAAATGTTTCCATGACAATCTTCCACAACAGGCAGAGAGCAAAAGAACTTCCGTATATATAACTTATCTTTTTTTAGTTCCCTTTGTTGCAGTGATTTTCCTCTGAGCTCTGATGGCACACCATGAACAAGAAGAGCTCTGTTGGGACAAGTGTTGGAAGTGCCAAGCCTGTAGCTCAGCAGCACAGTATAGCAGCAAAGCATTCATAGAACGGGAAGCTTGGTCAGGGTGGCACCAGCTTTCTGATCAGTTTTTATGGGTGCTTTCCCCTGTCAGACCACATTATCTGCTCACCCTCTTTCCTGAAGTGGTCCTTCCCTTCATGAGGAGGAGGTTTGACTATGCTTCAATACCAAACAGGTTTGGCAGTGCTTTACCTTATCAGCTTAAGAATGAGCATACTCTGCCCTAGTGTGGGCTCTGTGGTCGTGCTTGTGGTTGCAGCTCGACCAGTAAAACCTACCACAAAAAGCCTTCTTGGTCCTCCTCATTTGCACCAGCTCAATCAGCCCACCAAAAGCACTGGCAACTCTACATTAGTGCCCTTAAGGAGATCAGCCAACAATTGACATAATTATTCTTCTGGCCAATATTTACATAACCACTAGTTATCACAGAATCACAGAATTTTAGAGGTTGGAAGGCACCAACTGGACTGGTGATCATCCAGTCCAACCCCCTGCCAAAGCAGGCTCCCTACAGCACACTGGACTCCCTACAGCAGGCTGTTATGGATGGGTTAAGATCCTTCTTCAAGACCTTGAAGAGTTGTGTAATCAGCACACAGACTTCCAGCTCATCTATATACAGTTGTTTATAGAACACAACAGCTTGGTTTCTAGACTATTATTTCAATTCAGTCATCAGAAGGGTCACTGTGTCATCTTATGACCGCTTTACTCACAGAGTTATATCCTTGTGAAGGGTAAGTGCTGCTCCTTAATAACTTCAATTTTCCTGAGTGCCGGCTAACAAACAACTCACAAGGGCAAATGGGCAGAGATGCCTAATGTGTTATGTCCACTGAAAGGCAAGAAGCTATGGTAGCATTCTCCAGCTCCTACTGCAGAGAGAGATGTGGCAAACTGCAAGACGTAGAAAGAAAGAAATGTTTTAATTGCCAAGACACTTATAGGTAACACATGCCTGCAAAAACAGGCTCACAGCTGTACACGCCTAATAACTAAATATGTTAAAAATACAAAACTTGCAAGAACAAACACAAGGATCCAGATGTGAGTACCACATAAGATCAGCACCTGGTGTCAATTCAACTTAAACACTCAGCTTTCCCCAATCCCGCCTATGTCACTAAAATTGTGATGGTCTATATGAAAAGCAGCACACTGCTGACATGCACTGTTAGTGACATCCTCAAAACCGCTGAATGTAAACTTGAAAGCAGATTATCTCAAGAGGATAAGCAACTGCCACATGTGCATCAATTCGGCTCAGTGCAGAGCAAGTTGCAAGCTACAGCTGAAAAATATTAAAACAATCTTCCCGGAAGACAGACTGCAGTAATTAACAGAGTCTCTTGCCTATTCAAGCCTATACCTGCTTACTCTGAGGGGGCAATATAGAAAAGGGTTTGAGGCAAGAGTGTAGCTTTATAACAAGCGCCTGTTGCAGCTAGTTGCGAACAAACTGTTAGCAGGTGCTCCTACACGAGACTGAGCAGGTGATTGCACATCAGCAGTCTGCCTTACTGTCAAATTCTTAAACGTTTCGTAACACACACTGGGGAGTTTTGTGCTGACAAAGCAACCAGCTCTCTGGTCCTGCTTCCAGCCAAGTCTTCTCTTGTGTCATTGCAACTGCTACAGCACCCTTCAAATCATTCTCTGAAGTATCATATGTCAACAAAGCACACATTTAGTGGCTTCAATACAAATTATGCATCTACTTGCATACATACAAGCCTCTGTGAAAAGAATAGTGTCAAAGCTGTGAAAGCAAACACTTAAAAGCACAGGAATGTCAAAATTAAGGCTGCAGGAACACCCTCATTTCATTTCCTTGGTGCCTACAATTACAAGCAGCATCATAACACATCACCCAGGTGTAACGGTTGGCAGCTGTTAATAAAAATGTAAAGCACCCCTGAAGAAAGCCACCACGCAAATCCATGGTAAGTACTTTCTCTAAACAAGCTTTTCTTTGGGAGATAGATAAAATTAAAAAATGTGTAGAGAAATGGCCATGAAGAGAACTATTCATTCAATATTTACAGTGAGAGCACAAACACGTCAAAGAAACTGATATACAAGTATCACTGAAGGAGAAGCAGCCTGAAACCTTACAGTTTTTGGAGCAGACAAAAGGAAAGCGTGGAACTGGAAGACCAGTGACGACACCAGAAACTTGGCTTTTGTTTACTAAGAAATAACTTCTTGGCCCATCTGCTTGGTAAGATGGTTCTAAAGCAACCCGCATGCGCACAAAGACCTGAAAACTCAAATCAAAGGTTAAGATCCTAGGACTATGTGTGAGCATAAATCACAATTTTCTGTTCCCAAGCCAGCAATACTATAGGGCAGCTTTGACTCTTGGGCACAGACAAGTCTGACAGCGGAGAATCCTGATGCAGAAGTCCTCAGTGGGAATCCCACACCACATTTGTTTCCCAAACGGAGAAGAGGAATGCCACAGGGGTGGCACAGTCATTGAGGGCAGAAAGGAGGCAAAAATCTCATCTGCCAACATGCCCAAAGGCATCTAGCCACCAAGTCAAGCCTCCATTCTCTCAAGTCCATGGTGGAGCACAAGAAGAAAACAGCAAATTTACTCAAGGCCAAGTTGACACAGCATGGGGAAATATGGCACTGTAACATCTGTTGTTATCCACCAGCACTACTTTGTCCATGCTTCTCTACGTCCACCTGCCTATATTCTCCTGAATGGTTGGTGACTATTCTAGGAAAAGCTGCTGGAAGACGGAAATGGTGCAAAACACATCGCTCCAGCCTTTGCTTCCAGTGGTACATCCAGAAGCAACTCAACAACCACCCTTTGACAAGAGCAGGAGATTAGAAATGAGATGTTGAGACCAAGGTAAAAGCTGTCTAACAGTTTTCTCAGCCACAGGCCGGATTTCAGGAGACAACCACGCTGGCTGATGCAGGGCAGTCACACAACCTGCCAGAGCACCAGTGCATCTCATTTTGCCTCCCTGGAGGTATCTAGAGCTCCCAAAACAAAGGTGCAACTCCTCCAAGCCTCACACCCACTGATGAACGCATGATGTTCAAACAGAAACGTGCCAGTGATGCTCTGAATGCATTTCACAAAACTACATGCCACCAATGTGCCACCAGCAGGGGACAGAGAGCCTGTGAGACCGCTGCCCAGGTGTGCTTTCAGATCACCTCCCCTGTTCCCTCCCTGGGGTTTGCAATGGGTGTTGCTAGCTCTCTACAGGGTGCTTGCACTGCCCACGTAGCACTTCCACAAGTCTTTTTTTTAAAAAAAAAGAAAGAAAGAAAGAAAAAGAAATTAAAGTATTTTTAATACAGAAATGCATTCAGAAAGCAAACCCTTTTGTGAAAAGGCCACTTTCAATATTAATTGCTCTACCTTCATAAAAGCTGGTAAACTGTATTTTTAGCAGCTGCTTCCCACTAACATTGTTACAGAAAACTACTCAACTAACTGTAACTAAAAATGGCCCTTTTGGAGTGTAACAATAGCACTAGAGAAACTGATAAACACATTTTTCAGCAGATGAGAAATCAAATGACTCAATTTACCTCCATCTCTCTCTTTGTAGAGACAAAGATTATACTTCAAAGTAAGGTAAAAGCAATCTCAGGTCAAGTTTGCTTATGAAGACTTCAGCTCACACCATTCTCTCCCCTCAATATAGGGCCATCCTGCAATGCCACACGGAATTATTGAGGGTTATGGAGTCATTTCATCGGGGTCCACAGCAGATGGCACAATCTGGTCAGCCTACCAACAAAGCATGATGCTACCCCTGCTGCACTGATAGGAATGTAATTTCAGCTGTTTAGAACTACAGAAAACATTATCTTGCAATGGCTGCTTTCTGCTGCCCGGTGACAGGCCATGCTGAGCCTCAAGCGCAAGGGTTGGAACAAACTGGGAGTATCCTGGGCAGAGGCTCCACAAGTTAGTGGGATAACAATGCAGCTATCCCAGCAGGGTTTCATAGCCACAATTTAAATCTAAATTGGCTCGCTCTTCAGAGAGAAACTGTTTCCTTAGGACTGGCAATAAAGACTGCCTGCGCTGATCTAACAAATCAGCCTTCTACCCAAAAATGTTAGATTATAGGCTGTGATATTTTTATTCAAAAGCAATGGAAAGAATAATCTGTTCAACATTCTCCTGTGCTCAGCTAAAATACACTTAATTGCATCAGGCATTACCAAACATTTCTCCAGCCCAGACAATAATAACATGCCTGACATGCTGGTAATACAAACCCCGAGAAGTGCTGCAAAAGATTTGATTTCAAATCCAGTGCTACAGACATTCATAGTGAAGGTTTAAAGCCTCACCTTAGCTCACCCTCTCGTGCTCAGGAGCTGTTGGTTCCAGTCCCACGCACTGCACTCAATGTGCACAGCCCATCCAGCTGCCCTTGGAGCAGCTGGTAAAGCAACTAGCGCCTGGCCCACAGCACACAGCATCTTGTGCTCTTTTGAAGACCTCTTCAGCTTCTAGCCGTTTCAGGGTGAGGTAATGGCAGATTTTTGGCATTCGCTCTGCAATTGCCTTGATTCTGTACAATGCATTGTGTCAGTGCAATGGATCTGAGCCTGGCTGGGGACTCATTAATCCACAGATTTCATTTCTAAATACACAATTTTCTGAAACAATAATGCGCATTAACTCCTCCACAGTCACTAAAGTCTGCTGCAAATCAAAACCTGCTTGGGCACCCTCGCTGAAATCAGATATTCTGGTGACCGTAACAGCTTGGACTGTGCCAAAACAGCTACCAGGCATTAGCAGTAAGACCCCTACTTCACACTACTACCGCAATTTTATTGAAACTTAGGCAGCGCCCTTGCTCGACAACGGCTTTACAAGACAGAAATCAGATGTCAATTATTTTTTATCTCAAAGTACATGCAGGCACTAATCCTGGAATAATAGGCTCATAAAGCATCAGCCTAGAAAACTGCAGTGACTACAGCAATCCAGTGAGCCGTCTGCAGGAGAGGGCTTTGTTTCCTCATCTTGCTTCACTGTGCCCTACTTGCAAACACTTCAAGTGCACACTCCTGCAGATTAACTTTCCCTGCAAATTAACATACCCAAAGATTAAGCCCGGCCAATCTTTGCCCCTCACCCTGCTGAATGCAGGCCAATGCCATTCCATTACAGGGCAACACTCTCCTCAAACTCCAGATGAGTGCGATGTCACTCCTGGGGTTAAGGGATGGAGGTGGGCATGGAGAGATGGCCAAGTGTGGCTGTCACAAACAGCTGCTTACTCATGCCTTGGGTAACTCTGTTAGCATCAACCTGACTCTGTTAGGTGTTCTTGGGAGGTCTGTGCCCAACACTGCTCACCTGGGCTCTGACACTAGAGTACCAAATGGTTCCTAATTCTCCAGCACTTGGCTTGCTCTTGTGGAAGGACTTTGCCATGGCAATAACATTTCTCATGGAAGAACATGTTCAAACGAAAAAAGAGGAGATGTAGATTGGATATAAGGAAGAAGTTTTTTACAGTAAGGGTGGTGAGGCAGTGGAACAGGTTGCCCAGAGAGGTGGTGGATGCCCCCTACCTGTGGAGACACTCAATACCAGGCTGGATGGGACTCTGAGCACCTGATGGAGCTGTGGGTGTCCCTGCTCATTGCAGGTGTTGGGCCAGATGGACTTTAAGGGTCCTTACCAATTCAAACGATTCTATGAAAATGTGCTCTTCCCACAGAACCTCCTTCTGTCCCTCAGCGTTGCCAATCCTGGCTCGCATGCTGCCTCTTTCCTTCTCTCCTCATTCACTTTCCACACTTGCCAGCCTCAGCCTCCTCCCAAACACACTCCCAGGGAAAGGAGTCCAAGGAAGCAGATGTTTTCCTTCTCTTCCTCATGTTACAGCCAGAGCTCAGTCGCCTGTGGTGGGTTCAGTGTAGGCAGAGCTACCAGCAGCTGTGAGGCAGATCCAGTTTGAGCACGCCTCAGCCTCCTCTGGCTGGAGGCCACACAAGAGCGTGGCTGAGGAACATGCCCTGAAGAGCTGAATGTCCACCAGCTCCCTGGATGGGGTGAGATCCTCAGGTGAGACCATGTGTGGGATGGAAAGCATTCCCCCTCCAGTCAGAGAGAGGAACCGCACTGAGATAGGACCTCACCTGAAGAAAGTCATTAAGTGCTCTTATCTCCATCCACTAACTCAGATTGCTTATCCATAAATACCTGAAATGAAATAGGTGGATATTCTGGTAGGATGGACCCTTAATTAGTGAGTTTAAAACTATGCAACTGATCTTTCACCCACTGAAGTCAACAGCAAGAGCCTGATTTGATCCTATGACAGAAGATAAGGTCAGACAGCACTCAGAGACTGCCACAGATGGCCACAAATAGGGATACCAAGGCTCAGCAGGAAGGAAGGGAGATCACAGAATCATTAAGATTGGAAAAGACCTCAAAGATCACCCAGTCCAACCGTCACCCATCCCCACCAACTGTCCACGTGCCTCAGTGCCACATCCACACGGCTCTTGAACACCTCCAGGGATAGTGACCACACCACCTCTCTGGGCAGCCCATTCCTCTAGATTCAACTAGAGCTTCTGCTTGTCACTTTGTCATAACATGTCTTATTCAAGACACTGGGGGAAGAAAAATAAATAAATAAAGCAAGAGCCCTGGCAGCTGAGATAGAGGGGCGTGTGGTTGGGCTTTTTATTTTTGCCTCTTCACAGACAGAGATAAATGTAGCAACCCAAAAAGTGGAGGTGGGAAGGACGTGTGTGTGCATGTGCCTTTTATCAACAGAAGGATCATTGGATGTATCTGTTACCAAGGAGAAGCACACGCTTGGTAACAGAAGAGAAGAACAACAAAAAAAAAAAATCTTTTTTGCATTCCGATATGACAGCAATCATTTCTGTCATGAGGAAATTCATAGCTCTACTCAAAATTTCACTCTGTGACAAACTTATTGGAAGAAGGAAAAAACAAAAAACAAAAAACAAAAAAACAAGCCTAGAACTGCATGAACCCTATAGAGATGCAACCCTAACAATAGCGTACGTGCAGCGCTGCTGGAGCCAGAGGAGATTCTGCTGTTCTCAGCTCACCCGGCAGCAGCGGGGTGCCCAGTGTTAAACAGAGCTCTGCCCGCCAGCTTCAACGCGAGCGGGACAGCCCTGCAGCAGGGCTCTCCAGCATGCCGTGCCGTGCTCAATGCACAGCCAAGCGCCCGCTGCTCTTCATCTCGTCGTGACAGAGCCTGACTGATGGGTGGAACACTCCACTACAGGACTGCAGATAGGAGACGAGAAGCAGAGCTCCTCGGTGCATTTTCTTTACTAGATGAAACAACACAACACACGTGAGGGCACCTTGTGATGTGCAGCACTATCAGCAACTTCTGCTCACCGAACCGTAACACCGCCAAAGACACACGCAGCACATCCTGTCATTTCAATGAGCGAGGAGTGTCTGCACTGTGTCACCGATCAGCGGTAGAAGTCTACGTAGCGTGCCACCAAAAACACACCGCTCACACGTCGCTGGTCGGCGGTAGGACACTGTGTATCGTGCTGTTTCAAACAGCGCTTTCTCACAAGCACAAACCTTGCAAAGGGGGACACAGGCGAGTACCCCCGCAAGGCGTAGGTCGCGCAGCCCCAGCCCGGGACCGCTCCCTGTACCGCCGGGACTCCCACAACCCCCGGGGCGCCACCGAGCGGCCGCCCTCCCGCCCCGGCCGGTCCTTCCCGTCCCGATACCTTCTCTCCGGTGAGCACATGCAGCCCCTCGCGGACCTTGGCGAAGGAGCCCTCTCCCAGCTTCCTGCCGATCAGGTAGTTGCCGACGCGCTTGGTGTGCTGGAAGTCGCGGAGCCTCTCCCGCGGGGCCGCCGCCGCCGCGCTCAGCCAGGCGGCCAGGAAGCTCCCCTCGGCGCCCGCCGCCGCCCGCCGCGCCTCGCCGCCGCCGCCGCCGC
>NW_024962262.1:74875631-75202666 GCF_019238085.1 Lagopus leucura
CAGGAGCCCGTCGCCCGCCGCCGCCGGCATGCCCGGCCCCGGCGCCGCTCCTTCCCCGCGCCTCGCCCCGCTCGAATGGGGCGAGCGGCCGCAGGGCGGAAAGTTGCTCGGCGGAGAGCGCCGGCGGCGAGGGGCGGAGCGGTGCTGGCGGCGGGGGGCCCGGGCTGCCGCCCCTCGTCGGAGCCGGCGCCGCCTCCTCTCCACCCCGCTTCTCCTCACGCTGCCGCCGGGAGCGCCGCGCTGCGAGCGGGAGGAGGAGGAGGAGGAGGAGGGGGGGGCGGGGGCCAGGGCTCGGCTCGAGCCCGCGGTAATTGAATCCAGCAGGCGTGCTGACCCCGCCGGGCGCTGCAGTGGGGTGTCCGCAGCCCTAGGCTAGCCGGACGGCGATGCATGCTGAAAGGAGCCTCCCGGCTGGGGCTCGCCGCTAGTCAGGGTGCTCTGATAAAGCCGCTAATTCATTGGAATAACCCGCGTCTCACAGAGTTTTTATGCTACTATTGACATAGCTAGCGGGCATGGTGGAGTCGGGTTGGCGGTTAGAGGTCTTTTCCGATCTTAACGATTCTACGATTCAGTGGTATAAGAAAGTAACCAAGGACCCCTTTTCTCCTTGAGCCTGCATGAGCCGCGTTAGTAGAGCCTCCGGAACACACGCAGCTGTGCTGACCGAAACCAAAGCTTTGCTGCTTTCCCGCTAGAGGGCTGCTGGTGCACGCTGTGCCTCCTGTTCTTAAGCTCTTCTCTTCCTCGTTAAAAAATGTCAAAGCAATTTTACACCACGCTTCTGCCTCAGCGCCGCTCTTAATGCGGAGCTGCAGCTCTCCAGTCCCTTCCGCTGCACCGCTAATAGGATTGCGGCTGGCACAGGTGCTGATGAGCCGTGCTCTGCTTTCACACCAGCTTTCACTGACATCGCGGTGCTGGTAAAACTTCCTCATTTAAGGCAGAGCCGAGAAACATGACAATTTTACCTTCCCAACAGCAGTGAATTACAGTTTGAAGGCTCTCCTATTCATCCAGCCTTCCCAATCTGAACAGGATCTCAGCCCTTAGGCAGTAGGGAAGCAGAATGAGGGCAGCAGACCCACTGCCTCTGTGGTGCTTCTGCCATCCTTGTACAGAAGCCTCTAATGTGTATTCCCTGGCTGCAGCAGTGTGGTTCCACTGTGGGAAGCCGGTAGCCAGCTACACACCGCCACTGGGAGCAGCGCACAGCCACACAGCTTTCCAGTTGAGGAATGACTATATTATATCATTATTTAAAGATATAACTATGTTAAGAGGCTTTGCAAATATATTTGCTATATAGTAAGGAACCTATTATATGTTTTGAACAGACAGTTCAAGAATTCCTGAGTGTATTCCCTGTGTAGTCAACTGAAACAAGGCAATGGGAACAATGGCCACCCCAGAAGGTGCTGGAAACCACAGAATCACAGAATGGTTTGGGCTGGAAGGGGCCTCAAAGCCCACCTGGCCCCAACCCCTGCCGTGGGCAGGGCTGCCCCCACCAGCTCAGGCTGCCCAGGGCCCCATCCAACCTGGCCTTGAGAGCCTCCAGGGATGGGGCACCACAGCTTCTCTGGGCAGCTGTGCCACTGCCTCACTGCCCTCTGAGGAAAGAATATCCCCCTTATATCACATCTACATTATTCCTCTTCTAGTTTAAAACCATTTGCCCTTGTCCTGTCGCTGTGTAAAAAGTCCATCTTCCTCCTGTTTAGAAGCTCTCTTTAAGTACTATAAGGCTGCAGTGATGTTTCCCAGGAGCCTTCTCTTCTCCAGTCTGAAAAAGCCCAGCTCTCTCAGCCTGTCTCCACAGGAGAGATGCTCCAGCCCTCTGAACATCTTCATGCCCTCTCTGAACCCTGCTCCAACATCTCTGCGTCTTTTCTGAGCTGGGGGCCCCAGGCCTGGACACAGCACTGCAGATAGGGCCTCACAAGGGCAGAGCAGGGAGACACAATTCCCTTCCTCTCCCTGCCCACCCTTCTTCAGATGCAGGCCAGACTACTGTTGGCCTTTGAAGCAGCAGGCAGACACTGCTGGCTTGTGTCCAGCTTTTTGTCCATCACAGTGCCTGAGTCTTTATGTCTCAATGCTCTCAATAAGTTCTTTCTTTTCCCAGTCTGTACACATATCTGTGTTGCTCCAATCTAAGTGCAGCATTTTGCATTTGGCCTTGTTGAATTTCATTAGGTTCTCGTGTGCCTACTCCTCAAGCCTGTCCAGGTACCTCTGGATGGCATCCCTCTCTTCTATTGTATCAGCTGTGCTACTCAGCTTGGTGTCGTCAGCAAACTTGCTGAGGGTGAACTCAATTGTACTGCCTTTGTTGTTGATAAAGATAGTGAAGAACACTGGGCCCAAGACTGACTGCTTTGAGGCACCACTTAAGACCAGCCTCTGCCTGGACATGGAGCCGTTAATCAGAACCCTCTGGCTGCACCTGAGCACAGAGGAAAAGCACAACCCTGTTGAAACAGCAGCAGGGTGTCTTCGGCAGGAGGATTCACAAGGTAAGGAGGGCATGAGAAGCAGGAGACCATCGAGTGGCTTAGATGAACAGCAAGAGCGGCTTATACTGCTCAACTACGCTGTTTATGGTCTGGCTCCCGAGCTGCCCTGTCCTGGCCTCAGGACACACAGAAAGGGACACAAAGCACTGCTAGTGTTCCTCATGGCATGGGGAGTGTTGTCAGGGACTGACTGTGCTAAATGCACTGTCACCTTGTTGCCTGCTGCCCTGTAGGTGCTACCCAGGGTTATCTTTATTCTGTGGGAACAGGCACAAGCAGAGTGCTGGGTCTGTCTGAAGGAACACACAGGCAGATAGACGGATAGATAGAAGTATATGCCTTTGGGCTCACGGCTCCCACTCGGCTAACAGAAATGCAGGTTTGGCCACTGTGAAGTTTAAACAGATGTTAACGGCACATGTTTTTCAGTCAAAACCTTGAAAATCAGCCTCTCTTAAAAATAAAACTGGCAAGAAGTGCCCATTGCAGAAGGCATTAGAAGAGCTCTGAAGCAACACGGTGACTACTTTTTTTTTTTAATTTGCTCAGCTTGGGGGCTTAATGAGTTGTCAATGCCCTTTGAAAGAGGCGAGACTGCACTTTCCTCATTGCTTCTCTCCTGTCCAGCTGTGCCCATCAGGTTGCAGTCTGGATGGAACAGGGATCAAAGGCTGCATTCATTTCTATCCATGCTTTAATTTAAATTTAACTCCAGCGTGCTTTATTTTGAGCTGTAGTCCTTCTAGGTAATGACATTTTTCTGATTAACTGCTGAAATTACTAATGAATTAAAGGCAGCAGTCTGCCTTTGGGTTGCAAAAGCTGTAATAACAAGCTGCTGAAAATAATTAAAAATTGATTTAAATCCATGAAAACACAGAAATTTGGAATTACCCTGGTGGTATTGTCCTTGGTTGTCTGCATCACTTGAAAATATTGTAGTAATGCGTGTTATCAGTGGGAATTCTTCAGCCCCTCACAGGCCCCTGTGCCTGACCCCAGGGCCAAGAGGTGCCTCCTTCATGGGGCTTAGCACTGAGGCTGAGCTCCCACGCTCTGCTGCTGTTCCAGGGGAGGATGTGGCAGAGACAAGGCTGGAAAATGCAATACAGAAGCAAAACATGGCCCTGCAAGGGGAACATTTGTGACCCTGAAGGTTGCCTCACCTTGTGATGCCTCTCCTGGAGCAGCTGCTGGTGGCAGCCTGCCAAGCACTTCTCCCCAAAGCATGGGACTGTCACCAGGGGTGCTTGAGTTCTCCTTATGCCTCACCTGCACGTGCGAGCCATATTAATTACTCTCACTTGCCTTTCTGAAGAGATCTGAAGTCCTTGAGCAAAGGAATGAAGAAATTGCAGCTCTGCTCAGCATCGTGGTGGTAAACGAAGAAGCACGTAGACTCACAAGTTTGCTGCACAAGAGCAACATGTAAATTCGGTTCTGGTCAAGTTAAAAGCAGGACAGCTCCATTTACCATCAGCAGACATTTGGAAGCCAATGATTGAATGCTGATTTCAGCCAGACTGTGGGAGAAACACTGACTTGGCACTAATAACTTATGTTAAAAACGTTATGTTGTTATTGCTCATTGTCTCCTCAGTATTTTTCTATGCTTTAAAATAGCATTTTGGGGTTTGGGTGGTTTTTTTGGACGAGTATGTGCATTTCTAATATTTGGGTTTCAGATATTACAGGGATATTTATTTAAAACAACTTGTTTTATTATATTTTTTGAGGAGTTAATGTATTAACGTTTGTTCCTGAAGGATTTATGAGCCATGTTTTTTGCAGTATTTAAATCCCAGCCCAAGTTCAGACCGACGAGGCCCTTCTCTGCACACTGCCACCTCTGCAGTAATGGAATTACACAATCATAGAATTGTTTGAGCTAGAAAGGAACCCTTAAAGGCCACCTGGACCAACTCCCCTGCAGTGAACAGGGACACCCACAGTTCCATCAGGTGCTTAAAGCCCCATCCAGCCTGACATTGAGTGTCTCTGAGGATGGGGCATCCACCGCTTCTCTGGGCAACCTGTTCCACTGCCTTACCGTCCTTATGGTAAAAAACTTCTTCCTTATATCCAGTCTAAATCTCTCCTCTTTTAGTTTGAAGACGTGAGATAATGCACTCAGTTCAGCAAGGGTGCCTGTTACACTTCAGGACACAGCTCCTTCAGCGTAACAGAGCTCAGGATCATCTAATAACATTGTGACTTCTGTACCTGCGGACAAATGCTGCAGATACTGGCTAATGTTCAGGGGTGTTGCTGCATCCATGTAGTCTTCTAACCATAGAGAATGAATGTACTTCACCTTTCAAGGATCAGGAAGGAGGCTTTCATAGCTAAGCTTTCCTAAGTTTAAGTTTGTGCTTGAAAAATATCGAGCAATGTTTGTCTTCAGAAATATTTCACATATACATATGGAAAAGCGTCTGAATAAGTAAACAGGGAGCACTGAAACTATTTGCTGACTTTCACAGAAATATGTTAGCAATGGGTTTATCTGACACTGTGTCTCTGAGCACCAAAAGCTCCAGTTTTTCCCATGCTCCCACCAAAGTCTTCAGCTTGCTCTTTGCCTTGCAGCTTCTATAACAAAGCTCTGTGCAGCTGATACAAAAATCAAGAGTGTGCAATGACTTGGAGGCATCATCAAATAAATTGAATTTGATATCAAAGGAAACAGCAGGAGGTCACTGTGTTGATGTTGTTAGTCTTTCTCCTATTCCATTAATTAAGAAACTCCATGTTTTAATTTAAACTAAACTGCTGTGAAACCCTTCTTGTGGTGCATGGTGTTAAAATGTAGCACCTTGAATTTAAGCTTCATTTACATATGAGAGAACACAAGAGTATAGTATAATTATGCCTATCTGAAGTACATTTTGTTTTCAAAAGCCTTTTCATATCAGCGATGGATGACATGTAAAGAATAAGGAAATCAGACTTTTGTAAATCTCTGGAATGAGTATATCTTGTCATACAGAATTTCTCCTGAAGTTCACCATGGCAATTTTTACAATAATAGTAGAGAAAAAATATCTCAGTCAAATGCAGGAATGTCAATATAGCAACCTGGGACTCCACATACTTAAGTGAAATTTAACAATAAGTATGGCCAAATTTAGCTTGAGGGTCTTGCACTGCAGTGCCCTTGCATGCAGGGAGGGCCTGAAAAAAAAGGTGCAAAGTATTATGAACGCTGTCAGAGCCCACCCAGGATTTGCCTGGGTCAGTCCATGGTGTCACATTGCTCATATGCTCTGACAGTGTGATCAGGGTCAGTTTGTATCTGAAATTAAGCTAGGTACTGATGCTAGTCCAAATTATATTGTGCATGACAAAGACCATGCTAGAGAACATTCGAGTGAGTAACCTGCCATGATAAAAATTCAGAATCAAGATGTCCCCAAGCCATGAGGTAGTATTTATCTGTTCCCCTTTTTCTTGGCAATAAGTCAGAAAATATGCCAGTACTGCAGAGGGTAATTTAGGACTTGTGATTTTTCCATCGTTGCTGCAAGCTGAGCTCCATCAGCCCGTGAGTGCAGTGTGCTCACACCTGCAGCAATCTGCAGGCTTTGGGGTTGATGCAAGTCAGCTATTTAAATGCTTTCTTGCCGGACAAGTTCCAAACAAGTCCTTGTTTATATCAGTGCTGAAATGTGAACAAACCAGTGACTCGCTTCTGAATGAAGATTTCTGTGTTTTGTTTAAGCCTGAAAGAATGTTGTATGACTGAATGAACTGTTGGAAAACGGAGTTTTACAAGTGGTAAAAATACAAATTACACTATCACAGAACAATTACGCATATATACTCTATATGTAAGAGCTATGGAAAGGCAACTGCTTAGGGGTGGGATCTGAAGTGCTCAGCTCCAGCTGCTGTCTCTGCTAGCCAAGTTGCAGGTTTTGCTTTTGCTTGTGGTGAGGTGCTGCACAGGCTGCCCAGAGAGGTTGTGGATGCCCTGTCCCTGGAGGTGTTCAAGGCCAGGTTGGATGGGGCCGTAGAGAGCCTGGTCTAGTATTAGATATGGAGGTTGGTGGCCCTGCCTGTGGCAGGAGGGGTTGGAGATTCATGATCCTTGAAGTCCCTTCCAACCCAAGACATTCTATGATTCTGTGATTCTATGATTTACTTTTGCCTTCTCCATGGACAAAGTCACCAAGCTGCCTATATGTAGGCAGGGAAGCACAGAGAACAACTTTGCTGTGCTTCTTCCTTTAAGTGAGGTGCTGAAATGAGCTGAGTTAAAGCCAAGATTTTCCATAGAGCAACTCAGTGCTTCTCAGCTGCGGCATGGGATTTCTTGGTTCCTAATAGATGCAGGTTCCCATAGGCTCAGGATATATTAGGTATGCAGCCTGTGAACCACACAAGACTTCATCTCTGAAAGATAAAAAAGGAGTGACACATCTCCCTGATGGCACAGTGTGTGAAGGAAAAGCAAAACAAGTTCAGTCTGCCACCATTCTAACTGCTGGTCACACAAATTGCACCATAAACCTGCTATCAATACAAATCTTAGTATAGTTCATGTAAATTAGACTTTGGATAACCTTCCATATTTAGTCAGCTTTAAAAACGTTTAGCATGAATATAGTCTTGTACTAAGCAATGAAAATTCATCTTTATGGAAACATTAATTTTCCAAGTGTCTTCCTGTACAGAGAAACTTCACGATTATTGCAAATATAACCTGCAGGTCATGGTTAACTCGCAGCAGTTGTACCACTCTGTTTGTCACTTTCAAACTCTTGAAAATACAGCAATAATTCAGAGTTGGGTGGTCCAATTATGAAGTGCTTGTTTTTTCAAAGGTAAATACACTGATATACATTCAGGGCTTGACACAGTCCTGAAATATTTCCAATGTGATATTAGTTTATATAAAGAAAAAGTTGTGAATCCTTTTGGTATGATTTTATCTAAATGGCAACTCTCTTAGGAGTCCCATTTGTTAGAAATTGGGAACCTTTTAACAATGCTATGGTATAGTATAGTAATAGGTATGGGTCTATTTTTAACTCACAAAAAGAAAGGGGTGCACAATGCTCTGCAAACATGAAAATAGGCATGAGATCAATTCCTAATTTCTTTATTTATGAGATTCATGTTTTAGTAGGACAGCTTATGCAAGTAAGGAGAAAATATTGCTTTTGATTCTTGCTCTAGAGGTTTTTGAGCACCGAAAGGCTGCAGCAGGTGTAGAGGCAATGGAAGCAGAAACAGTCTAAGGACAGACCTGATAATACTGCACAGGAAACAAAAGGCTGCACTGAGCATAGATGAATGGAGGTGAACTTGGAAGAATGTCTGATTTTGAGTGGAAACAGGTGACTATGCGGAGTCAGAGGCTCTGCAAGAGCTTTTAGGTTGGATCTATGGTACTTGGGACTTTCTAACAGGTTTTTTACATCTTCTGATTCCTCCCTGGTTGTATATCCATGACAAAAGGCTCCAGGAGTTAATCAGTACCTGTTTGCACTCTCCATTTAGTCTACAGGTATTTCAGTCAACAGGAAACCCAGCTGGATTCCAGGCTTGCAGTATTTTCCTTTGTATGCTTAAAAGAAGAACTAACTAACTTAAAAAAAAAATAAAAAAACAAGAGGGAAGAAATGCATTTCTTTCTTACTCTGAAGTTTTTAAAGTTTTAATTAGGACTTTCTGTTTTATGATTCAGTGCTGATTTAATCCTGAACATGCTATCCCAGTTTGTTGTTATGGCAGTGGCTGTGATGTGCTTTCTTTCTGGGACCAAAGAAGAGCAGTGGAGGAGAGTTCACACTCTTAGTCACATGTAAAGAATCTGAGGGGGTCCTTTCAATAAATCTATTTACTATAAAATGCCTGTGAAGTAAAATTATTTTGTTTATTTTCCCTGTGAATGTTAACTTGCAGACAGCCTGCATGCATAGAGATGGTTTAAAAAAAAAAACCAACAGATACACAGCGTGCTGGCCACTGTTCTTGCAGACTCCCAGGGGACAAGTTAACCATAAGCCTCACTGCCAGACCCTCAGGCACACTCTGAGCAAACAGATGGGCCTTACATCGTGCCCCAAAGGTCAGTAGACCTCGGCTCTGCTAGGCCGCTGGGAGAAGTAAATTCCTGAGCTGAGGATGTTTCACAAGGAAAGCAGAGCTTACACTCTCCAGATGTGCACGTTTGGGGTGTGCTGGCAGGAATGCTCTGGCTGCTCTCAGCTGTCAAGATAGAGCTTGGAGGAGGAGAGGAGGAAATTCCTCGGGCAGCCCCAGTCCCAGCCGTGCCATTTCACTGGTCCGAAGGGGTCGTTGCAAATCCACAGGCCCAGGATCCGTGCAGGAAGCAGTGCCTGGAAAGAAACATAGCATGCAGGCAGTGTTTATTTAATGAGAAACTTCCTCTTGATAGTGTAGCTCATACATGGTGTTCTGGTTAATTCTTTTGTAAATCATCTGAAAGTTTCCTGCAGCATATACTTTTTCTCTGTTAGCCTTGGTTCTTTTGGTTTTCCTTAGGAAGGTTTGTGGACTCTGTGCAAACTCCTCCTTCCAGGCCTTACTCGTGTCCCACTCACGTCTCAGCCCACAGCCGAATCCCTACAGTGCCCTTGAAAGTACACAGAGTGTTTGCTGCAGTTTATGTGCAGGTTATTGCTTTTCCCTTGCACGGTTTTCTCATAAGTGCTAGCTATGAGCTATTATGATGTTTCAGGAAAAGAACACAAAAATGCAAAGCTCTGGGACAAGGTGTCCAACACCCCCCTACAAGGGACAAAAAATGATGCTGGTGAATGAACCTTTTTCACTGGATGTTGCTGCACCATCCCTCATGGGTGTCCAAAAAATCACAGACATGAATCATGTTATCTCTTTATACTTCCCCCCTGCTTTCTGGCTTCTTAAGTTAGTGTTGTGTAGGGCATTTAGTCTAGTTCTGAGCACCTGTGTTCGCCTCAGCCATTTGTTTACATGGATAATCCTTATTCATACAAACACTCCCGTTTAACAAAATCAGACCAGACCTCATCAGAAACGTTTACAAATTAAGTCCCAATTATGTACAGGATGACCATTTTGAATATAGAAAGTTATTCACAAAGTCTTCTGCAGAGAGGTTCCAGTGAACACATCCTTGCAAGTAATTCAAGGGAAACTGGATGCCAATTCCAGCTGGACCCCAGTGAAGTCCTTACATTTTTACAGGTAGATTTTCTAGAGAAATGGAGGGGAAAAAATAAGAGGAAAAAAACAGCTGTGGGTTTGTGCATTTCCACGATTACAGCATCGCTCAGAGATGAGTTTGTAAATGTCAGGATATCAGGTTGATTATTACAAAACTCAGTAGGTTATTCATTTTTGCACCTGTTCTATAGCAAACCTACTTTCTCCCTTGAATCAGCACTCGCTTATCCACCTGGCTGATGAATGCTTGGTATGGAATCATAGAATATGCTGAGCTGGAAGGGACCCATGAGGATCATTGAGTCCAACTCCTGTTAACAATTTCCACTACTGTTGCTGTTGTTTGTTTGTTTTTGTTTGTTTTGTTGTTGCTGTTCCCCACATCACAGACAAGCATAACCACACTTGTGTAAGGAAGGACAGCCCCAACCCGTGGGTATGCTACTTGGGATACTTGGGGCACATGGGATGCTCCTAATGCACCCATGCACTGCTGTCCTGCCTGTGTGAGTGGATGAAAAGGTGATTAATGTTGTGCTAATAAAGAAGTATCCTGTCCATTATTGGTAAGAGGGTCCCAACAGAGTAACATTGACTTGATCTCCATTTTAGACATATCTGAGTAATTGTGGCAGATGAAGCTTAGATTGTCTTTTTTTTTTTCTTTTCTTTTCTTTTTAATCTCTTTCTGAGAGCAGCTGATTTTTCTGTCATTTTTCTGTCCACCCATTGCCAATCTCACATATTCCCTGCTGCCCGGTGTCCCCTAACACGCTCCTTGCTCTGCTGTGTCTTTGTCTTATCTACCTTAAAGTCTTGCGTTTTCTTTAATATATAACTTGTTTTATTTCCTTACCCTTATTTCTTGACTTTCCCATCCCTTCTTTCTTTTCTGCTGCAGGCTTCCAAATCTGTGTTTTCTGGTCTGGTCCTCCATACTCACTGCCAACATTTGGATCACATTTCTCCATTTTCCAACACACCCATCTTCAGTGTCTTTTTCCTTTTCTTATTTCTCCAAATTTCACCCTTTATTTTTTTTTCTTTTTTTTCCTTCTCCCCCTTCCCCCCTCTACCCCCCAATTCCTCTTGATTATCAGCCCTCTTTACTCCTGTTCTTCTTCCAGCTCAGAGCCCATCAGTCAGGTTGGGACCACCATAACCAGCAATGAAGATGCTCAGTGCCTGGCTCCTGATGGGAAGTAGGGCTAACGCCACCAATTCATGTTTCACATGGCTCTCATTTGTCATTGTTAGTCAGTCCTTCCTTGCTCATTACATAATTTTCATCCATGCCACCTCCCTTTTCTAATCATTCCTTGCATGCTTAAATGTCACTACATCATTCAGATGCATCTTTCATCTCCTCAATATGGCTTTATGTTCCTTTCTGCAGGTAGGATGGTTAATGCTGTGCCCTTCATGCCTTCGCGCTTGCCTCATTTTCATTGCATGGTTCCCTGTTCCTCTTTGTTCATACACTCCAGGAAAAACTTTGGGTGTCCTTTTTTTTCCTTCCTTTTTTTTAATCTAAAAGCAAAATATATTGCTACATTGCATTTGACAAGCTATGTTTAAAAAGCACAAATCAAATACCTTCAATTCAATATTCATTTGTGTTGAATTAAATGCATGAGAAAATATCTTGGAAAGAAGAGTGAAAGATAAAAGATGGAGAAAAATCAAGAAATAAGTCAAGACATTTGCTTTTTCACACAGAAAAGCTGGCCAGAACTAGCAGCATGAATCTCTCTTGCTGGAACATTTCTATACATTCCTTTTTGATATTGTATTCAGACTTTTTGAGTTAAATTTAAACACGATAGCTCTAATGTGAACCAATAACCACAACTTAGTTCATTAAAGAGTTCATATGTGTTGTTTTATGAGCCCTCATTGTTTAGGCAAATACTGAACATCTCTGCCTGAAAGGTCTAGGTCTCCCTAGGTCTCTCTAAATGCTTCAATAGTAGGATCTAAATGTACACATTTATTATGTATTATAAATACCAGATACATATTTAGACACAGTTGCTTTACTACTTTTTTAACAGCACTTGAAAAAAGTGGCTGTGAAGCTGCAGATCTATCCTTCATTTTCTGTCTTCAGAAGTCTTCGTCTAAATCAGGGAAAGACGAGACTGACTGCAAATTATGCTGACCTGAGATGAGTTAGGGTAGTCACAGCCAAGCCCCCTCGACCGTTTATCAAACATCACAAACTGACATCTGTTTTCTTCAGATCTCACAGATCATAGGAATATGAGCAAGAAGAATAGTGTCATTAATTAAAAAAAAAAAGGCATCAATTTTTTGGAATGACATGCAGAGGAGGGATCTCATGCTGTTTTGGCACAGAAGAGGAATTACACATGAAAACCTTGGTGTCATTCAGACCATGCTTCTCCCTGCTTGCTCTTAACTTGAACGAAACCATCAGATAAGATGACTCAAGCACTGGGTAGATACTTCTGACAAACAAAAACAACTTCTTGGCCCATTTAAAGTGTGGTCCATATTTGCATTCACAAAAATAAGTAGGAGTAAAGAAAAAAAAACGTTAAATTATCAGAATATGCTGCACTCACGTAACTCCATCTGGAAAACTGCATCTGGTTCTGCTCTCTACAATTCAAGATTAAGTGGATAATGTGGAGAAAATTCTGAGAAGAGCTGTGAGAATGACTAAAGACCTAAACACTTGCAGTACACTTCTCAGTGGAAGGACTAAGTCCTTTTAAGCCTGCTAAGGAGACAGTGATTGCTCGTAGTCTCTATTTCCAGGAAGAATGCACACTCACTGACAAAACTATGAGATCCAGTGGTTAGGAGCTGAATCTAGACAAATTCAAGCTATGAAGTAAGATGCACGTTTTTAACAGTGAGGGTAATTAAACACCACAGCAAGCTAGTGCAGCATTACAGCAAGTTCTCTTTCTTTGGAATTTTTAAAATCATAATCAGATGTTTCTCCTAAAGGACTTTCTGTTTTGAACAGGAAGAAGCCTGATGCCGTGCGTCAAACAGGAAGGTGGGTTAGAGCATCACAGTAGCCCATCTGGTGTTACAATCCACAAATTGGAATTTAATGAACAAGATTTTCTGGGAAGAAGCAAGAGGAAGCTCTGCCATTACAATTAGAAGCTATGCTGCTGGGAGAGTGTCAGTAGCAAGGCAAAGGAAGGCATTGTTTGTAGGGAGAGATGCTATCTTTCACTCAATCAACTGGTACAGTTTGATTGGCTTTCACTGGCTTGCTTGGAGTTTTTTTTTCCAGCTATATTCATTCATGCAATAGAGTACTTTATCTTCTCACAAACCCGGAATCACTTATCAGAGAAGATAACTGAAGGACTAGTCACAGGATTGTCAGTAGGAAATTTAAAGGGAGAGCTAAGCATGCTTAGAAGCATCTCATTAGACATAAGATATGGAAGGGACAAATAGGACAAAGCTGTGTTTAGGCAAATACTGACAGATTTAAATGCATAGTGATTAGGTACACAGTAAAAATCTAGAAATGAATGATCTCCACATCTGAGCTCCTTAGTGTGTGTGGAATTTGGTTTAAAATGTTAGAAAAGTGCTTCCTCTTCCTTGCAATCCGTGATATCCATCTTATAGGAAATAAGAACTATAACCTCCGAAGACCTCGTGCTTCTCTACTTTTTACTTACAAGTATTTCGTATGGCATCAGAAGGAGCTTGGCAAATTAGCTGGTTTATCTGCTCCCCCTCTTGGTAAAGGAAGTGAAATCTCACATTTCCTGAGACGCAGTGACTTGTGTAGTACAGCCCATCCGAGCATGACAAAGCAATAGTTTCATGTGCAGTTACCTGATAAATGATTTACCAAAAAACTTACTATGGATGGTTGCATCTAACATAGAACACATCCTTTTTTCTTTTTTTTTTCCCCCATGGTAGGCCTTTTCCAAACCTGCAATATATTGTGTGAAACTCCTAACCCTTCAGAACTGAGATTATCACAACTTGATTTTGTAGGAATGTTCAGTTGCAAGACTGAGGCACCCTAAGCTGCTTTTTGACACTTAAAAGGATCCGAGATGGAGCAGGAAAACTAAGTGTTGAGTGCCCAGACATATTTCTTACCACTTGTTTCTGATGCCAATAAACCTGCAAGCCTCTCATTGAAAACAGTGTTTTCAATGCCTAACAGTCAAAGTGAGCATGAAAACCTAATCAGCTTGCTGACAGTGAAGATTATACAGCAGGAAGATTATAATGAAAAACCTAGTTATTAAGTGCATTGCAGAACTCTGAATCACTTACAACTATGATATAATAAACGTGTTCCTTTTGTGGAGAGCCTGTTTGCTAAAATACGGTAATATAGGATAAGAAATAAGACAAAAACAAAATAAGAAAAAAATAATCTTCCTCTTGAAATAAATAAGGTAGTTTTACGTGGATCAAAGTCATGCACAAATATATTTAAAGCATAATATTCAGAATGAGTCAGTTCTTGCAAAAGCTCATTTCTAGAAGCAGCCCTACTGATGTACCAATATGAAGACCAATGGCATCCCACCTTGTAACAGAAACGGTGCAGCCAGCACGACATGCATGCCTTCATACAAGACAAGAACCACGCTGATGAAGGCAGTGTGACTGCAATTAACTTATCAGTAGAGTTTGTGCAAAGATATTAAAGTTAAAAGACAGAAGTTATCAATTTATTCTTGTTTAACTTTAGGATAACATATTTTACATACTATGCTTCTACTTACTGATCCGCTTACTGCTATGTCAACAGAAAGTAATGCAGTGATCTGTAATAAGTTATTCACTTTACATAATATTTTAAGAATGCCCCTTAATTACAATATAGTATACGTATAACACCCTTAAAGACACAGAGAGTATCACAGAATCATAGAAAACGTCCTTAAGGTTGGAAAAGTCCACTAGTCATCTAGTTCAACCACCAGCCCACTACCATCATGTCTACTAAATACGTCCTTTAATACCACATCCACACGCTCATGAATGCTTCCAGGGATGGTAGCTCCACCACCACCCCACTGGACAACCTCTTCCAGTCCAATCTTTCTCAGAAGAAATTTTTCCTTGTTTCTGGTCCATTTCTCAAACATTGTACATGTTCAAATGTCTCATAGCCTCTCTCTTATATCCACAGGTTCCAGACCTGCTTTTTCAGGGGCTGGTATGATTTATGAGTGTGTATCAAGGAGCAGCTGTCTGAAACTGAAGGAGCCACAAGCCAAAGATCACTTGAACATACAGGCTAAATGCTTTGAAGACCTGTGCAAACATAGAATCACAGAATAACTTGAATTGGAATGGACCTTAAAATCTATCCATTCCCAATCTCCTGCCCAAGGCCCTATCTCAACCTGGCCATGCTGGAAGGGAGTGCAGCAGACCCAGTGCTGTCTTCCAATTTGATATAGGCCAACACTGTTCCGAGAAAAGTGAAAAACAGAAACAATCTCCCAATCCCTCTCACATAGAAGAGACTTTTCAAAGACAGATATAGATATTATGTACTAAACTGCCACTGACAGTCATTGGGGATCAATGGCCTAAGTGCTGTTTCTGCCTCTGAAAGTCCATGCTGAGGACTGCCCTACCACCTGAAGGGTGGAGAGACACTTTAATCTTTCTTTCTTGCAAGCCACAAGTGTTTGGTGTCACAAGGGTTTGAATTGGCCATGTGCTATCCCAAAGATATTTCTCAGATGCCCTTTCAACTTCCAGTTGCAGACAGTGAGATGCCATATAGATCCTGGGCCATGTACTTCTTTTCCATCTCTGAGCATTTTTATGCTTACAGTAAAAGGGCAATTCTACAGAATTTATGTCCTATTCTGATCAGTACTCGTGTTTACATGCTACTTTTCTATACCAAATCACACACCACGTATCTCAGAGGCAAGACCTGGCTGAGGAGGCTGGTAATGTGAATGGTCACATTACCAGCTTTGAATGGCACTAATTCCTGCATACTAATACCATCCAAACAAAGGGTCAGTTACTATTAGTATTTTATCTCCTAGCAACAGCAGAGTGAGTACAGAAAATAAAGTATTGCCAGACTATATAGCTACAGCAACTTCTCAGAAAGCAAAATATACATATACACAATGAGACTGTAGGAGAAATATTGCTTTTTTAATGGGAAAATTAAATTTTTAATGGGAAATTAAAACATAAAAATCCTGAAAAACTCAAGTGACTTAGTTTCCCTGTGATGTAGGAAAACTCGGGGCTTGAAAACGCAACAGTTTTTCTATAAGCTGCCCTGCTGTCGTCCCTCCTTTTGCTACCTCTGCCATCTGCAAGAAAGCTAAGAGAGGCCTGCCGCTCTGCTTTACACTCACTGCTTTCATGATGGATGTGTATTCCTACAAACAGAAACTGTAGGGATCTGGATGTCTCAAGAATAAATCGACTGCTTAATCTTCACTTCCCAGATCACAGTTATGTAATAAAGCAGGCCTGTTCTGTACATGTTGGCCACTCAGGAATACCAATAGACTATCCAGGAGTTGTGCTGGTTGGCAGCTAGCAGACATCTGTTCACATCATGGCCTTCTTGATGGTGCTTGTGAAATTAATAGGACACTGCTCAACTATTGATAGGTCTTATTCTCAGAAGAGTCTGAATGTCTCGGGAGACAAGATTATACTTTCCAAACTGCAGGAATCTATCTGGGAAGGTGGCACTGGGAAATGTAAAAAGGGTCCTTGCCTTGGATATCTGTCATGCTTCCCTGGGCACAGAAACATCACATCACACGGCCATCTGGACGAAAGTTACACTGACACCATTCTACTACTTTTCTGCAGAAAAGTAAAGGGTTTCCACCTGCAGATTCAATTGACTAACACTCTGCATGAGTGCTAAGTTCACATGCACACAACATGATTTGTGTGTTAAGGAGTCTACGTATGTTTTGTAGGAGGCTATGCAATTAGCTGAAAAATTCATCTCAACAGTATATTGCTATTTCAATAGACTTAATTTCAGTTAATTCAGCAGCTGCTTTTAAGCTCTATTCAGTGAAATGTAAATACATCTCACATATTGGTATGCACTGATGCTTCATATTTAATTATTTTGCAATGGAGTGCATACAGTCCTTTACTTCACAAATGATGACCCCTTTAAAATAGTTAGAGTGAGTAATTAATTTACCTGAGGGGAACTGTTCATCATCTATATTTTATGCAGGGACTGCCAGGACCAAGAGGCTGACTAATAACTCGAGGACTCTGTAGCATGGATACAAAAAGACACGAGGTCTTCTGGATGCCAGAGAACCCTAACCTCCACACCTCCATTACATAAAATGCCTGCTGCTATAGCAGCCACTTCCTTGTAGTACCGGAGTTTTTCAGAGCAGCACGTCAAAGCACATTCCCATCATGTAATTTTTTCTCTCCATTTAGTGGAAGAGTCTCACACACGCACACATAGAATAACATTTATTTTGGCAGTGTTCTTTTGGATAACTATGTGTAGTTGAAATGACTATTTCTATTTTGCCAAAAAAACGTTAGTTTTGCAAATGAAGTAACAGTTGAGCTACGCCTGTGACCGTTCGTGGTCACTGAAGGCACTTATTACACATGAATTTAGTAGCAGGTACACTAACACTGCCAAGGACTGCTTGAAGCCTATGACCTGTGCAGTTGGACAGAACAAAACAGCAGTAGAAGCTTATATCTCGCTGCCAAACAGTTACACCCATCCAGTCAAAGTGCTGAGACCTGGTTTCCACACAGACACACACACACACACACACAAAACAATGAAAGAAAGCATGCCACATGGATTACTATTGTGCCTGATTCCAACTAAGACCTTGCTTGGGATCATCAGTGAACCATGACCACAGCACTTGCACTGCAACCTCCCAGAAGCTGGTTTGGACACAGCCAACCAGCCCACCCATAGTGCTTCTTACACTTCTTCCTGCTTTTTCAGCTCATGATCTTTTATCTCCTGCCAATGGTCAAGTATTTGACATTGGCATACAGCTGACAACAGACATGTTTTTCAACTGCTTTCCTTTTCCAGTCTGTTGATTACAGTCTTCAAATTTCCTAAGGCCCAGGAGCCCCTTCAATTGCTTGGGGACTTAGTACTTGGATGTGGCTCTTCAAAGATTGGGCTGGGGTTCCACATGGCTTAATTTAGTATTGAATCACAAAAACTACCCCTATAGCCAGACAATAATCCATCTTCTGAAATAATCTTTCTGCATGTCACAGAAAACAAGCTGGCTGTTAGTGGCTGTGGTGCAATATATATGCAAAATATGGGTTCTCCTGAGTCGTTTAGCTATTATTCATGGACTGGGAAAGCTTGGAGGCAAATCATCACTCTCCACTACAATGCTTATTACTTTCACACAGAACAAAGCAAAAGGTATGAAAGTGAATTCTAAAAATAAATCAGCGATAAAATCATCAGGGGGAAGAAGGCTATGGCAGACAGCAGGTGATAGGGACAGTAGGTCATGAAGAGTGTGTAAGAATTGGTGTTGGTGTGAACTGACATCAGCGAGCCCTTGGCAGACCCTGATAAAAAGTTTATTCAAAGAGCAGGGATATGGGGATGTGGATCACAACCCTGTGAGATTGCCACAGGCAGAAGTCCACTGCACATGCACCACAAACCACTCTGATACCTGCACTGATTTAGCTGGGTCCCATGATCCTCACAAAAATATGCTGACAGCCCTGGGAAGCTGCTTAGATGGGTTATGACAACTTTATATCCTTCTCCTTCTCTGGTCCATTTCCTATGTGCAAATTCAGTGTTCCCTTTGAACTTGGCTACCCAGAAGAGCTGCGTTAACAAGTCTAGTTTAGAGTAATACCACTGATGCCTGACAAAGTTACACTGGGATAAAAGAATCATGCTGGAATAGCTCATCACAAACAGACATGAGGAAGTAGTTATAGTGGAAAACGGGACAACTTAGTCCCACTAGTGATATTAAAATATTAATTTGGAGAAGAAGAAAAAGCAGAAATTAAAAAACAAAACAAAGAAAAAGTGATAAAGTTGTTTTGAAGAATCATTTTTTAGACCATGCCTTAACATGCAGCATAAAAACTCAACTAGAAGGAAAAAAAAAAAGCTATGAACTGTTCTTAGGCTGTTCTAAATTCTTCTTAAATAACAATAAGAATGAAAAGCAAGATTTGCTTGATGGCTGCTTTCTGAATTCAATGGTAAATCAGATCCTTATTACTGAGTAAGGAAATAAGAAGTTTCCAAGTGAAGTAAGAAGTTCCTGGACTTTGTTCTTAATCTGTGTTCCTCATGTGCTACACGATCAAAGTCATCTTTTATCCTGTGAGTTATCATTTGCCTAGAACATTGACTGAAAAGAGTGAGCAACAATACTTGTGAACACGTTCTCTGTGCAGATAGTATGCAGTGCTGTGGCCACGTACACAGATGTACCCATTAAGTCTCAATCCTGTGTGTGGTCTGTGTGTAATCATTTATAAATGAATATAATTATGTAAATGTCAACAGCATATGTAAATGTCAGACCTCATGCGTAAGGTCAGACATAAGTCCACGCAGATGAAGTACCAAAATCTATAACTATATTAAAAAAATAACAAGAGCAACACAAAACTAAAACAAAACTAAAACAAACCCAACCCAACAACACAGATTCCAGCTAAACGCATTGTCAAAACAAAACCAGATGCTTTAACTCCATCTTAGCGTGTACATAAGTGCCATCTTCTGGCCACAACAGGGACTGTAGAAGAAGTGATAAAACTGTCAAATCGGACACATTAATATCCCGAGTTGGAAGGTGCCCATATGAACCACCAAGTCCAACTCCAGGCTCCACACAGCGCCTTCCAAAGGTCAAATCCTGTCTCTGAGGATTTGACTCCTTGAGCTCCATCACTGGTGGCCGTGCCCACAGCCCCGTGCATCCCGTTCCCCGCCCACCGCCCTGTGGTGCAGCCCCTTTCCCTGACCCCCAGCTGCCCTCCCCTGACGCAGCTCCATGCCGTTCCCTCGGGCCCTGTCGCTGTCACACAGAGCAGAGCTCAGCGCTGCCCCTCCGCTCCCTGTGAGGAGCTGCAGCCGCCATCAGGCCTCCCCTCAGCTCCTCTGCTCTGCGCTGAGCACAGCGAGGGACAGTCCCCTCCCTTGTACGTTGACTGCTGGGCCTGGTGCACCCCAGGTTACTGTTGGCCCTTCGGGCTGCCAGGCTATACTGCTGACTCAGATTAAATCTGCCATCAGCCAAACTGCCAGATCCCTCTCCATGATGCCCTGCAGCCCCTCAGCCTCCAGTCTGTACACACAGCCAGGGTTGCCCTATCCCAGGGGCAGACTTTGGCACTTGTTCCTGTTCAACTCCACATGGTCGGTGATTGCCCAGCACTTCCATTTGACCAGATCTCCCTGCAAGGCCACTTTATCCTGAAAGGAGTCAAGAGCTCCTCTCAATTTCATGTTGCTGAGTCTTGACCAGTATACCTTCAAGTCCTGCATCCAAGTATTTTATTAAACCGTTAAAGAGAACTGGCCCTAAAATGGGGCCCTGATGGAAGCCCACTAGTGCCCAGCTGCCAGTCTGATGTAATCCCATCTACTACAACCTTTTGAGCCCAACCCACCAGCCAGCTGTTCACCCATCACATTGCTTCTGTGTAGCTGTCCAGGAGCACACTGTGAGAAACAGTATTGAAATATTTGCAGAAATCCAAAAAGGTAACGTCTACTGGCTTACCATGGTCAACTAGGTTTGCAATTTCATATAAAAGGTTGGCCGTTTAGTGGATTAAATCAAACTTTCCCCTCGTGGACCTGTGCTGTCTGTGATCAATGACTGAATTGTCTTTCAGGCATTTCTCAGTAACTCCCAGAATAATCTTCTCCACAATTTTACCAGGCAGTGAAGTGAGACAGACAGGCCTGTAATTACCAGTGTCATCTCTTTTTCCTTTCGTGAAACTATAAAAAATCCTGTGAATATAAAAAATGATTTGCTCTAAAGCTAGTAGTGGAGATAGAACGAATGCATATGGATTTAATATGAAGAAATTCCACCTGGATGTTCTTCCTTTAGTTCAAGCTGTCACATTTACAAGCATCCTTCCAGTGTTGTTAGACTGGGAAGGCGTAAAAGTAAAGCTCTGCTTTTAGAAAGATCTTAACAAATGTTTGCCTCAGTTGGAAGCAGCTGGTGCCCCAGAACCCTGTCTTCCCTAAGCTGACATACTGAAGCCCAAAAAGCTAGATGTAACAAAAAGGGATTGTGTCACTGGTACTTCTCAACAGTACCAAAGACATGTGTTCAAATCTTTCAGGGCACTACAGCAGAATTTCACAGAACCTGATGTTTTTGTTACCCGGTATTGTATTGCTGGGCTGCAGAAACAACAGAAAACCCTAACGCAAATGGATACTTGAAGCAAGTACATCTCAGCAAGGTACCAATGCACCTCCCATTTAGACAGAGGCCTATATAATGCCCTATTTTTTAAACTTAGCCAAAAGTCATTGTCATTTGCACAGGATTTTTTTCTCCGCCCTGAAGTCTAATCTGACTAGAAGTTTTCATCAGTATATTGCACAACATGTTTAAAAGTGACAAAAACTGTATTAGTTACATATTCCTCTTTAAATGCTTCAGGGTTACATCCACATAGTAAAAACACTGACAGTGCTCAGAATTTTACTGCATCCCATTCGGCCACCTTAAAAATCCCACCTTCTGAAGTAGCAACTACATGATGATCCTAGGCTTTGGCAAAATAAATAAATGAAATTAAACTTTCTCAACAGCATATAACAATCAAACAAGAAAAAAACTCAAACTCCAAAGCAACAAAGCCAGTCATTGAAAAAAACCCACATTTCTACTGTTCTACTGGCAATTTTTGGGTCCCCTCATTATGGGGAAAGAAGGAAAGACTGAATGTAACATTTTTTGTTATTATAGGATTTTTTTGAATGCCTGAAATAAGCCACTTTAATACAGGTTCAGCAGGATGGGTTACTGCAAACACGATACACAAATAAAAATTACTTTAAAATCCACCACTCCTCTTTTCCTCCAGATAACATGAAGAGCGGAGAGGATGGAGGAAATAAACAAGTAAACACATAAACCAAGAAATACAATTCCTTTCCAGATAAAAAAGAACAGTGTTTTGCTGCTTCTTGTTGGGGACTGGACGATGAAATCCTTTTAAGTCATATTTTAGTGAATCCAAAAATCTTTTTCTTAAAATATGTAAAGAAAAAGGACCAGAAAGTTGCCAGAGAAGCAAGCAGAGGCTGTACTACCGTTAAATGGATACACATTTCCAAAACTGTTGTTGCTATTGGCTTATATACATGCCTAGAAGCTCAGAATGTTGGCTGTCCTAGAACTGCAGCAGTGTTGGGTTTTTCAGTTTGTTCTTCTTCCAAATAAATTATTCAGTAAGAAAAAGAGTAACTATAATTCCCAAGAAGAGATCCACTTTCAATTGTAAGTTTCTGAAAGCACTGAATCATTTATTTTAATGTGGCAACATCAACACATTTGTTACAAACATTTGTTCTCGTAAGCCCTATACTGTCCAAGACAAACCATTAAAAAATGACATATAATGCATATTTATGTACATTTCCTTTCCCTGTAACCATAAATTCTGTATTTTCTTATCACTTCCTAAAACACAGCTAAACACTGAATTTTCCAAAATAACTAATTAATCTTTGTTTAATGGTTCTTTGTTTTCAGTTAGTCTATGTGCCTCTGATGAACAGCAGAACAACAGTAAGACAGAATTTCTACAGAAGGAAGCAATTTCTGACATATTTTGATCTTCAGTCTTGCACCTACAATAAAATGTTGTCTAGCTTCATCACCTTGCCAGCCTGCACATCAGACTAGAAGAGGCTAGTGAGAAAACTGTGGAGGAGCAAAGTTGGAAGTCTGTTCATATATGTCTGCTGGCAAAAACAAAATAAATCTAGATTCCACAGAAAATATATATGGCAGATTGTCTTCTACCAAGTTAATATTCTATCCCATAGGCTTTCATGTGAAAAACCTCCATTCGTTTAGCAAGAAGTTGCACAGAGATCTTGCAAGGCAAACCCATTACCTTGCTGTATGACTTGGAATCTTCATTAATACTGGGCTAATATTCAAGGTCCAGTGGAAGCAGTGCATTAATGGGCAAAGCCATTTCCATATGGTTACCAAAGGTTGAAAGCAGAGATTTCCTCTCATCTGCAAAATATTAAAAAGGATAAACTCATTATCAGATTCAGACAAGCCATATCCTCAGTGGTTAGATAACCATCAACAGCAGCTTTAGATACTGCCTCATAAGCAATTAAAAAACAGCAATTTTTTTTTTTTTAAATACTAAAGTCCACAATAGTAAAATTACAGCAAAGCATAAAAATCTAAATGTTCACAACAGACAGAATTCTTAAATATCCACTGTTTCAAACTGGCTTTGTAAATAGGAGTACAGAAGTAACCCCTGACCAGAAATAAATATTTTGCAAGAGGCTCAAATCTCGGTCTTCACTAAGAGCAAGTCCAACAGATACAATATCCAAAGCGTAAATATCATAGATCCAGTCACCTACATTACAGGGCTGTCTGCAGAATTCGTATTCAGTCACTTGTATCACTCCAAGGCAACCAGCTTTCAACCCTTTATAGGATTTCTAGGTTAAAATTAAGGACCATGAACTATACCCAGATACTCACAGTGTAACTTAAAGTCAAACTGAAAGATACGTCCGTCCAAACCTTATGCACACTGATTCATTACACTAAGGAGCAAGTAAAACACTGCCTATGCTATGAGGTTCCCCAAAAGGCCCTTAGAAGCAGACCCACCACATCCGCCTGTCAATATTACTCAAGTTTACAAATAGTAAAAGAACAAAAAATCAGCATCAAGAAACACTAACTCAAGTATACAGTCACAGAGCCAGCCCTAAGCCTAATCCTTACAGAGCACAGATAAACCATAAGGGGATATATACTCTTT
Organism: Lagopus leucura; assembly: GCF_019238085.1. Taxonomy (NCBI): domain Eukaryota; kingdom Metazoa; phylum Chordata; class Aves; order Galliformes; family Phasianidae; genus Lagopus; species Lagopus leucura. The sequence continues at coordinate 74,899,373 of NW_024962262.1, forward strand.
CCTCAAGGACCTGTCAATTTCAGGGATCTGATTTTAGCGTGGCTTATATTTGAAGCCAACGTTTGGAAAACAAGGAAATCCCTCCCTGTGATGTGAGGGAGAAATACGCACAGCACCAGCATGCAAATATTTATAAATCATGGTAAACTTATACAGTGTTAGTTTAATAAATACTACAAAGCTGCAGTAATATATTGAACGTTGCAAGAAAATCAGTTTTGTCTTTCTATAGAATACAGGACTTCAAGAAATTCTAATCAAATCAGTTGCCCAATAACCTAAATTATATAATCATGTTAGAGATTGATAATGGCCAAAATGCTAAGTGGTAACTAATTCTTATTGAACGAGTCAGAGCAACACAGTCAGACAGATAAATACTACATTTTTCATGGACAATTGGTATCAATCATTTTGACAATAACAATGCAAAATGCTAGTAATTTAGGAGACAGAGCAAAGCTGGGCTTCTTAACACTTTGAAAGATCGAGATAATATTTCCACAAGAACTGCATCATTATGTAAAACTCCAAATTCTCAAGCTAACTGAAATTCAGTTAAACTTGCACTTCCTTTTGTGTAGAATAACAAGGACTATACTGAATTCCAAACATTTCAGATCAACAACCTTGAATAGGACACCATCTGAATACATTTATGTGCAAAAGACAAAAAGAATCATCACATCAAGCAACCATAATTTGTCCTCAACAGCAATTTCCAAACATTGTTGTGCACATTTATTGCCCATCTGTCAAAAACAAGAGTAAGCTGAACATAACTAAACTCATGCATCAACACAAATCAAAACTGCTAAACATAAGACGCATGGAATTATATAGAATATTCAAAAACATATATTATATAAACAGTGCTATGAAATGCTCTGTGAGTCATGTCTGATTGCATGGTTCTTGAGGCAAAAATCATTCTTTATGCTGTATAAACATATAATATGATGCTAGGCATCATGCACCATGTATTTGTACAATGCCTACTGTTGTTATAAAAGCAGTTTAAATAATAAACCTGCTGTAAGTTGAAGTATCCACAAGTGTAAAACTGACAAAACCATGGTCACAAGAATGTATTTTTTTATTAAGGGATTACAGAATTGTCTCCTTTGTCTTTATAAGTATTCATAATAAAAGCAATGGTAAATTTTACTTCAAAATTACTAAGCATATTATCGCTGTGAAGCAGATCTGTTTCAAACAACAAAGCCGTAAGTCTGGTTTTTACTGGACTAAGTCTAAACCCTGACAAATTAACCTGCTTTGCCCTTTCCTACCCCCAAATCCTAACATCCAGCCCCTAAGTAATCCGAATTTCACTCTCAGCAAATGAAAGGAGCCAAAGATACTTCTACAGAATCCAAGGATTTATCTGTACTGCAAGCAGAACTGGGATTATGATATAGCATAGATAAACCACAATAGATTTTAGTTTGGTGATGGAATGAGCATGGAGCAAGGTAAGGACTAACACAGCAGGCACATTCAGCTCAGGGCACTGCAGCTACCAGAGCTTGTACTAGACAACGTTGAAACACACTGAAGTATACCTAGTCTCTGTTTCCCCTGCAGATTACAAAAGCTAATTATGCACAAAGTCTGATTTACTAACACACTACAAAACTAGGTGTTTTATAAAGAAGATACATAGTAAGACAATGCCAAATGCCTAAAAAGTAATAAGGAAGCTAGAAATTATTTAACACTGTTTTAGAGGAGTCACCTCTAGAACCTCTACTGATATCCTGTGAAAGGCAATGTAAGCAGAAGTTTTAATAGGCAAAAGAACTAGAAAATTCAATGTTATTTTCCAGAACCACTTGATCTTTTCCTGTCCTGGAAAAGTTTTATTTTTCTGTGCTCTGCATAAACTACTAACGTGGTGTTGAGAAGAGACACCTTCATATTACCAAGTTTATACACTGAAGGAACATAAAAGTCAGTTACTCAGCAGCAGTTGACATTACAGAAACACTAGTTAACACACAGGTTTCCAACTTGAAAATTACTTGCCAGTTTAGGAAGTCCCATCTCATTCAGTCAGTGTTTCTAAGCCTGTTTCTAAGCGCTGAAGAGCTTCTCACTTCATTCTTATGTCTCAAAAATCTTTTCAGCTGCTCTAAAAACCGGACAGAGATGATTTACGTTTTCAAACTCCCATCATAGATTTCAGTTCTACATTTGCTGTTCCTACTTTTCAGGTGCCAGAATGAGTTACCTGGATTTTGGTGAATTTTTGGACAGCAGTGTATCAAGAATAGCAGCAAAAGCTATATATGAAGTAACTCACTATGTTGAAACTGGTATTAAGAAAAAATCCCATGCAGCAAAGACAATGACAAGACAGTGCTTCATTCCTTTATATACATATATATTTAAATTATTAGTTATTATTATTATTCTCTACTTTGGCATAGATTATTGAATCATAGCACATCCTGAGTTGATAGAGACCTACAAGTACTATCAAGTCCAACTCCAGGCTCCACACAGAATCCAAATGTCAAACCCTATGTCTGAGAGGGCTGTCCAAAACTTCCTCAACTACTGCAATCTTGGGTCCCATTGCTGTCACCAGAGAGCAGAGCTCAGTTCCCCTAGTGAGAAGCTGCAGGCCAACCATGAGACTTCCCCACAGCCTCCTCTGCTCTGGGCTGAGCACATCAAGGGACCTCAGCCACTCCTCACACGTCCTCTCCTCCACTCTTCACCATCTTCATAACTTTCCTTTGGACACTCTCTCATAGTTTCATGTCCTTATATTGTTGCACCCAGACCTGCACACAGTGTTCGAGGTGAGGTAGCATCAGCGCAGAGCAGAGTGGGACAATTCTTCTCTAGCTTGGAAAACCTATTTTAAATATTTATCTGAGTAAGAGCTGTACCCAAACACTTTTTTACACATGTCAGAATCTGAGAAACAAGTGGTCTTATTCCCGTGTCAGCTTCCTTAACTGGAATTATAAAAGACTTGTTTTTAAAGAGGAGCAACTTCTGGACAACCATCTATTGAAGGAGGGGTGAGGAGACCCTTGAAAGCCGTTTGCACTTGATTAACAATTGAAATACAAGGCTCAGTCCACTTGCAGAACAGTAAATAAAGCCAACTACGCTTTGTGACATCTGTATCACCTGTCCCATTTACTGCCTGGCTGACATGCCAGAACAGGGTTAAACAACTAAAAGTTCAACAAGCACGTTTAGAACACACCTTATCCTACAGCACTATGCAAACTGGCACCGAGGGACATGGTCAGTGTTTACGGCGCAGATGTGCTGACGGTTGGAGTAGGCGATCTTAGAGGTCTTTTCCAGCCTTCATGATTCCATGAAACCTCAAATCCCTGACTTGACATGAACAACAAAACATTGCACGTGACGGCGTCCTCTTTAATAGTTGCCACAGCCAGTCAGCGTCCTTGAAATCCCGCATTTTGCAGGATAAACGCGTTTTTCGCACAAACACAAACTCCCAGCGCCCCGGCAGCCCCCCTACAACGATTCCCAGTTCGCCCAAGCGGTGAGAGAAAATCACCGCCCGGCCCCGCAACGCGCCGCCATTTCCCCTCCCCGGGGGCGGGGCGGCGCTGACATGGCGGGGCGCTGGGACTCACCCGGCCCGGGTCACGTGACGCCACAGTCGCGCGCGTTTCCCCCCCCGCCCCGTTCTCTCCTGTGGGTGGCGCGGGGCCGGGAGGCCTGCGCGATCCCAGGGTGCTGTGCGCGGCGTGGGCTCCGCCATCCCACTGGGAGAGACGGCCTGCCTGCCCGCGCCGCGGTCCTGCCAGCGAGACGCCGCGGCCAGCGAGAAAGCGAGGCGGGCAGGGAGAGGAGAGAGCGTCGGCCCCGGCCGTCGCCGCCAAACGGCCATGTCCGCGCGCGGCCCCTGAGCGGTACCGAGCCGCCCCTCCCCCGCGCGGACGCCCGCCTCAGCCGCCGCCAACATGGAGGCCGTGAACGCCTTCAACCAGGAGGTGGGAACGCGGGGCGGCGGGGGGACCGCGGGCGCCGAGGGGTCACGGCGGCCGCCGTCGCCTCACCCCGCCCCTAGCACTCTGTTTCCGGCTGTGGGCCGCGCGGGCCCGGCGCGGAGGCCTACGCTGGGGAAAGGCTCGGGCCTGCCTCGGCCTGCGGCACGGGGCCTGCCTGGGGCGGGGGGCACGGCGAGGCTCCTCGGGAAGATGGAGGCGGCGGGGGCTCGACGGTTGCAACGGCCTAGAACGCGGGCCGAGCGGGGTGTGTGTGGGGGAACTGGGGCTGCTATCAGCCTCCCCGGTAGCTTCCTCGTCCCGGGAGCCTTGTAGCGAGGCGTGCCCGGAGCGGGCCGGTGGCTGGGAAGGAAGGGGGAAGGGAATGAGAGACGCGTTTGGCAGCGCGGGGCGCTGCCATGTGAACGGCGACGAGTGGGAGAGGCGGTACGTTGGACGGAGAGAGGGTACGGAGCGAGGGTGCACGGCTGTGTGGGGCTGGGGCTGGGGCTGGAGGAGCCGTCCGGCGTTAACCCTACCGCTGTACCTACCCAGTCATAGGCAGGTGGGAGAGGGGTGGGTGTCCGGCTCCTGGCACACAGGGAGGCCCTCCTTTCTTCTGAGCTCTTGATCAGCCAATAAGGATTTGAAACGAGATGGACAACGGCTGCTTTTTTTGCATCGTGTTTTGAAAAATAAATATCCAACTTGTATTTTATAAAGTTTTTGACACGTGGCTCGAAATGGTTCTTACACTGAGTTCTGTTTAATGATTTTTCAGGTCACATACAGGTTGTAGAACATTCATTCTTTCATTACGGATAATCATTTAAAAACTAAGCCAGAACCTATTCTGGCGTGTTTAATGCATTTTGAAGGTTGCTGTGCACGTTTGCTGAGCAGAAAGGAAAAATGGCAGGCTGCTCTCCTGTGATGAAGTCATGCTGTGTAAAGTTCACTCCCTGCAACTGCTTGTCGCGCGTGCACAACTGAAAATCTGTGCTTCCTTAAAAAAAAAAAACCCAAAAGTTCAAAGTGAGAGACTGTATCCGTCCTGTTAAGGGTGATCTTTTTCTTCTTTTATTTGTGTCTGTTATGAGTGCATGTTACATTGTTTTGAACCAGACCTGTGAAAGGGTACTAAACAATCTCCCCAAATACTTAAGAATACAACAGCACATTCTATGTTTCGATTTTAACGCAGAAATATTCTTATCTGTCTAAATAAATATAAAAAGCAGTCATCTACTAGAATTTCTACTTGGTTTACTTCAAGGTGTTGCTACCCGATACACTTAATTGTACAGACATTGATTGCTTAGCAAAAAACCAACACTTTTTGCTGATCTGGTGCTGAAAGTATGTGTGACTTTAGAGCATTCTGTGACTAACCTTAGTTTCAGAAATAGATGTGTCTCGGTGCCACTTCCTCTGGGATGTATATCTACTCAGGTGTAGTAAAAGCATAATTCTTTTGTTTGATGCGTTCAGAAATACTGCTTGAAATTCTGGTGACTGTAAGCAGAAGCACATTAAACCACTGGATTTCATTTGAGCATGAGTTACGGGGAAGAAATCTAATTGCTGAAACCCCTGTTCTGTGATCATTTGTACCTGTGAGTAGTTCCCTGGGACTGCTTAAAGTTAGCATGTTGTTAGGTTTAGGATACATGTCATTACTGTGTGGTCCTTAGAAGGTGTACATATGATATCAGTTAGAAACATAGAGTTGTTAACCTGTTAGCTGTAAAAAGCGTGTTGCCTGAATCTGTGCACAAAACTCAATGCATATTAAAATAAGCTTTGAAACACCTCAACTTTTTTGAGGAGGGGAAGGTTTACAGTCATGTATCATTCTTGTTTCTGGTCTTTCACAGGGAGAGTGGAGAAATTGACACCGTGTGTGAAATGGTTCTGTTATTCACAGAATAGTGGGCGTAGGGCAGGCTGATGACTGTGTGAGAGCTCATCTTGTCCTTAAGATTGTCTTAAAATGCATAGAGGTGTTAAGGACTACAGAGGTGCCAGCATCTGCTGATTGAATAGATAATAGTTTTATTGAGAGTAGATGGCTTCAGCAAGGAAGATTAGGGTTATCCCAATCTACCCTTTTGGTCAGTAATTCCTCAAAGTACTGGCAGGCAGTTGTACAATACTACTGTACAAAGAGAACTGGGGTTTTATAATGGTAACTCTAACTTTGGCAGCCATAAGTTTTGTTCTGGGCTTTCCATATATGCCGGAGCTTCGCTGTCTCTTCTCGTGTGGAGGTTGCAGCTGTCATTTGCTCAGCCATTTACTTGTACAAGGAACACGACTTGCTGCCTCAGGTGACAGTATGATCATTTGGGATTTCCAGTTTTGACCTATGGATTCTGACTGTATGTGATCATGTTGCAGTGAAGTAACAAGTTCCTGCCTGTCAGCTAGTTGTGATAAGTACTTAACTGCCCATCTGAATTGGGAGGTGAGACTTAAATATAGAGGTCTGAGCTAGCATGTTCTACTTAGCAATTGTGGCAGGCTATGGAGGACCACTTAGATTAGTTTGGCTCTGGTGACGGGTGGTACTTGGATGAGTTGCATAACTGATCATGTTTGACTGTGTTGCCCGCTCCTTTAAGTCCGGATTTTATACCTATATTTTGAATGCAGGTTTATTAGTAAATGTGCCTCTTTAAAATTCTTGTTTTTCTAAAGGAGCAGGCATGGATCTTTTCTGTATTCACCAAACATATTTACTGCTTTATTTTTATCCAGCTGCACTCTGAGCAGATATTTCCAACTGGATATGTAGGATTTGACACTTACGTGATATACTATATTTTCCCTGCGGAAATTATTTCAAATTGTATCTTGGGGGAAGGGCTTACAATTTGTGTATTGTTTGGTGTATTTGGTTTGTTACATTAACAGTACAGTGTAAATAAATCACAAAAGGTAATTTGATAATGGTGCAAAACTTTGATGTGTCTTTAAGAAAGGCAGTAAATATTATTCCAGAAGAAAAATACCCCACAAGTTTACAATAATTATTAAAGTTTTTAAACCTTGTCAAGTTTTAATTTAGGGAAGATATATTTTCTTTTTGTTAACCTGAAAAATCTAGGAGATAGCTAAGGGTTATAAAAGCTTGGGACCAGAAATGAGGATTTCTTCAGTCTGTCTGGAAGTGGAAACAATTGAGTTTGCTGTTTTGTAATCTTACCTTTCTATTGAGTAATGCAGCATATTAATTTAATCATGTGTCTCAGGTTGGCAATAGATAATCTGTATCACTAAAACAGTTGATATCTCACTTCAGTCTCCCTAGATCACAAATAGATATTTTGTGGGCTGTTTATTTAAAGTTACAGCTGCAGCTTCCTTCTTACCGTGTATCCATATTGGGTGTACCAATCAGTTGTGTTTTTTCTATAGCTGACTTTTACTAACAGTAGACTACATTTTGCATGCTGCATTATGTAGGTTGCTCTGAAAGTGACACCTCATTTATTTTCATGGAAACTACAACAGGTACAGCACAATAGCACTATTCGATAGAGCAAATTCTTAGCTGCCGAACTATACTCTAAGCTGTCACCATGCTTAGCTATGCTTTTTTTTTGCCAGTGGTGGGCAAGAGCCCGCATGTCACGCTTCTAAAAAGCAAAACCATACAAAAACCAGTGGAGATGAGCCAGTGTTGCTGTCACCACTGCTGAGATGCACCACTCATACCTCACTGCACTCACATCCACTGTTTGGTCTCCAGAAACATTCAGCAAGCATTCATGAATGTCATTGGATGCCATTTTTTTCCACGTGGAGAAATTCAATAACACACCGTTACTTCGCATACCCCTGCATGTTAGCTATAACTTTGTCAGACTGCCCCTTTGCTGCCGTCTGCCGCACGGTGGCAAAGTGCAACAGAATATTGTCAGGAAAGTTCAACCCCTACTGCCACAGCACCACCATCTGCCTCTGATGTTGTGGACCAACAAAGTGAAATGGGAGGCATTACTTTTAGAGCCGTCTTCTTACCATCCATCCCCTGAACTCTCAGTTCTTCTCTTTGTTGTTTTGTTGTTGCCAGCAAGTTTCATAACCTGTAGAGAGAGTGGCATTCAGAGTTTTTGATAAAGGAAACGGGTAACCTGTATTTTCTGTTCCCTTCACTTCCCCTTCCCACTACAAGACCTATAAATAGAGGTTAGCAGGATATCCTTCACAGCAGTTCTTCGACAACTCACCAAAACTCCTGAGTTTCCTCAGTTGGATTCTCTCTGCTGTATGGCAAAACAACAAGAACACAACAGCGATGCCTGTGGTCAGACGAAAGGCGCATTGCAATCTCTATGCATATTGGTACCCTTCATCTCCTTAAGAAAACAGTGAAACTGGTTGCAGATGCCTAAAATACATCCCAGGAGGCACTGTGAGGGTGTGCTTTTAAGTGAGTGCTGCCTCTCACGTGTCCTAGGAGAGTTGCTCAAGCAGCAGCTCTAATAGTGTTTGGGTGATGTAGAGAAGGGTAAGAGAGTGCTGCTGGAGTTTCAGACTGAATTTAGTATTTCTTTATTCCACGATGAAGACTGAAATTGCAGAAGTAGCGTGAGCTCTTTTGGGACAGAAGTTGCTTTATTGCTGTGTTCCCATTAATTAACGGGTCATCATCATTGTGATAGTGAGAAAACTGTGTTTCTTCTAGACTGAACTGTTCCCAGGAATGTGGATAGCTGTGGTGTCTTATTAGAGATTCGTGGTAGGAAGCTTTTCTGCTGGACTCATGAGTATAGCACTGACCCTAAGAGGCAGATGAGTTCCAAAAACATTGGCATTGGAAACAAAATTCTGATCTGTGTGCTTTTGTGCTGTCATTTTAATTTGTTCTTGGTAAAGGTTTTTCTCCCTAGTGATTCTGGATTTGTGAGGGGTCTTTATAGGCCTCGGAAATGGCTTAGAGGATCAAGTACTCTTTTTGTATCTGATTGAACTGAAATCTCAATGTGTTTTCCAAAGAGTAGAGTCTGGCAGCCATGAGTTTTGGTGGCGATCTTTTGCAGCACCTAATACTTGGTGTGTTTCACAGTTGATAATCAATGTTAGTCTTAGCAACAGAAGTTTGGTACATATTATTGGCTTCCTTCCTTTCCTTGCATATCAAGAAAGAGTGGAGATCTAAAAGAAGAAAGGAAGCAGTGAGTTTTACTGGGGAAGGAAAATATATTTTAACAGTTTTCTTTTACTCGTATGCATTTTATTTTTTTTAGACATCTGTCTTAAAAATCTGGTCATGAAATAGTATGAATAGTATTATAGTATTAAAAGTAGTAAGATGCTTTGTTAACAGAGCAGCACGCTGTTGGTACGTCATAGTCATACCTTCTGTCTTCCTTTCCTCCTTTTTTTCTTTAGGTACATGAACAAATTACTGCAATGATACGTATGTAAGTGGTTTGCAGTTTGGCTTTTCTCTTATGCGTAAATGTATTAAAAAAGAAGCGAATATACAGAATATTGGCTGTTTCATTTGCGTATATGAAGCCTTGCTCAAATAAATGTTGGGCACAAGAGACTTCCTGAAATTGTTAAGGTATTGTTAGACTACTCCATGAAAATTGTGGAGAGAAGATTGAATGAGGGTATTGTAACAATGACCTGAGTGCTTGATGCCTACTAAACACTGCTTTTCTTTCAGTATGTTATGCATCAGTGCTGTTCCTTTTCAGTGGATTTTATTTAATGAGTATATAAAACAGCCATATCTCTCTACTTGCCAATAGAGATCACTTTATAGCACAAGAGGCTTAAGCAGGAGAGCAAAGCCAGCAAAGTCAGTTCATTGCTTTGTATGTCAAGTACAAGACACAGGAAAAGGTCATAAGCCCAATCTTTTTCCTTCTGTGCAATGAGATTAGTCTTGTGGGATGTCACTGTCTCCATTCTTTCCTAGTAGTTTCAGTTTTTGAAAGTATTTTCTTTTTCTGATTGCCTTAGAGTATAATGAAATAGTCCAGTCAGAGATAACTACAAAAATCAAGTAGAACTGCCTGACCACTTCAGGACTACTCAAAAGATATTGGCGGAATTACTGAAATGCGTCTTTAATGCTCTCAGCCATGGGGCATCAACCACCTCTCTGGGAAGCCTGTTCCAGTGTCTGGCCACTGTCATAGTAAAGGCATTTCTGTAACGTCAAGTTGAGGCTCCCGTTGAACAGCTTTGTACCATTCCCGGGTGTCTGGCCACTGGTGACCAGGACAAAGAGATTGTTGCTTCCCTCTTCACTTCTTCTGCTCGTGTTGCTGCGGAGAGCAGTGGGGTTGCCTCTTAACCTCCTCTTCTCCAGACTGGACAGCCCAAGCACCCTCGGCCTCTCTTCACAGGACATGCCTTCAGGCCCTATTTACCAGCTGTTGCCCTCCCCTGGATGCATTCAAGTACCTTCTTCTATTGTGGAGCCCAGAACTGCACGCAGTATTTAAGTGAGGCCACAACAATGTTAAATATAGGGGGAGAATCACTTCTTCAGCTGGCTGTGCTGTGCTTCATGCACCCCAGGGTACAATTTGTCCTCTTGGCAGCCAGAGCATGCTGCTGGCTTGTGCTGAGCCTGCTCTTACCAGCACTCCCAGGTCTACCTCTGCTGACTTGCTCCAGCCGCTCATCTCCCAGTCTGTGCCTGTGTCCACTATCGTTCCCTCATGTAGGACCCAGCATTTTCCTGTCCTGAACTTCCTGTTGTTGCTCTGTGCCTGGTGCCCGAGTCTATCTAAATAATTCTGCAGGACCTCTTGTCCCTTCAGATGTCTCTTTGCTCTCTTCTTTCATGCAATGTTACTGCATGATTTTGCTTTTCTTTTAATAAACTTAGTAATAAAATAAAGCTGATAGCATTCCCACATCTCATCTTTCTCTTTTTCCTAACAAGAGAAAGACATTCTGTGCCCACATGTGCTTTCTTTAGGGTTCTGAGGTAAGGCTATGAGTAAACTTAAAAATAGCCATTCTTTCCTTTGCTTCAAAACATCATTTCTGTTTCTGTGTAAAATAGACAGAATCACAGAATGGCCAGGGTTGGAAAGGATGTCAAGGAACATGAATCTCCAACCCCCCTGCCACATGCAGGGCCACCAACCTCCCTATTTGACACTAGACCAGGCTGCCCAGGGCCCCATCCAACCTGGCCTTGAACACCTCCAGGGACGGGGCATCCACAGCCTCTCTGGGCAGCCTGTGCAGCACCTCACCACTCTCTCTGTAAACCCTTAAAGACCCTCTCTGTAGACCTTTAAAGAGCATGAATTGGAGGAAGGCAGAAATGAATAAAATGGTTTTTTTTGAAGACTAAATACTAAAGGTCATCATCCAGTTCCTTTTCCCATTACCCACCTCACACAGGACTTTGGTATGGACTGAAAAGGTGCTACAGTTTGAATTGGAAGACTGTTAATTCCCTCAGTTATCTACTATTGTGTGTTTTCTGTAGTACTTCAGTGTTTTACATTGATCGTTGGGGATGGTTACTTGCTCATTAAATAGCATGTAGTACTGTTAGTCTCGCATTTGATGACTAGTAAGGGTTAAGGACCATTTCAATTTTGTTATTTAGTTGCATTTATTAGCCTGAAAATGGGTGAGTGATTCTCCTCTCTTTGAGATTCTTGACTTCAGAGGTATCCTGCAATTCCAGACTCTTACAAGAAGAATGCAGGTCTATTCACTGAATATTTTGTATTGTGATTTGAGTTTAGTAGGTTCTTCAGTACTATTTTTTTTTTGTAGTACCTGGGTTGGTACAGAGCAAGGAAGAAAAGATCCTTTTGGAAAATGTGGTGCTGCCATAGCATTTAAACTGTCAATTACAGAGAGGGAGGTTCCAGGAGTGTTTGAAAATTCTTAAGCTCTCCTAAGCCAGAGCTTGTGAAAAACAGTGTGTTTTTTTCTGCTGCTTTCAGCAGGTAAGGTGATTAGTTTTCCCTTGTGTATGAAAAGATCCGCACAGACAGCAAGAGACATCTCTTCCTGAACTACTGAAATTATCAAACATAAATAAAGGTACAAGTCTTGAATAATCCTAGGACTCACTCATTGTTGCGTTGTGAGGTTTCACTTGATTTCTTTGCCTTCTCTTGCCCCATGGTGCTCCCCACCCTAGGGAATGAGGTACTGTGTGTGGTTCTGAGCGCCAGATGAATGAGATGGGGAGCAGTAGCCCCTGCTTGCTTTTTTAGACAGCAGCATCGTTGTACAGGAGAGGAAGGTGGGAAGCAACTCTGAGCTGTTTCTTTTCTCCAAATATATAGTTACGGTTGGTTGACGTTTCCCAACCGGTTATAAGCTTTACAGGGCAGGATGTTCCATACAGCATGCTGGAAATGCTCTCAAACTAAGCTTTTACATCTGGGTTGCCTTTTGAACTGATGGTAGTGCTCTTAGAGGAACTGGGTATCTCAGTAACATGGGAATAATGCTCCTCTGAAAGCAGACTTTTCTGGCGTATATTGGTTTGGGAAATGAATGCAATAGGATCAGGGTCTAGTTGAATGCATGCAGATGTTCAGTGCAACACCTGTGTATCTCATGATTTCCCCTTCTAGCAGTGAAACTTCGCAAGGAATTATTAACATTGTATTTTAGACTTACTCTTCTTTTCAACATGGTTTTGACATGTGTAACTACAATAATAAGAATTTAATAAAAATCAGCTTTAAAATAGTCATTTGGTGTTGTAAAATCTCAGGAGAATCTAAAAAGGGTACAGAGTTTTGGTGTGCTATTCAAAAGGGTAGCAGCGGAGTGAGTGTGGAGAGAGGGCAGGATATTTGTTCATGGATGCGTGTATATTTATACATGGAAATATTTTCATCTTACTTCATGGATGTTTCAGCTGTAGTTGATCCTCCTGAGTTGCACTCTGGCAATATCTGCATGTACTGAAAACCTCATTGCTTTTATTCTGTTTTTGTTGCTGTTGCCCAGAGTGCTGTCTATAGCAGCAAATGAACAATTTATAGTCATCTGCTCAGTTCTGTTCTTCCCAAGCTCCTGTTTATTCCTGTCTTGTTAGCCTCAGACCCAGCCTCTCATGTTCTTTAATTAATGACTTCTTCAAGCTACCATATTCTTTATTGCATCCTCCTTGGCTACTTCATCTAGCTTATTTCCCTTCTTCTTGCCCTCCAGCCCTTTTGCTTCCCTTGTATTTTTTTTCCTCAGTTGTTACATCACTCTTGGGATACATTTTCAGGCACCTCCTTTTTTTTCTTTTTTGTCTGTAACTTCTTGTTATCTCTCTTGCTGTGAGCTCCTCGGTTTCCTGTTTCTCTCCTTCTCACCCATTGTGTTGCTGAAGTGCTGCTTCACACTGACTGCTTTATTTGCAGTGCCAGTTGCTTTCTGGTGTGTCCTGCTAAGGGCATGGAGTATCTGTCTTATAAGGCTGGATCCTTTTTGCATGCTCCTCCTCATGTTTGAAGCCTTTTGGTGTCGTATTTGTGGGTACTGTGTTTGTTTGTTTTGTTTTTTTTCTTCCATTACATCTCAAAACAGGTTTTCCTTAGTTTTAATGTTAGTGTTGACTTTGTCTATCGTGAGTCATTGCACTCGTTCTACAGAAATAATTCAGAATTGAACTCACCTTTTTGAAAGAACAAGTTGACTCATAGGCACAGCTGGTGTATGTCTGATGGTTTGAATGACTTAAAAATCAAATATATGGCACCGGTACTATTTTGGAGATTATAATGAAAAGTCATCATCTCAACTTGGTGTTGGAAAGGTTACCTGGATATCACTCTCTTGAAGGACAATTTTTCTTCGTTTCTATCTCCTGGAATGAAAATAGGGTTGTTCTTGTTTGTTTGATTCTTGATTTGGCCTTTATTAGTCTAAGGCTCACATTTTGGTTTGCTGAATGCTTTATTAACACTTCACTTGCCTTCAAATAGTAGGCTATAACGTTTTTTATCCTCTGCATAAGCATACCTACTTTTTTTTTTTTTTACTTAATTGAGACAACAGGCACATCTGGGTAAGTTGGTCACTTCCAAAACATCTAGGAGCTTTAAACTCATAGAAAAAAATATTAATTTCTAAATGACTTTATGCCTTCCATTATACTGTCAAATGGAGATACTTTTATTCTCTGCTTTGTTTTGTGGTGGATAATTTATTACATTTTTGGCTAATACTCAAGGGCTTTAGTTTGTCTTTACTGTCACAATTCAAATGGCAAGTTAAGTTTATGGGAAGAATAGAGAATAGTATTCAGTGGAGCAGAGCACCTGACTTTGAGGTGTGATATGGAAGGAGGCTTTACAGAATAGTACTGGAACATCTTGGGCTTCTATTTCTGCCTGGAAGATGGGAAGAGGATTGGAGAAAACTGTTTTGACAAGCCAACGTGAATTGTGGTTCCAGTTTTAGTTTGTGTCAGTTTCTGAAGTGTGAATTTAGTACGTACTTTTCAGGATCGTGGTTAATACTGGAAAACAGTGGTGTGACTTCTCAGTGCCTAGATTCAAAACGCTGTGAAACCACTTTGCGATAGAATTCCTCACGTGAGACAAAAGTCGTGCTGATGCTGTTTGTGAACATAGTTTGTTTGCAGTTCCACTCACGGATATAAAGAGATCTATACCCTACGTGTACTGTATCTGTTTTGAATATAGCATGTGCTGTGAATTCACACTTTAAAAAACCAATAATTTGCATTTAAATGTAGTACTTCAGTTCCCTCTTTTTTTTTTTTTTGTGCTTAGTGATCTTAACTGAGCTCAAGACACTCAACTTTTTGTACGATTGCAGCTTTTTGATACAGAGTACCTGGGCTGTACTTAAATTTTTGTAAGTCAAGTCAGGTTCACATTGTCATCTGTAAAGACTGGTCACTTCTGAAAGCTTTGTTCTTGATGAAATGATTTTTCCACTTGGTAGTATGAGTTTGGAGAAGGGTGCAGAGGATTCTCCACAGCAGTTGCTGCAATTAGATTTAATAGTAATGTGATATGTTTGTAGGAAGCCAAATGTCTCCATTAAAGACATTTGCAACATTTATATATAGCAGGATAATTTGGAAACTTAGTGCTGATTTGATTGTCTTGATGGGTGAAAGTTGGCATATTTTTAGGCAAATAAGGTGAAGGGATTGTGTCAGTCTGTAAGGATGTCCTAACATTTCTGTTTCTTAAGGTAGTATTTGGGCTACTTTAAGTCAAGGTACAGTTAATTCTGCTGTATGTATTTATTTTTGTGAAACAGTTCTTGCACCCTAAATTAAATACTTGTTTTTAGAAACAAATAAAACATAGACAGAAGTCTTATCACAGTCTTGTAAATTGCTGCGTATGTGTTAGTTCACAAGGAAAACAGCTCTGAACTTTGCCCAGAAAGATCTGCTTGGTAGTTCCTTTGTTTCAGGGCCAGTTAGCATCATAGCGATGCGTAGTGCAGAACTTCTGCTGTCGGTCATTTGTCTGAAATGTTGTCTTTTTGGTTAACTACTTAACCATCAGAATATGTTTTTGATATGTTTTTTGTGGTTTCTTTTTTTGTTTCTGTTCAGCTCTTTTCACTGATGGAGATGAAACCTCCTATTTCCCGAGCAAAAATGATTCTCATCACAAAAGCCGCCATTAAAGCTATCAAGGTAAAGTACAGCAGAAGAAAAACGAAACTGTAACACTAGCAATCTTTTATTATTTTGATTCCAAGTAAGTGCACTATGGGTTTTCCAGTCTTAGCTTCATGGATGTTTTATTTTAGTTGGCATTAAGAATGTTATTTAGGAACAAGTGGGTGGTGAACATCAGCTTGTGGTTTTAGACTGGTAGCATAATGCCAGCTTCGTTTTTTCAATTACTGCTTTTTAATGCCACCCACTATGGTGTTATGATTTCTGTGTAATAAAATTTTAAGCATTGCAGCGTGCAGCTGCATCATAACATATTAATACCTACTGAAATTGCTTATAAAGTAAATCCAGAAAGTTCTCACTAATGCTCTAACAGCAGTATGTTTTCTGTACGCATGGAAGCACTCCTGACAGAAAGGATGGCTTGTGTCTGTCTGCTCTACCCATGACATCTTTTTCTCCATTGCTGTACATCTTGATAAATGCTAATATGCTTCTTTCTTGATTATGACTACAATATTTTGTGAGTAGTCCATACTATGTGGTCATAAGCATTAAGAGTTAAGAAAAACTTGTAACATGATATCATTGTTAAGTTGATGATAAATGGATTTATGTATTTCTTTTGCAGCTCTACAAACACGTTGTCCAGATTGTAGAGAAGTTCATCAAAAAGGTAATTAAAAAAAAAAAAAACACATTAAAAAATACTTATGTGAATATGTTACTGCTGGTGTTGTTCAGAGACTGAAGTACTGTTTTGTTAAGACTGTATGTATTTTGATCTTTTTGATAAAATCCTGATAATCTTCCTATTTGAACTTTTCGTACTGTGTTAGGAAGGGTCAGGAAAAAAAAAAGTGTAAAATTCCCCCCTATGTAGTTTCCTAGTGTTGTTGATGTTCAGACTGGTTTTCAATGTCACAGAATCACAAGGTTGGAAAGGACCTATAGGATCATGTGGTCCAACCATCCTCCCATGACCACTGCTACCACAAGCTCTAAACCACATCTCGCAGCTCCTCATCCAGACGCCTCTTGAACACTGCCAGGGATGGCGACTCCACCGCCTCCCTGGGCAGCCATTCCAGTGCCTGACCACTATGAGAGAAAAAGTTCTTCCTTATGTCTAACCTAAACCTCCTCTGGTACAACTTGTGGCCATTTCTGAGGAAATTGTCGTTGTGATTGAACTGGTCTAGTATTAAATTGGGAGGTTGGTGGCCCTGCCTGTGGTGGGAGGGTTGAAGATTCATGGTCCTTGAGATCCCTTCCAAGCTGAGCAATTCTGTGATTCTTTGAACCCAGCAGGTGGTTCAGCACCATGCTGTTATTTATCTACTCACTCCCCTCTTTCCCAGTGGGATGGAGGAGAGAACTGGAAAAAAAAAAAAAAAAAGTTGAACTCAAGAGTTGATATAAAAACGGTGTAGTAAGATGGAAACAAGGAAGAAGGGAGAAAGGATAACAGCTATTATATATGTGTATATAAAAATTGTATTTTATATATGTGTGATATACTTATTTTGCTGTACACACACACAACCATAACTTGCATTTCTGTAAAAATGTTTGTGGCTCCTTTCTCTAACTTGATGAAAATATTACACTGTGTAGAAAGTTACTGTTACATAAATTGAAAGTGCTTTTTATATTATGATTCTTAAAACCTTTCATACATACTGCTCATTTGAGCTCGTTAGCGATGCGTAATGCCAACTTCTTTCATAAGATTGGCATATGCCAACTTCTTGGCATGAGATTGAGTCTATAGCTTTTTGTGGAAATTTGAGCATAGTATTACTTTTCACTTTTTGTCGTCCTTGATAACTTACCTACTGTAAATATTTATTTTCATACAAATGATATTAAAAATTTGCAAAAGGATATATATATTTTTTTACAATGTTATTTGATTTTATGCCATCCATGGTTTTCTTCTGGAGCCCATATAGTTCCAGAAACGAATAACTGTTTGTGGTGTTGTTTTTTCCTAATCTAATATACAAAGTGTAGATTTCTTATAGGAAAGTGAGGAAAGTATATCAACTTGTTATCATGATGTATAACAGAAAATTGTTTTGTTTTCAGTGCAAACCAGAATATAAAGTTCCTGGATTGTATGTTATTGACTCTATTGTTCGTCAGTCTCGTCACCAGTTTGGAACGGATAAGGATGTCTTTGGGCCAAGATTCTCTAAAAATATTACTGCCACATTCCAGTATTTGTATCTCTGTCCATCTGAAGACAAGGTACAACAGTGATTTCTTAAGTGTTTTGAATTGGTAACGCTGTTACTTTGACATTTCCATATACAAGTGAGCTAATTTGGTGATGCTCTATGTCCTTGCAGTGAATATTATTATATGAGAAGGTAAAACATACTGAGAAAGATTATCAGCAGTTAAATAGAAGTTCTAGCTAAAAGAAATATTATTGTCTAAACTCATCAGTTCTGTTCTGTGTGTACAGACGTGTGAACAGTGTGTGTGTGTGTCTGTGCCAAAACTTCTCTTCTTGAGACTTCTTCAGGGCAACTTCCTAGTGAAGGTGGTGTCTCCCACAGAAAGAAAGTGTTAAGAGTGCCAGAGTTGTAATCAGTGAAAGTTCTCTTTTTTTTTTTTTGAGACTTTTAAAGTGATGTTTGTCAAGGCCAAAGACGTTGCTGTCCTGAAATTGTTTTTCAGACCAAAATCTTGTTCAAAGACAATCATTGTAAGTTTTTATCTAACTGGTAGTATTGTAGAAAACGTTTTGTGAAATTGTTCTATTATTTAGCTTTAACTTCCTGCAGTGATCAGAGATTTTTCTACCTGCTTTCCTGGTCTTTTGAATAATGATGGAGAAGGATTTTCACTTGTCAGTGTGGGAGTAGTTGGATTAGTAGAAAAAAATTTGAGCGGTGTTTGCTAACTTTTGAACTTCTAGTATTTTATTCTACTTTTATGGCCCATCTCTTCCATGGGTTTTTCTAGCTCATCTTCATTTTCCCTGTCTGTCTTATCGCATGTTGTTTGTTTCACCCCTTATAACTGTCTGTGAAGAAATAGTCTGATGCGATTTCCCTTACTGTTTATTGAGCCTGGATTTTCTGCCTGGCCAGAGCAACTGTAGAAAAATGGCACACACAACTTTTTACTGAAGAGGGTAATAAGCTGACAGATTCTATCTTTTGCATATACAGGGTCTACTGACCTATGTGACAACAGTGGGTTATTTCAAAGGTCTGCCCAATTCTGTTGCACTCCTATGTTGTTAGATCCATTCTTCTCAATGCTTAAAAAAAAGAATGAAATTGGGCTTTGTGTATTAGGGAAGCTGTATTTGGTATTGATGTCTGCTTTTGTTTCAACAGAGTAAAATAGTCCGTGTCCTGAACCTTTGGCAGAAAAATGGTGTCTTTAAAATTGAAATAATTCAGCCTCTTCTGGATATGGCAGCAGGAACTAGTACAGCTGCTCCAATGACAGAGAATGCTACTAATAATGAAGGTATGAATGACATGAGTGATGGCACTGGACAAAGGGAGGGCAACTGATATCATCTACCCAAACTTCTGCAATGCCTTAGTTGTGGTCTCCCACTGCATCTTTGTCTCTGAACTGGGAAGAGCTGGATTTGAAGGGTGGACTATTCAGTGCATAAGGAATTGATTGGAAGGTCACAGCCTGAGGGTTACGGGCAACAGTTTTATGTTCAAGTGGAGGTTGGTAACAAGAATTGTCTCCCAGAGGTCTGTCTTGAGGGTAGTAATCCTTAACATCTTTATCAGTGAAAGATCATTCTGATCATGGGATCAAAAGCACCCACAGCAAGTTTGCTGGTGATACCAAGCTGAGCAGTGCAGTTGATAAGGCAGAAAGAAGGGAGAGGCTTTGATAAACTCAAGAGATGGGTCTGCGAGAACCTAATGAGGTGCAACAAAGTGAAGTGCAAGGTGCACTTGGCTCAGGCTAATCCCAGATATGCATACAAACTCCTTGAGAGTAGCCCTGCTGAGGAGGACATGGAGTCCCTGTTGATGAAAAACTGAATGTGAGCTAGCAGTGTGTGCTTGGACCCCAGAAGGTCGATGATATCCTGGGCTCCATCAGAAGAAGGGTGGCCAGCAGCGTGGAGAAGGTGATTGTCCCTCTCTACTGTGCTCTCATGAGGCCCCATCTGGAGTATTGCATCCAGTTCTGGGGCCCCCAATAAAAGAAAGGTGTGGAGCTTTTGCAGAGGGTCCAGAGGAGGGCCATGAAAATTATGAAAGGACTGGAGCATCTCTCCTGTAAAGACAGGTTGAGGGAATTGAGTTTGTTTGGTCTGGAGAAGAAAAAGTTTCAGGGAAACCTCATGACAGCTTTCCAGTATTTAAAAAGAGATTATGAGCAGAAAGGAAATTGCAGCTTTTACTACTGCTATTAGAAAGGTGAATGATATTAGAAACTTGGTTACTTTCATGTTGAAGTGCCTATTAGTAGTAACATATTAATAAATTCAACTTGACTGTCGCAATTACGTGGGCCAACTGAACTCATTCCAAATAAATGCTGATACCAAATGATCGTTTTCAAAATACCTCAAATCTATGCTGTGTGAATGCACACATTTTCCATCAGGGTGACTTCAGTATCCCCTCTTAAAATAATATCTTTTGAGTCTGAAATATTTTTCTGTTGATTCTCAGTTTTATAATTCTCATGTTTTTTTTTAACATTAGGAGGATCTGCATCAGTGAAGTATGACATTATGTGGAAAAGCTTCATATTATAGGGAATCATTTTAGTATCTGAAAGCAACAGCTATTAATCTTTTCTAGCATGAGACCCCAGAACGTCTTATACCGATGTTTCAAATCCAGATTCCTGAAGGTTTTATATAGTAGATTTATACCTGACAGGAGGCTTTACATGCACTGCTAGTTGAAAGCCACTGACCTAGAGAGCTGAGTGTCACAGAATCGTAGGGGTTGGAAGGGACCTTCACAGATCATCGAGTCCAACCCCCCTGCCAAAGCAGGTTCCCTACACCAGGTCGCACAGGTCAGCATCCAGGCAGGTCTTGAACATCTCCAGAGGAGGAGACTCCACCACCTCCCTGGGCAGCCTGTTCCAGTGCTCCGTCACCTCACTGTAAAGAAGTTCTTGCGCACATTTGTGCAGAACTTCCTATGCTGCAGTTTCCAGCCGTTTCCCCTTGTCCTGTCTCCACTCACCACTGAAAAGAGTCCGTCTTCGCCATTCTGCCCCCCACACCTTAGATATTTATAGACCTGGATCAGGTCCCCTCTCAGTCTTCTTTTCTCAAGGCTGAACAGACCCAGTTCACTCAGCCTTTCCTCATAGGAGAGATGCTCCAGGCCCTTCACCATCTTTGTGGCCCTCCGCTGGACTCTTTCCAAGAGATCCCTGTCTGTTTTGTACTGGGGAGCCCAGAACTGGACGCAGTGCTGCAGATGAGACCTCACCAGGGCAGAGTAGAGGGGGAGGATCACCTCCCTCGACCTGCTGGCCACGCTCTTTTTAATGCACCCCAGGATGCCATTGGCCCTCTTGGCCCCAAGGGCACACTGCTGGCTCATGGCCAACCTGTCGTCCACCAGGACACCCAGGTTCCTCTCTGCAGAGCTCCTCTCCAGCAGCTCATCCCCCATCCTGTACTGGAGTAATGACTGCCTTCCCACGGAATTTTTACTGACCTGTTTTATGCCACATGAAATGCTGGTAATGAGGTTGAATTGTGGAGGAGAAAGTGCATACCATGGTTCTCTTTCTCTGGAGAGCATTCTTTTTGAGCTTTTGTATTTGTCTTTGCTTTGGTAATCTTTGTTGCGCTCACCTATATTGTGAGTGAAGTGTAATGGCAGACAAGAAAACAAGGATGCACAGTAGCATTAATAGAGCCTTCTCCAGTGGTGATACAGAAGGTTCATCTGTTGACAGTCTGTACACGGCTAAGTGAGGGGGAACATCTTTGCATCTGAACACAAGTGCAGAATGAACTTATACAAGTTCATTCTGATATGACAGTTGAGTGACACTATTTTTACTGTCTCTGTTTCATCACTGGCTGTCAACAGATTGGACATTTTTTGCCTGAATATTCATTCTGATTTCAGTTGGATTATTCACATACACCTGAGGGGATAATTTGGCCCTGAAATAAGCTTATTAATGATTAATATAGATATATTATGAAAGAGAATCTGTTTCACTCGTAATGCTACAGTCTATTTAGCCGAAAAAGAGGAAGATAAATGCAAATTTTTCTCCCTTGAGTAAGCAGATATCTTTCTGAATACATACAGGAAGTAATTTGGGAGTGGAATTATGTTTCAAAACAATCACACATCTTTCTGCAGTATTTTAGCATTGTGCTGTTGGGAAAGTATTATTCAACATGTTTGTGTCTGCTTGCTGCACATCAGTGTTGCAGTAATGTAAACTGCAAATAGATGAATGGATTTAAATAAATTGGTGTTGTGAAGCAAGAATATTTGCTTAGTTTCTCAAACTAAAAGATATTTGTGAGGTGTTTTTTTTAAACTTTATTGTATTGTTTTATAGTATTCCAGTAAAATTTATTTGCTAGAGAACAGTTACTTGCTCACAGCATGGAGAAGCTGATGGCATTGCTGCTAATTTACAACAGTGTAATTTAAAGCAAAGAGAATGGGAAAGCTGCATGTGTAGACTGAGCTAATAGCGTGCCTTAGAGTGTGATTGTGATATAAGTTGGGCTCTGTGGAAATGAGTCTTCTCCTGGCAGAGTTAGTATGTGGTGATTTGTGAAGAGGGATTAATCAAGCAGATGGAGGTTTGGTGTTTGCCTATGCAAGAGTGGCATGTGAACAAGCTTTGCCAGAGGAAGGAGATGCTTATGAAATAAATTTTAGAAACCTTTAATTATTACCAGACTTCTCAGCAATAGTTCAGTTAATGCTAGGAAATATATTCTTTTGTCTCTAGTTCAAATATTCCAAGTTAAATGAAGGAATGTGGTTATAAAAATTCATCTTCTCTTAAAGTGAACCACTAGATGATTTGCTTGAAATATTTATCAAGAAGTATGAGTGTAGATTTTCAAAGTTTGAAAATGTGACTGTGATTTTTAGAGTACTGATGTGCATTTCTTGACACTGTGTTGAGTATGAGTCTTAACTATTTTGCAGTTGTAAATACCTAAACATCAAGTTATCATGTAAAATACCATGCTGGAATCACTTTCAGATAGGTTATCTATCTCCAAGTTTCTGCAGTATAGTAATATAAGCAATGAATGGAGCTAATCATAGGAAAAAAGGAATAGAATATGCAGTTGGTGTAGTTTATATAGGAGTGCAGACTTGCTTCTTGGGTTAAATAAGCTAGTGTGGATAGACAGTTGTTCTGGGGAGGTGGATGAAGAGTACAGTGAATGTTTTGGAGTAACACAGTTCTTTCTCTGTTCCAATGGAACTCGTAGGTTCACCACCCCCTCCAGCAAAGGTTGCTTCGGAGCCCCCTCCAGTCACTGCTAATTCAGTACCTACTATGCCACAGTTGCCCAGTTCTGATGCCTTTGCAGCTGTAGCTCAGTTGTTTCAAACAACGCAAGGACAGCAGGTAACCTGTTTGTATGTGAATTGGGGGGACTTGGGGAAATGGTAGCAGGAATGCCCTTATTTCAAGCAAAATAAAAGACATCCCTGAATTAAGTCAGTATTTGAATAGTGTGATCTTTCTAACCAGAAATCATGGTATTTGAGGAAAATTCAGTTATGCATAACTAAAGAATTAGTTCTGAACTAATAGAGTCATGAAGTTTAAAAACTAGGCCTAATATATAAAATGTTGAGATTTAATGTTTGCACATGTGATTAAAAAGTTGCACTGTTGGAAGGCTTGAATACTCAAATCTCAGGATGTGCTAGATTTTGTCACTGAAGCATTTTAAAATAATTCATCATTCACTCATGTTATTGGTGGTGATCATTTTGTGCTGTACTCTGATTTGATACAGAATTTATACCCTACAGTTATTCTTGTGCTATATAAAATATGTTTATTTAACACTATATATGTTTTTCTGTAGCTTCAGCAAATTCTTCAGACTTTTCAGCAGCCTCAAAAAGCTCAGTCTCCGGTCATAGACAACACTGTGATGGCTCAGGTTCAAGCTATTACTGCTCAGTTAAAAACTACAGCATCACAACCACCAGAACAAAAAGCTGCTTTCCCACAACCTGAGCAAAAAACATCATTTGACAAAGTAAGTTTTCATTTGTTCCTTGTGTGTAGTATCATTGGTTCAGCAGGAGGCTGCTTAGTGGATACCTCAGTGTCTTCAGTTTGTTAGAGGGAGAGTGCTACAAGTTATGCTTCTTCAGTCAGAAGTTGTCCTCTTGTTTTCATAGCCTTTGCGTTTTCTAAAGCTTAATAAAATTGCTTTTGATCAGTGAATTAATTTCAATATTTTTGTCATGCTTCTAACCTTCTCTTTAATTCCAGAGTAGTTAGTTGTATAGAAAGACAACAGTATTGAGCACATTTTGTTTTCCAGTTGTGTAAGCTGTTGAAAAAAATATCTGTCTCGGTATAAATTCTTTTAGAAGCTGCTAGATCGGTTTGACTATGATGATGAGCCAGAAGCAGTGGAAGACTCAAAGAAAGAAGATTCAGCTCCTTCTCCTTCAGTTTCTCAGCCTGCCTTGTGAGTTTTTTTTTGTCATAATGAACAGTTATTTGTTATAAAATACCTTTTGTTTTCAAAGCTTACTAAAATTCCAAGTTATCAGTGCTTCACTTTTAACAGTCAAAAGTTAAAATATTGTTGTTAATGTTTTCTGTTCTTTACTTTGGTGATTCATTGTAGATTTGGCATGTGGCATCATTGATTGAGGAATGTGTTTAGTAGAAAAAGCTCAGTCTTGGTTTCAGGATGAGTTCTCTGGTTTTCTTGCACAACTGAGTGTGTCAGGACATTGTTAGTAATGAGCTGAATTGCTTGGCCGCCTGGGGGAAAAAAGCTATTCTAATGTTATGTATTAACTTCTAAAAAAAAAAAATAAGTTTGGCTTTGCAGCTTTAAGATAGCGAAGATGCAAACTAACTCAGGCTCCTTCTTCTCTTTTGATGTGCGTTTTGGTGAAGTCTTGAATTACATGATCACATACTAGTTTTTCCCACAGGACCTCTCTCTCATTCAGTGCACAGGCTGGATGGTGCTCAATACCTGGGTTAGTCAATATTTCTTCTTTCCCCTGCTTCATTGTGTGGCCTCGTGTTTTTCTTTCTGTATATGCCAACAGAACCTTGCCCTGAAGAACAGGATCACTAACTTGGTCGTTATTTTTTTTTACTGTGTTTATCACTTTAAGCACTTCAGTGTTATATATGTTAGTTAATTAAAATGCCTTTTGAGTAAGTTGGCAGAATTTTCCCTATAATACAGATGGGAACTCTGTTCTACAGAAGTACGCGGTAGGTCAAATGCCCACTACGTGTGTATGCCTAACCTACAGGCCATTAGGCTAGGCTTTTTGGCATGTTCGTATTCTGTTTGTAGCACTTCTAAGCTTCTGCCCTTATTACCTTATAGCTGTGTAAGATGCTTCTGAATACTGGATTCCAATAGTCTCATCTTGGGCACACAAAATCAGAAGTATTCTATATGATCTGTCCAGGATCACGTATAACAATTATGTGGTGCCCGTGATTTAAAATACAACGGAGTTCCATTTCACATCACCATTAACTTTCTTTATCTTCCTACACAAACTGTGTCCTGTAAACACGTTGAATTAACTGCACGTACCTCGTTAATCCCCTGAGCACTGTCCATTCTGTGTGTTGAATCAGGAGGTGGATGGCATCACTCTGATCCTTGTATAGTATACATATCCCTGTCTCCTCTGCCCTAAATTCTGTGCAAACGAAATTTTTTTTCCAGTGGAAGTATGGCCACTATCTGCTGCACCCACACAAATTAGAAAAGAGGATGATTAACCTAAGGCAGACAAGCTTAACAAAAAATTTATGTAATCTGAGGGCTTTAGTAAGACCGTATAAGCACAGGGGAAGAAAGAAGCTACACAGCTAACTGCTATGTAGCATTTCCTTAGATGTTGCAGGGATGCTCTTACAATAGAGAAAAGGAAGACAGTTTTTATTCTTCTTGTTGGCTTTGTTCTTGCTTTTTAAGGTGAAAATAGTGAGCATTAGTTAGGGTAATGTGGTTAAGTTGTGGTTGGGCTTGATGATCTTTAAGATGTTTTCCAACCTGAGCAATTCTATGATAATAAAGATAGTTTTTCTGTCAAAGTTTAAAGCAGTAACGTGTAAATGTACATGGAAATATGTGAAAGAAAAACAAAGAAGTCTGTATTCTTCCAACTTGTCTCACCAGAATATTGTTGTTTTTAGTGGATTTGCAGGAGAAGGTATACAACAGCCAGTATTTCCTCAGCTCCCAAATATGGATCCTTTTCAACAGCGAATGATGGGAATGCAACAGGATCCAATGCGCCATCAGGTAACTTAAGGGTTTTTTTAGTTGCTTCTACATCTGCTACGTCTTGTGTTTTGTCATTTCCTTTGATGAAGGGGCAAAGAAGTCATGTTTCTGTTAGTGAGAAGTGAATGTGACTTAATCTTCTTGGAGAAGATAATTTTGTTGTCTGTTCTAATCAAGCTTTGGAGAATTTGATAAATATGTATTTTAAAATATATACAATTGCTTGACCTACTTCATCTTTCTCAGGTTTATGGTCTTCCATTGTGACTTCAGAGCATAGAGACAGTTTTACTTCTAGCAGACTAGAAAAGCTAATATGTTTTTTTCCTAATTGGAGGTTTTTGTGTATTTTGTTCTTCCAAGGTCCCACTTCCTCCTAATGGACAAATGCCAGGTTTTGGTCTCCTTCCTACCCCCCAGTTTCCACCCATGGCTCAGCCTGTGATTCCACCAACAGCT
Organism: Lagopus leucura; assembly: GCF_019238085.1. Lineage (NCBI taxonomy): Eukaryota > Metazoa > Chordata > Aves > Galliformes > Phasianidae > Lagopus > Lagopus leucura. Next base: position 74,925,915 of record NW_024962262.1, read on the forward strand.
CCTGTGCAGCAAACTTTTCAGACTCCTTTCCCAGTGCAGAGTGAATCGCACATGCAAAAAACACATCAGCAGGTGAGAACCCTTTGCAATAAAGAAGTTCTTAACTTACTGTGCTGTAATACTTGTCCTTACCCATGTTAGGTAGAGGAGATTTCATGATAACTATGTCTAGAGATGGCTGTGAGGGTTGCTTATCTGAGAGAAGGTTGGATAGCAGTAGTGCTACACAATGAGTTTAGTATTTCAGGAATCTAGCAAAAACAGCATGTGTATACTGTATGTTTCTCTGCGACAGATTTGGGTTTGCATTTTCTCAGCTGTCTTCTTGCTTCTCCTCATTTCTTTTTTTCCTGTTCATGCTTCAGGAGTTCTAACAGTGCAGTCCCATTTGGGAGAGAAACAATTTGAAAAATATAATTTTTAAGGACCTGTAGATCTCTCAAAGAGAGAAAGTGAACTTAGAACTCTGAAAGTTCTAGTAAATAAATTCAAAGTATATGGGTATACCTCTCCTGTTTTGAAGATTAGGGAGCATACTGCTGGAAGATTTCCAAATGAAATAATACCAAGCTGTATTTCTGTGGTGACTTGTGACGCAGCAAGTTCTATAAGTAATTCTTGCTTATCACTTGGAGTAAAGGGATGGTTCTCAAGATAATCGTCACAGCTTGTTAGTCTTGAAGTGTGTTGATTCAATAAATTCTAAGAGATTACCAGGTTACTTTTTAAGATGCTCCCTGCCAAGCTTGTATCATGAAGACTATTTAAAGTTTAGGCAGGATGCAGTATGTTTTGGAATGGGAAGCAATAGAGGACTTAGGGTAGGAAGAAAAAGCTGTGTTGAGATGTTTTTTTTTCTTTATACATACACATTTTAACCTTGTTCTTGCATTTCATGTATTGTTTTGGTGTCTTTATTGCTTTAGTCTTCAAACGTATATTTATTTGCTCACAATATGCTATATATGGCTTAAAGTACTCTTCTGTAACATCTAGGAGAAAAGCCTTCCAGCAGATGTTATGTTGCTTGTAAATTAGAATGTAAAGCAGGAATAGCTGGCTGACCTTATTATATTCTTTGGGCATCTGTACAGTACTGAAATCAACAAAAATGTGGAAAAAAACAATTTGCACGTTGAAGATGTGAAATTTTCCCTAATTATTTTGAATATATTTTCACAGTGATCCTGTTAAATTAATTTACTATCAGTTTGTCTGTTGGTGACTATACTAGCGATGAAGGTTCTGAGATGAATTGTATTATGTTTTAATTTCACATATGTGACTTTGATATAATTTTAATGCTCTTACATAACTCAGCCTAGGCACAAAATGAAATAAAATACTCACCCCTAACACCAGTCAAACTTAATATTTTAGAACATGGAAGTGGAACAGCAACCTATTCAAGAAAGAAAACGACATGTTTCTGACAACAGAAAGTCAAGGTCTAGATCTGCATCAAGGTAAAATAGTAGAACCCCTGTCAATTTTGTGAGATTATATATTATGTATTAGATTTTACATAAGGAACGTAAGTTCTTGTGTCCAAAAATGTGAAAGTGCTTTATGCATTCTGAGAAGAGCTAGGCTGGTGGGAGCTCAGAGAATCTGTTTCTGTGCTGCCACATCTGCTATGTGGGGTTGGAATTTCTTGAGACAACAACAAACAGCTTGGAGGCAAGTTAATTCCTCAAAGTGTTGCTGGAGTTCATTTTCAGTGCCACAGAACTTGAAGTCTTGTTACCTGTACTTTGTACTGGCTTTGTGAGCGCCCTACTCAGCATGCTTACTTTTGGGGCTACTTCTTGGAACTGCCTATTTGCTGTGTTGGTTGGATTCTGTTAGCAAATGCCAAAAGACATTTAGCAACAGAATCCCTTTTTGACTTAGTTTCACTTTTAACTTTTACTGAAAAGAAATTACTGTGTTTGTTTCCATGCATGGCCAGCACTTGTGAAATTCCTTGGTAGAGGCAAAGCCCTTGAGGGTTTTAAGGGCCTTCTTCTTTCCCCTTCTGGAAAGGCATTAAGAACAAAGAAGACCTTTCCTACTTAATGCCTCTCAGGGAAGTCCCATGTATAAGTACAGCTTAATATTGCGTGTACTTCCATGTGGGGAAGCAAACTGTGCTTCCATGTAGGGAAGCAGACTAGTGTCTCTTAAGACTTGCAGACATCTGAAATCCGTCTACCTTCCAAGGGAAATGAAGTATCTATACAGTGTTCTTCTATCAGTGGAGGGTAACTTCTTACTTCCTAAGTAGAAGGGAAGCAGAATGTGGTTTCAGTCTTGTCTGTGCTCTAAAGATGTTTTTCTTATGAAGAGATCTGTGATTCTGTCTGCTCTGGGATCTTCCCTGTCACAGGGCCAGTATTTTCTGTCGCAGCAAATCTGGCTCTGGTACATGACTGAACGCATGCCTGGTTATTTAAATAGATATCTGAAGTAGTTAAACGTCTGGGTCAGAAAGACTGAATGTAAGTTGTTTCTGGTTTAAACTAGGTCACCTAAAAGGAGACGTTCGAGGTCCGGCTCCCGCTCTCGCAGGTCACGTCATCGTCGGTCTCGGTCACGATCCAGGGACAGACGTCGGCACTCTCCTAAGTCTCGATCGCAAGAAAGACGTGAACGCGAGAGGGAGAGAGAACGCAGGTCAAAAGGCCTTCCTCAGATCAAATCAGAAACTGTTAGTGGTAAGTTCACCTTTTCTGCTTTGTTGTTGCTGTAACCTTGAGAATTCTGCTGGTACCCCTTTTCAGATGCTTGAGATCTTCGTGGTTCACGTATGGATTTTTTTTTTTCATGTGTGTCCAGTATTTTCTTTACTGAATTTTAGAACTCTGTAAAGTTGGAGATCCTGTAGTAGATACTGTGCCTATGTAAAATGGAATACCAGCAGGACCAACATAGTTATTGTAGGAAAAATTCCAAATGGCTGAAGAAGCTATTCTACTTAGACTTGTTTGTTTAACTTAGTGTTGACCAATCCATATACATCTTCCCCAAAAACGTACCAGAGTCAGCTCAACAAAGATGCTAAGAAACGTATCTCAGGTTCTCTCTCTTGGCTCCCTGGCCAGATCATAGAATCACTCAGGTTGGAAAAGACCTTAAAGATCAAGTCCAACCACGACATAACTATACTTCCCTAGCTCTAACAGCACTCTGCTCAATCATGTACCTGAGCACCACATCCAAATGGTTTTTAAACATACCCAGGGATGGTGATCAACCACCTCCCTGGGAAGCCTATTCCAGTGCTTAAAACCCTTTCTGTAAAGAAGTGTTTCCTGGTATTCAACCTACACTTACCCTGGTGCAACTTAAGGCCATTTCCCCTCATACTGTCACCAGATGCAGGTAACAGATGGATATTCTTGGGGGCATCAAATAGAATTGTTCTTTTTGAAATAAAAATGACACAAGATAAGAATCTGTAACTAGTCAAAACCTTGTGTATGACAGTAACGTTAATTTTAAAGTACCACAAAGAGTTAATAGGTATGATTTTAAAGGATTTAATGGCAGTGGTGTAAGATATGGTTTTGCCAACACCTCTCCCAGATTGCTATCCTAAAAAGCATTATGTGACAATTTTGTATCGCGCAGGGAGAAAACGTAGGTGAGTACTGAATGTTGCTGTAGAAAGAATGTGGTACTTGTCTGCTGCTTTACTACCTTGAAGAATGAAGCAAAATAAGCATGCTTCTTGCTTTTCTCCAGGGGCTGGGTAGGCAGCTTCTGTTGGCTAATTTTTTTAACCATAAAGAGATATGACAACGAATTGGTTGCTAAAGAGGGTAAAAAGTCTGCTACTTGAGGTAGTTTCTCGCAGCATTCTGTGACATCTGTGAGTGTGTCACTGTAAACAGCTATTGCTTTGCTATTAAGTACTATCCTTAACCTGGGATGCTGGTCCAAAGCTTGAATTTCATGCTAAACAGAGTGAGTTACCTTGTTATAAAGTATTCATTGCAGGTGTGAGGATATTTCATGGAGCAGTCTTAGCAACAGAGCATATTTTTCCTTTTTATAGTTATTTGCAGAGCTTACGCTCATCAGAATTTGCAAGTCATCTTAATAAAGGCTAACTGGACAGCTTCTGTGTGCGTCCTAATAGTGGTTTTGGTACCATGGCTAATTCAGCTCTGGGCAGGCAGAGAAAGAGGCCTTTCAAATACTCCTAAAGATACTATCCTATAGTAGCATACTTTTCACCTTTGGATGGCGTAACTGACTATTTTAACACAGCTGTTTTGACATTTTGGCTTGTGGAATCTGTATTTACAAGCACTCTTACAGTCTTTGTTACTTCTTTGATTGTAGTTTGTAGTACTACGCTTTGGGTAGGACAACTTGACAAAAGGACTACGCAGCAGGATGTTGGAAGTCTCTTGGAGGAGTTTGGGCCAATAGAATCAATAAATGTAAGTATAAATGGTTCAGTGCAAGCCTAGGCTTCAAAAACGCTTTTCAAACTGTTTCAAGTTAGCTTTATTTTTAATACATTACATGGCGTTTTCTAATGTGAAAACTCAATTCATTTGTCCTCTGATTTGGAAAGGAAAAAAGGCAGTTGCTTGCTATTTGGGTTATTAAAAATGCCTTTGGGATAGTGAAAACTCCTGTCTTCATAACACTTGCCCTTTTTCTAGAGGGAATGGAATAAGAAAGGGTCATTGAGTTCCTTGTCTGTTCTCTTCTGTCATTTTAGACATAAGCATAGAAAGCTACTATTATATGGCTGTATTAAGGATCTATATATACATATATATATATATATATATATATGATTGTGGTATTTTATTTAAACAGAATATATGTCTGATTTTCTTGCTATTCTCAAATTTTGTAAAACATAATCAAAGCCCTTTTTTTCCTCAAATTTTTTGTACATAATCAGAATGATTATAAAACTGCAGATAAAACAGTGTGAAGGTACAAATGGCAATCTGTGGTATTTGGAATAAAGCAGAGGTATTAGCTTTTCTTGTTTCTTCCAACAGATTAATTCTGAGGCCACAGTGCTTCCATGAATGCTGTTGGAAAATTTTAAGGATTAAATATGCTGTAGGAGTCCATGTTCTCACCTTTATTAGCATTTATTTCTGGAAGAAGATGCTGGCTGTTTTAGCCTCTTAAACTAACATTCTCATTCATACCTAGTAGTCCTTTTGTAAACCAGTTTGTGTTCCAGTTTTGTGTAATTTAACACTTGTATGTTGCTGCCTGGTTACTGTTAACACATTTTTTTTCTTAAAATACAAACAGATGATACCACCGAGAGGATGTGCCTATATTGTAATGGTTCACAGACAAGATGCTTATCGTGCCCTACAAAAATTGAGCAGAGGCAACTTCAAAGTCAATCAAAAATCTATAAAGGTACTTCTTAGATAATGTCAAGCTGTTGTAATTACTGTAATTCTTCTTTATCTATTTAAGATTTGTTGGTATTCTGGACTTCTATATAGTCTGGATGTGCTATTCTACAAATTTATGTGAATGAACCACTTTATTAATATGTATTCTTCCTGTTCTGTCATGTGATTAAAAGAACTTGTATCAGTTTCTCTGAAAAACTGCCAGTAATTGTGTAACTGATGCAGTTGTGTAAATGGTTGTCTTCTGATCATTCTGGTGGACTGCAGCTATGGTTTTCTTGCTGCTGCTTAATAGCCTTATCTATAATTAAACACAGTTACAATCCTACAAAGAGTACTAATAATTAAGGAAGAACACACTCATTAGTCAACTGTTTCCTTTTGTGAAACATCATATTTGAGAGTGACACTGTCCCCTGAAGGGAAATAAAATTAATTATAATGAGTGGGGACCATTAGAAAAAACTGCCTGTATATGTGTTTGCAAATCGGGTGCCAGATTCAAGCAGAAACATACGAACTAATAGTGCCTTAAGGAAAAAAAAACCTTCTATTTTCAGAGTGTTTTTCCTGCTGTTTCAGTTAGAATAGACTTGTTTGCTTTTGTGGCCTTTTTCTGGATGTGCTATTCTGTCATAACTGATAATTTAAACCATTAAAACGACAACATTACTAACTGCATGTATTTTTTCCTCAAGATTGCGTGGGCTTTGAATAAAGGAATAAAGCCAGATTACAAGCAGTATTGGGATGTAGAATTAGGTGTTACTTACATACCATGGGACAAAGTGAAGCCTGAGGATCTTGAAAGCTTCTGTGAAGGCGGAATGTTGGACAATGAAACTCTCAGTCCAGGTGAAGTATTGCTACCTTTTTAAATGCTTTTAAAAAAGTTGTCCTTCATACTGATGTAGTGAAATTGGTATGGCTGACTTTTCAGACTCTGAGGTGCATATAAAGTGCTTGAAATGGCTGAGAAGTGCAGGATGTACAAACCATAGATGAGAGACAGTTTACAAGCAATTAATAGCAGTTCCCATCAGGGGTTAAACAGTTGGATTACCAGAGGCTGAGCTAAAGTTGCACTTGGACACCAGACAAGCAATGAGCTGCTTGCACCTTGCCACTGGTAGTAGTTGATGTTGGAAGTGCTCATCAGTCCCAGAGCCTGGTTCCCCTCTGGTTTGTGTGAGCTACCTGTAGCAAAGGGGCTTGTCTTTGGAGAACATGTATAGGAACTGATCTGACAGCAGCTTTATGATTTCCATTAAAAAGTGCCTTTTGTTTTCATGCTCAGGATCGATTCTATTAGTGAGTCTTGTATTTATCTTGACCTAAACGGAACTCTTGTTTTGTTGTAAGCAGTGAAAATATTGGGCTTCTCTGATTGTATTAAGAAAATTACCTGTTCAGTATCAGCAACTTCAATCAGTGACGTGTTTAAAATCAGCACAGAATTGCTAGCCTGCCGGCTGTTGTGATTTCTAAAAGTAGAATTAAGTGAAAGCAATACTTTAAAAAAATACATTGAAGTTGCCTTCGGCTTCTGGTGCTCTAGACCACTGTGTTGGTCTTAACAGTGCAACCACTGTGTGGTGTGTTATCTCACTACTGAAATGTTACTTCAGGCTCTTGTCATTCTGTCAAATAAGCCCTAATTTAGATAGTTACTACTTTTAATAGTAATATGCTTTCATGATAAACAGGTGTGAGTTATTTTTTAAATTGAAGTCTAACTGATTTTAAACATAACCTCAGGTGTTTGAGTGTTCTCTTTCCCACAATGCCTGTTCTCCAGTCCATTTTGTCTGCTTTGCTGTCTTTTGCCAAGAAGTTGTGACAAGCAAGTGGCCCAAAACAGCCTGTTTTTTTTATTAATGTGTCAGAATGTGTGAATGCTGACAGTGCAAGGAGCTGTGAGATACAATAACTAATAAAATGAGTAAATTTAATTGCCATTTTTCAATGATTTGCTGTAATTGTGCTCAAAAATGCTTTTTTTTCTTAGAAATGTGTTAAAATGTCTCATAGCTCTGTGTTTCATAACTCTTCATTTTCTGAGAAATTGTTTTAGTTAGGTCATCTCTGTAAACATCACAAAGCATATGGATTTTACACAGTAATATTTGACTACTTGCCAGCTTTTTCAGAACTGATACATATATGTTGTTGGTTTCTTCTTTTGTATAGAGTGGAAGGGGATTCCCAAGAAGGCTGAAAATGAAGTAGCTCAGAATGGTGGTGCAGAAGCTGCGCATAATGAACCAGTGTCACCTATCCCTAAAGCTTTACCTGTTCCAATTCCTGTTCCCATGCCTGCACCAATTACAGTACCTCCTCCGCAGGTGAGACTTGCTTCTAATTTACTGTAGATAACAAAAACTTTACAAAAGTTACTCAGTGTGGCAATGCATACGTTAATAAAAGGGGGAAAATATGGTGAATTATAACTAGATCATCTTTTTTGTGTGTGTCTTGTTGTGCCTGCTTAAAAGCAATCCTTGTGTCTCTTAGAGGAGCAATACAGTCTAGTAGGAGAACATTCCTTTTATGCTGAGTTGCAATGGGAATGGAAGACTTGAAAACCATAAAATCCATTAAGGTTTGGATTGTATTTTGTGCCCAGCAGGAGCAGGGAGTCTGTTTGGTTTTCTTGAAGAAGGATGTAGTTTGCCATGTACCAGGACAGCACTGGGAACTGAATCAGCATGTGCTTGGTGGGAATGGTGGAGAACTTGCTCCAAAACCACACTGTTGCCTTAATACTAATGTAGACAAGAGCATGTGTGTGTCTGTCAAACACGTCTTCGAAGTATTGTAGGACTGTGCTTCTGATACTTACTGTTGCAATCTAAATAAATTATTACATCAGTTTATTTTTATTAATAGGATGAAGTACATCCACTCTTTTATGACTGCATTAATTTTTTGCATGTTCTCCAAATTACTTTTCCTTACTACTGATTTAACTCAGCTACAGATCTAAAATAGCATATTGCTTTAGTATTTGTTCATATTGTGTATGCTCTCTTTGAACAGCCCTTAGGATCTCCATGTGAAAAATTTTATATTCTGCCTTTGTTGTTACAGTGATCTTAAATCAAAATTAATGTTCATTTGTAAAAAGAACACTGTTCTTACCACTAGTTTAAGTAATAACAATTATTCCCTTAAGTGCTTTGCAATCTATTTCTTTTAGCTTTACTTACTGACAGAAGAGTGTTGCTGGTTTTGTAATAGTAGCTTACTTCCTGTCACTGTTAAGATGATAGTGTACTTTTTTCCAAATGGGAGGAAGTTAGAATAAAACTACTTTAAATCTTGAGAAATGTTGTGGACTGTAACATGGCAGACACTCAGAGAAGACCAAGAACTCATGTTGTTGAAAATGTGTATAATTTATCAGTTTACTTGATTTGAGAACATAGTATGTTGAGTTCTGTGTTCTTTTGACACAGAATTTCTTAAATGCTCCAAATATTCTTAGCAAATAAATGCATTAGTTAAATCTTGTTTTTCAGAAAGATTTAATAGCCATTAGCTGTAATTGGCTTTAATTAGAATTAACTGTATCAGATATTACTGTTTTGGTTTTTTTTTTTTTGTATTTTTATTTCCCTTAAATCTATGCTGAAAAAGGAAGTGTAAAAAAAAAAAAAAAAAGTCAACCAGTTCTAGAATATAAGTGTGTCAGGGCAGTTCATCTACATATCACAAGCTTCAGTGTTCTTTACTATGGCAAAGGTACTTGCACCTTTACAAATTCAGGCTAGGATTAAAGAACTGTATTTGGCCTTCACCTCTGGATTTGCTTTGATTTCAGGCTGTGTTGTACTGTAAAAATCATTGGTCTTTTCTGGCACACCATAAAATCAGTTTATTAGTTTGTAAACAGTTTCAAAAACTTACTACTGAAGTTCAGCTGTGATGATAGTCGTGGTGTTAGTGGTAAAAGTAACATGTTTAGGACTTCAAGATGTGGGGAGGCTTTTAAGAATGTTGGTTAGCTGCTGTTTCTGGAAATGCACATCAGCACAGTGATACCCACATGCTCAATTGGTCTGTTAGGTTGCACTCTTTTTAGCAGGAAAAGCACCCAGTCCACCTTTGTTCCTCTGATCAGAAAAGCAGATTTTGATACCTTTGTTATGTCAGAACAGGTTTGATGCATTGTCTTATTTTGGGCTGTGGTAACGAAGTGTAGGGCTGCCTGACAGATATGCCCAAACAATCAGACTGCACGATTCCCATACGTTGTCCTCCCATTTCTCACTTCTTAATCCTCTTTTTTTTTGTTATAGTCATCCCTCTTTTTCTCTGTTCCAGGCTTGCAAGGACTATAGGCTAATTGATTGTCCATGTTGGTCCCTGGTCTACATGTTATAGATGCAGATTCTGCAACTTGATGCCGTTACCTAATACTAAATCCTTTATGCTACTCTAGGAAATTGTTCCTTACACAACACTCGCCTTGCCAAAAAGCCTGTTCTCTCTAAGATAGTTCTTTCTGATTGTGAAGCATGGCTGTTATTTACAAAGTACCCTGCTAACCAGCTGTCATGTCCAGCCATCCCTTATGGTACTGTTCGTAACTTTTGCCAGCTTCTCATGCTGTTATCTGTTGTGTCCAGCAGCTTCTCATGCTGTCCAGTAGTATCTTACATCCTGGACATTGAGCTCATCTTGAGGCTAGGGCCTGGCTAGCAGCTCTGTGTTCTGTTTGCAGCCCTAACATTGTTCCACTAAATAGTTGAGATCTGAAGGAGCTTCATCACTCCTCTGCTAGAACCTAAATAGGCCTCCTGTGCATGGGCTGTGCACTTAGAAGCCCTGCTCCACTGGGTGTTGCCTGTGAGCGGTGTGGCTGCCTGCAGACTGGCTTCCTTCTGTCAATATAAGTGAAACCCATTAATGTACATAGTGGTAATGTGCTTAAAACCAGTGATATCTTTTACAAGTACTAGCCCCCATAGGTAAGTCTAGTTCTTTGGCCTGATAGCCCACATAGCACTCTTTGGCTACAATATCCTGGGTTGTTGGATAGATAGATGGAATTTTGTTGTGTTGTGCCGTGCCACTGGCATGAGCCCTTTTCTTGCCTGTAGATTTAGATCTCTGAGGTGTTGCTGAACCTGGTCCCACTCCTGAGTAATCCACCTCAGTGATCTGCTCTGAGGGTAGGTCCTTGTTTATTTTTAAGTCATATTGCAGTGTTGAAGGTGAATTCTACTCTCAATAGCCAAGAGAGAGACTTGTGTTAGTTAATAGCACTTGTGATGCCAGTTGTGTTACGCATACAATTACGAGCTTTACTGGTGTTCCATTTTCTTAGCAAAGCTTGTTATACCCTACCAAAACTGTCACTCTTTTACAGTGAAGAATGGCTCAGACTTTGCTAGGGCGATAAACTGAAGTTTTTGCCCTTACTGTGAGTTTCCCAGTCCAGCCCAGAATCCATTTTCTTTGCTTAATGAGTTGTCATCCAGAAACCACAATCCAAAATGTCCATACATCCCTTGTTTCCTGGTATGCTATCACGTACCACATACTTTCCCTCCCTACAACAAGATGGATTTTGGACAGCTCCTCCATCGTATACCCTTTACATAGAAACTGGCAGGCTGCTCCTTGCCAGTCTTCCCAATGGAGATACAGGTGCTCTTAAACAGATATTTGTCTTGGAGCATGGATGCAGACCATGCTGGGCCAGTGATTCTCCTTCAATTCTCAGTCTGAGAGGTATGTTTTAAAAAACAGTGGTGTCTGGACACAAACTAAACCCCGAGACATGTTTGTTGAGATGCAGCACAATTTGTGTTACTGCTATTAGGGCTCAGTTACTCCAGTTTCTAATGCTGCTAATAAAATACCATGTTTCCCCCCCAGTGTTTATCTCCCCACGAGTAAAAGGTCTCCTTTGTAAAATTTGTGTTACTCTTTTTTTTTTTTCCTCCTGTCTAGTGGCTACTGTTATGAAATCGTTCACCAGTCCTTCTTGTCTGTGTTTATTAGCCATTGGTTCCATCTCTTCAACAGAGAAACTTTAAATTAGATATGATGTTTGTGCACAATTTTCTACTGCCTTTTTGCCATTTTAGGTAGAATGATGTCTTAGGGTTAATTTTTTGAGGGGGAGGGGAACGAGTAGTTAAGCTTTGATAATTAGGTGTGAATATCCTCACATATCTACCTAAATGATTTTCCTTTGATGTTGCTTCTGTTCTCATTCAGTCACAGTTTTACTATTCATTACCTTTCTGAAGCCATTCATACAGTTTTCTCAGCTCTTCACTGTGTAAGGGCTGGCAGCACTTAATGTATTTTCCCGTTTTACCTTTGCCTTGCTCAATTCCTTCAGTTAAGTGCATCCATTATATAAACACATTTGTGCAATCAGCAGTTCTATTGCAGGGTCTATAAACAATTTTTTTCAAGCTTTTTTTCTCTGCAGGAGCGCCTGCAAACAAACAAAAGGACCTACCAGCACTTAAGTCATTCTGGTTTTGGAGTACATTTTGTAAACCTTTAACAGCAATTGAATGCAAGCACCTCCAGGATTACTCAGTACTAGTGTTCATCTGTGCAGTATCAGCCCTATGTGGTATTCCTGGGTTGAGCTTGCCTACCTATTCAGTGCTGGCCTTGGATGGTCCTGGTGCCTAGAAGTTTATGGTTTTCTGTGCTGTTTGGCTGTTGTTCACCTAACACTCTGTAAAGCACCTGCACAGTCTGGCCAACTGTCCCACATGGGACCACCTGTAACTTTTGTCAACCTCTCAAGTTTTTTTTCTGACTCTTTTTCTCCTGTCCGTGTCTGAATGTCTCCATGTGCAGTGGTGCCTCAGATCCTGTTCATTTAGCTTTAGCCCTCAGGCCAAGGCTAAAATTAATGTTATTGTAAAACAAAGATAAATAATTAAATTATTATTAAAAATTAAAGAATTAAAAAGTGACACTTCTATATTATAGCCTAATAATCAGTGAATTTGAGTCTCGTAATTAGTTGATTTAGTAATTCTAATAGCAAAAATTTTAACGTGCCTCAGCTCCCTGACACTTCCCATTAGCGAAGAAGTTGGAACAAAAGTTTGAAGTGCTGTTGGTTACCTGGCAACTTTAAGCATCTTTTCAGGTTTAAGACCATTTTACTTAGCTCACTTTAATGCCACTTTGTTCAGTTCTAAGAATAAAATAAAACAGGCTTTCCCTTTACACCATAGATACGTAAGGTAGGGTGGGCCTTTGTTGTAGTAGTTCTGAAGTTTGATGCAGGCAGGTTAGTTATGGTCACTGGACTACACAGCTCTCCTTCACTTCAGTAGTCAAATGTTAAATACAAAACATATTTTGATTTTTCCTTTTGATTTCTAAACACTTGCTGTAGCTTTTATAGTAAATTAGTAATTATGAGTCTAGTAACCAGTTTAATTTAACACAGTTTTCATTCAGAAACAGCTTGATACCTACCAGAATTTAAAAATAAAGACTAAGGAAAGAAAATTCACTCTAGTATGCAAATTCAGGTAGCAAAATGGAAAAAAAATAAATAAAAGGAGAAAGCTTCTAATTGGTTCACATTCGTGGTTTAATAGTGCTTTGTGCCAGATGGTAAAATGAATTTCAGCTAGTGTGTAAAGTGTATATTTAGATGACTTGTCATCATGCAGTAATAATGATTTAGCACAGGGAATTTATTTTTTTTCTAAGAACAAAGGCAAATGAGATCAGTGTTGATACTTTAAGTTGTAAGTTCAGCTGCTGTTACTTAAGCCACCTTGCTGGGTGGTAATTTGAGATGGCTTAAATTGTTGAACAGGCTAAACATGGCAGAGAGTCTTTATCTAAACAAGGAGTAACGCATTTAGTCTCGAGGTAACACACTTCTTTTTTTCCCTTAGGTTCCACCACATCCATCAGGTCCTCCTGTGGTTGGTGCACTCCAGCCACCTGCTTTCACAGCGCCTCTAGGAATTCCGCCTCCTGGATTTGCTCCTGGAGTGCCACCACCACCACCACCTCCATTTTTACGACCTGGTTTCAACCCAATGCATTTGCCTCCAGGTATAGTCATAGGGATATGCAGTATTTCTTTTAACCATATACCAAATAATAGTATTTGGCATATCAGCAGCACGGCTACGTGTTGGTAGATGATGTGTAGCGTTAATGCATACGTTTCTTATAGGCTTTCTTCCTCCTGGACCACCACCACCTATAACTCCTCCGGTATCTGTTCCTCACACTCCAGCAGTAAACATCCCAAACTGTAAGTGCTTAAATTCTGAGCAAGCAATGATAGAAGGAAGCTACCATGCAAGCAGAAAAGCTGACTTATTTTTTAATATGTCACTGCGTTCTTCCTTAGCTACAGCAGCTGGAGTGAATGAAGACACTACGAAAGAGGCATCTGTAGGAAATCCCATCCCAACAGTGGTTTCTGGATCCAGAGGAAATGCTGAAACTACTGATAGTTCCAAAATATATGCGACCGTTCCACCTCCTGTAGCACCTACTAATGTACCTGCTCCTGTCACCCAAGCTATTCCGCTTCTTGGTAAGTTCATTTTGTATATATTCTTCTGTTCTATTGTTCTCTGAATTTATAGTTTAATTCTGATTTTGCTGCTGACTCAGTTAATGGTGAAGTAGAGCAGATTTCTTAAAACTGTTGAAATTTCTGTCCTCTTCGGCTTTTAAATATTTTTAAATATTTGATTTTACAAGAAGCAGTAAAACTTCATTAGTCAACATTTGTTTTATAAACAAACAAAAAGCCATAACATTTAACTTAGAGGACAGAATGCCATGTTGCCTCCTTTAACAAATGGAGGTTTTTACAACATACAAAACTTAAAACATTTGTATGGCATTTGAGCTGAGTTTTAGACTCAACTATTTCATGTATAGAGGTTACTAGAAGTTTATCTTTACAGCAGAACAGTATTTTTTAGTGTATTTTTTAAAGTCTATGAAAATATGGTGTGCTTTTTATGTATGGAATGAATGATTTTAATAAAATGGTTAAAAAAAAAATCAACAAAGAACAAGTTTTATTCAGTCCTGTAGTTCTGTAGACTTCAAAACCTTCTTCCAAGTTGTTACCTTAGAAGTGTCCCTTCATGTATCACTGTCAAGAATACATACACTCAGAAAACATTTCCTACTGAGGTTGTTATACTTGTGGTATTTTAGATCTCTTAAAAAGTGCCTGACAAGTGAATGGGACATACAGTTTTAAGTATTTTTCTGTCCAGAAATATGCAGTGCATACTGCAAAACAGCAAAAAAAAAAAAAAAAAAATTGTCTCCCTGGGTACTTAACTGCTCTTAGACATTTGAAGACTACATTTTCCAGTTGTTGGAATGCTTCATTTTTGGATGCTTCATGTTAGAAACTCCAAATGAGAGCTTTTGAAAGGGATTTTTCAAAAACTGAAGTGCCTGTTCTCTCTGAAAATCACTCTTAAAAGTGAATATCTCAAACCAGTAGCTGAATATTTATGGAGTACAGAAAGGTGTTGTTTAAGAAATAAAAATAAATAAATATCTTCCCCTCTTAATGACCAAATTAAATTTTTAGCGGTTGTAATACAGTGTTACCAATAAACTTCAGTTATTGTTGAAGTTTTGCAGTGTCTTCGTACAACATAACTGGAACTTCTTAGTCCAAGCCAATGTCTGCAGTTTGCTGTATCGCTGTACACACAGCAAAAATATTTTATGAAGAAGATTGGAGTGAAGTAAATGAATTACTCCATTACTCAGGTGGTAGCTTTCTTATTCTTATAAACTCAAGGAAGCTGAATTTGATAAATCTGAAACTGAAGAATTTGGCTTTATTTCTGTTAGCTGTTTACTGAGTAGTCGAGGTGGATAAAGCTATTCATGGGGTCAGAGTGACTGCTCAACAGTCGGTCTCAACAGGCAGATAGAAACTTTCCTCTTTTTCTGAGATTGTCTGCTCATGTATTAAGACATGTCTGCTCATGTGTAAGACAAAGTAGACTCAAGATAATAGTTAAGAGATCTGTGTTTCTTTAAGTAAATGCTTTTTTGTGTTAAGGAGCGTCTTATTTTAAGAAGTTAGAGAATCAAGGAGCTAGGTGAAGGAATTCCATCTTGACATTTTGGAGTTAAGGGGAGCTAGTCACCATCGCATACATGATACAAGAAAATTAGTTTCAGTCTTTTTTGAGTCTTTTCAGTAAGTTAACACCAATGAAACACTTGTGTTAAAACCACCTCAATTCACATAATAACGGAGCGTAACTGCGTGTGGGAGTCCAGATGCAGTCTCCCTGTGAGCTAGAAGCAAACGGTGACAGAGGTGATGCTTACTGCTATGCATACTGACCAGATTGCAAAGTGTCCCTTGAGCCTTGAGCTCCCCGTCATCTGAATTCAAGAGCTGGCCAGGCTGCATCGTCGTTCCTTCCTTTTCACTCTGCGTCAGGTTTCGCTCCTAGGGAAATCGAAGCCTGGGAAATGGAGTGTGTTGAGGGTTCACCATGTGTACGGGTGTGAGATGCAATCTACGTGTGCATCCCAGTCCTGGAGCCCAGGACTGGCAGGCCTGACAGTTATGTGTAGCTGTAGTGTGCGGTCTTGTGCAGTCCAGAAGCAAATGACCTGGACGAAGTAAGTGGGCAGGTACAGCATCACCCTCAGTTAGCCTTGGGGAAAGTGCAGGAGAGGGAGTCATGCTTCAGACTGATCAAACCTGTGTTTGCAAGCATATGGCTTAGCAATTTGAATATACGACTGATCGTGTGACTAGTTGCTCACAGAGTCCTCTTAAACTGCTCCTTATCATGCCCATGATGGGGCTCTCCAAGCTGAGACAAAGAAGGTGGAAGAAAGATTTGCTTGACAGCATCATGAAGTATGTCATGAGGACTGCTTGGGGAAGTAGGGGTAAAGGGGCTTGAGTAGTTTAACAAGAAGAATGAAGAGATGGTCTTCGAATATTTGGGCAGGATAGAAGAACTTACCGCAGCAAAGCTGAATTCGAGGAATGAAGATTGCTTTGAAGAGACTCTCAAATTTAAATTCAGTAACCTTGCTTGAGAATACTTTACGTAGACTGTACAAATACAGAGACTCTTTTCTAATTTTTGTAACTTCAGAATGAAGCTTATCTATCTGTGTGGTTTTCATATGGAAGATATGTCACAAAGTCATTCCAAATTGATGATTGTAAGATTTCATATGCTTTCTTAGTATTGTAAGTTACATTCTGTTTCACCTCCACTAATTTCATTTGTGCCTCCAATGTAATTCTTTCATCACTTCTGACAAAGACGTGTTTGTGCTTCAGTGAGGTGATCTTTTGTGGACATTGCTGTTTTTGTTTTTTTTTTGTGTTTCTTTCTTAAAACAAATGAACACAAAAAAAAGACCTTTGGGTTGTTCTGATTTAGTTGTATCCTTGATCATATTCACTGTTGTTACAGCTTCTTGTTCTTGATTGGAACAAGATTATCCAGATTGTTACTGGCTTTGTGAGTGTGTCCTCATGTGTCACTTTTAAAATGATCTGGCAAGGAGATATTTTTAGACTCCTTTTTCATGTACATTCTGCAGAAGGTGACAGCCTGATATCATTTCTGATTTGCCAACTTGTTCTTCCTGTTGAGCAAATGCTGTAATATGGATCAGTAATAAATTGCTGTTTCAGATGCTGTGTTTCAAATACTCAGATTGTGATCTGTTATCTTGATTAAACACATCATATTGCAGTTGGTAGGTTTTTGTCTAATGCTCTCTTTCCCAAAATTTCTATAATGATAATCACGTATTATCAAAAAATAATATACCATAGTTTTCAGTGAGCTTGGTATTCATTTCCTGTTAATGCACACTGAGTACAGTTCTTTGCTCCCTCGCTGTTTTGCTACCCAGTGACCACATGGTCTTTTTGTAGTCTGCATTAAATGATGAAGGACAGTGTATCGTCTTCCCTGAGCTCATCTGAATATTATCTCTTACAAAGTGTGTGTGGGGACTTAAGGAGGTAGAAGCATTTTCCCAGTACAGGTTATGAGCAACGGTAAACCTGATGTTTCCAAATTTCTTGTTTGCCCATTTTAAAAGCGTAACACTGCATGCTTGCTAATTATATATATGAATGTTACATTTCTAATACTACTGAATGGGAATTCAGAGGTAAGGGAACACATCAACTCTCAAGCACCGTTCGTGGAATTCATTTTTGCCTTGATGACCCTTTGTCCTGGATGACTGTGGTATTTATGTTGTATAAAATGGGAATGGTAGAAATCCTAACATTGGTAACCAACACTATACACATACATAGCTGGGCTCTTGCTTCCTTCTTAAAGCATCTTAAGTGAACAGGGGCAAGTTCCTGTTGGCTTCAGGGATGGGCACTGATTGCTGAAAAACATTGGCATCTATAGTAAGCTGTTTAGGGTGTGAAGCAATATTAAGTCTCGTATATTTAGGCTTCTTTATGTTCTTGACCTGCTCTTAAAGCATTCTTCATGAAACATCAGAAAAAGACACAAGACTCAAAACATTGTGTTTGGTACTTCTAAGAATTCCCTGATAGTATGCGATGCTTCGTTTTAACATCCTGCATTGCCTACTGGAGTATGGTGGGAGAATTAATGTGGCAAGCAGAACTGCGGAATGTAAGCATCAGCCTCATCCTGAAACCCTTGGTTTGATGATCTGCTGGATTCCTAAGCTTTTGACTTCATGTTCTCGTGTACTTTTATCCAACTTGACAGAGTTGTATATGAAGCAAGGTGTTAAATGCAGAAAATGTCACTTGCTTTCCTGTAACAACACATATGAGAAGCAATTTAACAATTGTGAGATACTGGCATCTTATGGAGCAGAGTTCAATTTAAAGAAAGAAAAAAAAAGCCACACTACTAATGAGACGCCGCACTCCTTTCCCATGCTAGCATTTTTAACACTGGTAATTATCACAAGGGAATGTGTCCAGCCAGAAGAGAATATGACCAGGATTACAGAGCCACAGCAGTCTGGCTTTTTACTTGATTGTCAATACAATAAGGACTCTTACTGTGAGCTCTGTGGATAGAAATACTCCTTCAGGACAGGGGTAGCATTTGGGCTGTTCTTCATGAGTAAAGTGAAAGCAGGACAATCTTGATGCTGGTTGGCTGCTCTTGCATCTGTGAGAACGTTCAGGTAGTTGGAGATGGGGTTGTTTTTGTAGGAGTTCTTCGCATTAAAGGCTTCTCGAGTGCTCATGGCCTTTCCTTATGCATTACTGGTAAAATATGCATTACTGGTAAAAGTCACACAAAAAAAAACACCAACATGTGAGAGCAATCTGTATTTTACACATTTGAACAGAATTAGCATTTAGGTATAAGGTCTGAGGATGAAGTTTGCCAGCAATAAAAGCCATGTCTTGTAATAAGAGCCATGGTTGAGGCAGCGTAAGCAGAGGAAGCAGCCAGTAAAAGGGATGGTTGAGGGATGGTCAAGTCCATAAGCAAGAAGACCAGGCTGCCTACAAAAAGGCTTGCAAATGTGAGCTCGTAAATGAAACAGAGGCTGGGGCAGATAAATTCCATCACTCGTTTGCACAGGTATGAGATGGTCATTGAATAACTTAATTGCTTCTCTGAGAGCTGCTGCATTTCTCTTCAGGTTTGATAAGCTATTTACATTTTGCATACTCTCTTTCCTTATGTAAAGCAACAAAAGACTGAATTTTCTCAGGCCTTGCACCTGATCTGTGCCGCTAATTTTACTGAACATTTTCAGTTAACTTGGGGGTATTTCTGGACAGCTTTTTTGGAGTAAATTTTTAATTAGTGCCTAATTTGTCAGCACAAGTAGAAACTAACAGTGCTTTCTGCAGTATACTCCAGCCTGGAAAGGTGAGAGGGTTTATTGAAAACAAAAAGCGTTCGGCTGCATTAATGATGCAGTCCGGATTGAAGGAGAATGACTTTTTGGATACATTGTGCTGCTTCCATGCATTGTTCTTCTGTGTAGAAATTTGGCCAGGAGATTGAAATGGCAGGTATTGTTTAATTGAAAAAGCTTATCTCACTTGCCTCATGCATCATAGCCCTCACTTCATCTGCTGCTGTAGAGCAGAAACATGCCTATTATCTTCTTCAGCCCATTAAATCTTAGTTCTTTCTTTCTGCCTTATTTTTAAAATTCTATGGTAGAATTTACTTAAAAACATCCCTGAATCTCAAAACTCAGCAAAATAAGTTTCTTGGAAGGCACCAGTAGCCATGTGTCTGTCTTGCCAGATGTGTGGGACTGAGTCTAGGAGGAGCTCAGACAAGACGGCAGGTTGCCTTAGTTTTGAACTGAGAGGGACGGGGCTGCTTATCTTGAAAAGGAAAAAAAAACACCTCAGAAAAAAAAGCAAGCTGTTGCTGGTGGATCATTGCTTTCAAAGAGTGTCATCTTTCAAGCCGGGTCTTAAAAGTGGCTGCTTGGAGGGGAAGGTAAGGTGGCACCACGGACTGGAAGAACATGCATCCCTTTGCTCCCTGAGGTTTACTCACCAGTGACACGTAGTTTCCTTCTGTCACCAGTATGAAATGCATGAAAAGGTTTCTCTTCAGACACGTCCTTAGTGTGAGAAGTGGTGTGGTGGCAGGGCACTAGTTCTGCAGAAAGCTCAGGCTTAGCTGGGCTGCAGATGCTAAATAAATCAGCTGTGATGTCTGACTGGAAGGTGGGATGTCTGCACACGTCTGCTCTGTTCTGCTCAAGATGCAGTTTTCAGTGTGACACTGCCAAGTATTTAATTTCAATGTTAATCTAGGTGGCTGGTTGGCATTTCAGTTTTGCCCAAGGCAGTAGTTACAAACTTGCATGTAAGCTGCATTCTTGCATTTCATTTTTATTAATGTGTGGGGAAATAAAACCATTTTCATTTTGGGTTTTACTTTAAAAATGTCTGTATAGATACGCTCTCTCAGGTATGCAGGTAAATTCCTTGTGAGCAGAAATGCCTGGGGCTGATGGATCCAGTGTGAAAGGCAGAGGGCATGAGCCAGTAGTGTGGGTTGAACACAGAGGACTTGCACGATGAGCTGCACATTTAATGGTGCAAAGCACCCATCTGCCCCTCATACTCCTCAGCTTTTGGCCACAGCTCCTTGAGTTGGTGTCAGCTGCCTTTGAGAGGTTCCTCGTTTTCCTCTTAGGAAGATCATGCTGAAACCAAGACTCCAGTGCTGCAGGAGAATGAAAAATGGAGAATAGTTGACACTGGACACATGCTATGATTCTATCCCAATCTGGTGCTGGTGGGGGCAGCCCTGCCCACAGCAGCGGGTTGGAATGGCGTCATCTTTGTGATCCCTTCCCACCCAAGCCATTCTGTGATTCTGCAAAAGATAGAAAACTGTTGGGAAAAAAAAAAATCCAGAAACTGTCTGTTGCATTTCCTTTTAGTTTTATGTTGCAAAACCAAACTTGTGTTACTGATTTTCTTGGGAAGGGTAGATGGAACTGCACAGCTCCCAGCTCCTTGCCCAGCAGTGCTCTGACTTTAGCTCCCCATCACTTACTGCTGCCTTCTGCTTTTTCTGCGCTTGGAAGTCTTGTTGATAACCCAGCTGAAATTTCAGGTATTTTAGCCAGGAATGCCTTAATGGTGCTTATCACAGAGGAGAAGGGTTCTAGAGCTAGCTGAGCTAGCACGCGCCTGTAATGCAGAAGCCTGTGAAGCATAACACATTAGGGAGGCTAACCAAAGCAAGGCACGGAGTTGGAGGTGAGGCACTCAGACCTGCAGACGGTGCAGCCATGAGGAGAAGCAAATAGCTGCTGTCTGTCTCAACAGTCATTATTTGTAGCACGAAAGAAACTTCTGCTGAAGGACAGAGCTCTCTGGACAGCGTGCAAACCGTCACGAGACACATTGTGGCCGGCTCTCCCCACGCCATTTCTGTGTTACTCGTTTCATGAGACTTTCTGAATGTTTTTAAAACGACGTTACTTTATTTTAACTTACGCTTCTGTTTCTTTGCTTCAGGCACCCAAGGAGTCGCGCCGCCCCCTCCGGCCCCCGTTGTTGGCTTGCAGACTCCATCCACCGGCCTCCTGGGTGCCCGGCCGGGCTTGATACCGCTGCAGCGACCTCCAGGAATGCCACCGCCTCCTATGCAGCGGTTCCCCATGATGCCGCCGCGACACATGCCGCCACACATGATGCACAGAGGGCCCCCACCGGGCCCGGGGGGCTTCGGGATGCCTCCTCCCCATGGAATGAAAACCCCCTTCCCTCCTCCGGGCCACTTTGTGAGGCCTGGCGGGATGCCGGGAAGCGGAGGGCCCAGCGGACCCGAGGAGAACAGAGACGGGAGGCAGTTCAGGAACGACAGGCAGACGTTCACGCCTAACAGAGACCAGGAGAGGTTCGGAAGGAGATCTTTTGGCAATCGGGTAGAAAACGACCGCGAGCGCTACGGCAACCGCAGCGACGACCGAGATCACGAGCGGCCTGGTAATCGTGACAGGAGAGAATGGGGGAGAAGGAGCCCCGAGCGCGATAGGCACAGGGACATGGAGGACAGAAACAGACGGTCCAGTGGACATCGAGACAGAGAGAGAGATTCTAGAGATAGGGAGTCTCGCAGAGACAAGGATGAAAACCGAGGAAAGGAAAAACCCGAGGTGACAGACAGGGCAGATGGTGACAAAAACCACGAATCTCATAGCGGCAAAATGGAAGACGCAGACGTTGTTTCAGAACTTCCTAAAGGAGAGTCTGAACCCTCAGGTGTAAAGCCTGAGGATGAGTTGACATCTGAGGCTACCTCATCCGTGGAACAAGCTGAAAAGGATCTGAGCGCGGTCGCGGAGGCTCCTCGCTAGGGACTGGAACCTCTCAGCCGAGGACAGGGACATTTGTTGGAGTGTAGAGCTTTAGAGTTGTACAGTCTGCTGTATTATACTTGCTTCTGCTTCTATCAGCCCCTCGGTAGTTGGCGGGGAATTGTAAGCAATTTGATTGCTTCCCTTCTATTTAAAATAGCCACAACGTAACACAAAAATACTGAAGATATGATTAAAATATTACCCATTTTTGCTGTAACTTTTTTAAAGTTTTGACTTTAAAAAGTTTACAAATCAGAAGTAGAAGTGCTTTCTATTTTTTTTTTTTTTTTTTAATTTAAGAAAAGGTAACGGTGAAAGCTCCTCAAAACAATAGGGATGTGTTTTTAATAAACTCTATTTTCGTAACAAACCTTAACGTGTGCTATTCTTCCTACACTGCACTGAAGTGGAGAAGGATCGTTCGACATCTTTTAAGTTTGAACTGCTGACGCTGTACGGGAGTCTAAATTAGACTGTGCTGTTTCTATTTGTTAAAAGGAATCCATCTGTTTGTGTAGCTATTCACGGAAGCCAATTTTTATTTGTAATTGTCACCTTGAGTTTTAGCTTGCTGCATTTTAATGATCTACCTGACCGTGGGAGGTAAAGGTTAGTTTGGAAATGTGAATTGCGGGGCTATTTGCAGTGTTCCGTTCGGTATTTGCAATGCGACCGAGCCTGGTTTTGTCTCTTTTTTTTCCTTTTCCCCCCTCCCTCCAAGTGGTTCTGTGCTAAACGCCGCCTCATCAGCGTGAAGGGGACGCCTTCAGCCATCCCTGGGCAACTCTGTGAGGCTGTGAGGTTGTGCAGTGGGCGGGAAGGGCACCGCTTCAGCACCTTCTGTACGCCTTACGCACTGACGGCCGTTTGGAAAGCGGGGTGAAAGAGAAATCAAAGACAGACACCAAAAAACAACGTGCGACGCAAAGCCTGTCTTTATTGAAGCGGGGCTGGGAGTTGATGGGGGAGTGAGAGACCGCTCGAGGATTTTAACGTGCTGCCTGTTCTCACAAAGCCGGGCTGCTACCGCTGTGTTAATGATGTGTACCTCCTGTAAGCCTGCAAGAGGTAGGTCTGAAGTTTTTAGCCGCCGAGCGTTGTTACCTGTTGGACTGATGGAAAAAGAATGCTTATTTTTGTGTTTGTCAGAGTTTTACCATTTTCTCTCCGGGTTACTTAAAGAATTTGGGTAGATTTTAACAGGGCAAATCCTGCTTCTTTGCGGTTGGCCCTTTGGGTGCAAACAGTCTCGAGAGACCGCTGCGTGACGCCGAGCAGCCTGAGCCCCAACACGTCCATGCTGTATCGGTCTCTGATCAGCCCACGCACTGAATGCGAGGCTCGGGCTGCACCAGGCGTTCAATTGAACCTCGTTATGCTCTGAAAGTGTAGTGGAAAAATTGTATGAATCCTGTGCATATTTAATTTTTTTTCTCCTTGCTATAGGCGTGTTCTGCTTTTAAAGTTGGTTTTTTTCGTTGGTTTTTTTTTTTTTCTCCCCTAAGCGAGGGCAGCTGCTTTTTTACATCAGTACTTTTCCATAGCTGCTCTGTGGCAGAGGAACTTTTCTTCTGGGGGAGGGAGAGGGGAGGGAAAGCAAATGTGGAGTTATGAATGGGGAAGAGGACATATATTTTTATGTTCTTGCAATAGCAGAATAAAGAGAGAAAAAAAAACCTGTTTACATACTTGTACTGAACTCAGCTTCCATGTGTTAAAACTCGTGTCCTTAATGTCTGTTTCACACTTAACTCCATGTATAGCCAGACACCACTGGCACACTTTAAGACCGTCTCAGTAAGAACTGTCATACTTCTGTATGGAGGTAGGATTTTCTTTTTTAACAAATCCACTTTTATTGAAAGATCTAAGGCAAGAATAAAAGAAATGGAAGGTTCATCTGCTCACACAAATGCCACCTCTGTATTCTCTCTCTTTCTGGGAAACTGGAGAACAGTAGCTAGGGAGAACTTTGGATGTTGTTTGCATGATGCTTTATTGCCTCCTGAAGCAGTAACCATGCTGGGGATGCATCACCAGTACAAGTGTATCCTGCTCTTGAACTGACTATTGAATCTCTGGCTTTAGAAACAGAAGTCAGCTCAGTGTAAGCACCCATTACAGGTAAAGACCCCATAAAGTTAACAGCTAATACCTTGATTACTGAGCCTATGCCTGCCACTTAGGGCTGTGTGCATGCATATAAACCAAGTATTGCTTCTCCCTGCTTCAACAAGTGCTGACTTCTTGTCAGCGCCTGCTCAGATACTTCAGCCAAGATGGCAAAGACAGCTGAATGTGAAGCTCTGCTTTCAGAGAAGCAGGGTTCAGCGCTGAGTGTGGCTGAGCAGTGGAGCTGCCAGAGCTTTCATCCTGTGCTGCTCACCCTGCTGTTGTCACGCACCTGCGGCTTTCCCCCCCACTTAGGGAATAGGGAGACAACATAGCCACCCTCTGAGCTTCTAACCATAAGGAGGTTGTGATGGTATCATGCATTTTCAAAGTGTTCTGAGATCCTCAACACCTAAGAAGCAGTTTGAAAGGTACACCAACTATCTTTCTTCAGCTGCAGCTTAATGAGAGCACAGGCCAACCCACCAGAAGAGGTACAGATGAGTAGAGGCTGTACACACCTGTAATGCCACCTGTAATGAATGTAAGTTCAGTGTTTTTAGAGTCTTCTTGCTTTTCTGAAAGCCATTCCATTTGTAACATGTTACACTGGAATCTGGGTGTCCCTGGAAGTACAACCAAGTACTTCCATGAGTATCACTTATGTACAAGATAAAAGAAATGTTGATACAAGTCTTCATTAAAACTCATAATTTTCTCTATTAAAAGACTTGGAAATCTGTGTCTACAAGGTACATAAAAGAAAAGCAACAGCTGGAGCAATCTCAGTGATTACACCACTGACAAGACTCGAGGAACTTGAATACAGAACTCCTGCCTCTGCACATGCATTTTATTCCAAGCTTTCTCCCTATTAGAAACCTATAGAGCTTGAAGGACATGTCCTCACCACCACATCCAGACTGCCACTGAACACCAACCCCAAATTCTCACCACAGGCAGGTTTCTGCACCTGCCCACAAGAACCCAGCCCCTACTCTAAGGCCACACATGCTGCAAACAGACCATCTTGCACACTTGGGGCTGCCCCCCAGTACTTCAGCATCAGACTCCTGTCGCCCAACACCTGTCACATTTTACAGCAAGAGGACATTTCTGTAAGAAAGCATAAAGGCACTGGCTGGGATACAGAGCCAGGTGTCAGGTTATTAATACAGGATGTGGAACACTTTCAGGGATGCACCCACAGAGCAAGGCAGCAGTTCCAAGGTTGCTGCCTCAATGCAATTTGTTGGATGCTATCAATGTCTTGCAAACTACTGCCATGAAGTCCAAGCCTTACAAAGTCAGCTGTAGAGTTTTAATAGACTGCCAAGACCAACATACATTTTGCCCAGCAAGTTTATTACCCAATTTGAAACATACAGTGCTGCAAACTGCCTACTGCTATTGGGTGAGTAGCTTTGCTAGAACTCTTAAGACTCCTCATCTTCTAAATCCTGTAACATAGGAGCAGCTTTGGTGTTCAGCATGTGATCCCTGCCAGCCATCTTCCATTACACAGAACAGGAGCTCCAGTTAGCAAAGACTGCACTTCAAATGGTTACAGCAGATGCTTTAGCAGAGGACTACAGAGATTTTTCCATTAGTAACACTTTAATTGCAATATACATAATACAAAATTATGTCAGTATTCACCAGTTAAACTGATACTTGAGAACGCAGAGTAGTAATGAGATTAAGTGATAAATCTTTTGCTTGCACAAAGAAGAGCAAGAACAGTGATCACAATGAAATACAGCTCATTTCCCACTGCCATCTTAAACATCTCAGGTACAACAGTTAGCACTTGGCTATTCCAATTACACCACAAGCTAAACGAGGTCCAGCATTTCCAGTTAGTTTGCTCTCATTATCTCCCCCTCTACCCAGGTCATCACTTTTTGCATGGACCTAGAAGAGAATTGAAGATACCTTAATTCATGTCATTGCATTTTTCATTACACACATACTAGCAGTGACTGCCAGCTACCAGTGAGGCATTACAGCACAAAAAGCACTTACCCATTTTGTAATGCTGAATGCCAAAGTGGTACACATGCTAAGAATTCAGGACTAGACTTACCCATAAAGATGCATCACCTTCAGTTGTATTTGTTTGAACTGGAAGTCACCAGAACCCCAAATTTCAGAAAGTTTACTCTAAGAGCAAACTCAGACTCCCAGTTCACCCTCAGAGCTGCACTGAAGATGCAACATCCCCAGCCACTGCATTACATGTTATATTACAAAACTCCCTGCTACTTGACTGTCAGAGCAGCGCGCACTCTTTCCCCAGCATAAGAGTCAGCTCCCATGCCTTCCACTGATAGCATTTGTGGCTGACTACAGGTTCCCTACTCAACTCAGCTTCCTTTAATCACACACAGCCAGAAGCACACTTAAAATTATCCTCAACAAGGGCAGCAGAAAATTAAGATCTCATAATAATGAAGTGTCACCACATCAAAAACCCCATGCTAGAACCTGCATATCAAACAGCAAGGACTAACCCACTGCTCTTTAAAGCCCCTAGGTTGGTAGCAAGGCACTTACCACCATGGTACGGCCAACGATGCAGTGTGGTCCAGTCAGAGAAATGACAGAATCTTCTATTTCTACTTCTGCCACTCCTCCCTTAGCAGTCACATTGCCGAGGTCACCCACGTGCCTGCACAGAGAAGCACAGAAACTCAGTCTGGTTGAACTGAAAGCCCTGACAGATGGCCTGCACAACACAGTGCTAAGTTATCACACTCAAGTACTCCATCTCATTTCACACAGCGCGCACACACACACACACACACACACACACACACACACCCCTACCCCCCCAGCCATGGATTTTAACTCCTTCAGTTCAATACATGACTAAAATCCAATTTGAGGTAGAACTTGAAGTATGAAGGCTAACCCACTTGTGGGAAAGGAGTGCCATTATCTCCTAGCAAGCTAAGCAAACAGTGCTCAACTCTTAAGTGCCAGCAATTCCTTCATGCTGATGGAGACTGTTTCCCTCCGCTCAGAAGGAAAATCTTAAACTACTGTCTTAACCTTTCCTGTACATACAAGGCATGACAAACACTACCACTGTACTTTTACTGTATACAACAAATCAGCTATTCCACAAAATGCTGCTGGCTTCAGGCTTAAACAGGATTAGCAGAAGCAGTTTGACAAGGGATAGGTCAAAGGGGATACGTGAAAGGCTGGCTAATGTCTAACCAGTGTAGGAATGACTGTTCAAGTCTGCCTGGCATTCCCCCACATTGACATTACACAGTTTAGGTGGGTTTTAATCCTCACTCAGCTCAGTATTTGTAGAACATTTGGACACACTGGAGTTTTTTCCCCCCCTACACAACTACCCCAAACAAACCATTCATTTGAAGCTGATGGAACCTCAAACACCAATTTGTTCCCCGAACTGTCCATGCTCACAGGGTGAGCAGCTCTGCTAGCTACCTGCCAACTACCTGCTTCCTGAGAAGAGTGCTGATTTCATATTTTTAGCTCCATCCTAGAGAATAAGGACAAAGGCAATTTTCCCTTTAGGAGTTTGCTTGATTTAAGCAACCAGGAAATTTTAGTACAACAGGCTTCAACTGTAGCCTTACAGAAGCACAGCTTACTTCTCATGCTTTCACAAAGAACCCCCAGCCTATAGCTGCTTGAGCAGGCAGGTTACATCAGAAGCAAGATCTGACAGAGAATCAATAGAAGCCACAACGCTCATGTAACTGTGACCTTTAGCATTAGAGTGCCTGCCTGCCTGTGAAGCCCTTCAGCCACCATTTTGCACTGCTTTCATCCAGACAGCTCTCACCCAATGTACTTCATCTGGCAAGGAACTGATCACTCCAAAAGGTACCAATAGAAGCTGTAGGTACAAAGTACCTAAAAACTTACCAACACTGTCAGATTGGTCACAGTGCTTGACCAGAACCTACTTCTGCAAGATCAACCCACCTTTTAGACTTGCACAATCTTTTAGGCTGAAGGCCAGCACGATAGCAGCACCTTCCCAGTCTCAGAACCCAGTGAGCATATTACTGCAACTGCTGCTCAGCAGTGGGCTCAAACACTACATAGATACCTCAGACATGAAAGGGTCCCCCCCTCAAAGGTAGCTGGGCCATTTAACTACTTCCTAGGAAGAATTCAGTCAGCTTCCACTGACAGAGGACTTTCAAGGCAAGGACAGAGGCATTCAGTGCAAACAGACCAGTACTTATACCTGGCACACAACCCCTACAAGAATACATCCTGTAGGCAGCACAGTACCTAAGGCAAGAGGTTAAGAAAAACCCAGCACACCAAATGAATAGCCCCTGTGCCAGGCACACAGCTTTGTACTCATCTTGCAGACTCTCCAAGGCCCCAGTGAGGGTCCTCACAGGCCATATGACAAACCTACACAGAGCTCAACACATGAGAGTTTAGGGCCTCTGCTGTCAATAGCTAGCTCCAACAGAGAAGCAAGGCACCACTAGAGGTATTAGTACAGGATCCTCCTTTCCCTTCTCACTTATCTCCTAATGAACATTCACTAACAGCCCATACTTACCTCCTCCTCTCCCTAGGCTATGATAAGACCATTGTACTAAAGACTACATTTTGCACACGCTCTTGAAGCCAGGGTGCCTGAAGCACTGCTGTTCGATCTCCAAGTACCTTGCTAACTGACCTCAGAAGTCCTGCTGAAATTGCTGGTTTCCCTCTAGCACTATCCTAGCAATTAGACAGCAGCATCTCAAGCTGAAAGCCGAATTTACACAGCTGCTGCAACTGAGTAGCATTAGGTCAGGCCCATTAAACTCACCTATCTGCATCTTTTGGTCCACCGTGCTGCTTGCCTTCAGGATTGAAGTGAGCACCTGCGCTGGTACACCCTGAAAAAGAACAACCACCAAAAGTAGATTCATCACAGTAAGCAGTTAAAGTTGGTGTTTATACCATACGTGACCTTAGTCCTCCTATAGTGTGAGAAAGTTAAAAATCATTACTGATGAAACAGCTACTCTCCAGCTAGATCTATAAACATACAAACATTACTCCAAGTTCAACAAATCCAGATGACTCATTCAAGAATGCTCTTCGCCAGATGAAAGTTTTCCAATTTCTTAATACCAGGTTAAAAACTAGGTCAAAAAAGTAATTAGGCCAGTGCTTGATATACCAGGCCTTGAACAGTAGCCTAAATGTGTTCAAAGAATATTCTGAGAATCAATTCCTTAGGAATCATAGTTTCTTAGAACAGATGTGCAGTCATAAAACACACATACGCTGAAGACGGTTGCTGCAGTGACACTAGAAGCAGCTCCTTGAAGCTGATCACACTGCAGCTGTAACTCAGAAGCTAAGACAGGCATCTCACCATTTGTGTTGTCTCCAAATTCATGGACATGGAAGCCATGATCTCCATCAGACAAGCCAGTAATTCTTCCAGTAACCTTTACTGGTCCACTACCCTGTAGCACAAAGAGCTGATTACTACTGATGTGACTGCAGCATTAAAGAGACTCATTACAAGAGAAGCTTCCAGGTCAATAAAAATTCAGCTACCAATGCAGAATCACCTAGAAGCTAGAAGCGAGCCCCAAGAACTCTACCCAAACATCAGAATATATGCCTGAGAGTTGGCCAAACTCCCCTTAAACTCCAGCACTGGGGGCCGTGCTCACAGCCCTGTGCAGCCCGTTCCACGCCCACCGCTGTGATGCGGACCCTTTCCTTGACCCCCAGCTGCCCCAACCCGGCGCTCTCCCACGCCCACCCCGCAGACACGAGGCACGCCCCGCCCCACCCCACCGACCGGCGGACGCAAGACAACAGCCCGGCCTCGCTCCCCCCGACGCCCGCAGCCGCCCGCGCCATGACTCAGCACCGCGGCCGGACAGCGTGCTGACAGAGCCCCACCCGCCGCCGCCGGGCCTTGCCTGCTGCTGGAAGTGAATGACCCCCTCCACGGGGCCGTCCCCCTTCATCACGCACACAGCCTTCAGCGTCGCCATATTCTCGCAACGGCCGGAGAGGGCGCGCAGTCACACAGCCGCCTACCAGCACCCGAGGGCTAACACGCCCGCCTCTCCCGCGGGGCTTATATAGCGCGGCCGTCAGCACTGCGGCCAATCACAGCGCGCTCTCTGGTCTTCTCGCGCAACTACAGTGCGAGGATCTGTCAATCAAGAGGAACGGCGGGCGTTGCGGAGGGAGAGCCAATCAGCGGCGCCGCCTCCTGAGCCAATGGGCAAGCGAGCCGCCTCCAACCGTCGGGTGCGCGCGGGGGTGTGGCTGTAGGGGCGGTTGTGTAACGGCTGTGCTCCGTAATTGTTGCGCTACGGCAGTGCGTGCTCCGTGCTGTGGCCGTTACCTCTGCCGGTTCCCTAGCTCGGGTTCCTCTGTTGAGTGCCTGAAGGGACTGTGGCGGGGAGACCTCGTTGTGACCTTCCAGTACTTGAAGGGAGCCTATGAACAGGAGGGGGAGCGACTGTGAGAGTGGATAGTGATAGGACAAGGGGGAATGGTTTTAAACTGAAACAGGGGAGGTTTAGGTTAGATATTAGGAGGAAGTTTTTCACACAGAGGGTGGTGAGGCACTGGAACAGGTTGCCCAAGGAGGCTGTGGATGCCCCATCCCTGGAGGCATTGAAGGCCAGGCTGGATGTGGCTCTGGGCAGCCTGGTCTGCTGGTTAGAGACCCTGCACATAGCAGGGGGGTTGAAACTGGATGATCATTGTGGTCCTTTTCAACCCAGGCCATTCTGTGAATAGCTGAGGAGTGGGGAAAGTCGTGATGAAAGAAGGCTTGTGGGTTGAGATAAGGACAAGAGGAGAACTGGCCAGTTACAGTCGAGCAAAGCACACTCAGTGGAGGGAGATTCATGTTATTTGTGGTCTACTGATAACAGGCTAGAGCAGTGAGAACTAAAAGCAAATAGTATTATATATAGTATACTGCATTACATTATCTTGCATTCTGATATCATACTTGGTAAATTACTTTTCTCCCTTAGCTCATTGCTGCTGTTTCGTTTTCAGGCCTTACCTTTCCCCTTTTCCCCTTCCCCCTCTCCTGGAGCAGGGGTCCGTGGGTCCTCTCGCCCCATCAGTCAGGGAACCGAACCCAAAACCATTGACACAACAACAGAAAAATACAGAGAAAAAAATACCTGGGGAGTTTTTCTCTGTGAGACAGAAGTGCTTGCTTAATCCTGGAAAGAATCCTGGACCGCTTCCTATCTGGGAAGCATCTTGGCATCATGAATGGTTCAGCTCCCTGGAGTTTGTTCCTGATCCTCATGGAGAGTGGAGGCTCTGCAAATTAGCGGTGAGCAAACGAGTTTGTGTGCGTGGCACAACATCCTGAATGCCTGCTAGATCAAAAGGAAAGATGTCAGTGCCCGCAGGACATGTGTAATTTGTTTTCTTTTCTAATGATTTGTAAGCATGGTAGGATAGCAGTGACTCAATTTATTTTCTGTCATCCGTAATGTCTTGTATCATTATCTGTTTTTTGTTGTTCTTTTTTTTTTTTTTCCCCACTGTTCTTTCATTACGGGGGACATCTTGAGTGCTGTGCTGTAGTACTTTCTTTTATTTTTAGGCCAGTCTCGAAATCCAACTCTTCTTATCAGACAGGTTTATTTCTTCCTTTCTGGAGTTTTTAAGTACTGTCTACCTTCATATCTCCACATGAATACAGAATAATAACCACAGAATGGTTTGGGTTGAAGGGAGCTCAAAGCTCATGCTGCTTCAACCCCTGCCATGGGCAGGGCTGCCCCCCACCAGCTCAGCTGCCCAGGGCCCCATCCAACCTGGCCTTGAGCGCCTCCAGGGATGGGGCACCACAGCTTCTCTGGGCAGCTGTGCCAGCGCCTCACTGCCCTCTGAGGCAAGAAATTTCCCCAACATTTAATCTGAATCTCCCTTCTTTCAGTCTAAAACTGTTCCCTTTTATCCTGTCACTAACAACCTATGTAAAAGGTTGATTTCCCTCCTGCTTATAAGCTCCCTTTAGGTTCTGAAAGTTGGCAAAGAGGTCTCCTTGGAGCCTTCTGTTCTCCAGGCTGAGCAAGCCCTGTTTCCTCAGCCTTTCTTTGTAGGACAAACAGATGGCAAAGAACCAGATGTGGTAGGCTTCTTAATATGTTAAGTAAATTAATTCTAGGAATTTCAGAGTGATTTCAGAGATCACATAAGGCATCAGTAACAAATACTTACATGTGGAAAAAGCCTGAGCTCTGAGATAGCTAAGGACTAAGTTAGACAGAAGGCAGCTAACAAGGATACTAAGAGACAGCGTGGTGAACAGATCAGCAGTGGAAGGCTAAAGAAGAGAGGCAGATTTAGAGAGCTAATTTATAGGAGTTTGTGTGGCACATACAGAAATAGATCAGTAATCTTATCTAGGTCATGGCCTCCCCTTTTGGAGTGTTATCTGTTTCCCTTTTCTTTCACTAGTGCAATAGAAATAAAATAGTATTAGCTTACATGTGTGCTCTTTCTCAAGAGTCTTACATAAGAAGATAGAGAAAGGTTTTTGTTTTGCTTTCTCATGCTTGCTTGTAACTTTCTTACATCTCACTGTTAGGGAACAGATTTCATGGGGAAAAAAACAAAATCACAAAGAAGCTGAGCAGGGTGCTTGGTAGCAGTAACTTATTTTACTGTTTGACATATCAGTGCCAAAGGAGAAAACAAGTGCAATGCTAACCTTTGATAGTATGAACTGCAGTATGATCTTCAAGATCTGGCCAATGTGAGAAAGAGTGTGTTATTTCTTACAGCTCTTTGTTTGCCAACTCCCTTTGCCCCGTGACATAGTTCTACTGTCCTGACTTGGAAGAAGTCCAGACCTTGGGCCTGGATGCATTTTTATAGATAGGTAAAATGGTGACAGTGAGAGCTGACTCAGAGCTCAGGGCGGGTGAAGAGAGAATGAGGGACGGACTTAAGGCTGGGCAGACACATGGCTTTGCCTATTCACACCGTTCTGCAGTTATCTGCAAGGCAAGTTCTAGCAGGGAATTGAAGCAGTGATGATCAAAAAGGTTGCTCACGCTGCATGATGGGAGACACAGTAATTTCTGAGGGGCTAGGTGCAAGAGAGTCTTGGTTATTTCCTAATTTGTTTGCTTAAAGGGCAAATTAATTAATTGTTGTGTAATGTAGGTTAATAGAAGTCTAATCTACATAGGAACTCATCAACTTCTATGCAAAATGTGCACAGAAGCAAAAAAAAACCAAGTTCTTATATACTGTACAGATATGTCATATATTGAGAGTAAGGCCCTTCCAACAGATTAACATGCAGTTAGATCAGGATTTTAAATGGATTAGAAAATTAGAGGCATTTTTAGGGTTGAAATTCCCATGGCAGCCATACCTCTGGTACACTGTGCAAATGTAGTGTTTTCACTTGGGGTGACTCTCATGGAGAAGTGCAGAGTGAAACTAAGATTGTAATCATCGGTGTCATTGCAGACCTCCTGAGCATAGGTGCTCACCCAACACAGTCATTGTCTGTGAATCTATGTTATTTTTTTTAAAGCTTATTTACTTCTATTAAGAAAAACGAATAGAAACAACATGAATTTTGATGAATGTTCCTATCTGTAGGCCGGTGAGGACCCTGAATATGCGTATGTGAAGGGAAGACTGCAGATGAGCTAAGTACAGGTGTGCCCACCCCAGCATGCAGGAAAGCAGACAGCTGTCTCTTCTCTGCAACCTCTGGCTTTGAAGGTGAAGAATGCCAGTGGGGCTGGGTCAGAGTGTTCCTTCCTCCTGTTCCTGTAGCATCTCTTTGGTTCTTCTTATCTCATTCTTCCCGATGATGATGAGCAGTGGTTTCCCAGTGCTGTAATGGGCAGGTTGCGTGGTCTTTTCATTTGAAGGCTCTCTGTGGAAAGCGGAAATTGCATTTCCAGTGTTGGTGTGACCTTGTGCTATGGCACCAGTGAGGATTTGCAACATCTGGGAGTCATCTAGTGAACAGAAAGCACAATATACATCTTTCTTTGCAGGCTTATTCAGAAAGGAGAGCACTGTACTGCAACTGGATTGTTATTCTGCACTGTGAAAGGTCTGGAAAAGGCTTGTGGCTCACCATTTGTTCTCCCTTGGGATTCCATGACCTAGATGCTGGAATTTCCTCTCTAATGTGTGCTTTGTCACCGAGTTCGGCACTGATGTCTTAATGCCATCTGAGATATTTCGAGATACCCCCTCTGGCCTCTGGCTGCTCCTGAAGGGGTCCTGGAGCTGCTGTTCCCTACCTTTAAGATACTCTACTGCATCTCAAAAAGCACTGAACACCAAAGTCCAAGCCTTTGCCTTGTCCTGGGGAAGACATCGTGTGTCATTCAAGACTTTCCTTTGATTACCTGTGGGTAATGACATTTCCCTGCCTCTGAGGGACTCTGGGAGAGGTAATTAAGTCACTTAGTGTTTGTAGAGCATTTTGAAGTTGACAAGTGCAATTATTAAAAGTTATTTCACTAGAAACTTTGTGATGGTGGCTCCCTAGTGAAAAGCCTGCCAATTAAGTGGTGGTTGTGCTGATAACCATAACATTTGTGTAATTAAAGTAGTGCCAGCCTGGAAATCGTTCAGATGGAGTGTACAAGAGTAAAAATAACACTTGCTTTCAATGGCTGAACTGAGGTAATCTGCTGTAGTCCCTGACCCTCCACTGCTATACAAGCTGAGCAACTCTGAAACATGAGACTCAGAGGAGAGGTTGTGTAAGAGCTGATGAAGACCTTTGTACCCAGTGCAGTGCTTGTCGCTGCAAATCGCTGCAGCCATTCACTGCTGCTATTCAAGATCTGTCTGCTGATGCACTGTTTATTTTTTCAGGGCAAAAAGCTGAGTGCAGGCAAGATGGAGGGTTGCTGCTGGGGTTGCATCAACAAAATGAGGGCCTACAGAGTGAGGTTTGCTGCTCTCACAGGAACGCGTTGGCATGGCCAACGTTGGGCAGAGCGAAGTCCAGTGAATCCTTCATCCTGGTTATGGCAAACAGCCGTGCCTCCAGCTCTCCAGCCTCATGAGCTCCTGCATCTTAGCCTGCACTTATTGGGCCTCTGTATGGAAGCCTGTGCCTTTTCGTACATTACATCATATAAGAAGAATGGCTTTGTAACAATTTCATTTAAAGCACAGAAAAAGAAATGCCTAATCTTATATTTTTAGCTAGGAGTTTCTCTGTGAAGCACTTGTAGGTGTAATTAAGCTTTTAATTGCACTTGATACGAAGTTGATTTTCAATCCTGACCCAGAGGAGCATATCCTAGGAGTAGCTTCCCAAGCAGTTTCATACAGATGTACTTTTAGTGCTTTCTGATGCAAACTGTTTGGCACTCTCTTTAATATTTACATTTTAGTAACGCAACAGGTGTCAGTGTACCAAAGAATGAAGGTTTTTATTTCTTTCTTTATTTTGCTTAACTCATCTGTGCTGGGTAATCATCTCATTCAGCACAAAAGCACAATGAAAACACTAATTAATATACAATTAGAACCTACCTAAATGCTATGGGAGGGTAAACTATGACATTCTGCAGTGGGAAATCAAACCTGCCAAACGTGTTGGAATATATCTAGGCAGGTCTCCAAGATAACAAAGATGTGTTTGATTAGGAGCTGTATAGGCATGATTTATTCTCCCAGGACACAAGGAGATCAGGGAGTGACTGAGTTCCTTTACAAATTAGAAACACGACTCAGGGAGCATGGGTTCATGTGGCAGTCAGTGTAAAGAGACTCCTGGGTGCTATTTTAATACAAATAACGAATAAGTGGGAATACAGCTGCAAAGCCCATTAGCCAGGTATTGTAATGCAGTTGCTACACTACTGCATAATTAATATTTATGTGATCACCTTTGCATCCATTAGGATTTCTTTCACAGATCAGTAAACATCTCCTGCCTGCCAAAAGCACAAAGTGCACCACAGGAAGAGGCCTGCAGACTTTGCACCCAGCACGTGTGAAGGGCCATCGTCGGCTCTCTGGGTTTGTGTGATCCAGAATGCTTTCACAAAATGTGGCCAGAGCAGATATACAGGTTCCTGGCTGGGATTCAGGTATTATGACTGTTGGTTTTGGTGGACAGAAAAAGTCCCTTTCTGTTCATTTATAAGCTGTTTGAGACTTTGAAAAGCCAGCCCGTGGCTCTGTCCCAGAGCCAAGCCTCGTAGCTGTTCTGGAACAAGCTACAGCATCCGCTGAAACCCATGCCTGTGTTGAACTGCATCCAGCGCTGTCAGCACACACCACAGCGTGCTGCCACTGACTTGCAGTGGGCACGTGGGCCTGGCGGGACGGTCCCTGTATGCTTCCTGAGCTGGAGTGATTTAAGCCTCCTGGCATGTGGCCCACTGCATCACATGGCTCAGATACTCAGATACGCTGGTGTGCCTGTGGCTACAGAGGAAGAAGAGGCTGCTGCAGCCAGCTGCTGGAGATTAGCACCCGTTCCTAACTACATGCATAGTTAGTGCCTAATCCAGACCTGTCAGTAAGGTCTGGGCAACATGCACATACTTAACAGCGGGGATTTCCAAGCCTGGATCACTCTGACTATAACCTGGCTAAGGAGTAATGCCACGTGCAGTCATGCCAAGAGGTCTGTGGGGCAGCAGCAGCCTTTGCTTAATCATATGGAATGAGCTGCTCATTGTGGGCAGGTGCAATGCAGCCAGACACAGTTCCACACCCAAATACTATGAATATTCCCTTCAGCCTCAGCTGGACACAACAGGCGTGTAGGATTTTCAGGTCTCATATTCCAATTGTGCCTGGCCCTGGGTAGCTGAGGGCTTGCTGCTGGTGCCATGAGATGATTTCAGCTCTTCTCTCTTTCAAGCCCTACCCTCATTGTGTTCAGTTCCTCAGTGTTGGAAATATGCAAATAATTTTCCACGACAGTATCTCCGATAAAGCAGATTTTATTCACAATTGCAATGGCGGGCCTCCTGCAAGCAGGAGAGCACCCAGAAAACAGTTACATCTTTCATTCCCTATTCCTTGACGCTTATCTCTTTCTCCCCTAGTTCCTCATTGGCTGAGTACTTTAGGTTCACAATCCTCTCGATGCTTCACTAAATATGGAAACACGGGACAAACATAAATTTTCGCTGCGTAAGCATAAATCTGTAGTTAATTAATTAACTTATTCCACACTTGATCATTATTTTGCAGATACCGGCTTGTCCTTCTTTGCACAAAGATAAGCTCGGGAGAAAGACAGGGGAGTAGCTTGGTGTCTGCCTCTCACATCCCAACCTTCTCACGGAGTGAGACAGTCTGGCCTTGTGTAGAGGCCCTAGCTGCTTTGATGTTTGCTAAATCTGTTTTTCCTTTGCTGAGAGTTTCTTATCCTAACAGAACAACTCTACAATATGTTTTCTAATCCCTAACACTACACTCGCATTGTTTGGAACATTTAGCAACCATTACAATTTTGCAAGAAAGAATTGATCATGTAATTCAGTAATAATGTTTCTAAAACATGCCGCTAACGTATATATTTTACTTCTTAGATCAACTATTTCTAAGGATAAGTTACAGAATACAAATGCATTATGTTCTACTTCTTCAAACCAATTGCTCTTTTTAATATCAAATGCAGAAACAACATTCCATTCCCACATCTGCATGCCTCTGCATGCTGAACTTCTCCTCTGTGCCTGAGACATCAGGCAGCAGCCAGGTTGTCCCTGTCAACCAAGCCAGAGCTCCTCATCTTTGTGATGCGTGGAAAAATTGAAATGCTTCCCATCTGAGAGTAGAAAATTTCCACACACCAGACCACCTTTTTGCTTGCTTTCCTTTCTCTGGAAGGAGGGCAAGATGTCCCCAGTGTGGGACAATCCATTGGGGACCCACTGTAAGTCCTCCACACAAACAGGGTCTGGAGTTCAAGAAACATTTGGACAACGCTCTCAGAAACACAGGTTGAATTTTGAGTGTTCCTGTGTGGAACCTGAGCTCGGTGGAGGAGCTGGGCTTGTTCAATGATCTTTGCAGGATGTTTTCAGGACAAACATTGGTGCTGATACGATCAAGGGGAAAAAATGCAATGTGAATGATTATAAAACCGTGCATGGGTTGGACATGGGAGTTGGTGTCTGTTCTGGTGAATTCAGAGCTTATTAGCAGTGACAAATGTGCTGGCCACTGGATGGCATCATTGGTACAGGTTTCCTGTGACAGATTCTGCCTTTCACAATTACCATCAGTAAAATACTTGAAAATGTCTTCCTTTGCTAAAATAGCCAAAAATGTGTAATTTTCAAGAAAAAGAAGTGTACAGACCAGGGACATTGGTTAGTTTATATAGGCACACGACTCTCTGTGCCCTCTCACGGAAATGTTACTGTTTTCATCCTTCTTTAAAAAGCCCAGGGGCAGGAGCAGAAATTTCAGCTGTGCCTCATGAACCAGCATACTCCTCTTCAGCTTTTCTAAAACAGCCTCAAGTCTTTGGAGGGGATCCCTGCACGTACCTGCCAGGCATTCAGACCTAGGGATTATGAGACACTGAATGCCAGGCAAAGTTTTACAAGTCATGCTTAATTCCCTCGTGGTGAATGTCAGGGAAAAAAGGACCTAAAAGGAACATTTTGTAAAGATATTCCTTGCTCTATTAAAGAACTGTTGTGGTAGAGTCCCCGTTGTCCTCATCCCTTTACCTAACTGACATGCTTATTGCTTAATCCTGTCTTATATGGATTCCAACCTCAGATCATCTGGGAAAAGTGGAGTTTGTTTAAGACCTAATGGCCTGTTGCATGTGTGTGATAACTTTAAGGTATGTGTATGAGGGGTCTGAGGAAGCAAATGGTACAAATGATGTCTGTTCATTCCCTGGACAAAAATTAATTTGCACTTTTCTAAGCAGGTTTGTAGTTTGGAAATCCTTGTGAGTCTTTCCTATGTGACAATATAAACTGTGATTTCTTATCTCAAAATGTCTGGAGAGGACATTTTTCTGAAAGAGAGAATATGCTGAAAACAGTGTATTTGTAAAGAGATCAGAAAGCCTTCAAGTTAGTACAGAGGATTGCTCTCATTCCTGTGGGGATACAGAGATCTTTGTATGGCATCTCGTATCAGACTTAATAAAACAAGGGGCATAAGACTTGCTTGTGGGAAGAAAACCTCCATTAGAGAATATGAAAACAGCCTGTCATGTTCACATGGTCCGCCTGGGGAAAAAAGGATTTCAAACTGAATGGCACAGAGACACACAATGTCTCTGTCAGCATCTTCACTAAAGATGTCAGGATGTGATCTCTGGCCCTTTAGTGATGTGGGCACTGTGGCAGTTCCAAGAAACAGAATCCCCCTGCATGCATAAAGTAGTAATTTCAGTTCAGAAAACACCTGGCTCCTCCAACAGCATTTCCTGATGATACAGCTGCTAAACAATTCACCATCCTTCTGAAATGAAAGTAAGATGCTGACAGCACAGTCAAGTTAATCCTCTAACAGGACTTAGTAACGAGGAGGTGCAGAGGTGATACCAGAGCTAACTAACACTGCAGTGGCCAGATCCCAGAAGGAGCATCCAAGCTTTTGGCTTCCCCCTGATCTGCCAAATACTGCAAGAGCAGTGCTTATGGCTTGGCCCTATGCGCTGTGCTTGGCAAAGAGCCAGCTTGTGCCTTCCACCTCCTGCACCCCAATTGTATTTTGTCCGTGCGTGTGGAAAATAAATGCCCATCACGGACAGACCATTTGCTGGAATTGGAATTGGAGGGCAGAGTGGCTTATTACTCACATCAGCCAGGCAGAGTTGAGTTATGGATGACAGCTGAAGCAATTGTGTAATAGAAATAATGGGACTAATAAACACAAATCAATAGGCACAATCATTCAGCAACACCTAACACCCCCTGCTCCCCTCTGAAGTGGGACCTAACATCTATCACAGCAGACGAGGGCAGAATGCATGTGTACACTCTCAACTCAGACAGTTCTGCACTGCTGATCTGCCCAAGATTGCCCTGGGAAATTGTCTTACAACAAAGCCAGGGTCCAAAGAGAAAAAAGAGAAAAAAAAGCCAGAATTCTTAAAAGTCAAGATGCCCCATCTTAATGTCATCCTGGAGGACACGTGTCCAGAGAAGCTAACCAGTATGGTCCCACACTGCTCAAGGGCTTTGTATGCTTCTGTCCAGATAACTTTGCTACCTCCGTCAAACAGAAAGAACATAAAAACAAACAAAAAAGTGTTTCCCCTGCCATCTGTCTTTTCTGCTTTGTCTTCTGAGTTTTACAATGCTATGCTGGCTTCTGAGAGTCTTTGCAGGATAGCACTTCCTCCCCAGCTTCCTTAAGAAGTAGGTGTGTCTACACTTGCCAAGTGCAGGAGGAGTAGGGAGTAAGTCCAAGCTTTAGATTCCTGATTGTCTTCACTGAGTAGCTATGAGGTCAGTGCCTGCATGGTACGCCTGCTGTCAGAGCAGACTAGCCCATAGCCAGGCACAGGGATTGAGCTCAGAAGTGCTGTTCAGCAGCTAAGCTAGGAATTAGTTCTTGTTCTTTTTCCATCCAGCAGCATAAGCATAGCCTGAGGTGACAGTGAAGACTGTGAGATCTTCCTCCCTTTTGGGGCTGGAGCCACCCAAGCTTTGGCTGTGGTGGGCTCTCCTACCTGTGATACAGGCCAAGGCCTTGTCTCATGTTCAGAGCAGCAGTCTTCTTCCAAGGCCCCATAAACCCTGATTTCTTTTCTCCCCCTGCCAGCACTTGCTCAGAGCTGTTTGCAATAGAGATCCAACCCAGCGCTTTCCCACAGTGGCTAAGATCCTCTTAATTTCTGTAGCATGCGTATGCAAGAAGTTGTCTCTTCTGTTGCCTCATCCTTCACCTTCCAGTGCATCTTAACCATGCCTCAAATCCCTTTCAGGACCAGATCCTTCCAAAGAGCCTGGAGGTGTAAATGTCAACTGTTCAACCCATGCAGTAGCTGAACTGCCAAACCTTAAGCTGTATTTTAAACTGCAGAAGGTAAACCCAAGTTCTTGGTTGATTTGGTGAAGTGTCATAAAAAAACCCCAGTGGATTTCTCAAACCTGCGATGCCTGTGGCACCATCATTAGCTGGAGTAAGAATGACACAGGTCTGCAACAGGTCTCTTGTTTATTTGGAGAAGAGGTAGTGACCTTATCAGTGACTACCTACAGAAACAGTGATGCTAAGCGTGGCTTAAATATTTAGATAAACTGATGCAAAGCTCTTGGAGACACTATCCTGCCCCCTGCCTCCATTTCTTCCCTACTCCACACCTACATGCACACAGGAGAAGATGGTCTGTAGCAACACTGACTGCAGCTTTTGCTCTCCATCTCTCCATACTGTCATCTCCAGAGGAGCAGAATGCTGGGAATGCTTGCTACTGCTTTCCTCCCCATGGCAAGTATGGCATGGGTAGCCCTACTCTAACCAACTGTCAAGTAAAAGTTTGCTTCTCTCTGGCATTATATTTTATCTATGGCTTTCAAATAGTCTGCAGGCAGAAATGCCTTTTCATGAAGAGCAGGTAATAAAAAAAAAACTTTATCTTTGAGGATGAAAAGCTCCAGGCTAGTGGCTAAGACAGGAAGGGCAGGGGGTATTCACTCCCATCCTTTCATAAGCTGCTGTGTGCTTCTCTGATTCTTGAGGTCCTGACACACTGTGAAGTGCGAGTAATTCTCCGTAAACATGCTTTTGCTGTAAATTTGCTTGAGAAGAGCAAATTGATTTGACAATACTGGGGACAGAAGGCCAGTCTTGAAGGCTGGGGTAAGGTTTGCTGCAGCCTGCTTGTCTACAAACAGCAGGGCTGTCTGCCCCTTCCCTCTGTTATTCTGCAGGAAATGGGCATGTTTCCCCACGTAGGCTTTCCAGGGAGTGGGCTGGCCAGCAAGTCCAATGGACTACAAAGCTATGTCCTTAAGTAGCTCTGGGAGCATGCTTCTGCAGGTTTCCATGCTTTGGAGCCAACCTCAGTAACTGAGAAAAAAAAATTTACTACAAGCAATGCTGCTGGAGCACCTGGGCTGGAGAGTTCATTCCCTGCCTCCCTAGGCTGCAGGGAGAGAGCAAAGCTGTGTCCTTTGTCCCTTAGGGATTCGTGCCCAACCAAGGCATAGGTGTCATCATAACCCTGCATGGTGCTTCTTGTTTGGTATTCACCCAACTCAGTTAGTGCTGGCTTTACGTCCAGGTGGAGGCCTGTCATGGGTATTGCCTCTCAAGGGTCTGTCTTGGGATAAGTACTCTAACATCTTTATCAATGACATAGGCAGTGGGATCAAGTGTACCCTCAGCAAATTTGCTGATGACACCAAGCTGAGTAGTGTGGCTGATACAACAGAAGGAAGAGATGCCATCCAGAGAGACCTGGACAGGCTTGAGGAGTGGACACACATGAATCTAATGAGTTTCAATAAGGCTGAGTGCAAGGTGTTGCACTTTGGCTCATGGCAACCACAGATATGTGTACAGATTGGGAGAAAAACGAATTGAGAGCAGCCCCATGGAGGACCAGGGGGTTTGAAAAGCTGGACATGAGCCAGCAGTATGCCACTGGGCTGCATCTCAAGAGGGCTGATCAGCAGAGCAAGGAAGGGGGTTTTCCTCCTCTGCTCTGCCCTTATAAAACCCCACCTGGAGTACTGCATCCAGGCCTGGGTCCCTCAGCACATGAAAGACGTGGAGCTGTTGGAGAGGGTACAGAGGAAGCTGATCAGAGGGCTGGAGTACCTCTCCTGAAGAAAGACAGAGGGAACTGGGCTTGTTCAGCCTCAACAACAACAACAACAAGCTGTGGAGAAATCATTAATTATGTTAGGAAGAAATATTTCACTCAGTGTGGTGAGCTGCTGCCCAGAGAAGCTGTGGTGCCCCATCCCTGGAGGCTCTCAAGGCCAGGTTGGATGGAACCCTACGCAGCCTGAACTGGTGGCAGGCAGCCCTGCCCACGGCAGGGGTTGGGGCCGGGTGGGCTTTGAGGCCTCTTCCAGCCCAAACCCTTCTGTGATTCGATGAAATGAGAGCTGCCGGAGTGATAATGTTTCCCTGCCGCCACCACCAGATGATGCTCCTGAGCAAGCTATCGGAAGGCCGCGTTTGTACAAACGCACATGCCTGCAGGCTGACTAATGCCATTATGAAGATAAAATGACTTGAAGATCCATTCTTATTAATCACACAGGTATTTCTTAGACACCATCGCTGCGGAATAGTACTGCCTCTCTTGAATTACTCAGCTGAGCTCTTACCTAGGTGCTGCCAAAAGGGTGATTCCTTCCATGCCACAAGATCCACAGCCACCAGTGCAGAGGGGATGCAGCAGCCACATGCACACAGCAGAATTCTCCTCTCGGTGCACCCCTGCCTTTGGGGAAATGGCATGCGGGAAACCTGCTGCTGCTAGCTGCCAGAATCAACACCCCCAGACCATAGAGACGCCAAACAGAAAGCAGAACATTTTTCTTAGACACTCAGAGGGCCATATAAAACACCTTCAGAAGGTGAAGCTGGTAGTAAGGAACCTAGTGGCTAAGAAGACATCCCAACCACAAAGAATACACTAATAACTTTTAATATATATTACAGCTGTTCCCCTCCTATAAACACATCGGTATTC
Organism: Lagopus leucura; assembly: GCF_019238085.1. NCBI lineage: Eukaryota > Metazoa > Chordata > Aves > Galliformes > Phasianidae > Lagopus > Lagopus leucura. The sequence continues at coordinate 74,969,925 of NW_024962262.1, forward strand.
CACACAAATTGTTTACCTGCATCTCCTACCACCTCTGCTGTGAGCATTTCAAAAGCACTGACTAAATTTCTTCAGATGATTAACTTAATTCAATCAGATCCAGAGCAGCTGATCTCAAACTGTTCTTAGCAAGGAGGAAGGGCTCTCGTGCCTGAAAGCTGCTGTTTTTTAATGGTGTTAGCTGATCTAGTGAAAACACTTGACAACCTCCCAATACCAAACCAAATGTCCTTTTCCTACAAATACCAGATTTGTGGGATTAGGTTATGTTTTTATCAACAGCAATGGCACTTCAAGTGTTTTTTGGCTTGTCTCTATTTTCTTGACCTTCCTGCTGCCTGCTTTCATGATGTCCCCATGACTTCTTTCATCGAGCGAAAGCCAGCCATGCAGGGCTGGGACCAAATCCTGCTGGTTTAAGATGGCCACAAGGGTAAATGTCCCCTCTGGGATTTATCTAAGGACAATAAATGACTGTCTGTGACCTAAATCAGGGCCGAGACCAGTTCTCTAGAACTAATGTAATGCCACAGCTTTTGCTTAGGTTTACATGTGTGGGTTAAGCTAATCCAACAAGAAATAACTATTTTCACTGATGGTCCTTTTTTTTTTCACCCTCACATAGGCTTTTCAGTAATGGATTCTTTATCCATAAATTAGCAATGACATTGAAAGAAACCCTTTAATACCATAAAATGACAACAAATCTGGGATTGCAAACCAGAGCTATTACCTTCCCAGTACGTGTACTTATGGCATAAGCAATCATACCCCAGGGAAAACTCTGACTTTGCCATTAGCCAAAGTACTCTGATTTTACATATCGCTTCCCTTGCAACTGGCAGTGAGCACAGATAATAGCATTATTCAAAGAGAGGCTAAGGTGGACAGTAATTCATCAAGTACACCTCTGCTTTACATAAACCTACAGGTGCTATCAGCCTTTCTGCTGCTTGAAAATTCTGATAAATACTGGCTGAGAGACCAGTACATTTTTTAGAAGAAATATCAGACCTACAAAGGGAAAAATGCCTTATTTCCAGATAATTAATTTTTAAAATGAACGTGGAATGTCTAGTGCAGACAGTATTTTGCTTTCAGTTTTCCTCACCCATTCCAGTTTCCTGGTGAGCAAATGTTTTGTGTTTTCGATCATGGAATTACTATCATTGCAGTGCTCTGTTGGTTGTGAATTGCAAGGCTGTGTTCTATTTTTTTTTTTCCTTCCTTGTCTGTGTGAGCTGCTCCTGTATCATTTGTGCCAAAAGCAATGACAGTTTTGCAGCTCAGCCATTCATAAACTCAGACAGAATCTTCATAGGAGGATACCTTACTTGTGTTGAATTATCTGAAAACAAAGTTTCCCCATGTTGGACAAATGGTGTATAGCAAGGAGAGGTTTTTCAGTCCCTCATTCTGGATCCTTTTAAATTTTCTGGAGGAAACTGAACTTTTTATGCACACAATTACTTTGAGCCAAAAATAACAACCTTTAAATTAGCAGGGAGTAGGTGGAGGGGTGCGCACAGCACACCAGCTTCCCATAACAGTCTGGATATATAAATGAAGAGATAGGACTTGACATGCAGAATAACTAGAGCTGTCAGATGACTAATGGGTTTCACTCATTACAGACCGAGGCCCTGGAAAAGTTGCTAATGAAGTGGGATTACTGAAAAATATGCCTCCATTAGCTAGTATGAGTCCCAGCCACACAGCCAGGTCTGTGGATATGCAGCTGTCCGCCCACACCCACCTTGCCAAGGGGGTTTCAGCCTCTGGCCCATTTCCTGCCTGGTGCCAATGTTGGCAGAGTGGAGCAGTGTGTGGGGTCAGGGAGCTGGTCCAGTGGGAGCAGCCCCTGCCTCCCCCAGACACCTGAAGCTGTCTGTGCTGTGTCTGATGGACAAGCCAATCCCTCCAGCCTGCCCTGTCCCTGCCCCCTGGGCAGCTGCTGGGACTCTCAGCGGCATCGAAGCTGGACCATGCTGGTATCTGCAATGGTGGGGCAGGTTGCCCAAGGAGGCTGTGGATGCCCCATCCCTGCAGGCATTCAAGGCCAGGCTGGACGCGGCTCTGGGCAGCCTGGTCTGGTGGTTGGCGACCCTGCACACAGCAGGGGGTTGAAACTGGATGATCATTGTGGTCCATTTCAACCAGGCCATTCTGTGATTCTATGATTCTATGATAGTATGACATGGCAGCATTGCTCTGGCATTGGACTCTTCTGATTTATTGTCACGTACCCAGCAGGAGGACACAGAGACAAGGGCTGGAGCCCATGGCATGCAAGGTATGCGAGATGTCACAGGTGTGACATCTCCAGCCTTGAAGCTGGAGGCAGATCCCTGCACAACCTACCTCATATTGCAATTAGGCATGCTTTGGGACAGAAGTTGGACTAGAGGTCTCCTTTAGCTTCACTTCTCTGAGTTACAATCCCAACAATGTCACCTGTGCTCTATGAAGTAAGAGTTCTTCTGCCAGTTTGCTATGCCCAGCCCTCCTGAAAATGTCTCCACTTGCCTCTGCTTTATTCTTTTTTTCTGGGTCGTTTTGAGGCAGCCCTCTCTGAATTGCTTTGTTTGCCACATGAGGTGGCAGCTTTGTGTTCTCATCTGTAACGCATGGACAGTTTGGCATGCTGAGCTTAGTTCAATACTGCTGGCTCTTCTTCATAGCATCACATGAAGGGAGGTGTCTGGCTCCTTGTCCTGGTTTGGCTGTGTTTGTTGTCAAAGCACTCCTCTGCTGGGTGCTGTTGGGCAGGCCCAGGAAGTGATGCAGCCGTCCTCAGCCACTGCTTGGACAAAGAGGCCACTCTGTACAGAGCTATCCCCATGGCCTTCGGCAGGTCCACCTTGGCTGTCATTTGAAATGGTGTTCTCCTTTTCTCCTTCTGCAACTTTATTTATTTATTTATTTCATAGAATCACAGAATGGTTTGGGTTGGAAGGGACTTTTAAGATCACCTAGTTCCAATACCCTGCTATAGGCAGGGACACCTCACTCTAGACCAGGTTGCTCAAAGCCTCATCCAGCCTGGCCTTGCATGCCTCCATGGAGGGAGTATCCACAACATCTCTGGGCAACCAATGTCTGTTCCAGTGTCTCACCACCGTCACAGTAAAGAATTTCTTCCTAACATCTAGTCTAAATCTACCCTTTTCCAGTTTAAATACCATTTCCACTCATCCTGTTGCTACATGCCCTTTTAAAACCCCTTCCCCAGCTCTCCTTCAGGTTCTGAAAGGCCACTATGAGGTTTCCTCAGAGCCTACTTCAGAGAAGAGCCCTAGCTGTCTGTCCTCAAAGGGGAAAAAACATTTTTTCCCCTATTCCTTCCTCCAGAAGTTTTCCAAATTGTCAAATCAAACTGAAGTTACAAATTGCCATAACTGTGCAACTAAGCCCAACTGCGAGACCTTAGTGACCCACATGTTACTGCTATAAAGAGACGTGTGTGAGTGTATCCAGACCTTGGCTGAGGAGCCAAACGTAACTTGCTAACTAACAGGGCAGATTATCCTCAGGTTATATGCTGTTTTCAGAAATTTCCTGTAGGGAAATGTAACCTGCCGTAGGGAACCTGCTTTAGGGAACCTGCTTTAGCAGGGAGTTGGACTCGACAATCTCCAGAGGTCCCTTCCAACCCCTGCAGTGCTGGGATTCTGTTCTCCGGGCTGAGCAGCCTCATTTCTCTCAGCCTTTCCTCACAGGAGGGACGCTCCAGTCCAGCGCGGCCTCACCAGTGCTGAACAGCAGGGAAAAATCTCCCTCAGCACGCTGGCAACACTCAGCCTCACGCAGCCCGGGAATCAGTGTCACCGCTGACCCACGTTGAGCTGATGCCCACCAGCACCCCCAGCTCCTTTTCTGGCAAGCTGCTTTCCAGCTGCGTGCCCCCAGCACGCGTTGCTTACTGTTCACGGGACAGCAATGAGGCTGGCAGCAGCCACAGCTGCGGACCTCCCCACGGAGACGGCGGCACCTCGAGGCCCCTGGCACACCAGCGTGCCCGTGGGCAACGAGAGGGGCGTGGCTCTTCCCGCCCGCGGCCAATCCCGAGAACCGTCGCCGCCGCGCGCCAACTTCGCCCCCCTGCGCCCAGCCCCTCGGATTGGTGAGGCCCGGCCGCGAGCTTCATTGGCCGGGGCGGGCGCGCGGGGCCGCTTTTGTGGCGGGCGGGCGGGCGGCGCGTGGCCTCGTCGTTGCCGCCCGCCCCCCGGGGGAGCGGCCCCTCCCCTCCCACCTGGGCGCCGCGTGGGCCATTGTCACACAACATTCCAACTCCGAACGCCCCGCTGCTCGCCGCCGCCGCCTCCCATTGGCTTGCTCAGCTCGGATTGACAGGCTGAAGAACCAATAGCCGCCGGTCTCCAAGGCGCCCGCTGGCGCCGCCCCTCACAGCGCTGGCAGTAACAATATGGCAGCGGCGCCTATTGGTGGCGGCGCGCTCTGAGCGTAGGGCGCCCTGCGGCGGTGGCGGGCAGCGGATCCCGGGGCGGGCGGCGGCGCCGAGCCCGGGCAGGTGAGTGCGGATGGGTCGCTCCCTCGCCCCATGGCATAGCGCCGCGCCGCCCTCCCGGCCCGGCGGCTGAGAGCCCCCCGCCGCCTCCACGGATGGGGGGCCCGGTCGGGCCGCGCTTCCACACCGTCACCGGTGGGTGAGCGGGTGGGCGCCCGGTCGCGGCCCCGCTTTTGTTCGCGGTTCTGGCCGGCGGTGCCGGCCCCGAGCATCGCGGCTCCCAGGTGTCACCCCGCAGCCGGGCTGCCCGCGGGCACGGCGCTAACGGGCGCCCGGAGCTGTACACCCGGGGGGCGGGAGGTGCAGGGGGAACGGGAGCGGGCGGCCCGGTGCCGCGCCGGGGGGAGTCGGCGGCGAGCGGATGGCCGTGCCGTGTCGTGTCGTGCCGCGCTCAGAGAACGCGTGGGAATGGATGGGGAGCAGCCGCGAGGCGTGAGGTGATGATGGCTCGGGTGCCCCATCCGCGGTCAGAGCATCTCCTCTCCCCGCACCGTGAAAGAGCTTCTGTCAATTTCAGCGACGCCTCCGTGCGGCGCGATAAATGAAGGGACAAGGGCGTGCGGGGCACCTTCCCCCCCGGCAGCCCCCCGTAGGGCACAGCGGGTCACGCTGCGCCTCGTGGGACGGTCCCGCGGGGCTGGGGGTCCGGGTGACCTTGGGAAGCGCCGCGGCTTTTCGCTCAGCCTTTGCATCGGCTCTCCTCGTAAACCTCGAGCGCTTTGGCCGGGGTTGCTCCGTGCGCGGGCTGCGGGAAGCGCCGCTATACGGCTCGGGCTGGAAGGAACCTCGGCAACCGAGCCGTTGTTGGCTTTGCGCGTGTGCCGTGGCGGCCGTGGCACGCTGCGATGCTGTGCTGCTCGGGGTAAGATGTGGCTCAAGGGGGGCACGGATGGCTCCATCCCTCCCAGCCCGTGGTCTCGCACTCTTTGTACGGTGTGATGCGGAAAGGAAACGTTTAGAGAGGGGGTTCTCCCCAACAAGCGCTTTATTGGTAACCTCTTTGTCACGGTGTTCTTGCTTTAATGGCCAACTCGTATTTTGGAGCCTCTAAACAAATACAGCACTCATCATCTTTAAGGATAATTGGCTTTGAGAGCTGTCTCTCTGAAACTGAATCATAAACTGAAGCAAGTTTGACTGCCATTTGCCTTAAAAGAAACAGGACGTGCTGCTCTTTTAAATGGCCTTTTTGGCCAGGTTTGTGCAAGTCCAACTCAGCATCTCCCCTGGTGATGGACCCGGCCTTGCTTGGGAGAGGATGGACCTTAATGGAGGGGGTTGTGTGATTGTTCTGTGCCTGGGAATGTTGGGAAGACCTTGTGATGCATTGGTGGATGGGACCATAGCTGTAGTACGGTTCTCACTGGAGTACCAGCAGAACCTGTTAGATACCAGTGCTGTCTGTGCCTCATACAAAGTTCTCGTGCTGTAGTGAGCTGTGTGGTATAAATAGAAATGCTAGAGATTTTAGCCACAGAATTCAAAGTTACGGTTTCCACAGCAACCGGCACTCAGGCCGTTGTCTACGTATGCAATATTTTCCTTCTTTATTTATTTATTTGCCCCCCCCCCCCCCCGGGGGTGTTTTCTTAATCTGGCTTCTCTTGTTGTGCTGTGTCAAACCCTCTTCGACGAGCACCTGGCGCTTCCTCCTGCTCTTCTTTGGAGCTTCCTTCTTGCTGCATTCCCAGCTCTGGCAGCTGAAAGCACTGTGCCCCAGCCCCATCCTGCTCATCCTCTGCGTTTGTGTTCTTCTGAGCCTTCCTTTCAGTAGGAGCCCTTGCTTCCAGCTCAGGTGTGACTGGCACAGTACAAATACAAGCAGAACTCCTGTATTTGTACCCCTGGCTCATCCTACAAGTACACATGTGTGTTCCCATTTCCTTCATCTGATGAGACACGATTAGGATGGTAGGTCCATGCTACCCCTGAGCTCTTCTGTGGGATGCAGCCTTCTCAGGTGAACATTAGGACACAATGCTTGCTGTTAAGTCTTTGTCACCCAAGCGCTGTGGTGTTGCTGAGGTGTTTTCACTTATAGCCAGGGGGTTGATGTATAGACGTGGTTGTGTCTAAGTTACTGTTTCCAGAGCAACCGAAGGTTTACATCTTGGAAGGCTGTTGATTAAAACATGAAGCATCATATCAAATTTTCCCTTCTTAAATTCTGTATTTTTTAGCTACTGTTAGAAATGCAGCTAGGCTTATCTGAGAATACATGTAAAAACCTTAAATGACCAAGCAGATCTTCTTCAGACATGTACTTCTGCGGTGAGAATGGGAAATTTCAGCCCCTGAAGTAGTAATTACCTTTAGAGTTACAGCATAAGGCACTTTAGTTAAAGAAAAAAAGAAGTGGAATGGAAGTGTTATCTCATCTGTATCTACAACCAGAGCTAATGACAAAAGTGCAATTGGGCAAGGAGTAAAAGGGCTGATGTAGGCTGAAAGCAGATGTGAAATGAAGGGTTGTTATGGCTGGAGAACTGCTCCTACGAGGGCTGGGGACCCAGGATCCCCCCCGTGTCTGGGAGCAGTTGGGCAGACTGCGGTGCCGGAGGCTGTTTAATATATTTATTATCTCTTTGGCTGCTGCTCCATGCAAAACTGGGTCTCTCTTGCAGTTTCACAGATGGTTTTGCTCTGAGCAGTAATGCCAAAGACCTTCAGCGTCAAAACAGGTCACTTTCCCATTATAACTCAATTTGAGCCAGCGTTACTTTCAGAAGAAGTTGATGCATCTGCATCGTGGGCTTTCTCCTTGCTCTGTGAAGAATTTTCTAAGTAATGGGAATGTTGTTCCCTTATAAATTGCTCTACTGGATAGTGGGATTGGTTTGTGCAATGATGCTGTAAAATGGTTTGCAGGTTGCCTGGGAATCTGAGACAGGAGGCTTTAAGTGTTGGCTTGAGCTAAAAGGAATTGCAAACAGAAGGTCTCCAGGGTCTCCCTTTCTATTACTGTTAGTAACCTTCCAGCCTAATGTTTTTCTTTATTTACTTTATGTATATAAATATATATATGAATGTTCCATTGATGTTGCCGCCCGTAATAGCATTGTCAGCAGCCTATGGCTTTTGCTTAATAAAATGGAGGAACGATTCCTCTCCTGCGAGATGGTTTTTAAATGAAATTTAAGCCCAAACCTTTGTGGTCTTTGGTATGCTGCCCAGATTATAGAAACAAAATGATTGAAAAGGCAGCTGGTAAGTGCTTGAAGTAAATTGAAATACCTTGAACTTCTAACTGAGTCTCCTTTACAAAGGTGGAGATTTTGTTTTCTCTGTAGTCAGCCCAGCCTTCGAGATACGAGGAAGGATTTTGGATGGTGTGCAGAGGAGCAGGCTGTCCTCTGTAGCTGTATCCCACCTCCATGGCAAGCAGTGCTGGGTGGGAAAGCAGAGAGAGCTGACAACAAAGTGGGAGAAGAACTAGATTTTTTGCTGGAATAAAAACTCCAATTTTCTTGGAAGCTCAGAAGCTACCAGTGCATGCCATGCTATCAGCTTAATTGTCTAAGCCTTGCTAAATAAAGGTGCGTGTGCTGGGCTTCTGCACTGTGAAGGTGCATCTATCTTTGCAGCAGGGCATGTAGTTCTATTTTTCTCCAGTGCACAATATGAACACACCTCTTTTTTGACCTTCTCTATTAATTTCAGTGGCTAAAGCCAAGTCTTCAGAGCAACTGGGCATCTGCAAGCTGGCACAAAATCCCCAATCCATTAACATTACAGCAGGTTTGTATTAAGAACTTCTTGCCTGAGAGGTGCAGGCACTGGAGGGATGGGGCTGTGTGCCTGAGGGCTGACCTGGTTAGCTATTAGGGAGAAGTTCTTTCCTTGGAGGGCAGTGAGGCACTGGTACAGCTGCCCAGAGAAGCTGTGGTGCCCCATCCCTGGAGGCACTCAAGGCCAGGTTGGATGGGGCCCTGGGCAGCTGAGCTGGTGGGGGGCAGCCCTGCCCATGGCAGGGGTTGGGGCTGGGTGGGCTTCGAGTCACCTTCTGATCCAAACCATTCTATGATATGATTCTTTGGCCACAAAAAGTGGCACGGAGGAGGAGAAAGGCAAGATGGAAGAAGAAAGGCAAGGGGTTATGTCTGCAGATAAATGATGAGGGGAGATGGCCTGTTCCAGAATGTGGGATGGCACTCGTTCTCATGTAAGCCTAGTAAGCTTCTCTAAAAACAATTGTTTTGCCTTAAGGTTGGGAAACATAACAGCAATTTTCTGTATTTTGAATTTTGCAGTCTACACTGCAATAATATGCATATTTGGAACACGTTGTGTTTAAAAGATTTTTTGAGAAACATTTGGCCACAGTTGCCTTCTGCATCAGAGAACTGTATGGCTTTGCATTATTCAGCATGTCTTTATGTTTAATCGCTTTTTCCCTTTCACATGCTTTGTTCCTAAGATTAGAAACATTTTTTTTCCTCGTGGATAAATCATTTAAACACCTGAACTGATTACATGCATGCATCTGAGCTCAGAACAGTCACGACTCTATTTTTTTTTTTCTTATTCAGAGACTGACTTTTCTGAAGAAGATGCAAAGCACCTGAAAATAGCTCCATCACAGAAGCATCAAGCATCACTTTAAAATTATTGCTATCACGTCCTGGATGCTGCCAGTGTACTTCTGCCTCCCTCCTCATCGTAAGTGACGTCTCTTGAGGCAGTCAGGGGCTTATTGATGGCTACTTTGCAGAGGTAAAGGGTGTGCGTTTCTGAAGGGCAAGGCTGTCCTCTCCTTTGCAGAATGATGGCAAAGACCTGGATGCAGAGAGGGTTTGGGGTGTGCCTTATGGCTGCCCCTTTTGTTGGTGGGGGCAGATTTCATAGAATCATTGAATGGCCTGGGTTGAGAAGGAGCACAATGATCATCTAGATTCAACTCCCCTGCAATGTGCAGGGCTGCCAACCAGTAGACCAGGCTGCCCAGAGCCACATCCAGCCTGGCCTTATTGATGGGGAGGATGGAGGGCCTGCAGCAGTATTTCCTGCTTTATGGGAAAATGCACTTCTCTTTTCATTTCAAAACGTGTTTTCAAAGAGGAGCTGCTCTTCTGCTCTCCCCAGGTAAAGCCATGCATGCTCCACAGCCTACTTGGGAGAGCTGCAACCCAACTGCCAAAGGAAAGGAGTCTTTTACCCAAATAAGGGACCCCGTCTCATCCTGCACCCCCATCAGTCTGTGCTCTGCTGTTTCATCTCAGCCTGGCTGGTGCTAGCACTGTGGGATGGCTGGAGCTTCCTCTCCCTTTGTTGTAGAAGTACTCTTAGGAACTACCTTTGTAGAGCAACTACATATCTCTAGGCTAAAGCTGAACCACAGCTGGAAAACATCTCTCACTGAAAACATCTGAAGATTTAAGACCTCATGCCAGAAAACTGTGGCCTAGTGCTTTGTCCATGACGTGCTGCTTTATCAGTGTTAGTCAGCCAGAACACGAATACCTTGATCTTCTTTATCTCACCCCTCTTTACACATAGAGGAAAAACAGGGAGAAAATGTGCAGTGCTGTTAGGAGAGATCTTTTGCTTTTTTCAGTGTTTTGTACAGCAGCCCACCTGGACCCTCTGGATTTGCAATCACGTCAGCCTTGTGTCTGGCTCTCCACCCTCTGATGAGTGATGTGCTGCCAGGCACCGGGTTTTCAGCACACGTGAGCAGTTCCTGCTCAGATGCAGGTCCTGCTTGGCTGTCAGACCCATCCGTTATAGCAGCAGCATCTTTGTTGTTTTGAATCACTTCTTGCCTTAATCCGTCACACTTGGTTCCCTTTCTTCTTCCAAAGCAAACTGTGTGCCTGCTATCTGCTGGCTCAGTGTGGGGTGGGCGCAGTCCCCTAGTGACCCCATGCAGTGGGGCTGTCCCTCCATACACCAGGCCAGCAGCTCATTAGATGTGTTGCATTAGCTCCTCAAATCATTTTGTTTTGTGCTTATCGACAGTGTATCACAGAGCCTGTGGAGTACTGCATACTGAGTTTCTGGAGAGCATTGGTGCTCTTTGAAATTGTTATTTTAAAGGCTTAATTCATGCCCTGTCTGTTTTTATCCACATCTACGTAACTCACGTGAGGCCTTTATGTGTTGCTTGTTCCTTCATCGTGGACCTGCTCTAGTGTTTGGGTAGCACAGCTGGCTGACACCATTTCAGAGCCAGTTTTAGAACTGGTATCCACTAACAAACAAAAATCAGCCTCTCCTTGAATAAACCAAACCTCCAAACCATGGATACAGCTGGCTTTATTTTTCCCTTTGTATCATGTACTTTTGCTATCATGCTATTGGGGGGAGGGGGACTGGCTTTTGATGGGAAGGATTTAGGATCTGCTGGGCAGCGAGGTGGAGCGCTGTCAGCAGCCAAGCTGTGTGACAGAGAGCAAGAACAGGTGAAGCATCTTCCTGAAGCAACTCGGATTCCCTGAACAATTAGGCAAGATAGGTGAGAGAGGCAAAAAGCAAAGTGCAAAACCATGCAGGAAGTGGGCTGCTAGGGAAGTATTTTGAGGTGAGGCTGTTGCTGGGAGAGGGGGGATGCTGAAGTGTAATGTATGGGGTGTGGGAAGGAAAACCTTTTCTGAAAATTTGGCATGTGACGGTGAGAAAACCTGTTGCACTCCTACAGCAGAGGATGACAAAAGGAGCTTCTGTTCACTGGATGCTCTCTGTATGGTGAGTGTTAAAATTGCACACGTCCACATGCTAAGTGTACGTATTGCATTGCTGAAAAACTGCACCTAAATCCTACCAGACTTGTTACTGACAAAATACGTTTCCTCACTTGGCCATTGTTGTCTCCTGGGAAAGTCATACGAGTTGGATTAATTTAATGGCAGGACTGCTAGTTAATGAAGTCAGTGGGATTGGGATTTCGCCTCGTGATTCAGAAAACTTGGTTTGTTCTGTTGCTTGAGGCCGTGCAGTTGTAAAAACGTGATTGCTTCATGCTCTCATTTTGTAAAGGGTAGTGACTGAGGTAACTTGAGCTGACACAGTTACCTGCCAAAATAATTAAGCGCAGAGCTAAATGAATATAAAAAGACCAGACAAGTAAATTGCTTTGTACAAATATCCTTTTTTTTTTTTCTTTGAGGCTTGCTTAGGTACGTAGTTCTGTAAAAAAGGTGAGCATTTAGTATTAATGGATCTGCTGTTTAATATCAGCTGGGAAGAAGGAGCTGAGGATTAGCATGGAAATGTATGCAATTTTAAGATAAATTGATTGCATTTCATCTTTTCTGTGTGTAGCTTTCCCTCAAACTGCCAATGGGAGTTCAATAACTAATGGACAGAGCGTTTCATTAAGCGTGCATTAAGCCCAGAATAGTTAACAACTGCCTCTTTGGGATGCCCTTTCTATATTAGCTCCTCCTATGGGGTATGTAGTCTTGTTTTCTATTTTTGTTTGCTTGCTTACTTTTAAAGATGTCAGTGAAGATGGTAGGACTGTTGTGTCCATTCTTTTATTTCCCTTTGGAGAGCACTTGGCTACAGTAAGATTTTTCTTTATGTATTTTGCCTTTGGTAGCAATTACTGCTGCCTGCAGTTGTGGCTTCCAGTTTAGAACAAAGCTGTTTTGTGCATCCAGTGAGTAATCATTGTTGATAAAGTTGGGGACCTCTCATTGTGGCTAGGATGTCAATTATACCAACTGCTACCAAGCTCAAATTATAGGTTTGTAATTTTTGCTTCAGGGCTTGTCACGCTGGAATATTCTTCGCCCTGTTAATAAACTAAAAAAGAAATCGGTGTTAAAGGTCTTTCTCAAACCTATTAAGTGAGACATAGAGTTGAAGTGTCTCGATTACTGCCTAGATTCCCATCTTTACTGCTGTCTGCTGGGACAGCTTGCTGGTGCAAACCTCAGCCTGAGCCCACAGTGGCAAATAGCTTTGGCAGATGGGGCCTCGGCAGTGTGTCCTTCTTCCTTGCAGCTTTAAATAAGGTAATTGATGCTACCTGAGCATTTTTCAGTTTATTTTTCTTGGTTAAACTTTTGTAAGGAGGAGGGCGTGAGAATAGATGTGTTATTAACAAATGTACAGGAATGTTGCTTGCCCAGAAATGATTAGGAGATTAAGTAATGGATTGATTGCAGTTATTCATCTGGAACCCTCCTAATGTGTGTAGACACAAGGCACTCATCCTTTCTGAAAGGGGGCTGTGAGAGTAGGGATGTGCTGTGTTGTGCTGCAGAGAATTGTCTACTGGCAATTCACACTGCCATCCATGCTTTGCAAATGAAAACAGTTCAGCTTTCGACTCGTATTTCACGGCTGCTGGTGGCGGAGAGTTGCAGTCGTGCATTCTGGAGAGAACTGGGTGACACAGGTGTTTATAGAATCACAGAATGGTTTGGGTTGGAAGGGAGATCAATGATCCAATCCCTGCTGTGGGCAGGGCTGCCCCCACCAGCTCAGGCTGCCCAGAGCCCCATCTAACCTGGCTTTGAGTGCCTCTAGGGATGGGGCAGCACAGCTTCTATGGGCAGCTGTGTCAGCACATCACTGCCCTCTCAGTGAAAAAATTCCCACTATCATCTAAGCTAAATCTCTCCTCTTTTAGTTTAAAGTCATTTCCCCGTGTCCTATTGCTGTCATACCATCTCTCTCCTGTATATAAGCTCTGGTAAGTACCGGGAGGCCACAATATGCTCTACCCAGAGCCTTCTCCAGGCTGAACAAGCCCAGTGCTTTGCTTGCCCCTACTGCTGTTCATGGTGGCTGTGGGCTTCTGGTCAGTCCATGGCTCTGATCTGCCTAACCAGTAGCTAGCCAAGATGAGCCTTGCTCAGGTGCTGTCTGGCTGCCTCTATCCATCTCCAGCATACCAGAGTCAAAGAAAGAATTGTGGCTTCATCACAAGAAAAGGTTTGCCTTGCTGCTACTTTGGGCTTCACTGTTTCAACCTATTGCACAAATAGAGGTGTTTTCCTTAAACAGCTGCAGCTGCTTTGTAGTAGTTTGTGGTTGGGGCATGTGATGCATTTTTAGGATTCCTGGGAAATGTTATTGTTGTTTTTTTTTTTCCATTCTTTTTTTAGTGTATTATGATGATGCTTAGAAATTCATATGGGGTTTCTGGTGGCTTGCCATACAAGGAGAAGGACAGGGGCCTTGTGCTGAATAGTGTGGTGTAAGGGATTTCATGTCCTTGTGAGTGCGTTCCAGGGCACAGGAGACTGCATCCTCCAGGTACAGCAGTACCCAAGTGCTGTTATTCCCCTCTTACTTAATTTCTGATGGGCTGCACCACTTTTTGTGATGACTGTATGCAGTTCTCTCCAGAGAACGTGAACTTGAAATCTGGCAGCTTACTGCTACACATCATACATACATACAGGTGTAGGTCATGTGCAGGGCTCGTGTTAGGCTGGGAAAAGGCCCAGGGAGAAAAAAACAGTGGCATTGCTGACCATGTCCACATTGTGGGTGCAACTTTTTTTTGTGCCTTGGAACAGGGGTGAATTAATTGCTGTGTTAAAGGCCCGGTGTAGCTGCAGAGGGCTGTGCACAGCTTTCTGCAGGCAGTTGCTGGGGCATGTGACTGTGAGGCACTTGGGCTCGCTACTTGCATTGCTCACTTCAGCTTGCTTGGGCCATTTGTGGTTAACATGAGCATTTCTGGATGCTCTAAGCTTATGGGAAGCAGCTAGGCAGGGAAAAAAAACAAAAAAACAACTGCTACGTGTTTATGGAATGTTATGACTTCAAAGGTACACCGAGGTGGTTTACCGAGGAAACTCAGTATCTTTTCTGTTTCTGTGCACTGAAAGACCATAAGTCGGCCTGGTGTGGGGAGGAAGAGGGAGATGCTTATTTGGAGATGTACCTTTGAGACTGTATGAGGAGGGGGTGTACCTGATGTAGGCCCCTCGAGGGGCCTAGGTGGTCAGAGTTATGCTGGTGCTGGCCCCTATGATTCGTGTCTGGGTTTAGACCTTTTTCCTTGCCTGTTTGTCCTCAACAGTAAATTAATAAAATAAAAAAAACACATCTCTGCTCTTTATATTTTCATCCTGATAAATGCCCTTCTCTCTTCTTAGACTAGGAAAAGAACAGTTTTGAGGCTTGTGCATGTCTTGCCTCCAAGGCAGACTGAATGCCCAGCAACTGACGTAATGGGAGAACCTTCCCTCACCTTTCCTTCATGTTGTGGGCTGGGATCTGGCTTGAGTTCTTACCCACTGCCTTGGTGGTGGGGGAGGGACAGACAGGGGAGAGCAAGGAGCCATGTGGAAGAGGTGACATGTGAACTTGTTCTTTAAGTAAGCGCCAAAAAGACATTTACCCCCTTCTTTCTCTCAGAGGAGACTCTCTGGGCTATGACAGATAAGCTGTCTGTGTTTTTCTGGTGGGGAGAGAGCTTCCCTTAGCCCCTGCTCCAGCCCCATCTACTTCTCCATCTGTTCCCATCTGATTTCTACTGCCTTTTAGTTTTCTTTCCTTTTAAAAGAATTAAGCTGTTAATGCCATGAAGCCTCCTGGAGTGGAGGAATGTGGCTGTAAGAACCCCACACACTGGGGGCTCCTCCTCTCCTCCTGGGTTCCCCACAGGTCTGTGTGGGGCTGCTGTGTCAGATAAGTACAGACCACTGCTGGATGGAAAAGCAAGTCATAAAATCTTAGAATCACAGAATGGCTGAGGTTGAAAGAGACCTCAGAGATCATCTAGTTGCAGCCCCCTGCTGCGGACAGGGCTGCCACCCAGCAGATCAGACATTCAGTTGGGCTGCCCAGGGCCCCATCCAGCCTGGCCTCAGCAAGTGCTCTTCCTGCTGCTGGGCACCTGAAACACCGACGAGATTTGTGCATTTGCCTGTTCACTGCTGAGCAGCCAGGTTTCTGCTGCCATTCTGGCCCTGGCCCCTCTAGTTCATTTTCTTAATCTGGACTGTTAGCTCAGACATGAAATATGGGCTTGTCTGGATAATATCTTCCTTCTCTTTGTCTAGGATTGTTCCATTCAAATGGAGCAGTCCTACAAGTTTAATGACTTTTTTTTGTCAGCACTTTGTCTGTTGCTTGTTTTGCCCTGAAGTGGGAGCAGTTGAAAAGATGACTGCACATTGTTCTTAAAAACAAAGCTGTCAGCTATCAAGCAAGTTCCTAACTTCTGCAGAGCTCCTTGAAATATGGGAAGATAGGACGAGTGACTGTGCTTTAGGATGCTCTGTTCCCCACCCCGTGCTACTGGAAGGGCTTGAGTGTCACCCAGCTTGTGTGCTTCACCTTGGAGTGGGAGGAAAAAACCACAGAAGCAGTGACATTGGTGTACTGTACCATAAAATGCCATAAACAGAAAAGGTCTCTTATTTCTAGAATGATTTATGCCCTGTTGGTGTGCTGCAGGGGCTGACAACAGTACCAAGAGCAGAGTTTTGCTACTGGCTGAGATCCCTCAGGATCCAAGGCAGCTGAAATCCTCACCAAATTCCCTGGGGTGAGTGAGGGCACCCCGATGGGAATCGTCATGTGCAGTGGGAATGTCCGTGCACCAAGTGCCTCTGGAGAGCTGCCTGCTGCAAATGCTGAAGGTCTGTAGGGTCAGTGAACAGCCAAGCTGTGGTCTGCAAGGAGATCGCTCCTGCGATGGATGCAAGAGAAGAGCTCATCCATGGTGCCTCCTGGCAAGCACGTGAGGGAGCAGCAGAGAAATGCAAATGTCCTGGCTTGGGGATTCTTCTGCTTGAGGCTGTAAACCCAAAGAGCAGCAGCTCCTCAAGCCCAGGTTTGGTGCTGTGTGTACACGCACGCAGACTACCACTGGCGAGAGGGACCTATTGATTCTGCTGTCTCCTGGGCCACATAACCTCAGGTTTTGGAGCTGGAAAGCCTCATACTGTGTGTCAGTTCCTCTCTCGACTGGGGAAGGCTCGTCAAAGTGTTTTCTCAGCTTCCAGCTGCAGACACGGGGAGACTGTCAGCATTCTTGCTGGGTGGGTGTCTTCTGAAGGCATCTGCATTATGCGACCCTGTTTGTACACATAGCATCCTTGCAGCTGAGAATTGGCTGAATAGACCTGCTGCAGCTGCTGAGGGCGCATCCTGGGCTGGCATAAGGAGGAGAAATGATGGAAGTAATAAAGATGCAACATGATGTCTGCGACAGACAAAGTCTCTCATTAGGGCTGGTGGCTGTCTTATTCAAAGCATATGTACCTTCTCTCAAGTAGAAGCTATTTTGTGTACTTTTCAAGGGTGTTCAACAAAGCAGTACAAATTGCGTAGCATTTTTGAAAGTTACGTAGGGATGGTTGCTGTGTTGGAAATTGGATTGTTTTTCTTCCAGTACTGGCATGTTTGTTATCTGATCTGTGGTGCTGAGCATCACTTTTCACATCACTCGGTTGTTTTCTTGCTCTCTGCTGTTGGTTCTGCCTTGGTGTTGAAAGTGCTACATTTTGAGAGCTGTGCCAAAAATTGCTTTGAGCTGAAACTGCAGCAGGAGAGGACTAGGTCTGAAGTCTGTTGGAGTTAGTGAGAGAAGTCTGATAGCTGAATTGTGCAGTTTTGGCAAAAGAGAAACGAGAAGAGTGATGTTGGTGAGCCTGAGCTGTGTGGAGGAGATGAGGCAGCTGTTTGTGTCACAGGCAGAACGCCATGCCTGGCAGAGCCTGCAGTCTGCTTGCACTCGTGTGTGGCAGCCATTATCATCACTTTAATAAATGTGGGTATGCAGAAGTGTTTATGCCATCAAAGTGTCTGATGCAAATGCACAATCTTCTCTTGACGCATGCTTCCTTCCTTCCCCCGAGTACTTTAAAGCTGCCTTGAGATGGTGGGAGGAATTATACGTGAAACAGCCTTTATCTTTCAAGAGAAGGTGCCTGAACCCGTTTGTACTTTGGAGCAGATACTCTGCCTTCTCCTTTTATCCCATGAAAGACCAGCTTTTCTTCTTTCTGTTTGCAGGATGCTTTGGGCTTTCCCTTTGCTTGATGGTGTCACAAGCCATGCAAAAGACGCCATAAGTGCCGCAAAGGAGAGGGATGCATGTGGGTTGTTGGTTTATTTGTTTTTTCCCTTCTCTCCAATTGACTGTGGCAAGTAAATAAATCTCACATCTGTAGCAGTATCTGCCCATTAAATACTTGCCTGTCTTGTTTTAGCAGGAGGTGCTCCCTTCCCTCCTGACTGCACCCCATCTGTTAATTGCTTTGCTTCCAGAGATTCTTGGTGCACCTTCCCTTCCCTCTCAATCTTTGGATCCTCGTTTAAGTGGATTGAATTTTCTCCCTTCTCCTGCCAAGTGCTGAAAGCTAATTGCCACAGGAATCACCTCTCTTTCTTGAGACTGTGACCACATTTCTGAAAGAATTAGGGAGTGCCAGGATTTGCTCTGTTTCCCAGAGCAAATGGAGCATATTTCTTGCATGCACTATTACATATCTCAAGACTGGTTCGATTGCTGTTGCGACTCAGTGGTATATTGAGATGGAAGGTTTGACTGAGTCCATAGACCTTAATGCTTCACTGGGGGCATACTGTTCCTGGGCAGTACAAGCTGCAGGCTGAAGTCATGGTGTGCAGTGCCATAAAACAAGCCCTGGCTTCGTGTGAGCAGGCAGGACATGTGATATCAATGGAGTTCCACCCACTGGCCAGCAAACCCTCAATCTTGTCTTTCAGGTTAGATGCAGCAGTGTCACTCATCAGAAGGTGGTTTCCTTTAAAATTCTTTCCTTGGCAGAGCAGTTCTGCCTTTCTAAGCTTTTGAAGCTATTGAATCATTTTCTCTTTTGTTAACCCGTGCTGATGTTTTCTATATCTCAAATAACGTTTCTCCTAGTTGATGTTAAAATGTTGGGTGTCCCATTCCTGTTTCATTTACAGCCATCCTGCGGTGCAGGGGCATTGGCGAGCAGACTTTGTGCAGAAGTAGCCTCTGCTGTAGATAAATCACTGAAATGCAAAAGGGGGAATTTTGGTGTAACTTTTAAAAGAGTAAGGTAAAGCTTTCAGAAATCTGTACGAGAATTCGGGCTCTAGTACCTTTCCATCATCTGCATAGCTGAAGCTGTAATGGCATCAAAGTGGTGCTCAGATCCTGGGTTCCTTACTTTAAATTCCTCCAAGGTTTGTTCTGCTGTTTGGGTCTGTTTTAATCTCTTGTTATCAGAGGCTGCTGCCACTTCAGGCTCTGTTTGTGCTCAGGTTGTAATACCTGCTTGCACTCCAAAGGCCTGAAGTAAACCTGCTGCCGCTTTGGTCAAGTGGCTTCTTTGGCTGTTTGTGGAGCTGGATGTAGCGTGGCATGCTCTCCATGCTTGTTTGTGTAAGAGCTGGGTTAAGCTCGTGGCCTGAGGGCCCCGCGTGATTAAGAGCAGTGCACAAAGTAGCCCCTCTGTCATATTTAACGCACACAAGTATTAGTGGCAGCTGATATCTGTGATGTTTCTGTTCCAGGTCAGTGCCTGGAAAGCCTAGTGCAGCCTTTGCCTGGCCTGCAGCCCTCGTGTGGCCCTGTGGCTGGGGGGTGCTGTTCCAGACAGGCTCTTGTAGTGCTCAAGGCTTTGTCCACAGCAGGAATGGCTTTTGTTTTTCCTGCCATTTGTTGGCAGTGCATCCGGTGGTCGCATCAGTTCTGTGTCTTGGAAAGAGGCTGTTGAGCATTCTTAAAGCAGCTAATTAAGTATGAATTTAAGCTTATCTGTATGAAGCTAGCCAGCCTCGCCATAATAGGATTGTTTGGGCTTGCTTTAATTGTGCTGCTGTAAGTGCCATGCGTGCTGTAATGCAAACCAACGCTTGGGAGCGGAGGTAGGAAAGGAGCGTGGCCGGGGCTCGTTCTCACTGCCCTTGCTGGTCTGAATGGCTCTGCACTGTGGATGACCCCCATCATGAGCAATGAGAATAGTAGTTAATATTTACATCCGGAGTTACTCATGCACGGAGCACTTCTTTTTATTTATTTATTTTATTCAGTGTTAGGAGCAGAAGGGTTGGATGTTTAGAAGCATAGGGGAAGCACTGAGTGAAGACTGGCTTGCATGCATTCATCACAGTGGCCTTGAGTAAATGGTATGCAGTTGCGGGATGAGTTTATTTGTTTTCTCTCTGGGACCTCTCCTTCATTCAGGATGTTTCCTTTTAGCAAAGAATTGATGGATTTGATGTAGCCTCTGAAGAATTATTTTAAGCAGCAGGTTGTTCTTTCCTTTTTCCTTTTAGAAGACGTTTGTGCAGAAATAGCAGGACACATCTTCGGCGTGTGTTGTTGCTGTTGCTCAGTTTTGCATCTCTGTTGTGGCTTTATGGAATTGTTGTTTCCCTGGCTTCCTAGGCAGCAGCAGTTCCCTACTGAAGCAAGGCAGATGATGGAGAACTGCGATAGCGTGCAATGCTCATGGCGAGAGCCTATCTTCTCTATGCTGCTACCCTTTGTAACACTGGAAAGGAGATGTCCTCCTAGCTTTCAAATTTCTGAGTAATGAGATCAACACAGTTTCCAGGTCACAAGGAAAGGAGGCCTTGTGTGACAGAAGAAACTGCCAGCTTTGTCACTGGAGGAGCCACCTGATGCTGCATCTGGTGTGACTGAAAACATGAGTTTGAGCTGGGCCAGGCACCGGGCTTGAGAAGAGAAAACAGCTGTGCAGTGGACACTCACACTGATAGAAAGCATGCTGGTGTTGGGTTGCTGACCAAGGTGGGAGCATCTCCATGAGAGAGAAACCAGCATCAGATACCCCGTGGTCCCATGGCCGTCCTAAAGCATAGTTACAAATCAGAGGGGGAAAAAAAAGGAAACTTCTCATATTCTACTGCTGAGCACTTTACTGTGATAGTATTTGACTTTAATGGCTTGGTTTAAGCCTCAGCTTCTGAGTTCCTTTTAAATCACGTGTATTTCTGGAACTGGTTTGCAATATTTATAGAGTTTTGCCACTGAATTCTCTGTGTGAGGGAGGGAATTCCTTTCTTTTTCCACTGTGGATGAATTGCTGTAAGATTGGTTCTCCTTTTTGCAGAAGAAGGCTTGCTTCAAAAGACTAAAAATATAAATTCTCTGTCTGATAACTTACGTGCAGCGTTACCCACTCTTAACAATTAATGGGATAAACTAGCCTGGATGATGATTTCTCTTCTGATGTGAAGTTTTACATTTTCTTCTTAATTGCCCACAGAGCTTTCTTCTTAGCTGTGTATCTGTCTGATTTTTTTTTCCTTGTCTCTTTCTATCCCCTTCCCTTGGATTCCAGTGCTCCTTGTTGGGTTGGCAATGTGCTCTGCCAGTGCAGGCATTGGTCTCAGTGATCCGACTCGTCCAATTGCTGACGTGTTTGATACGGCTCTGCAAGTTTGATGTTTGTGCCAATAGCCCCAGGCACCTTGGGATGCTTCAGCTGCATGGTAACAAAGGTGAAGTAAAAAAGTTTTTATACTTTCCAAGCCTTCTGCTTTGGAACAGCCATATCCAACCTCTTTCCTGGCACACCAGCATGACCTCTGGCTGCAATGGCACGAGCAGCTGTGCCGGCCCTACTGGGATGGGCATGGGACTGAAAGCCACACAAGGAGCTTCCCAGGAGCAGCCCAGGGACCTCGTGGCTCCTGCTGAGGGTGTGCAGTACCCAGCCCTGGGGATCTCCACTCTTCTTTCATGCACAGGCAGAGGTTTTTCCCCAGGCAGCAGTGAGGATGGGGCAGGAAGGGATTTCACTCTGTTGCAGCGTTTTATCACATTGTGACAGCGTTTATTTCCCGTGGGCAAAACCGAATGATAAATACCTTTCAGGCTGCAAAAAAAGCAGTAATTACCTTCACACTTTCTTCTCCTTGACTGGACTCTGTTTTAAGAGCCCCTCTCTGGTGTTTTCCATTGCTTACATTTGTTTGTGGATGAGGTCAGAATTATATAATGAAAACAAACATGTTTTCCAGCAAAATGCTTTCCCTTAAATAAGTAATGTCTGCAGCAGCGTGAAAGTATGTAATTAGTATTTTTCTTGAGTTCTTTTTCTTCTTTGAATCGTTTTTATATGCTATACCTAACTGGGAATTTCCAATATTATTCTGTGTAATTGTTTTGTGGTCACTGCTTTGGGAATGCTCATTAGACGACAAGCATTTGATCCCCAGCTGAAGAGTGGCATTTATGGAGCGTTATGTGCTATGTGTTATGTTTGGTGAAGGTGGTTTGCAGAATGTGGCTTTGCTTTTTGCATCCCATTGCTGACAAAAGTGATGCTGATGAAGAAACTGCCTTTATCAAGCCTGTTGTACTTGAGTGCTTCGTGTACACGTTACTTAGCAATGGTAGGTTGCTTGGGCTTTGGGTTTCTGATTTTTGAAGGCAGCACTTCTGCTGTGATCCCTTTCCTTCTGGGGGCCCATATCCAATGCTTGATGCTCCTGCTTGGATGGCAGCACTGTTGCATCACCCAGACCATGCAGGGGGCTCACCGAGTCTCTGAGCAAGCAGAAGCTCACATGATTGGGATTAACTGGTATTAAGAGAAACAACAAATGTGCAAACAAAATCTGTGTGTTCTGCCTGTCGCTTGTTTCCTGCACATCCCAAAGGCTTATGCTGTGTTGTGGCAAGTTGAAGGACTGTGAGGCTGGTCCACGAGTGGCTGTGCTTGGCAGTATCTTGTCAGGTCTTTGGGTTTGTGTGGTGCGAGTGGAGGGTGAGAGGTGTTTTGCCAAAGTGGGGTCATGTTTGAATTTATTTAGTGGCTGTCACTCTTGGGATCTTCAACAGTTGAAATGTTTGCAAGCAAGAATACCACTGACTTTTTGGAGAGTCTTTTTGCTTTCATCATAGTTGCAACAGGGTACACCTTGCATATGTGTCCAGTCCACAAGTTGTATGTTTTTGTTGCCCTCTTCTATGTTTTATTAAAAAATATTAAAGAAACAGGGAATGTATATAATTAACAAAACTATGTAATATTATTTTATGTGCAGCCCAAGGCGAATCCTCTTTACTCAGCATGGCTCAGACAAGCCCAAAGGTTGGACACCCATGCATTATGGTGTATCCCCTTTTTCACTCTTAGTACTGGAGAATCATAGACTATCCCAAGTTGGAAGAGTCCCACAAGGATCCCTGAGTCCAGCTTCAGGCTCCACAGAGCACCACCCAAAAATCACCATATGTCTGAGGGCATTGCCCAGGCACTTCTTGAACTCCATCAGCTTGGGGCTGTGGCCGTTGTCCTGGGCAGCCTGTTCCACTTACCTCTTCATTTTGTGTGTCTTGATGCCGGCATCAATCCGAGCCGCCTCACAAACAAAATCACATAGTTCAGTCCAGAGGTATGGAGATAAGGTTCTTTGGAAAGCAGCACTGAAACACCAGTCACCATCCTGCTGAGATTTGGGCATCTGCTTAGCTCTTACGCTCATGGCTCGTAAATAAAGACCGTGCATAAATATATAATGCATGTGCTTTGGCCTGTGTGGGACCTGAACTATCACGTGCAATGTGGAACAGCTCTAACTGGAGTGGAAAAAGTAGCTGTGTTTTCATTATATGTAATAGATATGTTAGAAGAAATAAACTGCAGATTTTAAAACTTGGATATTCCAAGATAGTCCAGTTTTTTGGCCCTCGTTCGTATACCTCTGCGTGCATATCTGCAGGCATTTTGGAAGTGCTCCCTCTGAGCTGTGTTTATGGAACAGCAACCCATTGAGGGCCTGCAGAACTGAAGCATGGGCTCTGACAGCCTGTGAGATGTGGGTCTGTAACTGAGGTTCTGCATCCTTAGTGCATCAGTGGCAGAAGGGGACTTACCAGTTAGTTGGATTTGCCAAGACAGTGGGTTCACAGCAACGGGTGCCTGAGGAGGAGAGACCAGACGGAGCGGTTCTTCTTGTTCCTGCTATCCATATTCTTGATCTTTTCAATGCCTGCTTTTTCTGCAGCCAGCACGCCTTGCTGTTACTTGGCTCGGTGGTTTTGCCTTGCCGGGGAAGAGCTGATCCCAAGGAGCACAGCCTCATGCTGTGTGTCCTGCCAGTGTGGGCATTGGCAGCCTTCAGCCAGATGTGAGGGTGCCTGAGGACGAGGACGCAGCACTAAAACTTTCCTATAGTTTACATGTAGTAATTATATTTGGCTGTGCAGAAGCAGAGAGGTCTCATGTATTAACCTTGTCTTCATTGCGTAGCTTCATCACAGCCATTGCTCTTCCTGCAGTCTGGCTGCCTAGCTGGGTAGTGGTGTCCTGGGACACGTCTGTTTGCCAGCCTCTTTGTATAACTGTATGCTGCCACACTCTCAAGCACGGTGTCAGCCTGAATAGCAAGACACCGGGTTAGTATAAGGGAGGAAAGATCCTTTTGCTCATGTAGGTTTTGCTGCTATCTGCATCAGTGGGCTGTCAAGGATGGGAAGAAATTGTTTTTGAATCTGTCATCATTCTTGTTGCTCGTTCTGATGCTGCTTTGCCATTGGAACAAAAGGCAAAAAAGCTTTCTAGAATGTTTCCTTTCTGAGCTGATGAGGCAGTGCTCGTTGCTGCAGGATGTGTTACAGTGGGACTGGATTCTGTGGTGGCATTGATGTGCAGCTTGCTCAGTCCTGCTCCCTGCCTCACTCTCAGTCCCTCCAGTGAATTGTGCCTTGTGTTCAGCGCAGGGCCATCTGCTTCCCTGTATGTTCTCTCTTTTGCTGCATCCTGATTTGAATGGAAAGGTGAGTCTCCATGCATGTGACAAGGAGCAGTTCTTTTGTGTTTCCATCAGCCTGTTTTCCAGCTGAGGAGCCAAGTGAGAAAGAAATGCTGGGTTTCCTGCAGGTGTACTTGTATTGGCAGGTCAGGGGGATTATTGGATACGGCTGAGGGCACTTGAGTTTGGGGATTAGCTTGGCACCTGAGATGGGAAGGTTTCCTGTGGCTGGGCCTGAGCAGCTTGTCAGTATTGCTGAAATTTATGCTGTGACCTAAAGCTGCTGTGAAATAAACCTCCAAACAGTTCCTCTCAATTTGTGCAGAGAACTTTTGCTATTCTGTTTTTCTGCTCTTTCTCATTTTGTACTGTAAATGATAATTTAAATTCCACATTTACATACTTCAATTATGAATAAAAATAATTTGTATGAATTTCATAGCCAAAGTGCGATGGATTAATGGCCCTCTGGAAACTTGAAACTACTGCACCTGAGGATGCTGAGCACAAAAGCTCTTCACACTGTCCCATATGTGTTCCTGTGCCACAGGGCAGAAGGGGGATGAGGAACACAGAATCATTAAGGCTGGAAGAGACCACTAAGATCATTCAGTCCAACCATCAGCCCACCTCCACGTCCCTCAGTGCCACATCCACATGGCTTCTGAACACCTGCAGGGACAGTGACTGCACCACCTCCCTGTGCCACTGCCTTACTGCTCTTGCTGAGAAGAAATTGTTCTAATTCCCAACCTAAACCTCCCCTAACACAACTTGAGGCCATTCTCTCTCATTTTACTGCTGTTACCTGGGAAAAGAGGCCTACCCCTGCCTCACCACAGCCTCCTCTCAGGTGGCTGTAGAGATTGATGAGGTCTCCCCTGAGCCTCCTCTTCTCCAGACTGAACAATCCCAGTTCTCTCAGTCACTCCCCATCAGACTTGTGCTCCAGATCCCCCACAGCTTTGTTGCCCTTCTCTGGACACACTCCAGGGCATCAGTGTCTTTCCTGTGTTGAGGGGTCCAAAACTGAGCACAGCACTCAAGGTGTGGCCTCACCAGAACTGAGTACAGAGGGATGATCACCTCCCTGCTCCTGCTGGCTGCACTGTTTTTCATATGAGCCAAGATGCCAGTGGCCTTCTTGGGCACACTGCTGGGTGTCTTCCCCCACCCTGGAGAGGTGGCACCATCAGCATACACTTACCTGTCTGCATGCAGTGGGGATGAGGGAGAGGAGAAGGAAGTGCTGGTCTCAAGCAGCAGTGTCTGCTTGGTGCCTGCCTGGATGGACACGTGGGGCAGGGGAGCAGCACGGTCCCAGTGCACAGACAGAGTATAGAGCTGAGGACAGGTTTTGTGCTTGAGTACCAAAATGGGTTTGTTTTCTTTTCCTAGAAGCTGTGCTTGCAAAAGTGAACAGCGAGCAGTCCGGCTCCCAGCAGTTTTATTTGGCAAGTTTTCCTACCCAAACGTCTCTAGTTCTCACTCTGCAGAACTGGTGGAAGCGCTGTTTTTTAATCCCATCCACTTTGTTGGAATCACTAGTTCTGTGTTCCTGGCTTGTCACCTTCCCCGTGCTGCAGGTGCTTATCTCCCACTGGGTGGTGGCGGGTCTTGGGATGCGGCGTGGCATTGCACAAGGTCTGTCTGTCTGTCTGGAGGGCAGATTGCCATAACCGGCTTCAGTGTTTTTCATGAAACAATCCTTCACTTCAGGGGTCAGCTGGAGGTAATGGTGTCGTGTTGCCTGGAATGACGGACGAGGCAGTGACAATCTGTAAGCAGCACAACTTGGTTGAGTGTCACTGAGCGGGATAAATGGCTCACTCAGACCCGACTCTAGCAGAGTAGGTTCAGGCTACAAGCCCTTTAGAGCAAACCACCAGAAACAGTCTGAACAGAAGTGGTCAAATTGCTCTTGGGGCCCCTGGTTTTATGCGACTTCTTCACGCTTGGTCATTTCCCAGCTGATAATATTGCTGCAATTCCTTCAAGAGGTTATGAAGAAAGCACCGAGAATTTGCAAAGCTGAGTGTGCATGTGGTTGTGTGATGCCCCATCGTCCTGCCACCTCAGGGCCACCCTCAGTGAGGGGATGCTGGTGTGGGGCACCCGCAATACCCACGTCTTTTCTGCCCCCTGCTGATGCTGTGTGTCCAGCTGGAGCCCCGTTGGGTGGATGCTCTGCTCTGTTGTACCCTTTGGCCTCTGCTGGTGGCTTTCATGCCTGTTCACAGTGCTGCTTGTTGCGTTAGGCTGCTCTTAGAGTTTAAATAAAGGGCATAATTGCATTGATGTATAGAATGGGCGCAGTTCTCAACACAGGATATGTTCAGCTGCTTTAGCCTTCACTCTGGCACGTAGCCACACTCTCTTACTGACTTGGTCAGATGCTTTATGAACCTGATCATAAAGGTCTAATTTACACTAGTAGGTTTTATTAAAAAAAAAAAAGAAAAAAAAAGGGTCAGATGGCGGGCAACAGAGAAAGCAGAACTTTGGCGCTTTCCTGTCTGCATATTCCTTCCTAATCCTGAAACTTTTCCAGTTCCTTGACAATTAATGTGGCTGTTCATTCTTTCTTCTGTTTAAATCCATAGTGTTTTTGTGACTGATTTCTACAGGATAAAACCCAAGTTTCTGTGAGGATAATATACCACAGTGGCTGTTAATGAGATGATGAAAATACCACAGTGAGGAGGACGTAATTCTCTGGGATGATATGGTACAGTTGCTCTTTTTTGAAGTGTTTTACAATAAAGGGAAAAAAAAGAAAGGAAAGGGAGGGGGAGAAAGGGAGAAAAAGAAAAGTAGACCTGAGTCTTTTTGTCTTTCATTACTTAAGGAGGCTTATAAGCAGTAAAGGGACCAACTTTTAACATGGCCTGATGGTGATATGACAAGGGGGAATGGCTTTAAAGTAAAAGAGAGGAAATTTAGGTGAGATGTTAGGAGGAAATTCTTTCTTTAGAGGGCAGTGAGGCGCTGGCACAGCTGCCCATAGAAGCTGTGGTGCCCCATCCATGGAGGCGCTCAAGGCCAGGTTGGATGGGGCCCTGGGCAGCCTGAGCTGGTGGGGGCAGCCCTGCCCATGGCAGGGGTTGGGGCTGGGCGGGCTTTGAGCTGCCTTCCAGCCCAAACCATTCTGTGATTGTGGAAGTGCTGGATTTTCCATCCTCTCATGGCCATCCCTTTTCCACCAGAACTCACCTGCCAGAAGTACAAAATCCCTGAGCAGAGATCCCTGCAGGCTCTGGGGAGAGCGCTCTGCAGCAACACATACACACAAAATTGTACTTGATTATTTCTGTCCTCTGCTTGATTGGTTCTACCTGATTATTTCTCATCACCGTTCTACAAAAAGCCCTGGCACTTCTGGTTGGGAGAGTAAATATGTTCCCATCAGCTTCCTAAGAACAGTGTGTTTTCCCCTAATGAAACTGTGTTTCTAAAATCTCCTCTTGCTTGCATGGTGCTGCTGTTCCTGAGGATATCCTCTGTGATTCGCAGGCTCAGTTTGGACTTCATTTTTTGGGGCTTGCCATAAGTTGAGGGCTGGTAGACCAGGAAAATGGCTCTGGGTCCCACTGGTTTGCAATTAAAGAGGCTTCAAGAAATCTTACTTGTCACCTCTGTCTTCTCGTGCTGGGGGCACGTGGTATGTGCAGGAATTCATTCAAAGCAAGAGGCAATTAATTTTGCAGGTCAGGAAGTGTGTAAGGGGCTTCAGTGGTATAGAGGCTTCTTTAAGGGCTTTTGATGTACAGCAAAGTGGTGTTGGATGCTATTATGTCATTACGTTTTAGGGCAAGGCATTAGTTGAGTCTCCCTTGCTTCC
Source organism: Lagopus leucura (assembly GCF_019238085.1). NCBI lineage: Eukaryota > Metazoa > Chordata > Aves > Galliformes > Phasianidae > Lagopus > Lagopus leucura. The sequence goes on from NW_024962262.1 coordinate 74,997,932, forward strand.
TATGCTCACACCTCCATCACAGATCTGTCACAGCAGTCTCAGTACTCACTTTGTTGACTTTTGGCCATTTCTAAACTAGATTTAGAAAGTATCTGGAACAAAAATGGGTTGCTTAGCAACATACTCCAGCCTGGGACTGCCTAAGAATGGGTCAGTGATTAACAGTTATGTACAATCAAGGTTAAAAATGCAGAACAGTCTACAGCATCGTGCTCCAGCAACTGACATAGTTCAGCATTACGATGCTCGGATTTATGGTGGCGGTGAGTAAATTTACACCATTTGTAATCCTGACCTCACCAATGAGATGACTCAAGACTTCAATTTTATGAAATTGAGCCGAAGTCTCTTTTCTTTGCCAGTGTATTACAAGAGAAGGATTAGATGGCCATCGGCTGAGTAACACTGGTGTGATTTATATTTCACGTGCAGTTCTTCCCAGGGCTCTGGGCCTTCCCTTGGCTGTACAGATTCCTACGTGGATGGAAATGGATCTCTATGAGGGAGTGGAAAATATGGAGGCTAGCTATGGAGCAGAAGTGTGGGGAGGGGAGAGAAGGCAGTTTACTGGTTCTGGTCACCTCACTGCATGCTGACATAGTGTTCTTCCAGACAAGAAAGCAACAAATGCCATATGAGCCTGCTGGATATGTTTTTCTGAGCTTTATTTTGGCAACGTGAGCATTTTCCTAAATCCTTGGTGGTGCTTTGCTTTCTGGAGAAAGGGATCCTTGGCAGCACTTTTTCCTTTCTTCTCAGAGTAGAGAAGGAGGTGACTTGACTGTGATTTCATTTACCCCAGTAAATGTCCCAGTACCTATCACTTCTGAGGGTACATAGAGTGAGAACATCGATCACTAAAGCAGCACTCTATCTCTTAGATGTTTTTATAACTCTAGCAATGAAATCAAGCTTGTTTTGCCAAGTCGTTTACTTTTACTGTCTAATCAATTTCTAAGGGCTCTTGCCTGTTTGTTCTTTTCTGTCTGTTTAATTAACCCTTCTTTTTAGCCTTGTCCCACCCCAGTCGTTTTGCCAAGCTTGGGAAATAAAGATCAACTGAGAATGCCTCTTCAGCAGCTCCCTAGAAGGGCTGAGTCCCAGGGACCTTTCCCAAAGGTGATTTGTACCCCCTGAGCACTCTCCTTCCATCTCTGTCTAAAGCTGAAGGAATCATGGGCTAGAGGGCAGCTCTTTTTCTTCACTTCCTTGACTTTTTCCTGCTTTTTCTCAATAGGCTTATTGACTGCCAACTTATATACATACGTTTTTAAAAGCTCCTATTCAGACTAATATTATTCTTCATCTTACTGACCTGCTGTCACTGGTCAAAGAGAAAATCACCTTAGCATTCTTTTTCACGAGAGTAAGAGGATGTCTTAATGAATGCTTTACTGTCTGTTTTAATCATTATACATACGTTACCACATTGTGCCTTTATAGCTTCTGTCTGCCTAGCACAGGACAAAGTGGTGAAATCCATACTTGAGATTTTGCAGGTGCTTTTACATGTCATTAAGAATCATCGATATGCAGGGCAGTGCTGCACAGCGCTCTTCATTTTGCTAGGATTGGAAATGGTGTCCATCATCGGTTGCCAAAGCTGTTGGATAACTGTAGGCCAGCAGAATTATAAAATCATAGAATCAGAGAACCATCAAGGTTGGAAAAGACCTCCAAGAGCATTCAGTCCAGCCATCTGCCTATCACCAGTATTTCCTACTAAACCATGTCCCTCACTACAACATCTAAATGTATCTTGAACCTCCAGGGACTCTACCACCACCCTGGGCAGTGCCTCACCACTCTTTCTGGGAAGAAATTCTTGCTAATACCCAAACTGAACCTCCCCTGGTGCAACTTGAGGCCAAACCAGTTGCTGGAGTTGGAGGTGGACAAGGGTTCCTTGTTTCCTGGGAACCGTGGGGCACTGAAATGGCCAACTGGGCTCAGTACAGAAGAAGGTAAGCTTGAGCAGTGGGCTGTTCCTCCTGTCCTCATGCTGCAGCGTTGACTTGGAGCATCTTCTGAATCTTGCTGTCACTCTCAAGTCTACTTACAACAGAAAGGCTATGTCCGAACTTGATAGTTTGTATGAATTGACTTATTCTTCCAGGGAATTTTCCCTTCTTTCCTGGCTTCTTGATTAGCCTCTTCATTTCTGCCTTCTGCAGCTGTTCCTGGTCTTGTTCACCAGCAGAGATTGAATGTCCAAACATTTTCCTTCCACTTCAGAGGCAGGAGGCTGCATGGAGAGTGCTGGATGAAGGTGGCCTGCACATGGATATATGGATGTGCTCCACAGCATGCAGAAATCTCCCTGCCCAGTGAGACTGGCAGCAATCACTGCTCTCTTCCCTCTGTGGACTGCAGCAAGTTGCTTGGTTTTGCTTTATGAGAAGAGGCGGGACTTTTAAATGAATAAAACTCTGCCTTATAGGAGAGAAATTGGCTGTTGTTGCAGCTGCCTGCCATGTCTCCAGTATGTGGGTGCCAGTGAGTGGAAAGTCTGCTGCCTTCTCACCTGTGCCTGTAGCATGGTTGAGAGTCAGTGTGAGTATTCTGCCTTTCCCTGCTTGCAGTGGGGAAGACCTGGGAGCAGTGGTGGTGAGGGAGAGCCCCCCATGCTGCTCTTAGCCTGCTGTGCCTAGAATCATAGAATTGTTAAGCTTGGAAAAGACCTCTGAGATCATCTAGTCCAGTCACCATCACCACCATGCCTAGTCAACCTTCCTCAGCCAGGAGGGAGGACTGGCTGAACAGTGAATTATCTCTTATTTATTTAAAGAGTGTTTCTGCACCCTGGAGAGTTCAGCTGGCCATTCTGCGTGCTGGTTTCCGACACTGAAAAAGCTGGGAATGCTTGTGGTTACATTTGTGTTGCTTCAGGCTCTCATGGCGTTAGCTTTTGCAAAAATAAAATGGTTTTAATGTGCTTGGCATGTGAGCTTTGATTGGAAATGAATGCTGTCAGCTATATTAAAACGACAATAAATTACATTGAAAACATGAGTTGGTTTTGAGGAACAGCACCAGGGCTATGCCGTAGATCGGGTAAGAACCCAAATCATTCAACATTTGTCCCCATGCTCCATGTCCCATACCCGGCAGTGGTGGCACCTGGCAACGCGGTGTTGTCAGTCGGTGTCCCCCTTCTTGGGCTGCTGCCTCCTGCTGCTGTATGTGCTCATTAAAAGCAATGGGCGAGGGGGAGATGGGAAGTGTAGCAAGGAGTGAGTTCTGATGGATAGGTGGATGAAAGCCGGCCTGACACATTCCTGCGTTCGAGATTTATAGCCTAATCGTTCTCTGCTTGCACAGCAGGGGCTGAGCCAGCATGTCGTTATTTACATACAGGGAACATTAAACAGCCCTCCCCCTTTAAACCATATGCGAGCATAAAATCCAACTAACCACTGCTGAGTAACGGGTAGCTGTAGAGAATGAGGATAAAAATATAGCAGAAACAAACACCGTGAAAAACAATTACTGCAAGAAGTAGTGTGGCATTGGTGTGTTATTTGCCTGTGCCAAAGTGGAAGTGTGTCCCTGTAAATCTGTGTCCCCTTTCTCGCCTCTAAGTGTCCTGCACACGTGTGGGAGGTTGGCTCTGTGTCCTGTGATGCTGTAAGAAGCTCGAGGAAGACATGGCATGCTGGCCTCTGCATCTCCTTTAGGAGCCAGTCCTGCACGCACTAGGATTAATTTATCTGATGCTGAGGCTCGCCGCTTGTGGTTGCCTGAACTGTGGTGATGTCATGCCAATGTGGGCATCTCTGGTTTGGCATCGTTCCTGTGGGTGCTTGGCAGCTCCTGTGGCTGTGGCCAGGCTGCTGCAGTGTGATGGTATAAGCTCTGTGTGTTTTAGCTTTGGGATTGGCAAAGGAGTTGGGGTCTGACATTGTTTTTTATTTCCTCTTTCTGGAGAAAAAATGTGTGGGGGGGTATTGTCCTCTGGGAGAAATCAAAGCAATCTGAGTTATCTGAAGTGAGTGCATTTCCCTCAAATACAATATTTGCATGGATTATTTTCCTTGGTTGCTTGATTTCCTGAGAATATGCTGCCTGCTCTCTTGTCTTTTTCCATTGCTTACGTTAACCGTGCACTAGAACCTGCAAATAAGTTCCTAATAAAGGGTAAGCATCCCCTAAAGGGTCTGCACTGCAGAAGCCATGCTTATCCCTCAGACAAGTTCTGGTGCCAGATGTAGGTACTGTGGTCTCAGCATGTGGGTCAGATGCAGCAGAGTAGTGGTAATTGAGAGAAGTGTTTGGATATATGCTCAGCTGCTGTCACTTTGCTGCTGGAATCCTCTTGGTAGTGATGGTGACAGGCCAAAAGCAGAGCAGCTTTTCTCACAGAATCACAGAATGGTTTAGGTTGGAAGGGACTTCAGAGCCCATCCAGCCCCAAACCCTCCTGTGAGCAGGGCTGCTTCCCACCAGTTCAGGCTGCCCAGGGCCTGATCCAACCTGGCCCTGATTTCTGGGGTAAGAAAAGCTAATTCTTGTGGTACAGGGGGTTAAGAAAGTGATTTTGTATTACAGACCTAGAACACCATTTCCTTTTTGCGGCATTTAGCAAAGATGTCCTTGACATCTCTCTCATCATTTTAACTCCAGGACTCCTGAGCTCTGAAAGGAAGGCAATGAAGATGTGGATGGTGGCAGGCTTATAACATTTTTGTTCTTAAATCCCCACTATTTTTAAGTAGGATTTTGGAAATCAACTGTATTTTAATTTGGTTTGTCAAAGTATAATTACTGCAAATGAGGTAAGAAACTAATTTAAATACAGCAAGTGTAGTGGAGAATCCAATTTTCAGAAATCAGTAGAAATATAATTGGAGTCATTAAGTGCTGACTTCAGTAATTAAGAGTCAGCTTTTGACGTTTCAGGCTTGTGTTGCTAATTGCCCATGGAGAGGATAGAAAAATATTTTGTTTCCTGCAAAATAGGTTGCTCTCTGGATGGGGATTCAGCAGCTTTGTGCCTGCCTGGGCCAGGTGGACAGGTTGGATGGAGCCTTGGGCAGCCTGAGCTGGTGGGGGACAGCCTTGCTCATGGCAGCAGGTTGGGGCTAGGTGGGCTTCGAGGCCCCTTCTAGCCTACACTCTTCTGTGTTTATATAACAGTGCAGCCTTTCCAGCTCTTCCCTTGCCCAGAGGATCCTGCGCTCCCAGGTGGAGTTGCAAACAGCCATGAGGAGCAGTATTTCTCTGGTGAGAGATGCCTTGTTGTGATGTGTTGCAGGGTATGCAGTGAAGGCACATTCTTTGTGCTGGTTTTCTGGAAAGCGTTATGCTAAGGCAGGCATGGAGGCTTGGTGCTTCATTCCACCTTGCTATTAAATTCGAATCTTGTATTACAGGCCATATAAAATAAGTGCGTGTCTCTGCAGACTTTAAATGTTCTTAAAGATATTTGTAGAATGGTGATGCAGTGGCACAGGCTGCCCAGGGAGGTGGTGCAGTCACCGTCCCTGAGGTGTTCAGGAGCCGTGTGGATGTGGCACTGAGGGACATGGGCAGTGGGCGTGGGGGGGGTGGGCTGGTGGTTGGACTGGGGGATCTCAGAGGTCTTTTCCAGCCTTTGACAGATCAACAGTAGGAGAATTGTGTCCTTGTCACCACTTGTTTGCCGAACTCCCCTTCAGAAGTTGAACGTTGTGCGTTTTTAACTCCTGCAGTTCAGCAAAGATGCTCTGTACTCCTTTGTTGTGATAATGGCAAAGCCATTAAAAGCTGAACATGCTGATAGTTATCATCATCTAAAGCAAGCCTTAGATTTACTTTCCTATTAAAAATGCCAATTTTCCAGAGCAATGGCATATATGTGGTTTGTTCTTTCATTCTGCTTTTATTTTTACCAAAACCCCAGATAATGCTTGTCAACGTAAACCATGACAATGCCTTAGCCTGGGCCTTCAGTGTGGAAATGTGTTGATTCTCTTGAGCTTTTGCACTCGCAAACAAATCCATCAGCACCTGAGATCTCTTGCTCCGTGTTTCAGTTTGTGCTCACTTCTTAGGTGTGTGAGAACAACACTCACTGTAACCAGAAATCCCTTTTTGCAGTTGTGATGTTTCTTGTAGTGCTTTGCACAATTGTTTCCCTTCATCCCCTGGGGGGTTTGACCTTAAAGCAGAAAGGGTGGGTTCTTGTGTTCACGTTTTTGCTCCATTAGGAGCATCCTCTGGAAAGCACCTTGTGGGTGTGCAATTGAGATGTGAACTGCGAAGGAGCCTCATAGAGCTGCCCTGCAACCTGGCCATAGCCAAGCTGGCACCTAAGCCCTGGGCATCTCTCCTGTGCCTCTCTGCATCCAACCAACAGCTCAGCTGGGCTGCGAGCTGGGCTGCCTGCAGCTCACTCAGCTCCCCACACATGGGCACCCAGCTAAGCTTCTGCTTGCAGCAGCAGATTAAGGGAATAACGAGGATACGCTTTGCTCTAGACATAATTTCTGCCTTGTTTTTGTATTTTTTTTTCCTTTTGTTTTATTTCTTTAGACAGCCTATACTGCTGCCTAATTGGATTACTAGGTCGTTACCGACTGGCCACGGACCGTGCAGAATCGGGACCGGTCCCAGGGGCTTAGTGCTTTGGGGAGCTGCTGGCAGCCTGCTGAGCTTACACGCTCCTCAGGGACCTCAGCAGAAAAATGGCATTTCCCACAGAACTGCATAATGGCAGTGCAAAGGAGCTGGTCTGTGCCTCTGCTTCACCTGGCTCCTTAGCTCTGGGAGAGTGGGGGGAAAGGCTTTGTTTCCAACTAGGGCTAGCCGTCGTCTGGAAAATGCATCTAAATGTGATGCCTTGAGTGCAGTTCAGGTGTTTGCATATGGGAGATGAACAGCTCTTACTTAAAAAGTGCTTTGTATCTTAAACAAAACACCTCCTTGCAGTTTCCATGGTAAGCTCTCCTTCATGATTGAATAACAGTCATAAATGGTTACATAAAACACAAGCGGAACGCCACACCGAAGCTGGAGGCTGCACATGTCAGCTCTGTGTTTGTTCTTCCTACAGGGGAGAGCTCTGGCATCTCACAGCAAGCTAATTGGAGCTTCAGCTGAGTCCACGAGCTTCCTTCTGCTCGTCCTAAGTAAGGAGAAGCAGCAGGAGGAACAGCCAGGGCCAGATGGGACTGCACGGAGAGAGCATTGGAGATTCTGCTAGCAAGGTGCCTCTGTGCAGGTGGTGATGGTGAACTCTCTGGAGCTGCTGTGTTCACCTAGAACTTGTTAGACCTGTGGAAAAGAAGAGATCTTGCCAAGGTGAGTACAAGTGCAGGTAGCTTACATACCGGCAGGCTGGACCAGAGGTGTGAGCATTGCGATGGGTGGCCTGTCACTGTGGCATCTTCGTGTAGCCCAGTCCCATGCCTTGGGCTGACAGTGAGCTTGCCCTTGGATGGAAGGTTTGGGGTTTTCCCCACAGCTGTCACCAATCCCTCTGGTGCCTGTGATCTGATAAGGTGGAGGCTGCTCTCAGTGGTCACCGCTTCACTGTTGCTGATCTGGACATTGTGCCAATGGCTTGGTGAGAATGGGATGTAGGCAAGAGGTCTGTAGGCTTGGGGTCAATGCATAAGTCTCTACCCCTACTCTGCAGGGAAAGGAAGAGTAGAGAAGGCGGGGAGGAGCATAGACAGCATTGTTGCTATCCATCTCTGGCCTCTTGCTGCTCTTTCAGCCCAGCAGTGGCTGTTGTGGTATGGAGAGGGCTTCAGGCCTGTCTGGGGACTCCAGGGGACATCACTGTGCCAGCTCCCACCTTGGAAGTGTGGCAGCCTCACTTGTTTCTGGTGCCATGCAGAGGATGTTGTGTGGCTTCCCAAGGATGCTCCTGGCCCTGGACATGTCCAGAATAAGGGAGAGCGTGCTTTCTCCTTTTTTTCATCTCTTTTCTGCTTTTCCCTGGGGCTTTTGTTAACCGTGAAGCTGTTAATGCAAAATGAAGGCATGGAAATTTCATATTGTAGCAGTTAATCTGCCCTTCCTAATATTTTCCAGTTGTAAATTGCCAGTGCTAACAGGTACGTGCTGTTGCAACCGAGCAGCTGATCCTGCCAGGAGGCAGTGGCTGTTGTGTTTGGTTGTTACTGCCTCCTGGGAAGCTGTAACAGTCCCTGCCCAAGCACAGCACTGTGATTATTTTAACAGGGAGTTTCCAATTATTAGTTAGATGTATTTTTGCTAGATTTATTTTATGAGAAAAGGTGTTACATGGTCACGGGACAACCATTGCAAAGTTCCAAGCTTTGGCTGGGTCCCTGCAGCACGTGAGAGCTGCTGTTCCCATCTGCCCTCCGTTTGCTGGCTTTAGCCATCGGGAGCATTTGGATTAAAATGTTTTGGGGAGGAAGAATAAAGGAGAAGCTAAGCGCATTTCCTACCCTAGATTTTAGGATTCACTTAAGGGAGTACGCTCGGATGAGTAAGGGCAGAGGCGAATTGCAAACTGTACTTACTGCACTCGTCTGGGGATTTTAGCCCTGTAGTTTGTGGCGTGAAAGCTGTGCTTTTCTTAAGAAAGAGCAATAAAAGCCAACAAGCTTAAAGACCCAGATTAATTTAGAAACTGTAGCGGGGGAGGTGAGCTGCAGGCAGAAGCGCAGTGACTCTGGCTGACCTCTCCATCAACTCCTCTAAACAGCGGGAGCTGCCTGAGCCATGGTGGGACCGCAGTGTCCCCAGGATGCTGTGGCTCTGCGCAGTGTTGCTGCGGTGCTTCTGAAGGAGTGGTGCCAGGATCTGTCCTGAAAACGCCGAGCAGTGCTTTTGTGCAACTTGAAGAAGTTGGCTGGCTGCTGTACGCGTTCTCTGACGCTGCTCAGTGACTGTTATGAAGGATTTAATTATCCTGACGACCCACAGTAACAGAAGGAACAGGCCTGTTCACGTCGAGCCACCACAGTGTTCATGGTTATTGCATTTCCCTCTTTCCTTTTCCTCTTTCCTCTCCAGCAGAAAGCTACAAAGTGAAAGATGATGCCTGCGTTCCTCTTTCCCAGGCTGGTGCGTTACAGTGGTTCCTATGATCTTTGTTTATACAGATCTAGGGTAGATTAAAGCTCCTTTTAGCACTGTGGTGTTTGTCAGGAGGCTGGGTAAGCCTTTGGATGCATCTCACCGAAGACACTTTAGACCTCCTGGTAGCTTCTATCCTCCTTCCTTAATTGCACATTTGTGCAGCTGTTTGTTTTGTACAGCCTCATGAACCCCTGCTCTAGGAGAATTTTAACCATTTGCACGGTCTGTTAAAGCTACAGCTTCTAACATTACGTAGACTGAACAAGACTTTATTAACCTGCTCTGTGTGTGCACAGTACACCTTAGGGGGTTTGAGTAGCATTTTTGGATTGCTGCAGAAACTCCAGAGTACCTTAATTTCGTGCTTTGCCTCCACACGCTGCAGGGAACTGTTGGAGTTTGCACAGCAGAATGCACTGCGTGTATGTGGGGCTACCACCTGCATGTGATTGGTGAGGAAAGGCCCACATACAAAGCAGTCCCATTTGAGGGGGTCATAGGGAGGTGGCTGGAAGAGCACAAAACCTTGCGAGTGTTGCTGTGGCTGATAAGGGTTTGAAGGCAGCTACAGTTGGAGCCCTGAACAGTTGGGCTGGTTCCTTATCTTTATGTACCATGGCACTCCATCAAGTGAGAGTTAATTTTCCATTTCCTGAGTGAAGGAACAAAAGGAGGACTGCTGTTAGAGCCCTGGGCTGCAGTGAAGCTCTGCATATTCAGCAGAAATGGGGAGGCCTTGCTGTCTGGTTTACTGTGCTGTCTCCAGCCATTCCTGTCTCTGGTCTGGGCTTCAGCCTTGGTGGCTGCTCTGTGCTCAGAGTCTTCCCAAGTGGGGGCAAGGAGCACAGCAGTCATGTTCAACTTTGGTACCTTAATGAATTTTGTTTAGCAACACTTAAATCTCTCATCACTTTCAACTTTTTTTATTTCAGACATTGAAATGGAGGAGAAGACGACCATAATTTAGTTTTAATGTCAGGTTTTACTGGGAGTGTTACTTGTTACCAGTGAAGTGCACTTAAGTTCTGCATAAATCTTAGTAGGCACTTTTCATTTGACTGTATGGCCTAAGTAAGCTTATTATATAAGCCTCTTCTCAACAGTTTTAAAGCCTAATTAAATATTCTCTCTTCTCAGTTGTAAAGGAGATATTATTTTAATTACAGAAGCTTTCTTCTGGCATGCAAAGCACTATTCTACCAAGAAGAGTTTGGCAATTTCCTAGATTTGGTATGCAAGCTTTCGTGTAATCTCAGTTGAGTTCAGCAGAAAGCTGACCAGAAGATATGGTGCTCAAGTATAAATTATACAGTCTTTTCCTGTTTCTGTCATTCAGAGCTGATGTGTCTTAACATTAGCGTGCAAGTTTCCATTCCTCATTGTTAGTGAAGAAAATGGAAAATCATTTTATGACTCCCTCCTTTCTTTGTCCTCACTTTACCATCTTTGCCATCTGTTAACCTTCAAAAGATATTTCTGTGGTCGAAAGCTTACAATTTGAATAGAAAAACTTCATGGTCTTTTATAACGTATGTAAGACTATCCAGATGTGTAACAGGTTGATGTGGGCTGGGGCTCCAGTGACTTTGAAAATGAGACGACGACCACGCATACAGCTCCCAGAAAACCAATCAGTGGGCTATTTGTGGTTTTTTAAACATCTGGAATTATTTCCAGATTTTGCAGGAGACATAGTGTGCAATTGAGAGAGAATTGCTTCATTTCTGTCTGTCTCATTTACTCCCTTGTGTGGAAGACAAATAAAACTGATGGGAGATGGTTGTACGAACAAATGTTTATTGTTCAGCAGCGGTATGGTCTGCATAAGGTACTGCTTAGGTGTAGTTAATCCTTCCTTGAGGCAGCAGGATGCCTTGTACAACCTTCTGAAACTTCTTTGAAGCCTGTGATCTAGGCTCTGTTGGCTCAGAGCAACCAGGCGTGTTTCATGTAGGAGTTTGGCTGATGGAAGCCCTAACCGTGATTCTGTGTAGTTCGGAATTTCAATGGCTTCTCACATTACCCCAGTTAGTCATTCCTCGTCTTAATTTTTCCTCCTCTCCTGAATTGCAAACCAGATTCTGCTTGGTGGATGGTGTGTATCATTGCTAGAATTTGCCCTGGCAACCAGATGGGTTTCCAAAAATAACTTACCCATTGTTGCAGAGCATCTCTGAACCTCGGGATGTTATACTGCGGTCTCAATGAGTGGCTTAAGGCTGTCATTTTGTTTCTAATGATTGAACAAAAATAAACTGTACCGTGAGTAGACTTGACTTTGTGTGCAGAGTAATGCTGTTTGAGACACGAGAGAAATTCCTGCAGTGTTTACATGCTGAAGAAAAATGCCTTTGAAGGCAAAATATTTCTTCTGTGTATCCACGCGTGTGATTTTGTTTACAGCTTGTTTTCTGAACAGTCATCTGCTCAGTGAGCACCTGGTCTTGAGAGAGGCCAAGTGCCTGGGTAGGCGGTGCCATGTTTGAAGTTACCTGCCTAAGGGGCTGCTCTTGGGCCTTTAGCCCAAGTACCCGGAGCTACCTGCAGGAGTGGATGGCCAGGTAACAAGGGCTTTCCTTGCTCAGAATGGGAATATCAAAGTTTTTGCTGCTGTTAGTCGTTGGTTTGTTTGTGTGTGTGCTAGTCTGGGAAATACATTTAAGATACTTCTGGACTGTGGGCATTTTCTTGTTTCAGAATGGTACAAATCCAATATTTGGGATATCAGTGTTTCCCTGGTGCTGCAGGAGGATGAGAATGTATAGAGATGCGTTCAGTTGCTGGTGGTCTCACTGTAGCAATGCTGCCCGCTGTGATTATCTTGTCATTGCTTTTGGAGAGCATTCTGCAGCCTGACATCTTGTTACACTGCTTTTCCTGCTTATCAGCAGCAGCTCTCTGTATCTTTTTCTCTAGCCATCTCCTGAAAATCCCTTACACTTCATATATTTTTAAAACCTTCTCCCTCAGCTATTTTTCCTTTTAATCCTGATGCAAACTCAAAATGAGGAATCCTGGATAACTTGGCATCAGCCCTATGTTTTATGCATCAATTTTAATCGCAGTTAGATTGAAAACCTAAATTCTCTCATGTAAAAGAGTAAAATGAAGATACCAAAAACTTCACTGTGTTTGGATTAAAAACTGAATTTTTGACAGAGCGGAAGAGGTGATAAGCATCTCCTTGGCAGTGGTGGGAGCTCGGCTGGGAGGTGGGAACTCGGTTGGATTGCTGCTCGGCCTTCTCAGGGCAAGGCCTCAATCCCCAGAGATCTACAGGCACTGGATTAATGGAATCTCTTGGAAATAAGCTTTTGTAGACTCTGCCAAGGAGGCAGGTAGTTCTCTGGACACTTTACTTAGAGGCCTCCTTGGCTTTACCTGATATGAACTGTGAATGTGAATTTCATGGTGTGAAAGGGTGTCTGTGGGGGACTGCACCAAAGGCTTGGGCCAAAAGCCAGGTGAAGTCAATGAAAAATTCCTAAACTGTTGTTGGTGGACTGTTGTTTTGTGTCCAGAGTGGCTTTATGTTGACTACTGTGCTTTATGTTGACTGTTGTAAATAGTTTCTAGGTGATACAAAGAGTAGTGAGTTTAATGCTTGTTTTTCCTTTAAATGAGATTGGAGTGGGTGAGAGCAGTGTTTGCTGGTGGCTGCTAAAGGAGGGAGACATAGATGTAGTATTCAAGGATTTTGCTTCTGATGTGATCAAGCTGTACCATGCAAGATTTTCTTACTCCTGCCTTTGCAAAACTGAAGTGTTTCTTAAATACCATATGCTTGTTTGTCTAGGTTTATTCCTTCTTAATTCAGAAGGGAATTAAAACAGTGGTAGGTAACTCAGTATAAATATGTGATGGCATGCAAGATGTAGGTTCTCGAGGGCCAGAAGTTACATAGATTGCTAGTATGGAAAATGGAGAACTGCTAGAATTAAAGAGAGATGCTAGACATTGATTTGCTTGTGTGGATGTGGGAGAAGGGACAATCAAATGTAATATTTTCTCTGAATTACAGAGGGAGGTCCTTTCATTGTCTGCACCCTCTAGGGTATTCTATATTCTCCAGCATATTTTTGCCATATGTGTTTAGTTTCCAGAAGTTTATATACATTATCTGCTTTTCGTTCCAAGCAATGTAACATTTATTACTACTTTCATGAGTTGTTGTTTCAGGGGGAAAAAAATTCTGCATAGATCTGCCTGTAACTTTGATTTCTGCTCTGGCACCACATGCAATATATACCATCTGCACCAAAGAGAATCATAAAAAATATGCCTATCAACCAAGTCATTGTATAGTTGTCTCAATCTCATTCACTGCACACTGTTTTGAGGAGGGTCACCAATAATTTGCTGTTGGTGGGCAAGATGGCTTTTAACTGCTCACCCATCCCCATACAGTAGCAAGGGATGATCCTCAAGGTCTTTCCAACCTCTGTGATTCTATGATTTATTCCCAAGGGAGGGGGAGAGCACACCAGAAGCACAGTGGCAAGGAAGTCTTAAGGGGGATCACGCAAGGAAGCTTCTTGATAGCAAATTATTTTGCTTACAGTTCGTGTCCTTTGCAACCTTAACGAATAATGGATAAAAAGACTGGACATAAGTGTAATTAAATAGAGGAATCGCTGCAGTGCTGTAACATTGTTTTCTCTGCTCACCTTCTTCTTGAATTACTTATGCTTGATTGTTACAATTGATTGCAATTGTGAGAGCTAATTTTAGTACATAAATTTTCCAACGGAAGCCTGCCAACTGTTTGTGTAATGGAAGGCAACAACGACAGAGTTTGATACAAGGTATATTTCTCCCTTTCTCCAGCTGAATGTTGGCAACCATTTCATGGGCTTATTTGCATATATATATGCACATATATAACGCGTGTGTATATATATACAACTACATGTATGGACATATATATAGCCAGAGAATAAGAAAACTTAGCCAAGTCCCTGTGAAAAGCTGCAGAGCAACTTAGATAACTGTGATGAGTTTTAGGAACCAGCTGAATTTAATGCTGATGAGAAAGTGATCGCTTCCTTAGATAGAGAACAAATATTAAAAGCAGTTGAGTTTGATCTTGAACTTTGCATGATGGAAAAGAGGACAAACAGTGTTCCAACCTTAAAAAAAATCCAATATGTTTATTTTATGAAATTGAAGACAAGCATATGGGTATATAGATCTGGGCCATTAGAAAATGTCATGGCAGTTTTCCTAGCAGCCTGGTCCAATTTCCAAGAAATTCATTGTCAGGACTTGCAGGAAGAGTAGATTTTAGTTGCCACAGAGTAAGCAGCAAAGGTTTATTTCCTAAGTGAATTCTAACTCAAGGGTGAATTTGCCTTCCATGTCCTATTTTTGTATATATCCTGGATTCAAGATATAATAATTATCAAGGCTGTTTCTGAGGGCCTTTTCTCTTTCACATGCCAAAGAGGAGGAAGAATTTTTAAGTGGTCAAGAGGGTGTGAAGAATGCAGGTGGGTTGGTGGAGTTTAAGGCCCCATGGATTCTATGGATTGAAAAGCGTGACTTTCAATCCATCACCTAGCAGATAAGTTTCGGTTACTTGCATTATTATGTGAGCACATTTGTAAGGTAAGGCACGCAAACTAACTGCAACTCATGTCATCTTTCTCGCACAGGTTTTTGGTGTCTCCTCTCACTCACTTTTCTCATCCTGTCATTCTAGATGTGATTGTTTAAAAACAAGTTATAATTTGAAGCTCATATTGTACAAACATTTATCTCGGTCATCCTCCTGGAGTTATTCACAGATGTTAAGCTTTGTCAAAGTCATGGCCAAGTATGACAGGTGGAAGATCTATATTCTTGAATCAGCTTTTTCTTTTGTCTTCATTTTGGAGATTTTTAGTTCAACTCGGTGCCATATGGGGTTTACTTAAGGAGAGAGTGTGTCTCTGTAAAAGCGCCTTTAAAAGGGATAGAACAGTTTAAATATATATGTTCAAGAGAATTAGTTAAAATGCCTTTCAATTGAAAGGAAACAAGACTTTTTTTTTTTTTCTTTTTTTTCTCTTTTTTCTTTCTTTTTTCTTTTTTTTTTTTTTCCAAAATAAAGCTCCAGCCCTGTGGAATGTTTTGCATCAATTACAAAAGGAACTTCAGTACATTTTTCTAAAATGAGGAATGAGCAAACGGCATCTGCTAGGTGTGGGAGTGACATTTCAAAATCCCACTGACAGTTGAATTATCAAACTAAACATCATCTTGCTCGTCCTGGTGCTAAGTGAGTAACTCCCCGCTTTCCAGAAGTGAAATTGGCCCCTCTGAGGGGTGAAATTGACCCAAGGAAAGCGCTGCTGGAAACCCTCTGAAAGGGCAGAGTGCTCAGTCCTCTACCGCAGTACATTTTAATTTCTGCTGGAAACTTTAGAGCTCCCTATTCTTAACATTGTAACAACATGAGGCACGGCTCCTGGATTTACTTAAGTTTATTTGGCAAAGCTGTCTTTGTCTACCCTGAAATAAAAGTAGCTGTATGCTAGTTTGTGCCATTCAGTGTTGGGCAGCTCCTGGCTCTTTCCTCATGGCTGTCAGAAACGCCTTGTTTAGGCCATGTGTGTACATAACCCTCCTTGACTTATCAGAACTGACTGAAGACAGGAAAAAGTATGGCATTTCCTGAACCATGGGGGCTTTCACTGTTGTTTTATACGTCAAAGTTTCTTTGAATGATAAAGTAATAATAGTCTGTGATGCTATAGTGATGTTCCTCAGTCATAGTTACCTACTTATTTATATCACAGTTTTCATCGTTGAATCACTGGGTACATCACAAAGGCAGACCTTTGATGTCTTATCTGTTCTGATGGGAATGGACTGTGACTTCTTTGAGAAGTGAAATGTCACAGCAAAGGTCACACTATGGAGCTGCTACAGAGCTGGGAAGAAGGCCTCTACTGTAGGCTGTCAGATGAACAATGCCATTCCCAGTTTCAGCTTTCTGTTATTTTGCTTTCAGAAAGATTGCAGGATCAGACAATTGTGTGGGCTTGAGAACTCTCTGATCCCACCTTCCTCTCAGAAAGCATTTACAAGCATTTATATATATATGTGTGTGTATATGTGTGTGTGTGAACAGTAATCTGATGCAGGAGCATCGTGCATATTGCTGCTATGTTTCACATTGTTGCCTATGTTATGAACAAATTTGTCACATTAGTCTAGCAGTCATTTACTCAGTCCCTCGGTCCTACGTAAACTTAGATCTCTCAATCCTATCACAAAGGGAGCACTGACATAGAATCACAGAATCATTAAGGTTGGAAAAGGCCTCTGAGATCCCCCAGTCCAACCATCAGCCCACCCAACCTCCACACCCACTGCCCACATCCCACAGTGCCACATCCACACAGCTCTTAAACACCTCCAGGGATGGTGACTGCACCACCTCTCTGGGCAGCTTCTTCCATTAATGGGAGGAAGGTGCTTGGGATACTGTTGCAAAGAGTGAGTTTGAAGGAAGAGAAAGTCTGTGTGGGCAGGTAGAAAATAATTTTGGCAAGGTAATACAGTAGCCAGAGCCATGGACAGAACCAGGAGCGGTAATGAAAGAGAACTAGTAACGTCAGGGAAGATGATTTGAAGGGAAAACTGCAGATGAAAGCAGATAGAGGCCTGCTGTCTTTGATGTATCTAACAAGCAGATCCATGGAAGCTCAAGGGGAGAAGAATGGCAGTGATCAGCTGCACCTGCTGCTCCTTGTCTGGCAATCCTTGGACATCTGTAAGCTTCTTTGTGAGCATCTTTGTAAGCTTCATGTGAGTTGCATGTGACAAGAAGCTCATGTTGCTATAAGCACAGATATACTTGTTTAGCTGGGAGGCATTTCTGCAATGGCTGCCCTTGCTGTGGAAAAGCATGTGTAGAGCAGAAATCAGAGGTGAAGACCTTGGTCTACTGCTATGACAGCAGTCATAGCACACTGCGTCATGTTTTCTCTAGGGGCCTGGTGTACTTTGGTTTGAGCTGTAACATCACTCCTGTGCTGCTGGGGGATGCAAAGCTGGCATCTCTGGGGGAAGGGAGAGGTGCTGCCTTGCCCACAAGATGAGACGCCACCTGAAAATGTCATTCTCTGAATTCAGGTAGAAGCTGTACTTTAAATAAAACTACTCACTATATATGCAACGGCTGTTATTTGCCTGTTCTCTCCAAGGTCCTACTATTAGTGAGTTTTTCCCCTCTTGAGGCTTTCATGTTTCTTAACTTCACAGTGTTTAAGTACCGCAGCACAGTCATTAGTTGTGGGTAAGCAGAGAGGATGGAGCTGGTTATGGCCAGAGTGACTGGTAGATGTGACAGGCAGCAGCAGCATGCTGTGTGCCATGCTATATGTCATGCCATATGCCATGTTCTCTATGGGGCTATAGTGACAGCTGTGCCTGGGGCTGCTGGGGGGCTGCAAGTTGACTGCAAGTACTACTTGCATGGTTAGAAAGTCTAGCTCAGCAACACAGGCTGGGATTATGTGTAGGCACCTTGTAACCTTTTCTTATATTATTTTTGATAGGGCAACATTGTTAGTGAAACAGGGCTTGGTTAGTTGAAATGGCTCACTGCAGAGTGGGTTGCTGCGTTTGCAGGGCAAGATGTGATTCCCCTCAGGTGCTGCAGCCAAACCTGCAATCTGCATCAGAGGCTTACTGGGAAAAACACAGAAGAAACTGTTCTGAGCAGCATTGTGGTGATGGTGCATGGCTCAGTTTGATTGCAGTGTGCTCCTTGTTTGGACTTACTTTCCAGAAGAAAATAAAATTGCTTGCTGGAGAGTCAAAACAGGATTATTATTATTATTTTTTTCATGCTCCAAGACTGAGCTGATGCTGAAGGGAATGGTATTATCCCTCCTCTTCCTCTGCTGGGCCCTGTGTGCCTCTGCCTTGTAGTGTCTGCCCCAGTATTCTCAGGCCACATGGCTGAACAGGGACCTGCCATCATCAAGTGCATTTTCAGGCACTGATTTGACTGGCATGTGGGTGCAGCCACGCTGGGGTGGCATGAAGGAGTCAAAGGGGGTGTGTGGTCTTGGTTAGAATGAATAGTGGGAGTGTGCCTATGTGATACACCTTCTGCCCTTCAGGTTTAACGACAGTGACAATGTTCAGCTGCTGGAGTGATTGGTACAGAAAAAACACCTTACAAAGCCCACTAGTCTCAATCCTTCCTTTCTGCTCTGTGTGTTTATACCAGGCAGCACTTCTGTGCTGCGCAGCAGACAGAGCACTGGCATAGGTTGCCCAGAAGCTGTGGAGTCTCCTCTTCAGAGGTCTTCAAAATCCAACTGGACGTGGCCCTGGGCACCCTGCTCTGGATGTCCCATCTGCAGTAGGGGTTGGGCCAGGTGGATGCAAAGAACCCTGCCAACATCAGCTCTAAGATCCTGCGGTACAGTCAGTGCTTCTCAAGTAAAGCTGCTGCAAGGCAAATCAGAAGTATCTGCAGCTGTAACTATTACTTCATAGTGGTAAGTAAAGGGTGGATTTCTAGGTAGAGCTGATTGCTCCGTGGGCTGTTCCTGGGCTGCAACATCAGAAGTGCTGAGAGCTGTGCATTGGGAAAGCTGGGCTGATATTCTCACGGAGATAGAGCTGTCTCGCCTGTGAATGCTGTGTAACCAGGGCTTTGACTTGCTAATAGTGACGTAACTATGAGCCATCAAGAATGTGTTGGAGGTGTAATATGAGAAGAAATGGGGTGAGGTAAGAGACAAGTCTTGGGCAATGACACAGGAGGGGATACCACAGTAAAAAAGGGAGGAATTCCCTAGCAGATGAGTGACAAAACAACATTAAAACAGGTTTTTGATATTAGATGGAGGAGATGATGATTCAAGAAATGTAAACATATATTGTGGGGGTTTGGCCTGTAGGAACAGTGTGCTTGTAATAAATGAAATGGGAGTATCTTAGTTCTTTTTTTTATGGAAGAGGTGGATGTTTTGCTGAGGCATATAGACAACTATATGGTGGCTCAGTTTGCTGACAGAAGCCATGAGTTTGCATGAATAGTGTTGGGCACAAAAAAACATGGGTAGCTGGCCGTGTCTGGAGGGTAAGATCGTCAGTGTGGTGTGTCAGAGTAAGAGGTGGGAGAGAGCAGGATAGGGTGATTCCACCAGCAATGTGGCATTATGCTTAACCTAGCAACCTACCCTCAAGCTTTGAGACAAGTCTCTGAAACACAGAATTGCTCCCCCCCCCCACCCCCTTGTCTCTGTACATAGTTCTTCTCTTTGCCTCTCTTGTCCCTTTACTAGTTCTGCTCCTGGAAGCTCCTATGCTGGCTGCTGTGCTTTGAGCAGACTCCTTCCCCTCCAGCTCATGTGGCTCTCACTGCCACCATTACTGAAGTGACCCCAGTCCTTACAAGTGTGACAGGAGTTCTTGTGCCCTGCCTTCCTTGGGAGCCAGTTGCATGAACCCCTGAGTTGCACAAGTTGTCTTTTTGATAGAGTCACAGACAGAACACTAGGGAAATATCATGACCAGCTCTTTCCACTGCATGCCATAGGGGTGACTATTAGAAACTGAGCTTGTAGTCTTGACTGTGTAGTGCAGCCTACGTGACAGTTATTTTTTTTTCCAGATTTACAGCAAGATAGGGGGAAGCATTTGGACGTGACCTGTCTATAGCTTGAGATAATTTCTGCATTGGCAAACACGCAAAGAGATAAAGCAATGGAGAGCTCAGAGCTAAATCTCCTCTGTACAAATGCTAGGAGCATATGTAATAGGATTGTTGAATTAGAGTTACATGTTTGCAGGGATAAGTACAGTATGGTGATATTGTACTGTCACAGCCATTTTAAATCAGAAAAAAAGACAGGATTTGCAGTGGTTGTTGGGGATTCTTTGGTTTCGCTGTAGACTTCTAGGACAACAAAAGAATAGAAAAGGCTTTTGTAGATGAGGCAAAACAGATCTCTGAGATGGCTGGAGCCATGACTGAGGGGAATCTCAGATGGAAGAAGCAGGAATGCTCTGACCTTACTGTAGTAAGGTATCAAAGATTATTTTTACACGAAATACACAGAGAAGTAAACTGTGGAGGAAGAGGGGCAGAGCCCAGGCAGCTGGAAGCAGCTCACCTGCTCTTGCTCTTGCTTGTGCCCAGCACAGGGGAAGCTGTGAGAGGAGCCAGTGTCACTTTCTCAAGCTCTGCCAGGCAGGTAGAAAGCGAGCTTTGCAGTGGGAAGCCTTGGGTTTCGATGTGCATTTTGTTCCTTACAGAGTGACAGTGCTGCCCTTAATTAGGATTACCACTACTGTACCTTCAGACTTCCATACTAACATCCTTTGTGTGTGTGTAGTAATGCCGATATCATTTCTGAGAAAAGAAAGGCTGCTAGAGCAGGCCTATAAAGTGAGCTGGTGTTGCTGCATGTGTCTCTTGGTGCATGGCTCAGGGCTGGCCGTGGATGTGGTTTCTGAAGGCAGGAGGACAGCACATACGTGGGAGTCATCACCACAAGACACCTTCTGTGCTTCTAAGGGTTACAGTGAGGGGATGGCTGTGGGCAGTGCTGTTGGGACTTGGCAAGTGGTCTTCTGAGAGCAGCAGAGGCTACAGCTGTAGAAGGGATATGTGGTGTCCCACTAATACATGGGTTGGGGTGGTTATGAGGAAAAGCACGGAGACTTCATAGAATCATTAATGTTGGAAAAGACCTCTAAGATGACCCAGTCCAACCGTCAGCCCACACCCACCATGCCCACTGACCGTGTCCCTCAGTGCCACATCCAGACGGCTCTTGCACTCCACTGCTCCCCTAGGCAGCCTGTTCTTTTAATAAGAAAACAAAAGGAGGGCTTTTCCAGGCTCTTCTTAAAGTGGTGGCTACAGATTTTTCTCTCTTTTTTTTTTTTTTTTTTTTTTTTTTGCTGAATGCAGCCTACAGAAACTCCTCAGAAGAGCACAGAGCCCTGGGGTCACCCATGTGGACCTCTCACATCCTCTCTGCCTCTCGTCTCCTTTACCCATGAAAATCTCCATCCGTGCTGATGACTGCCATGACCGCTGCAATGCAGCTGCCGGGTGAGGATGCAGCATGGCCCATTTCCAGCTTCTGCTCAGCCTCACTCCTGCTGCTGCGGGCAGCACTATGTCCAGAGGGCTGCCATGAGAATCCTGCCCACTTTATTTTTAGTTCGGTTTAGGGGATTGCTACATTTCCATGCTTTTTGTTGTTGCGGTTGCTAATCCTGCAGGCAGATTGATCGCTTCCTTGTATTCTTGGCTTTTATTTCGTTTACTTTATTGGTGAAAATTATCTTTTTGTATGTGTTGCTGTTTTTTTTTTTTTTCTTCCCCCCCCAACTTTTCACTGTATGCCAGCACTGGCATGAAAAAATGGGAAGATGCCACACGTCAACTGCAGGTTACCAAACCCTTTAACTGTGGCCCTGTGAAGCACAGCTGAAACCTAGCCCTGGGCCCTCCAGCTGTGGCAGGAGAAGGTCTCCCTGTGGGAGCAGATCTGCCCTCAGCAGTTGTCTCTACTCTTTCTGGCTAGGTTGCTGTTTGACCGCAGCCAGTGCGTTGTTAACTAGCAAAAGACTGTTCATGTTGAATTATGAACACATAAAACAGCAGCGGGATTTAATTAGGCAGCTATTCAGAAAGCAGGTGCTTCCTTTCTGGGTTTAAGTTACCAAATTCATCAGGGCATTTCAACTTTGTGCAGTTTAAATTCCCTGCTCCTGAAGAACAAAGTCATTTTCTCAGCTTTGGAGGCTGACATCTGCTTGCAGAGATTAACCGTGTTCCTATAGCAGCTGGCACAGATTTTCTTTGTGGAGGGGATGCATGGAAGAGAGCATTAAGCCCCGGTACAAGTTGCTGCACTCAGATGGAAATTGCTCGGCAGGTTTTGAAGAAGGTGCATTTATCAGAGGGATGCCTGGTGGTGTTACATCACCTGTGGGTTTGGGCCAGGTTTGAAAGGGCTGGCTGTGCTGCGTGCAGCTGAATGGCAATGGGAGGTCCTGTGTTCTCCTTATAAGTCACAGGGGCTTATTCCACAACGCAGAGAGCAACTGCTTTAAATAAAGAGCCATCAGCAAGCACTTGCATGGAGCTGTGTTTGTAGATGGAGTGAAGACAGTTGGTCAGAGAGAGCGACCCCGGTCTGTCTGGGCTGGGTGACTGCTCGGGAAGCCGTCTGTCAGCCACACTTTGACTCACCGAACAGCATGTGGTGATAATATTAGCTGGGCATACATGACCTCTTACTGCTCTAGCTGGATGAGTGTTTTACAGCCTTATTTTTAAGATTCATTTTTATTTACCGTTTTATACATGAGTCAGTGCTTTCTGTTTATTGCTTTTTGAGAGCCAGTCTAAACCACGCTTGGCCCCCTAATTTAATGTTACTGACAGCGTGCCATCCAAAGGCAAGCTTTTTATAAAACTCCAGATCAATAGAAATGTTACAATTAATTAAAACCGAGTCCAGTGGAAAGAGCTGCTTTTAAACAAGGGAATATTCCCTGCAGGACTTGCAACCTCAGATCCTGCAGCCGTGAGTGCCTGGAGTGAGCTGACTGGAAACAAAAGTGGAACCGACTTAATTGGGTTTCGTGGCTCTGGCAAAGTATAAAGAGCAACAACAAATAGTGAGAAGCAATTTGGATTTGAATTATTTTCCCCCTTACGTTAATAGGTCGAGGTGATGTTAGTAATAAAAATCTGGCTGGCTCTTTGGCTGCCAGAATTTGGCAGAGGTCTGTTGCAGGTAATGAGGGTCATGCAGATTAACACCAGCTGCGTGTCTGGCCGGGTGTTTGAAGCTGACCTGTTAAGCTTTCTTTTTCATTCCAGAAGCTACAGAGGACAACAAATGTTTCCCGGCCTTCCTACTGTAACACCCTGATGTGAGTAACAACTGTGGTGGTTTGTTGTTTTGGTTGGTTTTTTTTTTTTTTTTTTTGTAAATAAACTTTTTTGTGTATCCATCTGCAGCTGCTGCTCACCCCTCTTTTGCTCTGCTTATGTGTCCATTCCTTTCTCAGTCCTAAAGCAGTGCTCCACAGCCTGCAGAAGAGAGCGAGCAGTCTCTTAGAAATAAAAATGGGAAAACTTCTCTGTAATATGAAATATAATGCACAGTGAAATGTTTATGTGAAAAATCATGTCAGCAGCTGCATCTTTTATCAAAGAATATATATTCAGAAATGTTTATGTGGAAACGTGACAGCACTAAATCTGGGTAGTCAGTCACTAATCTTTGCAAAGATACAAAGCTGGTTAAGGAAAATAATAACATTCCCCTGAGGCAGCCTGTAACTTATAATATATGTAAGACCCAAACATTTAAAGGCTCCTATCCTGCCCTTATTCTCCTCCACACTTCCTCCATGTGGTCACTCCAAATTGCTGCCAGCTGGCCTATTTGTCACATGTGTTTGTTTGTACTGCCTCTAATTTTTGACCTTTCAAAGAGACAGACAAAATCTGTGGCTTATGCAAATCTTTGAATTTACAGCCAGCCCAGCCTACTAGTGGGAAGGAAAAATACAGTGAGTTTAAACCACAGAAGGGAACAGATTCAATTCTGAAGTACCTCATTACTGACCATGGGCTCTAGCTTATGTATAAATGAGTTGGAGCCTTGCCTTTTCTGCCTGTGATTTTCTTACCTCTCTATTGCCTTCTCCCCTTATTGCATAGAGCACCATAGGTTCCTTCCACGCTACGTTCAGCCTGACAAATAAGCCCTGTTTTGTTTGTTCCAGGGTTCCAACCTTTTTCAAGTGAGAGGTTTTATGGTGTGGCATGTTTATAAAGGCAAAAACAGAACAGAGGGGGAAAAAAAAATTAAAAAATTCTGCATTGTAGAGAAAGAAGAATGAAACTAGAAGACTGATCTGTCATCCAACAGAAGGCCCCAGTGCGTGGATAAATGGCAAGACAGGCAGCCTGGGTGATATTTCCAGTTTCCCTGGAGTGAAAGCACATGCAGTTTACAGTGGATAATGAAATGTTATGAAATGTTATATTTTTTATGAGGAATATGTTAATTCTGCCAGTACGGTAATCCTGAGGCTCCAGTCCACAGCAGGGCTGACATTTATGTTATGAAGAGATGTGCAGACATTTATTGGGATATAGGCTGACAGTACATGTAAAAAAAAAAAACAAAAAAAAAACCAAACAAACCAAAAAACCAAACAAAAAAGCCACAGATAAAAATGTGAAACATTTCCTTTTCATTCTCTTTTTCTTTCTCTCCCATTCCATCGTATCAAATAACAACTAATGTCAAAGGGATTGCTGCTCTGAAAGGTGCTGCACTATTTTGTGATTCATGGCAAATCCAAACGTTAATTTCTTTTTTTTTTGTGTGTATGTGTGTGTGTGTATGTGGGTTGGGTGATGCCACGTGTGACAGTCAGACCAAGGAGCTGATCCAGTATATAAACCATGTGCAGCTCATGCTGTAGGTTTGCTCTGTTTCCCCGATGTGCTTTGCTGCAGCATGATGGAGGCACAGTTCCCAGACAAAGCTGTCCTTTTAATCAGGTGCTGTGATGGCCAACATTGTTTCCCAAAGCTTTGGCTTTATGTGAAACTCAAGGGCCATCAATGAGAAGTTTGCCTCTGGCAGGAGAGGAAGGTCTCCCTCCTCTGCAGCCCAGTGGCAGTTAAAACAGAATGATGTGCATGTCTTGCCATGTTCACAAGCAAAGATGCCTTACATTATGAGAGGCTTGGAGTAGTCCTGGAGCTGACTCCAGTGTTGGTGGGGGAGGGTGTTGCAGGGCTGACATAGGGTATATAGGAAGGGAGGAGTAGGAAGGGCATGCACGTCCTTTCCCTTTTTGTGGGGAAGGGTTGGTTCAAATAACAGGAGGTTACAGCCTCAGTCATATTAGCACCTGAATATGTTGATTTTGACTCAAAGCCCAGCCTGGAGATACTGCATTTAATGAAGGTGCAATGAAGATCTTGCTGGCTTTCATTTCCTGAGGTGGCTCTGGGTCACTCATGCTGTGGGATCACCTAATGGGGAGGTTGCAGGAGATGTTTGGCCTTCCGTGGTTTTTATTCTGCTTTTGCAGGGCTTTCTCCAGGGTGTTCCTCTATGGCTGATGCAGGAGGCTCCCCTTTAGTGCAGCTGATGGGTATGCTCTGAGGCCCACCCTGTGTCCCTAGCGTGGGTGAGGAGATAGATGATCACACCCTCTGTGCTGTCCTGACCTCGTCTGGCCTGCCTCCAGATAGCTCAGCTGGTTTTTGCTGAGCTCCAAAACGTGGAACGTGATCATTTAAGTCTGAAGAATTCCCTTATCTGCTAATTGTAGCTACAGAGGGGGAAGCTGGCCCAAGTCATAGATGTGATTTCTTCAAGTGCAGCATTCTTGGCATGCAAAAGCTTGTGGTATCTGATTACTGTTTTTCAGCAAGTAACGCAACTGATTAAATCAAGCTATTGTACTGCTCTGCAACCTATTTCTGTGCTCTTCCTGCCACTACCCCATTTATTGCCAGTTTAATGCATACTCACTACTGTTTATACCATCCTGCTGTATATTAATCACGTATTTATGGGAGGGGAAATAGGAATAGATCTGGCAGGAGAAATAACTTGGTTTGCACAGGCTTTTGCAGAGAAGCATCTGTTCTATAACACTGACATCTCCCAGAGCTTCTTAGAGTTGATACATAGAGAGTTTTTGAGACAGAAGACCCTTGTCAGGCAGCTGAAGTCCTGATTGTGGTTAGCCATGGTGGCCCAGGATATGGAGGATTGTGTATGATGAATGTATGGCAGGGTTATAAACTTCTCTAAACATTCATTTTAAGATACCATTTAATCTTTCTCTCGATTATTTTTTTTTAATTGAACCAGGTTTTTAAAAGACATTTAGAAATACAAAGATAAATATAAACGCCAAGGAGAAATAATGAAAATAATCCAGAAGCCAAACTCCTGTTGGAAATGGTAGATAACCAGTTAGCAGTGGATAGAAAATGACTAGGAATAAATGGTAGTGCAGCTTATCGTGCAATTCCTATGTTTTTAAATGATTTTTATAAAATGAGGAGGTTCTTTTTGGAGCCAGAAGTTGGACTCAGTGACCCTTACGAGTCCCTTCCAATTTGGAATATTGTATGATTCTGTGACCTAAGGCAGGCAGTACTGCAGTCAGGCTTCCAAATGTTGTATTTAATCAAAAGCCAGTCTCTAATACTCAAGAAAGAAGCAAATACTGAAAAGCCTCAAATAAAAGGAACAGGCAGGACTTTAAAAGTAAAAAAAAAGAAGTTCAGATAAGGAAAATTAATCAGCAGTTCTGAAATGATTATGATTGTCAGAGAACAAGGTTTTTGCCAGTGTAAGAGAGCTGGTCTCTGCCCCTGAGCTTGCTTAAGCAGTTAATCTGCGTATGAACTCTTAGTCTTAGAGATCACTCAAAGGATATTAATCATCCCTGAGCGTTTAGAAACATACATTTGTGCAAGTCAAAAAGTAGTGGTTGAGTGGCAGTGGGGTAGCTGCAGGCTCAGATTGGCTCTTAATGCAGGTCTTCCAAAGGAAAGTGTGTAGCATCATGTGTGTGTACCTATGTATGTATTGCCAGTGGGTGTTGTCAGTGGTCTGTGATTACTTGGTAGCTGGCTTGCACGAGCAGAGCCTGTGTTTGAATATTGCAGACCATGTGCTTTGTCTTCTTTGTAACAAGCTGTGACCTTCTTCCATCTAGGAACCAGACTTGGAGAGATTTTATTTTCTTTTAGATTTACTGGTATCAAGGAAAAGTCAAAGACTTCAGACTGCAGTTCAGAGAAGACATTTCATGCTTTTCTCCTGCTCTTTTTCTTCACCTCCTTCCCTTGCCTGCTAACCATGAGAAAGAGCCAACATTTAAACAGTGTTTCCTGGTCACGCTTCTCAGTTTGTTTTCTTAGCAGGGGGAGTCCGAACAATTTCCTGTAATTTTGAAGCTTTTCAAAGTAAAAGTTGCCAATGGCATTTCTAAATACTGTCCTATCTTAGCATGTCTCTGATGTGCTTTGCTCTTGGCCTCCGTGCTGTGTATGGAAGTCCTCCAAATTTGTTCTGCTATGGGTTGAGAGTGTAGATAAGGGTATACCTGGCAGACAGCTGTGCTCATCGCACTGCCACTGGGTAATGCTACAGTCTCTGTTGGAAGTCAGTGTCTCTCTGGTGAAATGGCTGTTATAGGTAAGCCCAAGCAGAGACTTGTGTGCCCTCATCTCAGCTGGACTGAAGCAGCTTGGGGTGCTGTGGCTGGCCCTGGAGCTAGGTTGGAAGGCAAGACTGGCAATTGATCTGTAAGGAGGCAGGATCCATCTGTCACTGTCATTGGCATGGTTTGACTGGATCAAACCCTTCCACAAGCTGTGAGTAAGTTACAAGGCAGTGTGGTTGGGTTGACCAGCACTTAGGAAGGCTGATCTCTTCATGAGGAGTTTTTGCCCTTCTGCCAGACTCATTCCTGAGCAGTTGGTTCATAATTGTTTGAGAGTGTGCCCCTGAGCTTGGAATTCATGAATCACAAGAGTCAGTCAGGTGGGAAGGGATGTGTGGGGATATCTAGTCTACCTAGTCTATCTAGTCCCTCTGCCCAAAGCAGGGCCAGTTCTGAGATCTTTCTCCAGGTAGATCTCGGACTTCTGAGGATGGAGCCTGCACAACCTCCCTGGGCATCATGGTCCGGCTTCATTTCTCACCTCAGGCATCTTCATGGTGAAGATCTGCATGTATTCAAACAAAACTACTAGTGATTCAATTGATGACGACTGTAGCACTGTACGTGACCATAGCATGGGCACCATTAGAATGGGTACAGCTCTTGACAGCTATTGGTTTGCTCATTTTGAGGAGTACAGGGCAGGCAAACAAGTACACAGTAACACTGTCAACTGATACTGTGTCATTGCAGTGAACAAGGTGACTATAAAAAGGAAAAATATAAAATTGCCTGATAAAATTGCCTTTCAATTGAATGACTTGATAGGAGGTTTTATAAGGGGGAAGAAGAACGCTAAAGTAGCTCGAACAAGTTAACAGGAAAGGTAGAAAAAGGGAAGGCACTAAGACATAAAACTGGCAGATATTAAATCTTAGGGATGTTTTGGGGGATGGCAAGTCCAGCTGTGATATTTATAATTCTGAGTTGCCATGTGGAAGTCAGTGGTGCTTACCCTCTAAGCACAGTGTGAAGGTAAGGCCTCTGCTCACATTGGAGAGCTTTGGACAGGCTATATGTAAAGACTGTCAGGACTGGGCTCTGATTCCTGTGTAGAGCTCGGATACGGTAAAATTCACACCAGATTGGGGTTTCTTTTCTTTGACATTGAGGGGAGTTTGTTTACCATCTGGCTGTTAAGATAGGAAAGAGGAGAAGGAAAAAGAAAAGAAATAGAGCTTGTTTTCTAAAAATGAGAACGCATAGAGTCAACTCGCATCTTTTATTTTTATGCATTGTGTCTAAAATAGATGCAGGTCTGCCTACTTTCTTAACATGCATCTGACAGAAAGTAATAGCCCCCATTTACATTTCTGTACCGTTTCTTTCTGTGGGGGTCTTGGAGTGCTTCATGGGGGGGACCAGACAATGAGAAACAGTGCCTTCAGCCTGCATCTACCTCATTATCTGGTCTACAGCAACTGGCAAAGCTGGAACCATGGGGCAGCAGTGGGAGCTTTCTGAGCTGGCCTTGTTGCCTGCTTTGGGTGGTGTGGGCAGCTGTGGAAGAGCATCCTTAGTTTCAGAGCACTGTTGTGGAAAGCTCAAAGAAGCCTCTGGGCACCTATGGGACTGTTTGTTCTGCCATCCATCCTGTATGCTGGGTGCTTCCCTTCCATGATTTTCCAATTTCCACTGCCTGACAGAGAGTGGTTGTTGAGAAGCTGACTTGGCTTTGGATGTGTCCATCACTCTAATGCAGTGGGGGTTGGAGGTAGGGGTGACAGAAAGGAGAGTGCAAACGGCATCACTGTTGTAGTTTTCTAAAAGTATTTAGAATCACTGAAGATGATGATTTTGTTCAATAAATGGGCTTTAAAAAAAGGTTATGTTGGGAGGGTAGTTCCTGTCATGCCAGTTATGTTTGTGGAAGTTTACAGTCACTGTTTTTAGTTTCATACCCAGTTTGCCTCCTGGCTACGCCTGGAAAGGGGATCTAGAAAAGGGGAAGCTGCTCAGAGCTGTTTACTTTGGATCTATTGCGGGTGGTGTGGTTTCCCCCTCTCCCCCCCACCTCGGTTCCTGGCCCCCCTTCTCCCAACTCATGACAGGGCCTTGTGTGCACGGTGAGCCATTGCTGGAGGTGGGGCAGAGGCTGCCATTAGGCAGCATCATGGATTTTGGTAGGTCTAAGCCAGATGTGACGTTCTAATTAATTAAATTATTTTGGTACTGTTGAGCTTTATACTGGGCTGGTGTTAATGACAGTACCAGGGCATCAACTGTAACTCTGCCTCTGCGCAAGGTCTGTGGTCATGGGCAAACTACTTGCTCTCTGCTTGGCCGTGTAGAGGATAGAGATAATACTTGCCTCACAGGGGTATTATGAAAGTTAATTTGCTAATTATTTATAAAGCACAGTGGGATGCTACTTCAGTTCTACACAGTGTTATGTTAACATCTAATTAGTTATTCCTTATGATGCTTCATTTTCTTTCTGCTATAAATATTGGCCTAATACAGGGCCAATGATGACTCTGCCTGTCATCTTGGTGACTCAGATGGAACAAGCAAGCTGGAATGAATAAACAGGATTTGGTTTGTAAATGATCTCTGTTTCTTTTTCCCCTTTTATGCCATCTTATCCATAAAACTGACATTGTTGGGATTAGGCCTTTTCAGCAGTTGCATTCAGTGCAGAAGCTGTGTTGCATGCAGGAGTGCTGAGCCATCCCTCTGCGGGCCTCAGGAGGGTGTCTAGAGACCTTGGGCTTAAATTTACTGCACTGGGGAGATCTTTGCCATTGCTTTCAGTGGGGTCTGGACCACAATCTGGGATTTCAAGATGCCTTTTTTTTTTTTCTTTTGTTTTTTCACTCTTCTCTAAGTTTGTCTTTCTGTCTTCCCTTGTTTGTGTTTGCATCCCATATTGTGTTGCTTTGTTTCACATCGTGTGTAACATGAGTAACATGGCCAGGGCTGTAATGAAATTTCTTATGACAGTGTGCTGCTTTTTTTTCTTCTGAAAATAAATAAAGCTCAGAGACCTTTGCTGTATGTCAAAGGCTTTACCTGGCTTTGGGCAGCTTAAGGCCCCTTTGAAGACATCCTGTATGCTTCATACTTCAGTGTGGTGAATTGAAAAGCTTGTGAGTCCTATTTTAGTGTTTAGTGTTGAATAATGTTGACAACTAATGTGAACCTATGATATCCATCACCTGGCAGCATCATCACTAGTGTACAGCTTGTCACTCATTTTGAACTGATTTTTTTCCAATAAAAGTGAAACCATTGGCAGTGATCTGGTGGAAGCATGTCAGTGTACCAAGAAGATGACAGCAGCTACTGTGCAGTTTCTTTCAAAGAAATTCAAAGAAATGGGAGGAAGTGTTAGGATTATACTTCTTGAATAAAATGTGCCTCCATGATCCTGGTCGTTGAAAAAGGAAGCGATCCCATTGCATTAAGCTCTTGCAATATTGTTGAGCCACAATGACAGTTGTGAACTGGGCAGCCCTGAGCACGCCCTCCTGCATCCTCCAAGGGGGTCTCATGCACTCTGTGAGCCCTCCCTGGGCTGGGGAGCTGCAGAAGCTTGCAGCAGCCTTGGGTACATGTGTGCATGAGCTTCTCTGTGAATCCAGGACAGCCTCACAACTTAGGCTTTCTTGAGGCTAGATGACTAAAAGCAGGCCTCTTTGATAGATAGGAATCCTGTATGCTTGAAGGGAACTTATAAGCAGGGGAATGACTTTTTACAGTCTGAGGCTGATACAATGGGTTATAGCTTTAAACTGCAAGAGGGGAGATTCAGTTTAGATGTTAGGAGGAAATCCTTTCCTCAGAGGGAGGTGAGGCGCTGGCATGGCTGCCCAGAGAAGCTGTGGTGCCCCATCCCTGGAGGTGCTCAAGGCCAGGTTGGATGGGGCTCTGGGCAGCCTGAGCTGGTGGGGGGCAGCCCTGCCCAAGGAAGTGGGTTGGAACTCAATGTTCTTTAAGGTCCCTTCCAACCCAAACTACTCTATGATACGATTCTATGCATGGGGGTGTGTGCTTTACTTGTATGAATCTGGATGACTCCGGTAGGTAGTCACTGCTACTACTGCTCCTACCTCTGTGTGTGGGGTGACTTGTGCTGACTGTTGGCGAGTGATTTCCCTGAGCACACTCTGCAGAGTCAGTGTGAGAACTGTAAGCGACAAGTGGCACAAGGAAATACAAATGTTCAGTTCTAACTTTTCGTTGCTCCAGAGGTAGCAGTGCGTGCCTGTTGATGGTGGTTTCACAGGCAAGTGTTCTGGCTGATTGCCACCATCCCCTCCCTGTAGCTCATTAGAAACCTTTCAGCTACCCTTGCCATGTAACAACTGGGATCAATTTTCCCATGAGTTGATATATATGCTGACCTCTCCAAAGGAAAAAAAATCCTGTAGTTCATTAGCTTACTTTTGTAGAGGCTGAAAGGGAACTATTTGTGGCTGAACAATACTTGTCTTTCACTATTCTGTTCCTAATCCCAAATAGAAACATGAGGCTGAGAAACTCCTTCTGATAAAGGGGAGTATGGATGCATTCAATCTAGTATAAATTTTCATGGTGTTAAAATTCTTTAATCGGCAAGGGTTGGTTTGCAGGTTTATTGGATGAAGTAAAGACAGGCAGCGTCAAGTATCAGTTTGAGGAGGTAAAAGTGATTCTGATGGTAATGCGTGGTTTTCCATCACTGCCCTCTTGTGAGATTCTGCATCACAGAGATCCAGCTCAAAAGTTGAGACTTTAAAAAACAATTAATGAAGCCTGTGTTGACTTTCTATCTCAATTCATTGTTGAATAAAAGGTGGCTCAAACAAAACTGTGTCCTCATCTAGACAATGACAACCTTTTGTTTTACTAGTAGTCTTGGTCATAGCTCCTTCTGGATGTGTGAGGCTGCATGGGTACCACTGTGGGAGTTACTTTCAGGATAGGGGTGTTACCAGAGTGGAGCCCCCCGTGCCTGGTTTCGCCACAAGTATCCATTATCCACAAGGATATACATGAAACAACTTGACCTCCGAAACCCAGGCTTTGATTATAGAGCTGTAGCTTACAGTGTTTTGTGAAAAAGGAATGTAACATCACAGCCAAGTGTGTCAGAGTGCCTTGCTTGCACCACCAGGTTGGTCTGTGGCTGTGGGATGTTTGGAACTCCGTCAAAACTGGAGCTAGCCATCTCAGTGTGCAGCCTGTTGTCATTCTTGGCAGATGATAATTGCCTTCTTGGCCCTGGGTTGTGTCCTGAATGTGCCTGACCAGAGGGTTGACAAAAGCAGGTATGTTGTCCTCTGTGGTTTCCCTCTTTAGAATCACCACCATTGCCATCAAGGTCTTGAAAAAAGGTCTGCAAGGCTCCAGTTGCCTGCAGGATGGAGACAGGGCCTTTCTGTAGACAGGACGCTTCTCCAAGGCCATCTGTTTGCACCAGTGGAAAATACAGCTGATACGATCATGAATTTTTGAAGCGCCTCGGCTTTGTAAGGTAACCCATAGTTACAGAGATACGGTCTGCGTAGCCCTGATGTTCCTCATAACTTACTGCTGTGCTCTGTGAGTCACTGTACTGTAGCTACTCCCAACCACTTCTCTGCCCAAAGTGATAATCCATTGTTAAAATGATATTAACTCATGTGTGCTAATTAGCAGGTGTGCCCGGGTGTGAGAAGCCAAGGATGTTAATTAGGTCTGATGAAGATACCTTTACTCAGGGTTTGGACTCACGTCTGCTGGAACGTGTCTCTCCTTCCACAGCTGAGGAGGTGCTGTCCTGCAGTGATGTCCCCAGCTGATGTGGGCCACTGTGGATGTCTTTCTCCTCAGCAGAAGGGGACTCAAGGAGGGCCTGGAGACTCCTTGTAGGATTGTCAGGATTTTATTTTTTGTGGTAATGGAAAGGAAAGGGGCTTTTCCTATCTATACTGTATTCATTTGGCTAAGAAAAGGAGGAGAAGCATAACCATCTCTCACGCCAACTGCATGTCATCTTCTAGCCAGAGGCCTGCAGTGCTTAGCTGGTGAGCTGGTGGCCATTTCTCTCACTGTACTGGAGGTGATGGCCCTGCTGGCTGGCCAGCTCGGCAGCCTGTCTCTGGCCCAAAATATGCTAGGTTGCCTCCAAACAGGTTTTGGTAGGTCTTTGCTAATTGCAGAGAGCACCACCGTTTATACAAGCTAGCATGTGCATCTGGGAGAAAGCCCACATCAAAAGGCACATATTGAAATGGCTTAGTGGGGTTGACAGCATGGCTGGGCCTGGAAATGCCTGTTCTCCTGGGACTGGCGGGCCTGAACCAACAGGCTGAGGTGGGGTGTTGCCAGCTGGCTGCTCCCCATCCTACCTGTGCCTGTTACTTTGCTCTGGAAATCTCTGGGGCCTTTGCGGGCCATGTTCCTCAGCCTAGTTCTGGAGAAGGGTCATCCTTTTTGCACCAGGTCAAGATGGGGAGGTGAAATTACTGCTTTTGGTCCTCCTGCACCAGTTTAAAATTCATCGGTGGCCAGGCTGACTGTTGCCTTGTTTGCCTGAAGGCAGCTACTAGAGGGGAAGGCAGACACATCTAACCAGTGTTTTGGGGGGATCCTGGGCTGGTTGTGGACTTGCTCTAGATAATCAGGAGCTGGCAGGAGAAGGTGTCACAAAGCACTGTAGCAAAATGCAAATCCATTTAAGGCTTGTAGCAAAAGGGTGTGCCTCTTTGGTCTTTCTAAGCTGAAAAACACTTCAGACAATCACTTTCAATCTCACATCGTAAGCATATATGCTTCTTCTTTAGGACTTGAGAGTAATTGCTTTGTATCTCAGGGAGCTTGTGTGTATGCATGCGTGTGTATATGTACACACCAGTTTCCATGTAACAGAGAAGCCATTTTGATGCTGGTGACTAAGTGCACATGACATGGGAGCTCCCAACGTGGTTTTGCCTTTCGGGCTGTTCAAATGCGTTGAAGACGGTGAGTGTTTGCTGTGCCCTGCTGAACCTGGAGCAGGTGGGAGCAGCTGTCATCTGAATCACTCCCAACTTGCCAAACCTGCTTGCTAGCCTGCTTGGGATTTGCTGTTGCCCTCCCTGAGCACTTCAGGAGGAGTCAGCCTGCTCCCCTGGTCTGCCTGTGGTTTCTTTCTTCTGGCTGGCCCACAGATGTTTGGCTTTACTCATTCTGTGCTCAAATTAGCTGTAAGGCTGGGGATTGGTCTTTCCATTACTTTCTTTGCCAAGCATGCGTTCAGTCCCATCCCTCCCTCAGCCCTTTCTGCTGTTGCGATGGAGGACTGCCCTGCTCGGCAGGAGTGCCTGCAGCCACAGGGGGACCCGGTGGTTTCTGAGCGTGGGCAGATACATCGGAAAGATCTGACTTAGATGTGAAGTTAAACAAGGCCTGCTGTTTGAGGTGGGCTAAAACTGACTGTTCTGCAAGTAAACTCAGCTTGCGTGCATGCCTGTTTCCGATAATGGGGTGTATTAAGAATGATTGTGCAGAATCACATCACTTGTCCAGCTGCCTCGGCTTGGCTGTTCCGGGAAAGTCTCTTCTCCTCCCATCCTGTCCTCCAGCATCCGTAGCACCTGAGCATGGGGAGCCCCATAGCTCTGTGTTTGTTGCAGTTGGACAAAACCATGGAAGAGTTGGGGTCTTGCGCCTAACTTTTGTAGTTTCTTCTTTTTGTAATAATTTTGTCCTTTGCCCAGTCTGTGGTTACTTCTGGATTGCAGAGGTCAGAACTTCTAGAATACGGTTAGTGCTCTGTATTTCTGAAGCATCACACTGAGCTGTAAATGTTAATTTCTTGTTTAATTTGGTGATTTCTGTTTGTATAAAATATTGACTGCGTTGTCTGCTTCATTCCAAGGATAGTTTGATAACTGTTTTTCTTCTTCCTTATAATTGAGCACAGAGTCAAAATAGGGCAAACTTGTGGATAAACACAACTGCTTAGGATTTGTATTTCTGTTTCTTTTTGGTAGCAGCCATTAGAAAATCCTGATTTTGGGGGACTGTGCTGGTTGAAACTGAATTTAGAAACAGCTATGTGAAAGCAGTGAACTCAGAAATAGCTGATCCATGTGGAGTTTTCAGATCTCTTCAGTTCCTTTGCACCAGCGGACAACGAAACGTGGGACAGTTAGGCATGCATGTGTTCCCAGAGGAATACCTGAGGAGAGATCTTGCAGTACATAAGACAGTTGAGGACAACAGCAAGAAGTGCAGAATAGGTCAGAAGTTTTTATTTTGAGTTGCCCCCTGAAAATGCGTGCAAACCTTGGGCAGGGCACAGTTTAGCGAAGCGACAGAGGGGACGACGGTGCTGTGGTCACAGGCATGAGTTGCCACTGTCAGCGGGCTGGGTGTTGTAATTATGGGCTGCCCTTGCTCTTCGTCATGACGGTGAGTTAAAGCCACTCTGGAGGGGAGTCCTCAGGAGCTGGGATTTCGGGAGCCAGTGGCTGAGTGGCAGCATTTCCCACCAGCCAGCGCCTGGGGAGCGCTGTGAGGAGGATTGCAGGGAGAGGGAGGGAGGGATGGTGAGAGCCCAAGCCTTCAAACACACCCAATGGGCCCATCTCATCTTTGCATGAAACTTCGTGAGTTACACCCACTCTGAAGCAGAAGGGGAATGAAACGCTGACGCTTCCTCCTTTCTGTTATTGGCAGCCAGCGCTTGTGAAATACGGCAAGCAAAGATGTTTGTGCTACTGATGATGAACGGTAAGCTGATTTACAGCAGCACAAACTTCTCCTGGGGGCCGGGTTGGGGACAGCAGTTAAGCTCAGGCTGTGAAATGTGTCTGTGGGCTGTTGCGTTGTTGTGCTGTCTGAAATGCAGCATGTCCGGGAACGTCTGTGAGGCTTTCCTCTCTCAGCTTGTGTCTTTTCCCAGCGTGGACAGAAGTGTTTCTTTTTCTAAGTCATGTTTAATGGGATCATCGGGCACTGTTTGCTTTTATGGGGTTTGTGCTTGTCGCAGGTACGGACGCACCGCGCTTTTGTTGCAGGCAGGGAGAATTCAAAGTGATTGAAAGGGAGCCAGGTATTTAGTAGCTAAATTCTCTCAGAGAGAAAATGTAGTATCTTGTTACTTGTTCAAGATACTTCCCTTCTCCAGCTGTCTGGCTGTATTTTTAGTAATTACAGGTTGCCATGCTCTTTAATTGTTTAAAATGAGCCCTGCAAAAGGTTTCAACTTGAATTGAGCTCTGTTAGATGTTTCTATGAGGCACTGAGAGCTGAAACATTCTGAAGGGCGATGCTGCAGCACCCCTAAATCAGGTGAGAAGGGGGGTCTGAAGGTCTCACACTTGGCCACATCCCAACAGTGCTGCAGAAGCAGACGTGAGGCTGTCCTGCATCAAGTTGCTCGTTTTTTTCTGATTACTACTCTGCTTACGAGGTTGTTCCATACACCAGTCGCTATCTTTAAATCTAAATTGCTTAATTCCTGTGTTGGTGATGGGAAATGTGGGCATCCTGGCCATGCAGTTACAGTGACTAAGACAGCATTCAGAACCAGCCTGGCCCTGGGGCTGTCTCTACACTGCGACCCTGACCCTCTGCCACTGCAATGCTGGGTGCTTCCTGATGGAAGGAGTGGGGTTCAGGTCTGATTCACAGCTTATCGGCTCTGAGGAATTTTCCTGTGCAGAGGCGAAGTGTACTGTGTCTGTTTTTGGCAGAACAAAGTCACGCTGTAGCTGTTTTAAATGTTAGAGCTTTAATTGTTTCATTTAATATGCCAGAAACCCATTGTCAAGGCAGCTATTAATTCCTTTGACAGTGTTTTGGTATTCCAGAGGTGACTGAAGTGTTCGCTTGCTGTTGATGTTCTGGAGCCAAAGGAGCAGTCTGTGGGTGTCAGTGGGCTGCTTGTTTTTCCCTTATCCTTTCAGAGGCAGAAGTGATCTGTGCACTATGAGAAATGTGTGGCAAATCATTGTGTTAATCATGGCAAATGGTGCTAAGGGACCAAGAGCAGAAGCGTGGCATGCCTGCTTGCACCTCCTCAAGGAACTCGCTCTTGAAAGGATGCCTTCTGTTTGCAAGAGAGCTCCAACTTGTTTTGAAGCAGAACTACTTTGTTTTTCCAGAATGTATGTTGGGATTAAATCTGCCAAGCCACAGATTTGCATCATTCAAGCGTTTGCTGTAGCTTTATGCTTTTGCTCCAGGAAATCAGTGATGGGGTTTCTGCTGGCTTCAGCATAGGGCAGGCATTGCTTCTGCACGATGGCAGCCTGTGGGAATACAGAGGTGGGAGCAAGCCAGCTAGATATTGGTCTTCTGAGCAGACACAGCTGACTTTCAATGAAGCTACACATTAGGTTAGACACTAGGAGAGGATCAGGGTGGATACAAATTAGGTTGGATATTAGGAAGACTTTCTTCTGAGCAAGAGCGGTGCTGCAGTGGCACAGGCTGCCCAGGGAGGTGGTGCAGTCACCGTCCCTGAGGTGTTCAGGAGCCGTGTGGATGTGGCACTGAGGGACGTGGGCAGTGCGTGTGGGGGGGGTGGGCTGGTGGTTGGTCTGGATGACTCTATGGCAGCAGAATTCTTTGACACTGCTCTTAGCTTTGACATTGGCTAACCAGCTAGTTCTGGTCTCGGCCATTGCAAAGAAATAGAAGGTCTTTGGTGGCGACCAGAAGAGAATAACTGCTCCATAACAATTTTTTAAGAGAGCAAAATCAAATGCAAAAGAAATCTTGGTGTCAAATATTTGAAAGAATTTAGCAAGAAAGAGGGCGGCTCTTTGCTGATTGGTATTTCTCAGTATTATTTTGTTAAATAATAGACTAAGTGGTGTGTTTCTTTGAGTTTTATGGAACAGTAATCCATTGCTGGATGAGGAGAATGCATTATTTATAGATTAGAGTGTTTTAACATCCTGGTATGGGATTGTTTAAGAAGGTCAGGATTCAGAGTGCTGGAAATGGGATTAGCCCAGCTGTGCTGCAGACAGTGCAGAAGGAGAGCAAAAGAGGAAGTTATCAAGTAAATATTTATGTTTTTATTGTGCCTTACAAGACATAAGTCACATCAGATTGAAGGGTTTCTGGAACCAAAATGTAGTTTTCTCCTTATGGGTCACAACATTTCAAGTCTTAATTGAATTGTAAACAAACGCCAGCATCCTTTTTTTCCTAACTCAGCAGGCTGTCTCTCTGCTGCCAGTTTGCTTTCTCCGTGGGATGGTGTCAAAAGACTGGAGGAGCAGAGAGCATCTGTGATAACATCAACCCCCCTTCCTTCCTGGGGGAAGCAAGCATTTTGTGTGTGTGCACAGGCTCTGGAAATGCAGCCCCCTGGCCAGCAGTGAGAGACTTGTAGGCAAATGGGTGTTGGGTTGATTCACTGCAACGCACCTCTAATGTAATTGCTTTCTCAAGCTCCCAATTAGGCTTTCAGCAAGACGTGGAATATCATGTTCTCAGGTAGCTGAAAATGTTCTTGGAAAGCCAGCATGCAAGTGATCCCATAGTGAGGTGTGGGGTGGTAGCTGAAGGCTGGCTCACGGAAGACTAGTAGTGTCTTCTGTTGCATTTTCTACTGTTGTCTGGAGCTGGTCTTGATTATGGAGTAATTAAGAGCTCAAACTCAGTGTCGTTAATGGAGTTTAACAAATTGCCAGGCTTCAGCCGAGCTGCAGTAACTGTGTGTGTACGGTTAGGATTACAGTGAGTGTGCCATGATGCGACTTCAGTGAGAGAGATGTAAGATAAATTGCACTCCTTGCATTGCCATGGGTGTAACTGAATTACAGCTAATGAGCAGCAGCTCTGTAAGTAAGCTGGAGTAACTGGCTTGGGCCTGACCACAAATCACTGTGCATGCATCAGTGGTGCTGTAGTGCTTGCTGAGTGCTTGCAGACGGGGGCATTTCAGGAGTGGTTTGGATCTGTCAGAAGATCAGGCATACAAATTGCCTGGGAACACGGGGAGATTCCTATGTTGGCAGCCAATATAGATAGGCTCCTCCTGAAAGGTGAGGGTGCTGATGGCAGAGGTGGTACTGGTGGCTGTTGGGTTTTCACTAAAGAGATGGAAGAGGCAAAAGCATTCTGAAGAGACAGAGACCTTTTTTGCTTTATCCCTTCCAGTCAGTTTGAAGCTGGCGAGTCTCTTATGCTTAGTCTCATGTGACTAGTGCAAGAAAATATCTCGCTTGTTGAAGGGATTTTGTATTGAATGGTGAGCACTGAAAAAGCACTCGGATAGCATTGTTTTTATGAAACAGATGGGTGAGTAATGCTGTGTACTCCTGTCACTGAGGATCTCTGATGGTCAAGTCAGAAGGGAAATAAATAACCCTTCTGCCATTTACTTCCCAGTTGAAAATGGCTTTGTTACTCATTTGCATTCACCATTTTTGGGAAGGTATATTGAGACTGTGCTCGGTGCTCCGAGACATTTAAGTGGTGGCAAAGGCTCCTTTTTGCACAAGGAGCACAATGTATCCATATAATGACTGGTGTTTGGTGGGCATTGTTTCTGGGATGGGTCAGGAATACCCGAGGTGTTCTCAATCCTGTGCTTGCCAGCCAGGCAGACCCCAAGCAGTGGCTGCTCGTGAGCTTTGTCTCCTGTTCCTGGGCTGGGGAGGGCCCCTCTGTGTGTGCCAAAAGCTGAGACACTTGAAGCCACTGCCACTGCCGTGGGAGTGTGACTTGCTCTGGGTTGGGGTCCTGGGCGGGTGGCTGTCTGTGAGAGCTGCAGACTTATGCCGTGAATCAAAGTGGCTTCTGCAAACATTTGCTGGGTGTCTGATGAATTTCAGTGGAATTGGTGAGTAATAAAGTGCCAAAGGTTGCTTTGTTTCAAAGTAACTTACGAGTTATTTTTTTTTAAACTGTGACAGTGGATCCTATTTCGCTGTGCAACGCGACAGGGAAAATTCTCTTTCTCACCTTTTTTTTTTTTCCTTTAAGTGAGAAGCAAGTTGCATTTTTCTTGACTTCCATTGCATCCCAAAGAGGAGTTAGCAAGGAGCTGCTGTGAGAGGTGTGAAGCACTAGCAGTGCATGGGGTCTTGGTGTGAGATTCAAGGCAGGATACAGAACTGCGTGCAGTTAGAAGTTGAAGGACTAAACTTCTGATGAAAGAAGCTAATGGGAGTTGTTTTCTTTCTGCTTTTGTCTTTTCAAAGCAAATTAATCTTAATGCTTCAGTAACATCTGGATGATTTCTTGGCAATCTTTTTTTTTTTTTTTTTGGAGAGCAGTATATTTTTTGTATTTTGTCATGGAGTGAAAAATTACTGTAATTTACCAGTCTTTTTTTTTTTTTTTTTTAATTTGGGAAGTCACAGTATTTGATATCTTCCATCAAGCTGTCATTTCTGGAGGCATAGGAATTGAATGCATGACATTTCAGCTTTTGTTTACTGTTTAGAACAGATCCTTATACTTGACATGGTTACCTAAGCATACCTTAAAGTTTGGAATTTATTTTGTTAAGAGAAATTAAGAGGAACAAGAAATTTTTTTTGAGCAAGAGGTAGATGCAGTCAGTTGCTTTGGGCCACCCAGACTTGGTAAATCTGTATAAATATCCAGAGCTCCCCAAAGACTGTGGAGGCCACCTGGGGTCCCTGAGGAGTATAGCAAGACTGCAGTATGTAGCAAGGTAAGCTTCTGTTTATGCCTTCATGCTTCAGAGAATCTTATGGCCGACCCCACTGGCATCTCCTTTTCCAGGGAAATTGTAGTTGTGTGAAACCTCAGTGACATTAATGGGGTGTTTGGCAAGCTTGATGCCAGTGGCATGTTGTTAGTAGCCCATCAGGTAACTGGGAGCTGGGGTGATGGCCCCATTTTGGAATTGGAGGGCAGCGAGCAAGAGAAAGGGCAGGGAGGGGCTGGCAGTGAGGAGATTGTAGGAAGGACAAGGATTTAGGGGATGGAGGGGAAAGAGAACTAGAAACAAGGATTTGCCCCTGAACTGAACGTATTGGTGGGCAAGAGTCTTGTCAAGTTCTGTAGGACAAGAGGTAATGGCCTCAACTTGTGCCAGGGGAGGTTCAGGTTGGGTATTAGGAACTTCTCAGAAAGAGCGGTAATGCATTGGAAGAGGCTGCCCAGGAAGGTGGTGAAGTTATCCCTGGAGATGTTCAAGAGCCGTGTGGATGTGGCTCTGAGGAACATGGTGAGTGGGCTGACAAGATGGACTAAATGCCTCTAGTGGTCTTTTCCAACCTTAGCAGTTTTATGATTCTGTGTTCTTAGATTGGTTAATCCTTCTGGAAGACAGGAGGCTAAGCCACTTGAAGCCTGACAAAAGCCTTTTGAATGGTATGGTTCTCCCAAAGCACTGGGTACCATGGCAAGTGGGAGCTGGGTCTGCTTCGCTGCTCCAGGCACAGTGCAGCTCCCCCTTTGCCAGCACCAAGCAGTTGATGGAGACAAGATGATGGACAGGCCAAATCTACAGCAATAAGAAAAGCAGCTTCAGCTCTGTGTGAGCTCCT
Source organism: Lagopus leucura (assembly GCF_019238085.1). Lineage (NCBI taxonomy): Eukaryota > Metazoa > Chordata > Aves > Galliformes > Phasianidae > Lagopus > Lagopus leucura. The sequence continues at coordinate 75,039,658 of NW_024962262.1, forward strand.
GGATCAAGCATCACATATCATGGTGTGATAGTAAGGCAGGTGGGAAGTCAGATTTTAGTCCACACTGGAGCTTTGAGATGCAATCACAGCATCGGTACGACAGGGTCTATGGTAAATCTCGGGAGATGATTTGGGTAGATGGTATCTTGGAACAGAGACATTTCAAGAGAACATGTCTCCTGTGTGTAAAACACAGATACAGCAACCTGTGAAATGTATAGGAAGTATGTCAGTGGAGTATGCTATTTTTGCATAATTCAGCAATGCAGAATGTTGGAGACTGTGTCTTGTGAAAGTAAGCAGTGAAGTGCTGTAACAAATGCTTGTTTGGTGCTGAGCATGAATGTGAAGGAAAAAAAAGTGGAAGTCTTTGAGGACTAACCAAAGGAGCCCAGATAAGCCACAGTTCTCATATAGTGAGTGGTCAGGCAGACAAAATTGCAAATAAATCTATTAAGACAAAAAATATCCTATATACTAAAATTTGTAGAGTTGCAGAGATGGGCAATCCTAGAAGCCTTAGTACATGGTAGTATTTGGTTGACAGAATAGAAAAGAGCATTGAAGTGGCTCTCCAAGGCGTCACCTCATTCCTTGGAGAATGGCTGTTGGTAGCTTGGGGTTTGGGGTTTGCTTTTCACCATTGTGTGGTTTGGGGATGTAGAGTCCTGTGCTCTTAGGAAGATTTGCAACATTTTTATGTTATTTATTGGATATGCTTTGAATATTTGCAGTGCATTTTACCCTCAATTGTTTTAGCCTAGAGGTGTATTCTGGAAGAGCAACAAGAAGCCTAAGATCTTCCCTTTGAAGTCAGTTTGGGGTTCTGATGACCTCATTTCCAAGATGTAGGCCTGCCTTTCATCCTCTTAAGGACTTGTACCCTTTATGGCACTGTGGGCTTGCCTGCTTTGTGGGGCTGCATGCTGCTTGCCACCGCAACCTGCTCCAACTTTGCTTGTTCCTGCTGTGCTTGGTCTAAGTCTACTGGCTGATCATCCTGTTTCTGAAACACTGTCTTAGCCAGTGCTGCCTGAGATTGCTGGATACCCCTCATCCAGATGGGGCTGGCCACCCTAAGCTTGCCTGTAATTTAGAGAAGATGACAGGCAAGCTGTAGATAGCCAGTTTTTTAGGAGCAGTTTTGAACCTGATCATCAGAGTGAACATCTCCAACTTTAAATGCACTGAGACCTGCCAGCTGCAGAGAGCTATTTCTGTGCAGGAATCCCTTTAATGTTTAATGCACTTTTGCTAATTGAGCCCCATGATGAGTCACTTAAGGGAGCAGCATCAGATTTTCAAAACCTCTGCCCACCTGTTGCTTCCTCTGGCTTCTTTGTGGCATGCCAAAGTCCAAAATTGTTCAGAGAGAGAAGTAAAACAAATCCAAGGGAAGATAGGTTTTGGCACTGTGTTGTACTGATGAGAAGGAATCTGGGATTGCAACATTTTCAGCACGTATTAAAAGTTAAACTTTCATGGAATTCTCTGAAAAATGGAGTGTTTAAATATGTGAGGATAAAAGCTTTTAGAACATTTTATTCCTCTCAGAGCTACTGATTCATTCAGTAAATGACAGTAAAATTTCTTGCTTCGCTGCAATCTGCAGAAAGGCATTAGTCATGTCTTAGTGTTGCCCAGAATTTGGTACAAAAGGCAGAGATGGCATCTTCATGCCTTCTTGACAGTGCTTGCTTTTCATTATCCTCGTCGCACCAAGAGCTACCAAAACGTGTCGACATGAGTTTCTTACCAAGGTTCTCAGGAGGGCTCAGAAATAAATCAAATTGCACAGCCTCTCCAAAGGCTTCACTTGCCTGTGCTCTCAGCTCCCCACTAGAAGGGCACTGAGTCCACCAGTGTCCAGGTCTGGAGCCACCCTGCAGGTCCCCCCAAGGAGTTTCAGGCTCTCCCGCAGCTGAGTGAGGCAGAGATTTGGGATTATTGACAAATGAAATTAATTTGTTATGACTAAAGCTGGACCGAATTTCATGTTTAGAGTCTCTCCTAGTAAAACTGACAGAGCAATAAGCGGATTATCTTCTTCCGACCTCCTTTTTTTAAACCAAATAGATGAATGCTGGAGGCCAGGGATTCATATTCCATCGTGCCTGACCTACAATTTACTGCAGCATTACCTCAAAGTAATTGAGTGGGTCCTACAAGTCTGTGTATCAGGCTAATATTAGTTGCCTCTTAAGGAGGTGCATGTGATTCCTTTCAATTAATTTTGGAGAGGCTTTTTATGTGAGCTAAAATGATGTTGTGTTTTTCTGAAGCCCGAATGAAATTGTGCAGTGCTGAGCACAGTCCCTCCTATCTAACAAGGTATTTGTCATCAGCACTTCAGCTGCTCAAATACCTCACCTGTGTAAATAGATTTATTCTCACTTAATTTCAGTCGCATAGGAAAGCATTTGCTCCATCTGCAAAAGGAGATTTGAAACGCAGGGAGATTTAAGATTCTTGCCTGTGATTCCATGGAATTAAATTGGAGAGTGGAGCCTTAGTCTCGTCCCTTAGCTGTGAGATGCAGCCTTCACTTAAGCTTCACAACTAAATAAACTAATAAGCCTGTCAGCGTGGATGCTGCACTCTGAGATTCTTAGCTTGCAATGAAACAGAATCCTCTGGAATTTGAAAGTTAAGAAGGAGGCAGCAGCTTTAAGCCACGTTCTCCTCTTTGCAAAACACCCCACATGGCTTCTCTGATGGCTCTCCTAATATCTTTTTGAATAGGAGAAAATAAGCAACAGAGCAAAATGTAAGAAAACAACGGGAGCATGAACATGCCTGCTATAAGTACTGCAGGTTATTCCATCAGGCTAATGACAGAAAATAGGTCTGCCTGATGGGACAGCCTTGTATTGTGTTGTCGGATTTATTCAGCAGCACAGAGTGTGATCTGAAGTGCTACCTGTTAGCATTAGCTGATAGCTGTAAATCTGAAGACTCGAGGTTTTGTAATAGTTTCTGGATGGATGCGATTATCTCAACAGCTACACTTGAAAGCCATTATTTTATTTTCATTATGACACTGCAATAATGCTAAAAGGATTAAACAGAAATGTATGTGAAGAACTTGATCCCTTAGAGTGTGAGGCATACAAATTGCATGCCTGAGCTGGGTTATCATGATTTTATACAGAAATTGAATGTTGTTTGTTCTTCTTTTGACTGAGTGATCAGTTATGCTTCCAGCTTGATGCAGACCGGTGCAGCTGCCCTTTTTCTTTGGGCTGTCATCAGAGATGTGTATGCACATTCGGCTCAGCAAGCTCATCGAGATGTGATCCTGGGGGATGCTCAGAGATCTGAGTCCCTCCGGAGGCATTTGGAGGCCCATGGGCTCCCCACATGAGTTACCCTGCTTATGATGAGGTTTCCCTTGTCTCATTTGGGGTGGGTAGTTGTGGTAGCACTACAGGCATTTATTTTCCTGTGGAAAAGGGATTGAGCTGTAGCAGAAGGCACCTCTGTGTTCGTAACAGCTATGTTGAAGAGGACATGTCACTGTAAGTTAGGTTGGATGGGTCTTTGAGCAACCTTATCTAGCTGTAGATATCCCTGTTCTTTGCAGGGAGGTTGAAGTAGATGACCACTAATGGTCCCTTTGAACTCAAATGATTCTATGATTCTAAGTGTCTATGTAAAAAAATCTCAGTAGAATGGACTTTCTTTGTTTTGTTGTCAAAAAGGTGGCATGGTGACCAGAGCTTAGGTCTCTCCACTCCTCTCCCACTGGCTGAAAAAATGTGGGGTGTGCACCAGAGTCCTTCTAGGGCATGGGTCCAGCAGTGGCCATCTGTGGCATGTAGATGGGACTCGTGGCCCTACAAGTGCAGAAGAAAAGGTAGCTAAGGGTGTTGTCTTGTACAGCAGCAAACTAAGCCGAGCACTGAATCACCGACTGCCCGCAGCTGTCTATGCTGGTCCTTTACTGGAAGTTACTGCCCCTGCAGTGGTGGTGGTGATGAAATACTTGTCTCTGAGCTGCTCAGCCTGTAAGCCCCAATTAAAATCAGAGCAGTGCGCTTGGGTGTGCCCATGGTGATCCTTTCAGCCGCCACACCCTGACCAGCCTGCCCTTTCTATTTACAGTCCCTTGCTACAGGTAAAATGATTGAGACCCAGTCACTAAACAGCACAGTGTAAGAGCGGGGAGAAAGGATGGAATACTGCGTTCTCATGTATTTGCTTTAGGAGAAGTCATGTTTTGAACTTCATTTGAACAAGGTTCCTGTAGATGTTATGGTAAGGGTGGTGAGACACTGGCACAGGTTGCCCAGAGAGGTGGTGGATGCCCTGTCTCTGGAAACACTCAAAGTCGGGCTGGATGGGGCTCTAAGCACCTGATGGAGCTGTGGGTGTCCCTGTTCACTGCAGAGAGGGTGAAGTAGATGGCCTTTAAGGATCTTTTCCAACTCAAATGATTCTATGTTTGTATTGACTCCTGATGGAACCAAAAGTGCAGAGTAATCCATAACATTCTGTCAGATTTTTCTTCCAAGTCCTGTAGGTTATTCTTTTAATTAAAGATGCATTAAATTTAAGTGGTTTTTTTTTTTTAGTAAGAGAGCACTGACAATATTCTAAATACAACTGTTTGTTAGTCCAGCATGAAACAGTTTTAATTTAAAAACAGCAAATGTTTCAGCTGAGTTTCCATAACAATTATTACTTATTAATTATTTATGTCATTTTTCCTCATTAAAAATTGAATTATTAGTATCCTAGTTCTAATTCTGTTCAGAATTAGACTTTGTACATAGCTTGGCATGTAAAATCACTTCCTGGCTTATTTCATGAAAAGCACTGCAACCTTCTTTGAAAAAATGGGATGATTACTGCATCAGCTTCTCTCCATCTAAAGATATTGGTAGGATATTGAGGATCTTCTGTAGATTAGTCTAACAAACAAAATATTAATACGTTTAAGTCTGATGCTGAAGCATCAAGTTAGTTTATGTGACATCAATCACAGCTTCATAATCAGACTAGTTCAGTATGTCATGTTTGGTATAGTGTTGTCTAAATTAAAATTCATGGTTAGTTGTCATGATACTGAATGTGATTTATCCTCATCTATTTTACTCTATACGCATATTCATAGACTCATAGAAAGGCTTGGATTGGAAGGAACTTTAAAGATCATCAAGTTCTAACCCCATGCCATGGGCAGGGCTGCCCCCCACCAGCTCAGGCTGCCCAGGGCCCCATCCAACCTGGTCTTGAGTGCCTCCAGGGATGGGGCACCACAGCTTCTCTGGGCAGCTGTGCCAGCACCTCACTGCCCTTTGAGGCAAGAGCTTCCTTCTAACATCTAACCTCAATCTGCCCTCTTTTAGTTAAAAGCCATTCCCCCTTGTCCTTCCGCTGTTCAACCCCTTTTCCAGTGTTAACAGCCTGTAGTTTTGTGCAGAGGCTTTCAGCATCTCTATTAGTGCATCTAGAAGTGTTGCAGCGAAGGTGTGGAGCCCTGAGAAGAAGCTGGCAGGCAGCAGGCTGCAGAGAAGCCATGGATGTGCCTTCCCAGAGCCCTCCTGCAGGTTCCTGTCTGCCGCTACACAGCCCCCAGCCCAGCACCCCTAGGACAAGCTGCTGAGGTGTCTGAGCACGTGGGCTGGAGTTATCACCCCATGGCACGAACTAGGCTGGCGTTGTTGTTTCACAATGTCGCACAAGAATGCGCTTTGTCACTTAGATCCTCTCTGTAGAAATTTATCAACGTTACACTTGGCACAGAGAAGGAACCAAGAAAATTAACAACATTTTGCTTTTTTATTGCAGCTTAGTACCAAGAACTGCACTTAGCGTTGTTCAGTTTTGTTATTTAATGCTTGTTTTTTTAAACAGGATGAATTAGGAAAGATGTACAACTGAAACATCTTACTTATCTGTTCACAGCACATCACATTCTTCTCATGAATATTTCCCTCAAACTCAATTAATGAATTAATTGGGTTAAATCACACACTTAGAGACCACAAAAAAATTATTTTCTGTTTCATTTTGATGGATATTGTCTTAAATGGTGCATGTGCAAGAAAACGTGTAAGTAGTGTTCTTATGGGATCAACAATTCGTAATTCAATTTAGGATGAAGTTACTGTCTGACAGGTAACTAGGAGAGCTGTCCTTTTGTCTCCATTAATCTTCATCTGAACATTCACTAAAAAACTGCACAGGGATGGCTTCATTGCCGATACATTGCTAGCAGTCGTTCCTTTGCACTGATCCGTGCTTCAAGATGCTCAAGTAAGTTATGGGTTAACTGTCTGGAATTCTGCATAATTTTTTAATCTTGTTTCTGTTTAATAAAGTTACTTGTCAGGGTGGTAGCTGAAATAAAGACCCCGGTGTTGCTTTGAGGGACAATGCTTAAATTCATCCTCTAAGTATTCATATAAAAACATCCCTTGAGTCAGGTTAGAGCCAATTGCATTATGCCAGTGCTGAGCTTTTTTTCAGGTCTTATTTTATGGCATTTAAATATCTTCCTTGCAAGTGGGCATTAGATTTCTGTGGGGAAAAGAACATGAATTCTGGAAAACTCGCATAAACAAATTAGAATTGGCAAGCAGAATGCTGCTGTGTTTTCCCTTCTTGCTAAAGGTTCCAGTAGGAAGGTCTCTTGACGATACAGAAATATCCCAGAATACAGGCTTTGTAGGAAGAAGCTGGAATCCAAAGCAGGGCCGTACCTTTTCCTTTTGAAGCACCATCCCACCTATGTTTGCATTTTCTGCATTTTTCATCTTGTATTGACAGAGATACATCAGGATATGTTTGCTGAAAACAAAGGACTCAATGAATAAAGTCTTTCACTCTATTGTTCCCCAAGCTGGTCATGGGCTTTTTTTTTCCCCTAAGCCTGTTAGGCTGGGTTTTAAAAAAGCGCTCACAAAACCCAAACAGTACAGCAAAACCAAAAGTGCCAGAGCAGGTGTTGCTCACTTGTTGAGACAAGCAGAGACTCATTTCCTTTTCAAAACGTGGTCAGGAGTCAGACTTAAAGAGGAAGATCAAAACAGAATCACCAAACATAAATTAAAAAAAAATTGGATCGTGCCGTAAAGTCTTGTGTTTAAATGTAGCGTTGCAAAGACAGAACAGTGCTGGGCTACTGTGTGTGCATGTAAATCCTCTTTCAGAGCCTTCCTAGAGTTTTTCCAGCATTCTTGCTCGTTACTGAGGTTAATTACAACCCATTTCATTTCTCCTCCCATTCTGATATTCCCAATCTCATTAGCTGCTTTTTTTTTTTAATGCTTCAGCACAAAGCCGTGTCTTGCGATAAGCACCAGGTTTTATGAATGGCTCTGAGAGATATTCTTGTATTTTTCAGCAGTTGGCAGCGCTGCCTGTGTGCCGCAGTCAGGTTCCTCTTTGGGAGATCTATACTTTCAGCTCTGGCACCCAGTGCTGATTGGGCCATCATGCACCTGGTGTTTCCTTCGGTGGGTAGTGCAGTAGCTGCTAAGAAATGGTACGTCGCATTCATAAAATCACAGAATGGTTTGGGTTGGAAGGGGCCTCAAAGCCCACCCAGCCCCAACCCCTGCCATGAGCAGGGCTGCCCCCCACTGGCTCGGGCTGCCCAGGGTCCCATCCAACCTGGCCTTGACTGTCTCTGGTGATGGGCCACCACAGTTTCCCTGAGCAGCTGTGCCAGCACCTCACCGCCCTCTGAGGAAAGAGCTTCCCCTGACATCTCACTTAAATTTCCTCTCTTTTAATTTAAAGCTATTCCCCCTTGTTCTATCAGTGTTAGACAGTGTAGGAAGTCGGTCCCTTTCCTGCTTGTAAGCTCTCTTCAAGTACTGGAAAGCTGCAAGGAGGTCTCCCTGCAGCCTTCCCTTCTCCAAGCTAGAGAAGCCCAACTCCCTCTGGACTTACTTCAACAGCTCATCCTCCTTCTAGTGCTGGGGACTCCAGGCCTGGATGCAGTACTCCAGATGGGGCCTCACGAGAGCAGAGCAGAAGGGGACAATCCCCTCCCTTTCTCTTCCTGCTGTCCACCCCTCCTTTGGTGCAGCCCAGGACACTGTTGGCCTTCCAGGCTGCATGCACACACATGATTCTTTAGGCTCCCCAGGCACTGAGGAGAGAAAAGCCCCAAGCAAGCAGCCTGTCCCTCCCACCAAACCGTAGGAGCAGAAGCCTTGAGCAGGATGTATTGCTTCCAGTGGAGAAGCCACGACCACTGCTGTCCGGAGCTTCTTGTGTCCCCCCTGTAAAAAAAACATTGCATACATTTTTTTTTCATTCAGTTACACATTCAAATTTCACCAGGGTGTTTTACTTAGCCAGTATGGGAGCTTCTGCCTAGTTTGTTGGTGGGGCTGGGGGAGGCTGTTTGCCTTTAAAAGTTCACGGTGGCCATTGTGTAAAATGTTTTGCAAGTTACATCGCAGTGGGAAAAGTACATGCAGGGCAGACTCTACAAGCCAGAGCGGAAAGGTGCCCTGCAAAAGTGATTATGCATTCTTTTTCATGTTTTTTTTAAGAGGCAGGGAATACGTTGAGGCGTGTTAAAACCTGTATGGAAAGTGATAATCGAGTGCCTTCCTCCTTTCCCACAGCTGGGTGTAGATAAGACACACCAAACTTAATGCCTGGTTTCTTTTGTTCGTAACCCTTTCCCACTAGGGCGCTGCATATTCTAGTGTTGGAGGTTTGATGAAGGTGCACTGCAGAAGGTCTGTGGGGCTTTGTTCTGGACGTCTGGCTTTGTCACTGTCCTGGGGGCTGCAGTGTGCCACTGAGCTGCCATGGGTCCCAGCTGGCGGTTGTGAGGGCTTTCCCCTCAAACACATTGGGATGGGCCTGCACTGAGAGCCCTTGCCTCCTCCTTTCCTTCTACCTAGCACATTCAATAGGGCTTTGCAGCGTAGAGCAGAGCTCGGTGTGAGTGGTGATGGTAGAAATTGGCCTCAAAGTACTGTTGCATCTGTCGCGGCCGTAGTTTATTTGTTTCATTTCCAGAGCGTTGCAAGCAGGGCTGGTTTAAATTAGGTCTCCCTTGTGATCTGCTGTGCTGATAAGTGGTCAGAGGAAACGATATCCCATAAATTAATTGACGCAGTGGGATTTCAGATGGTTCTTGGAGTAGTGTGACTCTTATTTTTAACATGAGGTGGCTCCTCAAATATTATCATCTTTTAAAGGGATTCTCTGCGTATGTCCATAATTATTAATCTCCTAATTAAACATGAAATGAGCCCTGAAACATAGTGGATCTATTTGGAACAAAGGAAACACATCAGCTTTCTGTATCTTCTATAAATACAAGAACAGATGAACCAAGAGAAATCCCACAAAAATGTTACAGTTAATGGGTTTGCTGTTTGCCATGCTATGTAAGATTACAGAAATATTAGTAGCTAATTGCAGCCTTGCAGATGTCACCAGTAGGACAGCATGGTGGTTTGTACAGCGTATGAGACAGGCTGGAGGAAAGGTGTTTTTGCTCCACTCTGTGCTGTCTTCCTTTGACTCTTGGATGTTTAAAGCAGTGATCATTTCTTCACAGAATCACAGAAGGGCTTGATTTGCAGGGGACTTCAAAGAGCATCTAGTTCCAACCCTGCCATGGACAGAGTTGCTACCTTTCAGATCAGGCACTATATTGGGTTGCCCAGGGCCCCTCTTGACAAGGGACAAGTGAGCTTGACTGCATTTTGGATACCCTGCCTGAACATAGCCACCGTGGGAATATTTGGTCTTTCTACCTTTCCTTTTTGGTGTGAGGCAGAGAAGAATTAACAGCTGCAGTTGAGAAACCGACAAGGCTGGGCTGACATTTGTGTGCACATGGCTCCTTAAGCCTCCCTGCTTCTTTGCGGGACTGATGAATTATTTTGTGCCGATTTCTCTGGGCTTTTGGGTGCAGAGGTGCTTAGCAGAGCTGCTCATGTCTGCAGGCAGACGGACCGGGTTGCTCATGTGGTGACTTGCTCCACATGAGGCTGATATGCATGAGCTCAACAGCTTCCTTTTGAAGAAAAAAGCTGGTGTCAGCAATGTGCAGGGAGACACTTCTTCCCCTGACAGACCTGAGGTTCCTGCCAGAACCTCAGGTTCCTGAGGTTCGCAGCCAGAAGCTGGCAGCTTTGTAGGCTGGAAATAATCACGTGTAGCATCTCGGGAAGGGGAGCTCAGCATTGCAACATCTAAGTGCTGCTTTTCCTCTTCAGAAAGCTGAAAGCATCCAGGTTGATTTAGGAATGAAAAGAGCCATCACACTGATAAGTACAGGTGTGAGAGCATGGTGCATTGGGGCCAGAGAGGTGTTAACAGCACATTGCTGCCATGGTGCACTGTGCGGCATTGTTACAGCAGCGCAGAGCCTTCATCATGCGCATGGCACTTACGGCAGCAAAACTGCACTTGGCTGGAATAGCTTATGCTAAGCTTGTTTTTCTTTGGGGAGAAAAAAGTGTTACTATAAGCTGTGTCACAATGCTGCTCATATAACTGTATTGCAGTGGCCTCTGCAGGCATAGTCAGAGGTCATGCTCTAGTGAATTTGTGACTGACATTTCTGTGCTGGCAAATAGATTTGTAGCTTGGATTCCTGCACGGCGCAGATCTGTCTTTCCTCCTTTAGTATAAAGAAGATAGCTTTTTGATGAAGATTTTATATGCATTGTATGAGGAGCGGCTGAGGCCCCTCAGCGTGTCCAGCCCAGAGCAGAGGAGCTGAGGGGAGGCCTGATGGCGGCTTCAGCTCCTCACAGGGAGCGGAGGGGCAGCGCTGAGCTCTGCTCTGTGTGACAGCGACAGGGCCCGAGGGAACGGCATGGAGCTGCGTCAGGGGAGGGCAGCTGGGGGTCAGGGAAAGGGGCTGCACCACAGGGCGGTGGGCGGGGAACGGGATGCACGGGGCTGTGGGCACGGCCCCGGGTTCTGAAATTCAAGAAGCATTTGGACAGTGTTCTCAGAGGTAGGGTTTGGATTTTGGGAGTTGCTGTGTGGAGCCCGGAGTTGGACTTGGTCATCCTTGTGGGTCCCGTCCAGCTTGGGATGTTCCTTGGCTCCATGGTTGAAAACTGGAAATGCTGAAGTGCAAAACGTTGGCTTTTAGTTTCTTCTTTTCTTTTAGGTACATTGGGTCTGAAAGTGGTGGAAAAGGACAAGTAAACAAGGGGAGGAGGGAGTTGCATTGGAAATATTTTGATTTCACAGTTGCTTGCTGTAAGGGATGTGCAGCCCATCAGTGGGCAATTTGATTGTTAAAGATGGGAAGACTGTCCCTGGTGGCAGAACTTCAGAGGCCTCCAAAGCATTTGCAGGTCAGGCTTTCTACTCTTTATGTGGAAATTTCATGAGTAAAGACCTCTTAACTAGCACAGAGAGTGCTGCTTTCCAAAAGGAGAGGCTTCCTTTAAAAATTCCCTTTAAAATGGCCATAGCCTTTGTCTTTGAGGAATGTCCATATGCTATTAAAGTTAAGTTCATCCTCTTGATATAGGTCTGTTGGATCAGCGTGGCAATATGGTGAGGCTGTGACTGGCTGAGGAGCAGAAGGCACGTCAGTCACCTTCTCTGGTGGCTTTGGCACTGGAGGGAGGAAACTTGGCTTACAGGAGGCCTAATGTTTGGGCTCCGTGATACTATTTATAACTCCTATTTCACTAAAACTCTCTTTGTCCAGGAACACAGTGGGATCTTTCTCTGTGCTGCTGCTTTTTGCATTACAGAGGCTCCAGCATGCTTATGGGTCCTGTGTGCATACCCAGAAAAACAGTGCTGTGAAAGTGGGGGAGAAGAGTGGTCACTTCTGCTGTTTGGAGACCTCTTCCTTTATCAGGCAGGTGCCACTTATGGGAATTCAGGAGCAGCTGTGAGCTCAGGTGGGCTGAATAATTCACTTGTAGCTTGGACGTAGGTGAGTATGATCAGTATGCTCACAAATACATGATGTGTGCGTTTTTACCACAACTTTTATTTTCATATGGGCTGGGAATGATGCCACAGAAAATATCAGTAGCTTTCTCAGCTACTAAAATCATCTACCACTCTGTAAATTTAAAGGGGAAGCTAGGTGTTTTCTTTTAGGGCTATTTTGGGCCTCATACCAATATGAAGCACTGAAATGAGGGAATGACACCTACTGCTACTGAAATTATAAAGTGTCTTGTAGATTTATGGTGTCTTCGTTTGATGGTGTGGCTGATATTTCTCCAGGCTGGCATTTTTGAAGAGGCTCAGCCATTGTTTCATTAAACATTTGCATTTCTAATATGTACTTTAGAATTCCTTAAAAATAATAAGTAAATCCCACTTATGAACCATGTATTTTAGCACCGTATAGCGTTTCATTTATGTGACTATACCCTGTAGTAACATCTACAAGTTAGAAAAATATTCTTCTAATAAGGACTAAGGCAGAGTGTATTAGCGACCTTCTCTTGTAAGAAAGCACTGAAGCAGAGCTGACAGTAAGCAGTTTTCCACCAATGCTCTGGTTGGGCTTCAGTCAGGCAACCTCTGTAGCACTCTCTCAAATAGCAATACCTGGTGACTTTCCAGTAATGTTTCACCTCGGGGTAGGAGATCCATTTTTCTTTTTTGCTGAAAGGTTTATTCACTGAAATGTGGTTTATGAATCTGGGACAGCTGAGGAACTCTGGAAGCAGTTATAACTTGCGGAGGGCTGCGTTCAGACAGTGCTGCATCACACAGATGGAGTAAGCCTCAGCCAGGGTGCTGAGCAATTCCTACAAACACTAAAACACACCAAGTCTTTTCAACTGAAAACTTACTTTCCTAGATAGATCATTAAAATAGAGAAAGAGTGACATCCCCACCCTCATCCCTTCACTCCTGCACCTGCAAACACGTGTGTGCATATGCATTCACATGCAGCTTTCTGTCCCGTATCAGAGAGGATGTCACTCCTCCATGACAAGGAAGATCCAGATGGGAGTCCTCTGTCTGGGGAGCCTGAAATCTTGATTTTCTACCATGAGAGGCACCTTCACACAAGGCTGTCTTAGGGCACTACATTATAGGATGGTGCTGGGACAGTTGTCATCTGTTTGTCTTGTGATCAGTTGCTTACGCTTTTCATAGAGTATTAGTGGGGCACTGAGAGAAAGTGGGAGCCTGATGCTGGAAAATTCCCACAGAGGATTTGGAACACCTTTTCTTGAGCTTTCTTTGGTGATGTTCTTTGAATTGTTTTCAAAGGAAGAGGAAAACAAAAGCTCTTTTTGACAGTCTATTGTGTGTTCAGAGGAGCTCGGTGTAGGAAACCTGCATTGGCCATCCTTCTCTGCTGGCTTTCCACTGATCGCAGGTAGCTTATGCATGCCAGCTGCAACATTGTTCCTGAATGAGACATAGTTTGCAAAGCCAGAGGGGAACTTGAAAAACTGTCATGAATACATTTATTTGAATTGACTGTTTAAGTCACCCTTTTCTGCCTGTGAACACAGATCCTGTCTTTACACAGCCTTTTTGTTTTGCTGTATGAAACAATCCTGTCGTTTTTAACCCTCAAAAGGAAGATCTGGGCTTCATTGTATCTGCTTTGCTTTTGTTGAAGGTATTCTTCCGTTTATTGGCCTTTGCCATGAATGATGAAGACTGCAAGTGTTATTCTGGGTGAGGTGAATGGCTTCTAGGGGAAAACCTGGCTTGGGCATCTTTTGACTACATTTGCTTTTTATCACTATTACATCACATCAGTAATGTGATATGATCAATTATGATCAATATGAGGCAATATCTTTTATTTTGTGACTTTCTTTCTCTGTGTCAGCAGCACAAGTCAGAAGTGTATTCCTTTCTTTGCATGTCATCATTGAAAGCATTAAAAAACCTTGTCCCTTGAGTCAGATAATTCTCCTTTCAGTACAACAGCTCTGAGTTTCTTACTCATATCATAGTTCCTATGCTAGTCTTTGTCACCTTCATCTTAGCTAGTACTTTTCCAGAAAGATATCTACTGCTCACTTCTCCACTATAAAATGGCTTGTCCTGTTGGAGAAAGAGATGGAATGAGTGTGCCACAACCCATGTGGCATTTTACTCATTTCCCACTTCTTGCTGTGCCGTTCCTCCTCCTCTCAGATGTGTTCCTCAGACTCGCACGCGGTTGAGGCTTGGCAGATGGTTGTATCATTTCTTGGATCACTTGTTCCCCAGTCCCAGGCAGGATCCTGATCTGCAGGTTTTAATATAAAAATTATTGTACTTAAACCTGTGGTTTCTTGTACCACTTCTCTCATAGTTTTGGGATGCAGATTAAAAACTCCTGCTGACTGGCACATTTTAAACCCTTTGAATTTAGCTCCCCAGATACTTCAGATGTGGTATTCACGCACTTCACTCCCCCATGCCCTTGGTGAAAATTAAGTCAGAGCATTCACTTTCTTTTGAAGCCAGGTTCAGAGCTGGCTGGTTTCACTTTCCATCATGAAGCTGCCTTACCGTGCTTCACAGTGTGGCCTTTCCTTCTCAGAAATGCTCACCATCAGCCCTGTCCCCACACCCGTTGGGCTCTATGAGATATCTCCCAAGAGGTCATGGCTCCCTGTAGGTGTTGTGCCCTCTGAACTGAGAAGGTAGCTCGTAATGTGAGGATTTCAGTGCCGGGTGCTTCTTCAGTGGGGTAGAGCTGGGCTCTCAGGAGATGTGTGATATACAAGTTGTAACTAAAACCGGTAGGCCCAGATAAGCGTACTGCAGCGTGAGTGCATTTCAGTGACAGCGTTTGAGTGATCAGGTTCTGTCAGGATGTACCAGATAAAATCTGCATGCTTAATTTAACTCTGACAGTGGCAAGCTGGTGCAGACCAGCTGAGTTTTGCATGAATGTTTCTGTATGCATGCTGGTGAAACGGTGAGGGTTTGTCCTATGGTAATGCCAGGCTGTGAAACCTGCTCTGGAGTGCATCTCATTAGACAAAACCAGAAGCCATGTAGTCATAAGAGTGCTGGCAACAACAGATGCTTTCAGTGGCAGCTGAATCTTGCTAAAGACCAAACTAAAAGTAGGAGCTCACTAGTACCAGGACTTCCACAAAGCATGCTGCCTTGCTGTGTGTTGAGTTTAGGGCCTCTTACTACAAGAAAGTTATTGAGGCCCTAGAGTGTGTCCGGAGGAGGCAACAAAGCTGTGAGGGATCTGGAGCACAAGTCTGACGGGGAGTGGCTGAGAGATCTGGGATTGTTCAGTTTGGAGAAGAAGAGGCTCAGGGGAGACCTCATAGCTCTGTATTACCACCTGAAAGGAGATCCTGGTGAGGTGGGAATCAGCCTCTTCTCCCAGTAATCAGTGATAGGACGAGAGGGGATGGCCTCAAGTTGTGCCAGGGAGGTTCAGGTTGGATATTAGGAACCATTTCTTCTCAGCAAGAGCAGTGCTGCAGTGGCACAGGCTGCCCAGGGAGGTGGTGCAGTCACCGTCCCTGAGGTGTTCAGGAGCCGTGTGGATGTGGCACTGAGGGACGTGGGCAGTGCGCGTGGGGGGGGTGGGCTGGTGGTTGGACTGGGGGATCTGAGAGGTCTTTTCCAGCCTTAATGATTCTGTGATTCTATTCTTTGATTCCAACAACTTAAAAAGACGTCTTCTTCTTTAATACCTTTCCTTGTTGTACTTTGACTGGCCCCTTTGCAGAATTTACTGTTACTTTTCTGCTAGTTCTACAGCTTACCTTGCCGTGCAGCTGTACTTTGGTGAGGTACTTCATTGTCCGTCATAGTAAATCTGGCAAAAATGTGAGAGCTGCTCTCATCATGAGCTCGCCTGAGTTTAATTTGCTGTGTGTTTTTCCTTAGACCTCTGGAATCCCTCCCTGGTACTTAAGTTGGGGTATCTAAAATTAGGTACTTGTGTTTGTATCTCAGGCACCATCTTAATGATCTGTGTGAGGTCCTTGGCATTGCTTGAAAATCAGATTACTTACCTATGTGTTTAAATGAGGATATATGCTAAATGCTTCCTCTCCAATTTCCAACCCCCCCCTCCAATTATTGGCCTTAATTTTTTTTCCACAATGTTTTTATCCTTCACATCCTGCCTGCTATGGCTCCCCACTCACTCAAGCCAAGGATTTTGATTCTTATTACTTGAGATTGTCACTCTGGGTGGTTTTGCAGTAGCTGTCCAATGTGAATATGTACACTGATACACCCACATGGTGGCTTGTCTCCTGCTCTGAACATTATCTTGTTACTTCTAAATGTGTTTGTTTTTTTAAATGAATTTGGCATGCCCTGTCCTCATTGTGCATCCACAGTTCACTGTTCCATTAGCGTGAACAAAAAGTGAATTTCAGTCAAAGTATAATAACAATAGTGTATAACCTTAAGATAAATAAACAAGCCACATTTTATTTTTATTTCAGTTGCATTTTGGGCGTTCTTTTCCTTTTTTAAGTAGCGGATAAATGCATGCACAGTCGTTCCAGCTCCAGCTCCTGTTCTCATTCTCTCCCTCCACGAAGGCTAGGCAAATTCCTGCTTGCCCTGCAGCACTGTGTAGCTTTGTGCCATTCGTACTGCCCCAGGGCAGGCTGTAAACCCCCTCCCCCCAGCTTCCCAGCACCCTGCACGCAAGCTGCTGTTAGCCTGCCCCACGGCTCCAGGGAGTTGCCCTGTTGGCTTCCCATAGATTTGCTTATGTCTGATGATCTGAAATTAGAATCCTTTTTCCCTGCTTTGCCTTTTTCTTTCAACGTGTAAATCCTTGCAGATTTCCCGAAGGGAAGAAAGGGGGATTTTCCCACCATTAAAAATGAAAGGAAAGGGAAGGAGAAAGATTGAAAACACATAAGATACTTGTAAAAGTGATTAGAAAACAAACAAACCTGCAACTGGGTCAGTTATTTGCATCCCCTAGTATAAATATAGAAACCCTGAATAGGGAGCATCCCCTTGGGCTGGCTGCCTGCTCTGTTAGTGCATTATCAAGGTACTTTGTCAGTGCCATGCCTATGATTTGGTCTTCTTTAGCTGTGATTTGGGGATGATTGTCGCTTATACAGAGATTGCGCATCTCCTGACAGACCTTCCTCTCTCTTTCTTTTTTCATCCCTTCCTTAGAAATTCTCATAGGTGTGGTGCTACAGCTTGAGGAACAAGGCTTCCCACATCTTTTCATTATGAACTCTGTACAAAGAGAATGTGGGTTTATTTTTCTTTCCCCTCCTCTTCATCTGGAGCAATCACACAGCATTGTTCTCCTAACTATGACAGATGCAAACGGTACATGTTAGTGAGGTGGTTATGAAGAGTTTTTGCAATTCCAGCACTGCTGGCCAGTTCTAGCAGATGTGTGGACATCCCTCCCAGCCTTGTCTGCATGGTCATCATCATCTGACTATGGATTCAGGAGTTCTTTTTGACATGTAGCATAAGGAGTAGTTGGTTTGAAATTCATTTTCCTTACAAACAAAAAGCTTATATGGCATTTTATATAAAAAAAAACACTAAGAGGAGTATATTTGACTTTAGCTACTTTAAAAGAAGTCAACCAGCTTCTGCAATCCACTAGAGTTGGGCTCTGAGCTCAGTGACATCATACTTATTTCAGAGATTATGCTGAGAACAAGAAAATTTGGAGAATTTCTGATCTCAGGTATGTACCCTCATCACAGGAAGCCATCTCAAAGATCTGGTCTTAGAGAAACCTCTCTTCCTTCATCCCTTCCTTTCTCCCTCCCTCCCTCTGTTCCTTCCTTTCTGCCTTCCTGCCTTCCTGCCTTTCTTTCCACCTTTCTTGCTGCCTGCCTCCTTCCCATCCACCTACCCAACCAGTCATCCAGTCCATCCATCCACCCATCCATCCATCCATCCATCCATCCATCCATCCACCCATCCATCCATTATCTGTACATCCATCTCCCGTGGGTTGCTATGTTTTGTTTTGCCAAGGGCAGCTCAGAAATACAGGATGAGGAGAGAACTGTCAGGGCAGCAGGACCCTGGAGCACGCTAGAGCATTTACTTTCTTCTCAGGGTAGATGCTACCATTGATTTTGGCAGCAATTCATGTTAACAAGTGGTAATAAAGGCTAACAAAATATGGCCTCCGGTTACAAGTAAAGTGATTCACCGTTTCAGTAGGCAGGATCGAACACTGAAGCTACAGTGGTTTGGAATAGGATTGGATAGTGGGTGGAGAATACAGCCCAAAGGTACTGATTAACATTAAATATTTTCTGTATCAAATGACTGCTGTTTCCTGTCGATGTATATCCATCCTGGTGTTTTGCAGTAGAATGTGTGAGGGCTTCACAAAGCTGGATGAAGATTTGTGTAATGACTAACTGGTCTCACATTTGCAGTTGCATTTTGAATCTGACAAAACCACCCAGCATAAAATAGAAAAGTAAAAATAGAATTGAAGGAGAGCTGTCGTTCTTCTAGCCAGCATTTTGTGTTTGCTGGACAAGGAGATATACTTGCATGCTAATTTTTCCTTGCTGGACAGGAAAGGTTCTGCTTTGAAAAGGAGGCTTTTAGAAAGCTGTAGCTTTCATATTTTTCATCCATTAAAGCTCATGCTGAGTGTCTGCAAACAGAAAGAAAGCAAGTGTGCTGATGTTTTTTCCTTAGTCTTCTGTCATTGTAAACTCATCATATGAAAGTCAAAACTCTCTTTGCTGTACCTAGAATCACAGGTAGCAGATGTGATGAATAACTAGGTGCTCCTTTAATATATTCTTCTTCCTTACTATGCTCTCATTTAAGCCATTCATCGTGGCTTGCTGCAAGCTCCCTCAGTTTGAACTGACTTAAGCTGCTGTGTTCTGAGCCCTGTGGGAACTCCTTGGCCTGATTTTTCAAGGCACTGTTTTGTGGCTATGAAATAAATACAGCTGTGCTACTTCCAAGCCTTCAAAGAACAAGGAGTTGCACTGATATATGTAGGCATTAGCATACATGCATACACACATGCATCATAGATGTGTACATATATCTGTTTGTGCATGCACGTTTGCAGGAGCCGGCTCTAAGACTGAATATTTGGTCTTGAGCATAGATTGAAAATCTTCCTCTGATGGTTCTTTTCTAATGAGGTGGGCTGTTCCAAGCGTGCGTGCTTGCAGCTGTCTGTCAGCCCTGAGAGCAGTTGCTGTGAGATACTGGTAATCTGAGCACGCAGTTAGCTGCCCCTTGATCAGGCTCTGCTTGCATAGCAAGTGTCCAGGAACACCTAAAGCATATCCTGCGAGGGATTTGGGAAGCAAGCTGTAACAAACCATTTTGCTTCTTTTGCTTCTGTCTTTTCTCCTGATGGAGGAGCGCATACATCCCTTTTTGCCTCAGGGACTTCCCTTTGGCTGGTGGCTTGTGTGAGGGGAGACCTCATTGAAGGCTTCCACATGAAGGACCCACAGAGCTACTGAGCAGGAGAGCTGGGGCTGCGGGGGTGAAGTACAGAGTGTGGAGATGAGGACCATTGCAGTGCGTGTTAATGACAGGCAAAGATAAATATGAAAACCTGATGTTTTCCTTGAAAGGTGCAGCTTGCTTTCTTTTGAGAAAGTCTCTCCAAGTTGAAGAAGTTAATAGGAACTATCATTTTCAGAAAGGGAACATAATCTTCTGAAGGAACCGTGTGTGCATGAACAGTCATTGTTCTTGCAATGGATGTTGCCAGCCCTTCAGACGCAGTAGAGCTTAGTGAGAATTTGGATCACTCAGCTACCAGTTCCGGGTCTCCACTTTGGATCTTTTCACCTTTTTAACAAACAAGGCAATTCATTTAAATTTTGATGCAGAGCATGAGTAGAAGCAGAGCATAATTTACACTGGAGGAGCAAAGCGGTGTGTGGAGCAGGGCACATTGTGGCTAGTATTTTGCAGAAGTGAGCAGAGTTGGCTTCAGGCTGGAGCAGATCTTTCTGACTGAATTACAGACTCCTCAAAAACCACTTCATGATGGAAAACCTGATAAATGCTCAGCCACATCTGTATTTTTCCTCTTTTGGACACGTTTTCTGTGGCCACAGCAGACAGATCTGAAAAAAAGATTATCACAAATCCTATTTCTTTGGAGGTGAGGAATGTACTTCATAGGATTATCCGTCATGCGGTGGATGCAGGTGGAAAGGCTCTTGCCTGCAGGACCTTGTTTGTCAGCAAGATTCCTGACTTATAAACTATTGGCAGCTGGCATGATAATGAGTCCATTTCAATATAAATGAGCTTCATTTTATTAATTTCTGTCAGCTCCTGAGCAATTCATGAACCGCTTTTCAGACAGAACTCAACCAATAGCTTGGGGGGAGAGGGGGAGGTGAGGAACAGAGAGGGGAACATGAAGGAGGAAAAAGAAAACGCGAATGTTTTCAATTTGGAAAGGAGCCGATGACGCTCATTTCTTTTGAGAACCCAGCCAAATGGGGATCACAGTTTCCCCACCAGATAGCTCTAATAACCTGATAGGCATCGGTAATCTCATCCAAAGCCTTTTGTTTTGTTTTACTTGAGTCTTTTGGAGGTATGTGTGAGTTGTACAGCTGGGCTTGCGGCATTTTGTTGACACTATTGCAGGGCCATGGAGGAGCAGCTGTGTGACTGGAGCTGGTGTGGGCAGAGCCCTGGCTCCTCTGGTGGGCTTGTGGTGCCTGACAGGACCGGTCCCTGTGTGTCTTCCAGTCATACCAAGCTAAGAAATTGCTTGGGCTTGTGCATGAGCACCTACGTGACTTCAGGACTGTTCTAATGACTGGCCTAAGGCCTAGGTAGGCACAGGCTGTCTCTTGTATCCACGCTTTTGTGGGTGCAATCAACCCCAAGAGCTTTTCACCGTGCACAAAAACGCATGTAAACGCTCTGCCGTACGCCTCTGATTTGTCCTTGAAAAATGTTAATGAAATCACTGCTGGGATTACTACCCTTTTCATAGGCTGTCGGCACAGAGGCATGTTGTCTGGGATCTCTTGGTTTCAGGCCTTTCTTGGGTGGTTTGCCTCCAGAGATTAAGCCTGTGTCCCTCAGAGAGTGCCTTTGTGAGAGGCCATGTTTGGAGGCCATGTCAGGACAAGGGGAAACAGCCGGAAACTGCAGCATAGGAAGTTCCGCACCAATGTGCGCAAGAACTTCTTTACAGTGAGGTGACGGAGCACTGGAAGAGGCTGCCCAGGGAGGTGGTGGAGTCTCCTTCTCTGGAGATGTTCAAGACCTGCCTGGATGCCTACCTGTGCGACCTGCTGTAGGGAACCTGCTTTGGCAGGGGGTTGGACTCGATGATCTCTGGAGGTCCCTTCCAACCCCTACAATTCTGTGATTCTGTGAGCCCTGTCCAGGCAGCAGGCACAGGTGTGTTCTCTGCTCTGACTGCTCCTTTGCAGGGCACCTTCATTTCATCAGGGAATTGTACTGCAGAAAGTGTCTGGATGAGGAGCTCTGTTTATTGGGCTCAAGGCATCTGATTGGGCTTTTCCCTTATTCTACTCTCATCAGATTGTATCATTCAAATTGAAACATGGCATTTGCATGCTGTATTGAACAATGTTTCCTAGGTAAGTGATGATAATAGGACTTGGCAGAATATGTCCTCCTGTATGGCCCGTTCCTGATAACCCTTTGTCTGATTTTTTTTTTTTTCTCCCCTCTTTCTCCCCAGGTTTTTGGCATATAGTCATAGACTCTGACGAGGGAGTAATGGAGGCGCTGAGTGGCAGGTGCTGACAGCTTCTGCAATCCCAGTAACTGTTCATTTTGGTATCATTTGCAATTCTATACCTCTAAATGCCACAGTTCTCTTGGGGAAGGTTGCGCTGGATACCAGTATTGCCTTGGAAGGTACATGTGTGTCCATACATTTTCTTGAGGAGTTTGCTGTGTTTGTATAATGGTTCGTGGGAGGGGAAAAATTGGATAAGCTGCATGTGGTTTATGGTTACACCCATTTAGCAATACAAAGGCATTTGAATTGCTACCAAGCAGCTATTGATGACATCCCTTCCTCCCTCTCTCCTCTCTCCTCCTCTGATTTGAATCGCCTGCAGGGCCTTTTTGGAGTCCATCCCATGCTTTAGCATATACGAGAATGGCTTACAAAAAAGAAATGGCTGGTTAAAAGGCTCTTATTTGGAAACAATTGAATATACTGTTGGAGTTTCTGGGAAACTCAAAGACATGCTGTAGAATTTCAGTCTCCTTCTTGCCCTTTTGAAAAAGCGCACGTTGATTACAATAAAATATGTACATTTGCACTTGGTTATTAGCCTCGTACATTTTTCTATGTGGTTCTTGTGAGTTCAGTAAAAATCTTTGTTGTTGGCTGGAAGATTTGTGCAGAAGTTTATTTCTGTAGAATCATTGCTCACTGTGGATTTAATCATTGTTCTGGTTCTCACAACCTTCAAGCTTCGCTCCAGGAGAAAAATACAGATTTGTCACCAGGGCCTCCTACTAGAAATCTAAATTTAAATTGGCAATCTGTTGTCTTGCGAGGTGCTTCAAATTTGGTTGAAAGTTAATAATATGTCAGATTTTCTCCTGGAATCTAAAGGCCCAACTTTTTGGAATTTGGAGAGTTAGTAACATAAGTTTACTTTGAACAAATATTTTGGCTTCGTAATATTTTTAAGGAATACTTAATATTGAGGAGAAGGGAAGAGAAACAAAAATTACAGATTTCAAATGAAATGGTGTTCTTAGATGGGACCATCATCAGTGGTCATTTGGAATATGATCTTCTTTATCTGCAACCATTTTATATGACTCAGCCAGCAAAGACTCAGCAGGTCAGCTAGAGTTCAACCAGTCTGTGCAGGGCAATTGATAGAAGGAGCATTGTTTTTTCCAAAGATTTGCTGCAGAATTTTTGTTCTCCCTGGTGATATCCTAATGTTGATATCACAGTCACATACTGAGTCTTTGTTTTCCATGATAAAAATAATTAAAAAAAAAACTTACTGTCTATCGGTGTGCAATAGACGGACCTTCCTGATCCTTCCTGGACTTCCATGACTGATATTTTCCCTATTCTGAACCAGGATGGAACAGATCTTGTAGGAGAGGGAGCCCTTTCCCAGAGCAGTCATAGCTTTATGGTCAGGCTGCCCCTCGAGGATGTGGAGGAACAGAGTCACAGCCCCTTGTTTGCTTCACTTGGGCTGCAGATACAGATCTTGATCTTCTGCTTCTTTGGCAAGTGACTGAGTCACTGAGCTGGTATCTCCTCTAGGAGACGTGCCTGTCTCCCTGCTTGGGTTTTCATGTGTCTTCCTCTTGGAATGGAGAAGTCTTTCATCAAAACCTGTCTATTCCCACAAAAAATTTGGGTTTTGATGAATCGACATTTTCTGCTGAAAAGTTTCCAACTGGTTCTGCTTGTGATAATGGTCTGTGTGCACTAATCTCTGCTGGCTTTGGAGAATAATTCAGAACAGATTTTTGACACGTCGCAATCCTTGGCCATGCTTGACAAACCTGTTTCAAGCATCAAGACGTGTCACACTTGATTTATGTAGTATCCTGTGGGTACCTCAATAGGTCTTTAATGGTCACCTTTGGATTCAGGCAGGCGAGCTAACAAGGGGAGCCTTTGTCCTATCAGCGTTTACATGCAAGTCCCATTAATATGACTCATTTTCTTAATTTGACACAGATTTTTTTCATTGAGTGTGCTAAATTCAGTTAAGCCATAGACAGGCAGCATCTGGCAGTTGTCGCTGGAGCAGTTGGAGGCGTTTCTGCCCCAGGGTGTCTGCTGCCTCACTCCTGCTAGCTGAGGACACTGCATCTGCACCACGGCCTCCCCTGCCACCTTCTCCCCCCCTCCTCTGGCTCCTACATGGCTCTACAGCCATGCTGCCTGTCCTCATTGCATCTGCAGGTGGGCTTTCTCGTGCTGGTGCTGGTGCACATGCGTTCAGCTCATTACCCCAGCAAAACTAAGCTTTAAAAATAGTCTTTTGTTTTCCTTCTGAGTTTGATTTTTCCCATTTTGGTGAACTTGACTGCAAGATCCTATAAACACCTGAACTGGTTTGGGGGCAACTAGTGAAAACTAGTGGGACTTGCATGCATGTCAACCTGCAGCATATAGCTGGGGAAGATGGAGGGATTGCGGTAAGGCTTCACTCTGCGTGCAGGAGCAAGCTCTGGGCTAATCACCTGGATAGTAGCTGTCTGCAGGATTTGCAAAGGCATCCTCACCTAAAGCGCCAATACCTAGAGTTAAAAAGGGACAGCTATTTACTTTGAAGTCTGGCACTTCTCTCGCAGGTATCTAGCAGATACTTCTCATTGTGTGAAACTGCTCAGTAAACATTCCTGTAGCCGTCTGCGTCTGTGGAGGAAAGATTTTCCTCCTTCCAGGAGAGCCTTTTCTGGCTGGGGATGCAGCCTGGGCTGCTGCTTCTTTTTGGTTTGGTGTCATTCTGCCTGGTGTGCATGGATTCTACTTCGAGGTGGTGGCACAGTGCTGCTTTCTGCAGCACAGTGTTTTCATCAGCAAATGTGCTTGGCTGTGCAGTGTGCTAGGACACTCCTGCCCTTCTGCAGCTCCATATCAAAAGGTAAAGAGCCTCTCGTTTAATTTTTCATGGTTTCAAGAGAACTTTTAGAATTGCTTTTTCTCCTTAAATAGATACTGAGGTGATGGTTTCATTGCTGGAGATGAGGGAAAAATGACTGCATGCTCTGATGTGCTTTGCAGCTAGTGGAAATCCTTTCAAATGAAAGTATGGTTAGTAAGAATTTCAGAATCAAAGCAGCTAAAAGTATTACCCCAAGAGAGTTTCTTTTGCAAGAGGGGGAGTGTTGAGGTCTGGCTTTAGGCATCAGTGTGGAGAACAAAATGCAGGTTTTGTGCTCTAAAGTGCTTCAAAAGTAGCCAGCTGATGTTCTTTTTTCTGTCCAGTCCATATCAGAGGTCTGTAGCTTCTAAGGAATAATAAACCCTGCCTGGGGATTTATAATGCTGTTACTTTTTTTTAGATTAAAACCTACTCTCTGTTCAGCATTTATTTTTCTAAACGACACATGATAACCAAGTCTTGTGACAGTCAATGGGAGTTCAGCCATTACATCCAGTAGACACAGGGTATTTCTTGGTATGGTTTCCTTGGCACGTGAGTATATTTACTTTAGATACCGAAATGTCCAGATATTTCTGGAGGCGCCCGTTGCTCTGGCACTGAGCAGACTTTTAGCCTCAGATGCGACCTACCTAGCTGGGCAGAAATACTAAGTAGTGTTGTCCTCTGTTTTCAGAAATGTTACTATATAAGCTGAGTTCCACTCTACGTATCCAGAGCAGCCTACGGCACAACTGCTGTGCCCACGTTTAACGCAGTCAATTCATTGCTTTTGGTGTATTTTATGTAGGGTTAATTCAGTTTCATGCAATAGTGATATTGTATATTTAGATAGTGAGGGAGCACGCATGGGCACATTCAGCCTGTGAATACTTGGCTCAATACTTATTGGCATGTCCTGTTAAAGGAGAAGAAATTGCCTGGAGAAATTAAAACCTCCAGAATATTTTACTGTCGAGACAGAGTTCTTTTTTTCAACCCAGACTAATAGAAGTACCTTAAAATGAGGAAGCTTTGTCTTGGAATTTCTGTTAATGATTAATGGACTATTTATCTAAATATAATTGTCTTATGTGATTCAGGATCCCTCCTATTTAATTTTGAATGGCCATGTACTTTAGCATTTACTTTTCTTGCTCTTCGTCTTGCTCTTTGGTTCAGAAGGAACCAATACTACTAAAAAAATATTTCTGACATTTGTTGAGTGAGAGCACAGATCTCAAAGTGTTTTCCAAGGCTGAATCCAGATCATGACTGCCATCTGCTAGATGGGAAACCCATTTCAGGGAGGGGCGTGCAGAACTTAATAATGCAGGAGGCTGGATATGGAGAAGGGGACAGAAACCCAGTCCCTATCTTCCAGCTTGATTTTCTCTTTGCTAGATCAAAGTGCTTAGATCTAGCTATCTGCTTCAGAGTGAGCAGAAAGGAAAGGTTATTTTTGTATAGTCTGAGTCACTCATGATAATGTATTTTTCATAATACAGCTCTCTTGTGTGGGGATCTTTGTACCTGATTAATGTTGCTCTGTTTTTTGTTCCAGAAATCAAACCTATCATTAGCTTGCTAACAAATAGTTGAATTTGTACTTTGCTATTTGGTGCTTCAACTTGTGGTTCCTAGCAAAAAAAAACCCGAAATGTCAAATAAAGATGTTTGTCCTTCTACTTTTTGGTGTCTCGTTGCATGCAGATAAACAGTCATGCCTATCCGCTTGTTGATTTTTTGAATTTGTATTGTTGGCTAGAATTGTGAAGGATTAGTTAATATCAGTAGTCAAGTAAGCATGTGCGTGGCTGAGATTAATAGTGTACCTTCTGATAAACTGGCTCCAGACCAGACCACTATTCAAGGTTCAGTCCTTCCCTCTTCTACGCTCATCATTCACCCTGGCATAGCAATGATCTGCCTTCTTTCTTTGTACTGATTTATCTGATTTGTAACTGTAAGGAGCTGGTACAATTGCCAGCTCCCTTAATTAATTGTTGAACTGTTGAATTACTGTAACCGCTGCTACAGCAAGCCTTGCTGACTTTAATGGTCCCTGATCTTTCCCCTTGCAGACTGTGAAGCCATGGGAAACGCGGAAAGCCAAAACGTAGAGCATGCCTTCTATGGAGACAAGCACGCTAGCCTGGGCCGCAAGCACACATCACGTTCACTTCGCCTCACCAATAAAGCTTCTCGCCGGACCCGACACGCTTCTTCTGGCAAAATTATCCACAGGAACTCAGAGGTGAGCACCCGCTCCAGCAGCACCCCCAGTATCCCCCAGTCTCTGGCAGAGAACGGTCTGGAGCCCTTTACCCAGGAGGCCAACCTCGAGGACTTTGGGAGCCCAATCTGGGTGGACCGTGTGGACATGGGCTTGCGGCCCGTCTCCTACCACACCGACTCCTCTGTTACGCCCAGCATGGACAGCAGTACTGTGCTCACTGCAGCCTCTGTCCAGAGCATGCCTGACTCTGAGGAGAGCCGGCTGTATGGAGAGGAACCACCATTCCTGGCTGAAGGCGACGGGAGGCTGCGCCGGTACGCGCCAAACGGGACGAGGTTCGTGGAGACAGCCAGCTTCAAGAAGAAACGCTCCAAATCGGCCGATATCTGGCGGGAGGACAGCCTGGAGTTTTCACTTTCTGACCTCAGCCAGGAGCATTTGACAAGCAATGAGGAAATCCTGGGCTTGGCCGAAGAGAAGGATGTTGAGACGGCCCGGGGAACGGAGGCTGAGTGCAGCCCCCAGCAGTTGGTTGGCTGCCAGCGTGCTAACTCCATGAGTGACTTGTACTCCCCCAAAGCCCCAAGTGCTACAATAAATGGGGGCCCACGCAATGCTTTTGGAGGGTACTGCCGGAATTTAGTGTCTGACATCCCAGACATTGGCAGCCATAAGATGGCATCTGGTGCTGCCGAGGATGCGCCTTCCTACAGTAACTACAATACGCTGCCCTGCAGGAAGTCCCATTGCCTTTCAGAAGGAGCCACCAACCCACAGATGAGCCACAGTAACAGCATGCAGGGCAGGAGGGCAAAAACTACTCAGGTAAGGCCATCTTTTTCTCATAAAAGGGGAAGCCTGTAGTATTTGCCAGGCTGTTTTTGTAGATAAAGGTATTCCAGGTTCCTCCAGGCTCTGTTTTTGTTCAACACCTCTGTTCCAGGAAGCAGCAACAGGGGACTGTGTCCAGGCAAGAGCTGAACCAAACAGTCTCAGGAGGTGGCTTCGGTACATCAGTGCAGCGTTCCTTCTCTGCAGCTCTATTTGGGTCTTTTCCACTCTATGCAATCTCTGGAGAAGATTGCTAGTAAAGATCTTCTTGTGTATTTTACAGAGCTGACGGTGCCTTTTCCTTTCAGGGTAGCTGCCAAAACCGATCACTCTGCCCGGGAGCTCACACACATTGCTTCTCCCCTCTCTGCCCTCTCTGCCCCCTCTCCCCCTCCTGCACGCACGCACACATGTACTCCTCATGGTTGAAAGCAAAGGAGAAATCTGCGAGTATTTCCCCTCCACTTCATTATAAATGCTTGCTGGGCTGAAATTTCACTCTTTTAATTAATGGTGTTCACATCTGTGCAAAGTATCACCCAGTAACAGTGGTCTCTGGAGGAGACTGCCAGTGCTGCGAGCTGCTTTGCTCACCCGCTGCAGACTGAAGAATGATGGAGGGTGTGTGGAGAAGATGCTGATTCTAGCCTGGGAGGACATCGTAGCCATCATCCATTACAGGCAGCAAGGAGCCAAGACAAGCTTCTCTATCTGCTGCCCCTCCTGCCCTCCAGACAGTATTTGTGCGACCTTTGTTCTGATGGCTCCTGTTGGGTTTGCGCTGTGTTTTGTCCTGCTTTGCTGTGTTCTGCCTGGTTGAGTTACACAGTGCTGCCTGGTGCTGCAAACAGCAATTCTGTAAAGGGCAGACTGCTCTTAGAGGGGGATGGAGAAAGGGTTTTCAAATCCTGACCACCTGTACAGCTCACATGTGGCAAACACTTTGTAGGAATGCTGTGCTTGTTTTAACTTCATTTAGTTTACTTGCTGAACCTTCTCAGAGCAGAGCTCCAGCTGCTTCATGGAAGAGGCTCTCTGGCATTTTTCAGTGTCAACTATTTTCTAGCTGTGGGCATCTGCTTAGAAAAATGGCTGAGGGGCACAGACAAAGCAGTCTGACTGCACAGGTCAGAGCTGTGTGCTAGATTGCACGCTTCAGTGGCTCCTCTGATTTTATAGCATGTTCTCGTACAGATGCCGTGTGGCATACGCACCGCACCGCGTGACCCAGAAAAAGAAAAAGCAGCACGTTGCAAAAAAGCATCAAGGTTGGAGGCCAGCAATTGTCTTGCCACTGGGCTGAGCTTTCATCAGGACACTAATGTTAGAGAGAAAGAGACAAGGCTCAACAGCATGAGTAAGGTGGCAGCGTGCCGTGGCGTAGGTGCGGGGCTGCCTCTGTGCAGAGGGCTGTGGGAAGGCAAGAGGAGCCCCCCCTGCAGCTGGAGGGAGGACGTCGGCTGGCACCGACTTGTGAGAGCTGATGGGAAGGGGTTGCTGAGTGACTTACCGGCTGTGCTTGATCTGTGGGGATATGCTGCTTCTAAATATAAAGATGACACGCTAAAACAGATGCTGCAGCGTCCCACAACAGCAGCTTTGTACTTCCAAATCAGCCCTTTATTTTTGGAAGTATTTTTACAGGGAGAGCGCATAAGCCCTTTGGTGCAGGCAGTGCAAGATAAAAAGGAAGAGGAGAACAACAAAAGCAAGATGTTATTTGGAAGCCCTGAACGTAACAGCTTTCATGAAAGATTATTAGGTACAATGCTGCCTACAGCACTCTTTCAAGTGTATTTAAGAAAAGGGGAGCAGTGTCACTGGTGATAAGTGAAGCACTTATTTTTCTTCTGGGTGTCTATCCTGCTATTAAGAAAATTCCTCTGAGGAACTTAAGTGAAAGTCATGAATTTGCGAACCATGTTCAGCTATACCCAAGGAAATGGCTTGTGGGATGGTTTCACTAGGTGCATCTCCTGAGCCTGGAGACAAACAGTGGCTACACTTGGCACTGATCATTACCACAAATAAAATCAAGAAAATTAATGCTTTGGAGAAGTTAATATTCCTTCCAAGCCTTTAATCCTAGCAGCATACAGTAAGTATAAGATACTTGTCAGTAGTGAAGTCATGTTAGATGTAAGCTACCTTTAGCAAGAATGGGGCAGTGTCTGTCATTATGTGTTTGAGTGAAAAGGAAGTCCAAATTTGCACATAAAATAAAAGGATGGGTTCCCTGGTAAAGCTCATTAGGTGGTTTTGAATAGGGTGAGAAGAGGGAAGCTACCAACCTGTCCTTACACTTTGTCCCCAGTCTGAAAACATCTCAGCACTTCACTCACATGACACCACGAGGGTGAAGAAGAGTGTGATGGTTACCCCAGCATACAGGTGCAAGCTGAGATGTAGATCTGTTGGCCTTACTGCTTAGCTGTTACTGTGCTCCTTGGCACTGCACTGGCCTGTGCCTGCTGGTGCTCAAGCACAACTTTGGGAATTGTTTCCTTCTGTCTCTCCCAGGCCCAGGCTTTCAATGCTTTTTCAATGGGCTTCACATCCTTAATGACCCCCTTATCATTAGCTTTCAGTTTTTGTGATGTACTGACCAGAGCTGCTGGAAAACAAGCTTGGTTGTATCATAGTATGGACATGCTGGACGTGTATGGACAGCTCTACAAATTTTGGGGTAATGCCTTATCCATTGGTTTTCTGGAAATACATGGCTTACATTAAAGTTAGAGAAAAAGAAAATCTCTTCCTTCCAAATTTAAACCTTAAATTGAACTGTGGGAGTCACTTTCCACTAATTGAGAGGGAAAGCCTTTTAATATTGGAGAGACAATTACATTCAATATATGCTAGCGATTAATATTCACAGAGTGGCTTTGGTGCTCCCACGCAGCAGTTCTGTTTTTTGTAACATTTTAACATTAAGGATTTAGATCTACTGAAGTGAGACTTCCCGTAGAGCTCTGCTGGGATCCTGGTTTGGCTTTTGGAGCTGATGTGATGTAGGTGGGAAAAGCTTAATTGGCTGACATTTTCACCCATTTTTGCTTGAAGAGATACAACCTCCTGTTGGATACAGCTTGTTCTGGCTGTGGGTTGTGAGATCCCCAGGATCCTAGAGCTGACTAGTTGGGATCCGGATTTCTGTGAAATGGCTCTGTTGTGTCCTGCTCACAGCTAAACACATGCATGCTGGAGATTCCCTCCTCCTTTGGGAGGGTGTTCACAGGGGAACTGTAACCTCATACTCTCCTGCTGTTAAGAGCTCTCATTAGAGTCTCAGGGTGCAATTATGGAAGGGAAGCTCTGAGATATGGCTTAGTGCCACTTCCAAGCCCATCTTGTGTTCTCCTCTGGACCAAAACCTGAGACCTCCTTGGGTTTTCAGCACTGGTACTGGTTTAGCAGTTAAAAAACTAGGAGTAGAAGCTATGGGTGTATTGTCTCTTAAGGTATTTTACTAGCTGCATGGTATGTCTCCTGTGTGCACCATGATCCAAACAGAAATGCCAAAGCACTTCTTCTTGCTGGACCACTTAGGCATTAAAACATTGGCCTCTATCCTCTCTGGAGGCTCATTCCTCTGAGCTTTATAATACAGCTTATGATTTCTTACAGAAAGCTCAGTTAACATTACAATCGTGCAGTCCAGGTTTATCACATAACTTTTGAGAAGGACCAGCAAGATGTTCTTCAACTCTGCAGGGAAAGCAAATGTTTTTTACAGCATCCTCAGTTTTTGTTGTGAACTGCATTTGTTGTGAACTAACTGAACAGGGGGCTGGGGAACAAACTTCCTCTCTCACTTGGAAGCTGGGAGTGCTTCGGTGCCAGTGCCAGACTATGTCCTTGGCGCATTAAATCCCCCCTTGTAAAGATTTTTGTATTTATTGCTATTTTTAGGCCTCTTTAGGTAGCCTGAAGGAATTTGGGATTTCAAGTCTTTTTAGAAAAAAAAAAAAAAATCCCGTGTATAAAGTTTTGCAGATATATGCAGGGGATAAAACCAGTTTTAGTGGAAACTAGATCAGGATATACACAGAAACCAGTCTAAAAATAATTCAGAGTATCTTTCCAGCTGATATTATTTTTTTACCATCTCGGGGAGTTTTATGACAGGTTATAGTATTTCATTACATTCTGCAGGATGGCTAAACTCCAGAGAGCTGACATTTTTCTGTTTAAGTTGTGTGAAACTTCTTCACAAATGGTTTTGCGGTAGAGAATATATAGCCTCAAAATGTAGCAGGACCACACTGGGTCAAGCTCCCTCCAGCCCGGTATCTTGTTCCCCAGATCCTCAGTGCTCAGGGAAAGAAAGAAGGAAACTGGGAGAATACAGAGTGAACTTTCCTTGAGGGCATTCTCCCTGATCCCAGAAAACTAGCAATGTGAGGCTTCCTGAGCGAGGAATGCATCCAAGACTGTCAGATTGACCTGTCCCCCATGAGTTCCCTTTTTTGAAATCATTTTCTGCTTTTGGCTTTCCCTGCATCCTGTTCACTCTCTACATAACATTTCTGACCTTACAGCCTCCTGTTATGGCCCTCCTTGGTCATCACTTTTCCGAATGGAATATCTCCAGCAATTGAAGCTCTGCTCTTGTTAAAGTATTTCTGGACATTTCAGCCCGAAGTTTGGAAAACATCGCTGTTTGCAACGTAAATGTGATTCTTAATCAAATTGACCCAAATAATTTTGTATTAGTCATTTGACTCCACACGGAGTCAAAGACAGACAGACAGGCTGTGGTGAAGTCGTGTGTCATTAAATTGTAATTAATGACACATAGTTTAATAAATGCCTAAAAGTAAGATGTTAATGTTTTTCTCTTGGAGCGTGCATCTTATTGATTGCAGTCCTTGTTTGTGCAGTCCTGTGGTGCCTTCCAGGCTGACATTGTTCCAGAGGTCTAAGGTAGAGCCTGAGCCACAATCCAAATCTCAGAATGGCAGAGGTCCTTGAATCGGGTGGTTGAGCTTGGCTAACACAGTGGGCTCACTCCCACCATAGCGCATGGCTTAGCCAGCAACACTGACAAACCAGCCCTTAGAAAACTGCATCTCTTTTCTCAGCTGCTAGCCACAGGGCACTGACTTAAAGTGGTGAGATTAGGACTAGGAGGAAAGGGATAACCACTGCTTTTGGCAGAAGCCTAAGTGTATGCCAGCATAGGCAGCCTGTGAATCCACATTGCTGGTCCTGCTGATTCCCTATGCAGGGCATGCAACAGTCAGTGCTGTAGGTCTCAGTGCCTCCGGATGACAGACCCATTTGGCTCAATCAAATGGGCTTTCTGTAGCCTGGTGAACTGGAAGCAGCTTCAGCTTGAGCCTGGAGGAAAGCTTGAACAGGGGGCTTCAGACCCGACCTGCCACTGCCAGATGGATGACATTAACACAGGTGTTGCCTGTTCAGGATATTTTAAAGCAAACAGCAGGCACTCCCTTCAGAGCATGCAACTCTGCCCCAGTATTGTCAAGGAAAGGAGCATGTGAAAATGAGTGTTTTGGTCTCTGTTGGCAAATGTTTTGATATTCTTTCAAAGATTTTAGTTTGTTTTTCTTTCTTGACTCTTGGTCTGAAGCCAATGGAAAGCAAATTAGCAGTCCTGATATCTGATCTAGCTCCATTCAGTCATTTTTTTAAACAGCAGGACTTTGTCATTTGAAGAGCTTGCACCACTGGCTGTAACTGTATTCTCTGTTAAACTATATATACTGCACGTTTTTAGTTTCAAGTACTTTTCCACTTAAAAATCACAGTCAGGTTGCCCCAGCTGCCTGTTTGTTGGACTGTACTTACTTGGATGTACTTACTTTCCAGTGCTGTGCTTCTTTGCAGCATTTCCTTTCAGAGTGCTTCAGCACGTGATCCTATCACTAGTCATCATCCCAGGTGGCAGACATTTCCCTGCTCTCTCAAGTTACGTGGTTGTTCAGGTGGACACCTCCAGACGATACGTTTCGATTTCAAGCTGCTATTCTAGCAGCTTTCTCTCTTTCCCTCTTCTACTCCCTCTGCTGCATTTTACTGGAAGAATTGCCTCTTCTTGGCACCAAGTGAACAAAAAGTAACCTAACCCTGTATTTTACTTCGAGGATTTTGGCTAGGCATGTTGCCATTTATTTAACTCGAGCACAGTTAGGCTGCTTGCATTAGTTTATGGTTAGCTCAATCCCTCTAGAAACTTTCTTCACATGGGTGGTCCACTGGGATGAAAGCAAGGTAAGTTTTGGGGGGTCCAGCATATTGTTTGGGAACAGAGAGATTAAACAATGTGGTGTTCAAGAGCTGTGAGACTTCCTCCAACTGCTGGGTGATGGAAAGTGGGCTTCCACTCCAAACCTGTGCAGGTGTCAGAAGCTGTATTGAAAGGTTCTGCGTGCCGGGACCACACTGTGAGAGGCTTTGCTGTATTATGGGTTGATTCTTATTCATAGTATTATGTGCTTTATAATAGTCAGTGTTAAAGCCAGGCAAAAGTTGTTTTGCTCATGTCCCATGGTAGTGCTTTGTGCTGCTTCCTGCTAAGAGGTCTGTTGTCCCTTAACTGTGCATTATCTCACAAGCTTGGATTTCTCTCATGTTATTAAAAGGTAAAATGGAAACATCCTCCCTGTTCCCCTTTCCCAATACTTTAGCTTTTAGGGATGTGAAATTCAACTCACTGTCCAAACTGAACAGTTTACGGACTTGTGCCACAGTGTTTTCCTGACTCTCTAAAGAACTCTGCAGGATGCCATCGCAGCTTCATGAGGAAGGTTCATTTTCCACATTTGCTATCTCACAGCTGACACTCACAGCTGTACTTTCATGACTGTTCCTGTATGTCTATTGACTGCCTTTAAGGCATCTAAGTCAGCTAAGAAAACTTAGGCTCATAGGGGGAAAGCACAGCGGGCTACAGTGATGATCTTTCTAGAAGGTCCCACATATTGATTGGAAAATATCTATGGGGTCTATGAACCAAGAATGTTCTCAACCTCTGTGTTGGAGGCACCAAGCTAACGTCATAGCCTAATGTGGAGAGGAGGAGCCATGTATAAAACTGAGGTGATGGTCATATATAATCATTCAGAGTACTTTTTTTTTTTTTTTTTTTTTTTTTTAATGAAGCTTTCAGTAAATTTAATTTCAGAGAACTATGTTCAAAACCTGCATGCTTGTAGAACTACTCCAAGCTGCTTTAATAACATATGTAATGTTTAATATTATTGCTATTTTTAATTTTGACCCTTTCAGATATCTGAAGAACAGCTATGTGACTGCACAGAGGTGAATACACAGATGTAGAAACTATATCTTTTTCTACGTATCAGATCTTTTTTGAATTCCTAGAAGTAACAAACTCTACATCTCAGTCTGGTATCCACATACTGATTACAATTGGCTTGTAACAGTTCCTCGTTGGACTTGGGATCCCTCCTTGAAGTATAGACAGGACCCAACCAATCCATTGCAAATCTGCCATTTGCCCATGGTGATTTGTGGCTCTCAGTTTATTTCTCCAAAGCCTCCTGGCTAGTTCTCCTACAGTATTGTCCTGTTGTATACAGGCCCGTAGATGCCATCAAAACCTTCTACAGTATCAAGTCCCAGCATCTGGTTGAGAGGAAACTTTGTTACCATGCTAGCTGGTTTTCTCTAAGGTGTTATTGTAATCTATCTGACTTTACAGCGAGTGGACATGATGCAGTGTGTTAGTAACAGAGCTCAGAATTGTATTCCTCCAGACAGAACGAGCTTTGGAGTTGTTTCTACGTTTCTCAGTTGCAACTTTAAACCCATTTCTCCTACTCAGCTTTCAACTGAAATATATTATTTATCTTTTCTTTCTGACTCTTTTCAAGACGAGTAGGTCTTCTAATGTATTTATTAGTGGGTGTTCAAGTAACTCCGAAGAAATAAGTTCATTTTGGTTTTGAGCACACTGTACCTTAACAGAACTCTTTAACCAACAAATGAGGGTGGATTTAACGCTGAAAAGAAAGGCAAAGCAGTATCAGGACAACCTTTTTCCTAGTGGGAGCTTTAAAGAGACACCAGACACATAAAAGCATGCAAACAATCAGGTTGCTTACCCGTTCTATTTTAAACGTATTCTGTGGTACTTGCATAACTAGCAACCAGACAGGTTGTGTGCAGTTTCAGGATGTTGCTGAATGTCAACACCTTACTGCTCTGTTGCTCAACAGGACAGGGAACAGAATATTTGTGTCCTCCTGGAGGGAGCCCCTTCCAAGAAAAACAAAACAGGCAGTCACTTTTTACCAACTTTCAATGTAATGGTTAATTCAGAAGAAAGTATTAGTCACAAAAGTAACTCTGTATTAGAGGTCTAAGGTTTCCTATTGAGTCCAATGTGCCTAAAGTATCTGTGAATCGCAGCTGCCAGTTAAGCAAGAGAAAGTGATTCAGCAAACCATCTTGATAGTGTATGTCACAGTGCTACTGCTGGGGAGTTTGGTGAGTGCCTGCTTGCTGTAAGCACTCTGCATGTGTCCAGTCATGAACCAGAAAGCTGGATAAAGCTACACCCACCCAGTGGTCCTTGCTAGCAGAGGCCTATACCAAATGGCTTCAAAAAGAAGACAAAGGCTCTTGGAATCTGCCCCAAAATGTTTGTTTGATCCTTGCTAGCTGAAGGCAGACATTTTTTAATTTTTTTTTTCCTAAAGCAGAAATTTTATTGTGCATCTTCTAAATCTATCAATACTTTTTTAACAAACGTGACCATAGTGGACGTGTAGAGGCGCTCATTGCATGAGTATTCAGAAGTAGGTTGCTCATATTTTCACTAATGCTTTATCCAATCTCTGCATTTGATTTGGACTGTGATAATTCCACTTCATTACACTTGAATGCTATTAAGGCTGTTTTAGCTGTTCTGGCACGTGGCCTTCTTGCTGGGCCTCATTTCATTGTTGTTATTAACAATGACAGCATTCAGTCTGTCTCTGGTTTTTAATTCTGTGGTGCATCGCTCCGACATGGAGCATTCCACCTTCTCCCCCCCCTCCCCTTCCCTTGATTAGTCTCTGTTGAACTTCTTTTCACAGTCTTAGAACATTCACAACCATTTGATAGCTCTGTCAGAGTAAGAAATGGTACCTCTGTTCCATCATCTTCAGCCACCTCAGGGATCCAGGATGCTAGTGGAAGCTGTGGTCACTGACTCTCCATTTAGGCACTTGCATAGGGTAGCACAGATCCTGCTTAGTTCTCTCCTTCAGCCAGGGGTCATTCTGCTACTTTCTGCCAGCCTTCCACAGTGCAATCTTATATCAAAAGGACAAAGCCCCTGTTTATTCAGGTTGTCATCTTGGACTGAGACCTATTCTGTTTGCAAAATTGCAGGAATTGCCATTCCCATGACTTCCCTGATCTCTCTGTCTCAGAGGAAATACACTTTCTTTGCTGCATGTTTTGTACTTTGTGTGACCAATTAAATGATTTCCACCTCCCCCTTGCTTTGTTCTCTTGTCCTCCCAGGCCCAGAGCTAGGTACACAGCAGGGGGAAGGCTAAGTGGGGCTGCACAGATTTTAGTTTCAGTCTTGCATTTGGTTCCTATGATAGTCTATCTAGGCAAAAAAATATTCCTCTGTGTGGAAACAACAAGCTGAAAATACAAAACACAAGGTCTCTGGTGAGGTGTGAAATATTGGGTTCAGTGTCCTGAATCTTAGACAAAGTGGAATAAAACTTTTGTTTTTTTAAGTAAGAAAATAAAATGGAGCCCCTCCATAATAATAATTAGAAGTCCAGAGTAATTTAGTGGTAGTTGCTTTTATTCTGGGCATAAAGTCCCAAACTCCAGGCTTCAGGAATGTGCATTGTACCATCTTCAGCTGTCTCCCAGCTCCTGTGATGTGCCTGGCACATGCCGGTCTGCATCCTGACAGAGAGCAGCAGAAAACCTGGGCAGGAGCCAGGGAGGTGAGTAATGAGAGCTGAGCTGTGTCTGTAGTTAACTGTCAGCCTCGAGAAGCTTTACCTGGAACTGCTGTCAGGGAATGAAACATCTGTTTCATTAGCAAGCCTCTGTGGCACATCCCATTGTGGACGTGGAGCAGTAGTAAGTCATCCTTGGAGGAGACGTGGCCATTGCCTGTGGGGCTCTTGGAAAAACTGAGCAGGAAACGTGAGTAATTTTTAAATAGGTCTCATCAAGGTTACACAATGCTCACTTCACATCTGGGCACTAGCCTGCGGTGGCCATGTCAGCAGGTACTTCAAAGGCTGAACCCCAAAGCTGGGGCCTTTGTCCCCATCAGTCTCATAGGCGGGAGCCGTGCTGCTGACGGTGGGAGCTGGGATGCCCTGCTGTAGGCATCCTCATTTGAAAGTTTATGGCAGTAATTTTGTGCCCCCAGTGATGTGCCGATCAAACCCTGCTACGGTTTGCTGCTAGTCCTGGGAATATTACCCATTCATCCTCAGCACATTTCTGCAGCAGCACAATACTAAACCTCTGTGCTTTCTGCTGAACTCTTAATTGAATGCCCTTCAGTGTGCAGATTATAGCGCTGTGAGACAGCCACAGCAGATGCAATCTGATTCTTGAGAGCTTTTCATACCCTCTGATGAGAACTAGCTGACATTACAGCAGGAACTCAGAAGTCAAAGACCTGTATAATGAATGCTCTTAACCCTACTAACCCGTAGGCCCGTAGACCAATCATCTCATACAGCAGACTTCCTAAAGCGCTAATCTCAGTGAATGCTACATTTCATAATTCATGAGCATGAACAATATTAGCGGGCTGTAAGTTTTGAACCGTTCTGACCTTTGTGTACCCAGATCCTCCTCCCCCCAAACCTCCTGAATCTGTTGGTTAGAAATGTTTGATACGGGGTGTTTCAGAGAGGGAAGGGGAGTGCAGCAAGCACAGGAAGGTTAGGGCAAGACTGAAGCATAAGACTAAAAATGCCTTTTGACCCATCCAGCATGTCACTTGCACTGTGGTAACATATAAAGACTTTTGCAGTGTTGGCTAGAATTTAAGCTCATGAGCCTCTGGCTTTTCCATCCTCACCATTTTGTTAATTTAATTAATAATAGGCTGTTATCCCCTCATGTCAGTTACTGAGTACAGTTCCTATTTATGGATTGGGAAACTGAGGCGAATGACACTGTGTCTCATCAAGGGTACACAGGAAGACTGCGTCATGCAGGGCACGAGGAATTTTGAGAGCCTGCATTGCAGCACTCTGCTGAAGCACCTCTGGGTATGCTTCTGCTTTTGAAAAAATTACCTGGATCTGTTAAGGAGCACCAACTCCTTGGTGTTGCCTTGGTCGGCTGCATGACAAGTCTCAGCTCCTTCAACTTGATCGTTTAAGTAACTCACTGTTTTTTTAAACCAAGCAATGCTAGTGACATATATTTTATAAGGTTTCAGTAGGTGAAATTTTGAAATAAACTGTACTTTTTATACGCGTGGATAAAATAATACAGGACTGACTGCATATCTCCTAAGTCATTTACTAAAATAAAAACCTGGTAAAACCTCAAATAATTTTCATTGCCACAGTTGCATAATGTTCCCTGCAAAATGCAAATTTGTTTATGCTATACCACTGACACACTTTCTCCCTTCAAAAACATTTACAGAGGAAGAGGGCCTCAGAAAGGAAATGCAGAACGCAGTCATTTAGTTTGACTGACTACTGCAGTAAGTACAAGGGGTCTGGTTCAGTTCTTTGGCACCCTGTTGTTACACTGAGTTAGCTGTGTTGACAAAGGGGCAGTGCCTCAGGTGTAGGGGTGCAGAGCACCCACGCCAGTCCTGGCTCTCTGAGTGGGGGTCTCATATGGAATACTGTCATCCTAAGTTGCACCATCCAACTTTTTGTGACGGAGCGCAAAACTTCACTCGCAGCAGTGTTTTGTAAACAGTGGTTTCTGAGCAGCACCCATTTCCCTCTGTAGATATCCTTTGTTTGCAGCGCTGAAATAAATGGGAGGATAAGTGGATTCCAAAAATACAAGTGTATTGGAACAGCAGGAGAAAAAGTCTGGTCGTGAAAACTGCTCCGTACAGGCAGATGACTGCATTTACGGGAAGCCCTGCTCAAATCATTCACATGCAGTGGGAGTAGAGGAATATTGGCCTGTCCAGAACAGCTTGTCTGTCACTACGTGTTGCATTAAATTACCAGACTGACTAGGGTAACTATGCTCATTGAGTGGGGAAGGAAGTGGTTATTCTTCCAGCTGGACTCCAGGTCTCCCTGGAGAAATAGTGTTTATAAAGAACGAGCCCATCCGTTACAAATTAATGCCTTATAAGTTAGTCAAATTCAGAAACACCTCTCCCCTCCCACTGAAGTTTCCTCATCCAGCTCTTGTTCCACAGGAGAAAAAGTTCAGGCAGAGCTTGGTGGAGGGTTTCTTGGTTTCTGCGCACTTGCTTTTGGCCGGCCACTTCGAAGACTTCTGCTCAAGTCAGCACCTAGAAGTTTGCTCTCTCTCTCTCTCAAGCTTAATAATGCAATCTGCCACCTCTTTGCAGAGTCTCCTTTATTTATTTATTTTTTAAATCATGTAAATTAAGCACTAGTCTCATGTGTAGGAACAGTAGAGGTTGAAATTCCCATTGTTTTGGCTGTATTTCACACTTTGCATCTTCCCCTTCTCCCTCTTCTCCTAAGTATCAAACATAGGGTTTGTCTCCACTTAAAGGGCTTGGCCTTTATTTGTCCTTCAAAAGCTGCCATCAAAGCATCTCTGTGTGCTAAGATGGTAATGGTTAGGTCACTGATGTTAGTTTGGGCTACTTGTCCCTTGGATGCGAAACTGCCATGAAGTCCCTGACAGTTCTCCTTTGGACAGTTGCCATGCTGCACTGGACAGGCTGAATCACCAGCATACCACCTTTCAAAACCCAGCTTCAGTCATGCTGTTTCCTTTCTTGCTCAGGCCAGTCATATTCTTACCTCTTCTGATCTTTCAACTGCAAGTTCCTGGGGACCAGGAACTGTCTTCTCTTGTGGGTCTTTGCAGGATCTATCACAATAACATTCTGGCCCATTATCAGGGGTTGTAGAAATAACACCATACAGGAGTAATTTCAGATGCATTAACTTCTTAGCAGAAAGAAAAGGTGCTTTTGCAGTTATATAATTTCCAAATGACAGTCTTGGGATGTCTAAAATATATCTTCATCTGTAGGTGTGAAGGTACAATACCAATGTTTTCTTTCCAAAATGCGTAGGTCGATTGCTGCTTTTCTCGACAGTGCAGTTTTTGCTACCATATGTTCTCGTTTTGCAAAACCTTCAGTGCTGTTAACTTAGCCTAATGTAAACAAATGATGCTGTGTGTTGTATTCCAAAACGCTACGGTCGAAAAGACACCACCTGAAATTGTGTTTGTATGTTTGGTCTTTTTTAAACTTTGCTGAAAGTTCTGCCTGCTGTAACTTTTCTTTGAGGTTTTGTCTTCAGAAGAAAGATATGGAGATCTTCCAGTGCCAGACAAACTAGGAATGTGAAGAAGTGCAGTTTGTCTTGTGAATTTCTATTTCTCTTTGGGTCTCCTGCAGGCCATGCTCGGCTGAGTAACACTTAGCGTGCTCTTCACCTCATGCTGTTTTTCTCTTTCAACCAGGATGTCAACGTGGGTGAAGGGAGCGAGTTCACTGACAGTGGGATTGAGGGAGCAGCCACCGACACTGACCTCCTTTCCAGACGCTCCAATGCCACCAACTCAAGCTACTCACCAACAGCCAGTCGGGCTTTCATCGGCAGTGACAGCGGGAGCAGCTCAACGGGCGACGGGCTTCGCCAGGGGGTGT
Organism: Lagopus leucura; assembly: GCF_019238085.1. NCBI lineage: Eukaryota > Metazoa > Chordata > Aves > Galliformes > Phasianidae > Lagopus > Lagopus leucura. Next base: position 75,081,041 of record NW_024962262.1, read on the forward strand.
ATGAGAACTTCCGCCGGGAGCTGGAGATGAGCACCACCAACAGTGAGAACATGGAGGAGGCCGGCTCTGCCCTCAGCGATGAGCAGAGCAGCGGCACGCTCAGCTCCCCGGGGCAGTCAGACATTCTCCTGACTGCTGCCCAGGGTACGGTACGGAAAGCCGGTGCTCTGGCAGTGAAAAACTTTTTGGTGCACAAAAAGAATAAGAAAGTGGAGTCGGCCACGCGCAGGAAGTGGAAGCACTACTGGGTTTCCCTGAAAGGTACAGAGCAAACGTGGAAGCGTTCATTCAAATAGAAGTCCGCATTGATCCTTGGGATGGGTGTTACAGCAGTTGAATATACCTCTAGGCCAGGCTCTTTAAAAAAGCTTCCGTGGTAATTAGCTGTCTGGGTAGTTAGTAGCAAGAATGAGGAAATGGTCCTGATTTTTCACTGGAGAGTTTTATTTGATTGCTGTTGTCATGCTTGCTTTATGGTTGTTGTCAAAGATTCGTGACTGTGCTGCAGGGTTCATACTTAGGGATCCTGGTGCCATCATCTGGGATGGCTTCTCTGATGCCTGGGTGTTTGCCTTTAAGAGGCATGTCTAGGGCTTGCTGATGGACCAAATACCTGTGAGCAGCCAGCATGCACCTGATAATGTAGGTTTCTAGTGCAGATGGTGGCTGCTGACATGTGTTTGTGCACGGGTTCTGCTGTGCTATACATTCCTGTTTCGCTCTGCACCAATTGTACCTTGTTCTCCAACGCCTCTATTTGCTCCAAGGGTAGTAACGCCTAGTGAGTTACAACGCATTGGTAGTGTGGTCAGGAAGCTGTGGTTTGGTTGGAAAGGCTAGCTTGTGACTTAGGAGACTGTCACTCCTCTGTGGCATAGTGGTGACCAGTCATCCAACCCTCAGCACCCAGCCTCCTTGCTGGCCTCCTCAGCTTCCCAAGCCTCACAGCCTTCACTCTGTGAATTTTTGCAGTGGTGTTCCATCCTATTTGGTGTCTGAGCGCTTTAAACATTAAAGAAGCAGCAAAACTTAGGAGCTGGCCTCACAAAACAGCCTCTCGTTGATCTTTATGCAACAAAATGAGGAGCAAAGCCTGCAGTATCAGGACTGGGCTTTTTCCCCTCAGCTGCAACCAGCATGGTCTGCTCTTTGGAGGAGGTAGAGCAGCAGGCTGTGTCTCCTGCTATGCATGGGGCTATCCAAAAAGCTTGGGTTAAAGTCCTGTTCTTCCCAAAGAGCACTTGCAGCGCTATTTTAAAACCAAGGAGAAAAGCATGGCCCAGCTCTTCCTTGCAGTAGCTCAGGAGGCTGGGAAAACAAAAGAGGAGAGGCCTAGGGTGAGAGGGCAGGGGAAAGCCCTGATCTGTTGAGAGCGGCCCCACGGCAGGAAGGTCTTGCTGTGAAGAGCAGGCACACAAAGGGCCATCTGGGAGGAGAAAGGGGAAGGATGAGCAGAAAGGAGATGTTATTTTAAAGTGCTTTGACTCAAGTGGAGTGTTTGCTCCTTAGATTGCTGTGCCTTAATAATGTTAGTATTTAAACAGGGCTTTGAAGTTAACAGCTGCAATTGTTTGTCTGCAAATAGTTTTCTGAGTGGCTGGGTAACAGGGCATCACTTTGCACCAAGGGCTGTTTCCAGTGAAGAGAAACAATGCACCAGTTTCAGTTTTAAACAATTGGAGATTATATCGGGAGGTGGGAGGGAAAGAGACCCTAGAGTTGCAGATTTGCTATACCTTTCCTTTTTTTGTTTTTCCCCAGAGAATCGTAACGATTATTTTGTAAAACCAGCAGGTTCCTTGCAGTCATCAGCTGAAATGCTTTTTTTGTTTTTGTCCATATCACCACTGTGAGTCATAGTTGAAATGTTACAGTGGAATATGGGTTTTTTGTGTGTGTGTGACTTCAGCAAGCACAGTTCATTCCAGTCTGTTTCTCCTTCCAGTTATTCATCTGCATGCAGTAATTAAGCAGCCCAATCTTTGCCTTGGAGGGACTGCAGTAGTTATCAGCTGCAGGAGGCTGAGGCCGAGGTGTGCCCTGGGCTCTTGGTTGCTCAGCAGGGCTGGTAGGGCCAGCTTGCAGCTGGCTGCCACTGCTGGAGGGGCTGTGCTCCCAGGCCTGCATCTTCCTTTGGGTTCCCTTGGCGGGATTGGGTGGCTGTGGAGGACTCCCCCACAGGGATTTATAATGACAGGTCTCATCCAGGGCTGTGTTTTACCGCCTGTGACCTTCCCTGCTCATATCTGCAGCTGTTTAAGCAGTCGCAGGGTGAACAAAATGGCTCTGCTGGGATACAGCTGGGTGTACTGCACGGCTGGAGGTGTGTAGAGCTGGCTGGGCTGCTGCTAGCACTGTCTGCCACAGGGCTGAAAACCTGAACAAGCCCTGGCAAATCCTCTCTCACCCCTGTGACAGCTTGATGGATGATTTACAGTCCCAAGTTTTAGCTCTGAATAGGTGCAGAATGGCTGTTGCATTTAAGTGTGTTGCTTGCTAATATCTGATTCTCTCTTCTAGGATGCACGTTGTTTTTTTATGAGACTGATGGCCGATCCGGCATTGACCACAACAGCATCCCAAAGCACGCCGTCTGGGTGGAAAACAGCATAGTGCAAGCGGTGCCTGAACACCCCAAGAAGGACTTTGTTTTCTGTCTCAGCAATTCTCTTGGGGACGCTTTCCTCTTTCAGGTTGGTTTGGACTGAAGGTTTTACAGATTTGTTCTCTTTTTTGTTCCACTGACAAAGGAGGGAATCTTAGCACTGGTTCAAATCAATGAAAAAATCTTGCTGACTCCAGTAGGTTTGAGATTTTCCTCTGGCAGTGCAAGAGGAAGGACACGATATATTTTGTAAAGGCCACTCAAGAGACCCAACACCATATGTGAATCTCTGTCAGATCTGTTTTTATTGCCTGGCAGGATCCTCTTTGTCTAGATGGTTGGTGCAAAGTAATAATTAAGAAAAATTTTGACATCTCGGTTAAAACTACAAATTTTGCATTGCTTTGTAGTGCAGTTATGGTGTACCTACAGATGAGTACAATTACTAGATAGGGGACACAGTGATCCCTCAACTGTGACACTTCTCTGTGTCTTGAAAGAGGTGTATATCCAGGATAGGAGCTTGTGGAATAGCTAGACTGATTTACATGACCAAGTCCTTGGAACTCATGATGCGTTTTTCATTTCTGATGGCTGTGCAGAATTCAGGCATCAGTCAAAATTGTGCTGCTGTTTGACAGTACACTAAATTATTATTTAGAATTATTATTTATATTTTCTAAATTAGAAAATAGAAACGTCTGAACATTGCAGAGTATATATATCCAGAGCTTATATTGAAGATCAAACATTAATTGATGTATTTCACTAAAGCATATTTAATCTTTTTTATAACTACTGCTTCCTTGAGTGATTTTTTAGGGAGGCATTCCAGTTTTTTTTATCACAGTTGGTCACTAGTCAAGGTGTGATCCCCTTATTTCTAAGTACCAACCTACATTGAGGTGGTACCGTTTTCTCCTATTTGGGTTCAGTTCTCTTAACTGAGGGAATTGCTTATTTATGTTTCATTTTCCTTTTCAGTGACAGTATATTCAGAATTTCTTGCTTTCTTAAACCAGAAATTACTGGTCATAACCTTCCCCCTCTGCCCCCCCCCACGAGCACATCTTTATGCTTATACTGTAGGTCCTTTTTGCTGTCCTAAACAAATGACCAGATTCTCAAACTAGTACAAAATAAAACAACTTTGCTGACTCAAAAGTGGTGGTGGCTTACGTCTTGAAGAGACTATCTGATTGCATACTTAAAACAGCAGATTTTTTCTTCTCTGCTGCCTCAGTTTGGTTTTTTTCTTCCCCTCACAATGGAATACTGCACTGTCCCTCTTCAATTTCATGCCTTTCTTGGAGAGGGTAAATGTATTTTGCCACCTGGAGAGCTTCATCTGGGAGGAAAGCGTGGTGCTTGTGGTCTCAGCATGTATTTGAAAGACCATCAAGCACCACCTCCTCCTGGTCCACTAATACAAATTATTTTCCTTCCAGTTTTCTAAGGGAAAACCTTAATTCTCATAAAATTAATGCCAGTAGATGTAAAATAGTGAAAAGGTCACATGCAGCACATTTCATAGGGTGCTATTCATTAAAAACCCTGTGTCATTATGTCATGGGTAGATTTTCTTGTAACTTTGTAGTAAATAGCAAAAGTGAGCCTTTTCAAATGAAAAGGAATAATTTCTATTGCCTTGTGGCAGTAGAAATTTTTATGTGACATGTCTCCTCTGTCAGAGAACTCATGCAACTCTAATGAAGCAGAAGCAGAAGAGAAAGAGGGGATGGATTTGGGTAGATCAGCCACAGTGGTAGAAACAAAGTGCTAGTGACTGTGCTGTAGGCCTTGCTCTTCTGTGTTCAGAGCAGCCCAAGTATGCATATGGCTGTTCAAGTTAAGCATTACTTAACTACTAATGTCATACATACATATCCCCACATGATACACTGCTGTAGTAGTGATTTTGTAGAGAAGACACTACAGACTTAAGTAAGATTATTTTCAGTCCTATGGAGACTGTATACTTAGGGAGAAAAAAATAGGTTTACTTTGTGATGCGTACAGATATTGGACATCTTGTAACAAGCCTTCCCACTGCACTGCACCTAGAGACATCACGTACCTCCTACACTATAATTCCTTGCTCAGTCAGTTCTTATCATGCCTACACAAATCCATTACTTGTAGATGTCACATGTATTTTCCAGGAGCTCAGTGCAACTTGTGACACCACTTACATATTTATCAGATGTTTGCAGCTTGTTTATGTGGTCCTTTCCACTGAGAAGCAGAGTGACTCCCCATGCCTACTTCTCTACCAGAAGGATCTTGAACTCTTAAAATCCTTTCCACATTCATTTTCTTGTTTAACTCTTCCCCAGAAGCCCAGATGAAACCTGAAACTAAAAGTATGCAGATAATGTTTTACAATTGAATAAAATAAAAAGATGACCTCTTGCTACTATACTTTTATAGGAATCAACAAAACATAGCATCTCATTACAAGTCCAGTGGTACCCTCTCCTGTTGGAGGTGGTAGGTTTCACCACCTGATGAAAGCAAAGTGAATCCTGTTCTGCAGTTTCTCACCTTGCAGCAGAAACTCTTCAGGCATGAGGATTTCTTAACATGCCTTCTGCAGTAGTAGTAAGACATTGTAAGCCTGCATCTATGAATGAGGGCCTGTTAGTAGTACTACCTGGGCAGGGAACCTGCCCAATTTTAGCAATCTGCTTTGTACAGTGCCTACTGAAGACATGAAAAAGTAGTAGAAGAGCAATCTTTTTTGGTGTAGACCCTGTCTTTTCCTAGTATTCCTAACTTGAGTTAATGAAGGTAATGTCATTGTGGGACATGCGTGTTTCACCTGTTTCAGTCCCACAGAAGTTTTGGAAGCACTGACCTGAAGTCTGGTCTGTACCTGAGTGATTTCTGAGAGTTGTGCTTCTATGGGAATCTTTCCACGCCTTTGGGAAGCTGCAGCCTTAGCTGTTACTTGTGACTGCAAGTAGAGCAGTAGGATGACCTTCTTCATCTTTGCTGGCAACTGGAGAAGTCACACTGTGCTGTCTATTTATAAAGCAGGTATCATCAGAAAATTTAATGAGAACAAGGTGGTTTGGCACTTTGCTACCTTTTCAACCATGAGCCAAATACCAGTGTGATTACTGCGAAAGGCTGGCACTCAGAGCAAGTCCGCTGCAACCCTGACTTGACTGTAAATTTTGTTTTACAATGTACTGTAAAAGGGAGTGAGGTTTTGTCAGAAGACCGAGAAGATTTATGTTTTATTTTGAAACTCTTGAAAAGGAATGCTTTGAAGTATTTTTTTTTTTTCCTGTGTCAAAAGCCTCTAATCAGAAATGCCCTCCTCCAGGAAAACATACTGATGTCCACTGCCCAGCCTAAGGCTTCCCCTTTTTCCCAAACTGTCCTACACAAGCTTGGGAAGTGACAGTGCTGGGGCTGTAAAACTTATGATGATCTTGCCTTAAATAGTAATAGGGTAATCTTCAGAGAGCTTTGGGATCTCCAGAAGCAGAAAGCTTCGTCTGCATCATAATATAGCTAGTAATAGATATCATGGACAGGTTTTATGTCATTAATTTATTATTAACTGTTGCGTGCCAAAAAAGCTTTCCATGCTGCAAAGAGCACAGAGGCTGCTGCATTATTTGCCTTGGGGAACTGAGAGTTTAGAAAATGTTATTAAATGATGAGCTACATATTCTGGAAACATTGTATTGAATTCCTAAAAACTTACTGGGAAACACTGTACAGCTGCAAAACATAGATATATGTGTAATTTTAGGTGCTGAATGCCTAGTGCTGTGCTAAAAATGGCCTGATTAAGTATGACTTTTTTATTACTTCTCTCATAAGTGGATTTAAGGCTTTGATTCTCACGATCAAAGGGAAACAAAACTCCTTGGAATTGTGTTGTTAATCTCCAATCAATTTTAAAGAGGATCTTGACTTCTTCTTTCCTCTTTCCCTCTCTTCAGACCTCTAGCCAGACCGAACTCGAGAACTGGATCACTGCAATCCATTCAGCTTGTGCAACTGCAGTTGCAAGGCAGCATCACAAAGAGGACACTGTCAAACTCCTGAAAACAGAGATAAAAAAGCTGGAGCAGAAGATCGATATGGATGAGAAGATGAAGAAAATGGGTGAAATGCAGCTGTCCTCAGTAACGGACTCCAAGAAGAAGAAGACCATACTGGATCAAGTAATCTTGCCTGCTTATGTGAAATGGGCCCCTGACAAATGTTTAAGGCCTTCTTCACCTTAGTGGTACCTCTGTCTGTCCCCACTCTGCTGCATGTGTGTGCTGGCAGAGCTGCCCTGAGTAGATAGGATGTGTGTTGGCAGAGTACTGCCAGCAGCCCAAGTTGCACAATTTATCCACCCAACACGCTCTAAGCTACAGCACAGGTTCTCTCAATCTTCATGCAAAGGATTTTGCTGCCTGCATTAGTGAGAGCTTTAGGGGAGCAAAGAGGCTACCAGAATACTGTGGGCAAGAGGCAGCAGGATGTTGTAGTGAGAGCTGACTGTAGACCAACAAATCCTGCTGCCACAGTTGTCTTCAGCATAGAAGAGGCTGATTCTTGAACCAGTAGATGGGATGAAGAAGCCATCTCAGATTTCTTCTAGTTAGAAGGATCTGCCCTGATCTCATGGCTGAAGCCCCCACAAGTCTTTCTGACTTCAAGTGGACAATACAGTTGCGTTTGAGAAGCAGAGAGCCTAGAGCAGAAGTCTCTCCTACTGTTGCAGCAGCACCTTATTTTAGGAAACTAACATATGGTGCCTGCTTCATTAGTTTGTAGCTTTTTTGCCACGCTGCCAAATGTGCCTGTGATGCAAACTGTAGGGAGTGGCTGGGGCCATAATGTGCTAAACTGAAGGGATTTTGTACCCTTAGAAACTTATGGGAAGAGCTGAGAGAGGAGATGCTTGCTGCTGTTGAAAGGCCTCCATTCAAAGGCTGTCAGTGACAGTAAGAGGGCAAAGCAGTCTCTCCTTTGACGTAAAGGAGTTTTTCTAAACACTTTGAAACTGTTTCCTATCAGCAATTTGAATTATTTAATTCCTCACATAGGCTGATTACAGTGCTCTTCCACTGATAAGGTTAATTATTCCCAGTGCACTGCATTTTTTTCAAATATAGCGAGCTCCATTTGTGCTTACAGCAGTGCTGCTACAGCTGTTTTGGGCTACTCTGTGAAACTTGGGTGGTTTTTGGTCTTCTTGTTTCTTAGATGCCCTTGATGCATGAAAGAAGCCTCTTAAGGGAATACTCAGTAAAGAATCCTGGAATACAAAGAAAATTAAAAATGGAATGTAAATGCTATTAATTAGCATTGTATCAAAGGGGAGGTTGTCCCAGGAGAAAGCTTCTGCCTTGAACACTGAAAAAATGTTTTACATCTAATGAAAAGTTTTTAAAAATCGTGGGTTTTTTATCCTTTTTGGGCTTAAGAGCATAGGGAAGAGTGAATCGAGGTTTCTTTTCTTTGAAAATGAGATCAGCATTGGTGAAAAATATATTTTGCTGGGAACAGTGGGCATTTTTCAAACTTCTTCATTTCACTTGATCTTTCCTGTGTACAGATTTTTGTTTGGGAACAAAATCTTGAACAGTTCCAGATGGATCTATTTCGGTACCGCTGTTACTTGGCTAGTCTCCAAGGAGGGGAGCTCCCAAACCCTAAAAGACTGCTTGCTTTTGCCAGCCGTCCAACTAAAGTTGCTATGGGCCGCCTTGGAATCTTTTCAGTCTCTTCATTCCACGCACTGGTAAGTTTGGGCAGAAGCCAGGGGTCATCTTTGCCAACCTGAAAAATCTCTTCACGTGCCCATTACAAAAATCACGTTGAGAAAGTGCAGTCTGTATCTGTGGGGTGAGCCCTTACTTTAGCATGCAGACTATTCTGTTTCCTGAAAGATGTGTGTGTCCTGGATGTAAACTAACAAGCAGATGCTTGCGAGCCATGATGTTATGAAAGCGGAAGAACCATGTTTAATTTCCAGCTTTGCACACTGAACATGCTTTCTAGAAACAGGACTTCCTGTCACAAAGAGCAGGCTCATCTCTGATGTCTGTGTTCATGGGCTTGATCCAAAAACCCTGTGAGATCAATGAGAGTCTTTCTGAGGCTCTCAGCACGTGTTGGCTTAGACTGTCTTGGGCATGGCTTACTTTCTACCATATGGATGAAGCTACTGACCAATTAGTCTAATATCCTGTCTCTAGTGATCAACACCTCATGCTCCACATGAAGGGGAAATGTTCTTCTCAGCTCTTTATGGTGTGACGTATTTAAAATGGTTGTTTAAATGTAAATAATGTAACAACACAGCTTTTAAAAAGACAGGGAAATGCATTGTAAAATGGTGGGGTTTTTAATGAATTTCAATCATAATCCCGTAGTTTTGTCTTGGGCTCCTGGAGCTTCAGAGAAATAGCTGAACTCCACTGTTGTCTTGTAGATGTCAGCTATACCCTTCAATTGAAACCAGAGCTATAATTCAGTAAGGGGCGTTTTATTCTTTTATACATGAAAAGATTAGCGTCATCATCTTGTTAATTGCTGGTGGATTTATGTATTTTTTTTTTAAGTGGTGGGCTGTAATTTACATTTGTGCTTATTTTTTTGCATGTAGCAAAGCACTGTTAGCCTGAAAAACAATCTGCTTCTTCATGCTGGTGTCTCTTGAGAGCCAAGTGAAAAAAAAAATGTTTTGAATATGTTGTGTTGGAGAAGACACGTGCTTGCTTTTACTTTAAGCAGACTCACATGTCCCTCTGTGCCCTCATGGATGTGGTGCAGTGAGTCTCAGGCTCCAGCTGCATACTGCATGGTGATTGCACCGCATCCCTGGCTCACTTGATGTTCCTCACTGTGTTAGCCAGAGGATGGGCTAAGCCTTTCTGCACAGTGTCCCACGTACAGCTAAGAGATGTCTCACAGCTAAGAAAGGCCAAGCTGTGGAAGAAGCTGTTATTTCAAGTTCTCCTTTTCCTTGATTTCTCAATGTTCCTGAACAAGAATCACCATTACTCACACAGTGATGGTTCCCTGGGTACACAAGCCAGCTTTCTGTTATTCCCATCTTTATATAGGTTTTTGTATCTGATGCACCCAAACAACCAGTTTCTCAGCTCCTTAGCTTGAGGGATCACTCAGAGGTTTGGCTGTTCCAGCTAGGGTTGTCATATTTTGTGAGTTTTGGGTGTGGGAATAGAGTACAAAGGCATTCCAGGAAGCGCCTGGCCAAGTCTGCAGGGTAGGTCTGTCTGTCTGTCTAGCTTTGCCTTTTGCTACCGTTTGTACCTGCCATCTTCTACCACTCCCTTTTTCACAAGAGAGGAGCTAGCTGTCCTGATTCCACCTCTGGATGGGAAATCTGCTTAAACTTTGGCCTAAGCACAGCACCTCTGACTAAGCTTGCAGTAATTTCTACCAGAGTTTCCTTATTTGGATAATGCTCCCCAAATATTTGGTCTCAGTGAAAGCAAATAGCTTTCCCCTCTGAAGGAGTTGCTTCGGTCCGTTTTTCAAATATCTGAGCAGTTAACACTGCTCTAATTGAAAGGATCACTTCAATTCACTTTTTTTCTTGTGCTTTGCTCACACCTTCAGATGTTGTGTATCTTTAAGGAAGTGTAGGTTTTAAACACCGTGACCTATTTGCAAGCCTTTGTCTGGCCTTGTGAAAGTTATGAATCGGTTCAGGATGCCTAGAGCGCTTTCACAGGAAGGAGCAAAGAAAAAGACCAAACTTTTTGTAAGTAGCAGTCAAGTTTTTGAAATGTCAGGCTTTCATAGAATCATGGAATCTCAGAATGGTTTGGGTTGGAGGGGATCTTAGAGATCATGAGGCTCCAACCCCCCAATGAGGCTGCCCCCCACCAGCTCATCTGCCCAGGGCCCCATCCAACCTTCAGGGATGGGGCACCACAGCTTCTCTAGGCAGCTGTGCCAGTGTCTCACTGCCCTCTGAAGGCTTTGTGTGTTTAGCTTTGAAATCTCCTTAGAAAATAAAATGGAAAAAAAAAAAAAGAATGAACCCCAAACACTTTCATTGATGTTGAGGTTTTGCTCTGGGTTGAAAAAGCTGCTTTAAAACACCTCAGCTTGAATGCCCAAAAACATGTGATGCCGTCCGTAATAACTTTTAATTCTTGACTGGAAGAAATGAGTTAAATTGCAGTGAGAAGGAGAAAGCCTGGCAGCAGCAAGATTGTCCCTGTTATGAGCACGCATTGTTATTACAGCCTTTGCCTCTTTTGTAAGGATATTTCACTGTTAGATTATGTAAGCAGCGGTGCGGTGGGATGCTGCAACCTTTGATTGTGAAACCATGTGGCACTGACAGGTGGCGGCTCGCACAGGGGAGTCCGGTGTGAGGAGAAGGACTCAAGCCATGTCCAGATCTGCCAGCAAACGGAGAAGCAGGTTTTCTTCTCTCTGGGGGCTGGATACTACCTCGAAGAAAAAACAAGGGAGGCCAAGCATTAATCAGGTAAGCGTGTGGGAGTTTGTGACACAAGCGGTTTCAAGCTGACCTGTTATCATGCAGAATGTAGCTCGTGCAAAAAGTCACACCAAGCACTTACACATCCAACCTAAAACTTGTCTGCTTAATTTTTCACGGTATGTAGCCGTCACATTCCATATCCTCTTCAAAAATCAGTGACTAATTACAGATAAGTGTACCTCAGCATCCTGAAGTGCAATTTGGAGTTCATACCCTTCTTTGCGGATTAGGTTACATTACTGCTGCTGCATTTTTGCTGCTGCTGCTTTTTGCTAGAGATAGTTCCCCAAAACTCAACAGTGAGGCAACAATATAAAAGAAAGACAGTTTTGGTAACAAAATTTAAAAAAGGAAAAAATATGGAAACTTTAATTTCCTTAAATTAAAAGTATGGGTTTGTAAAATATTTTAAATGTGGCTAAGTTTGGGGAAAACTTTCTGAAGTAACAAGATTTGTATTTAGGAGAGTCAGTCACTTTGAATTTTTAAAAAGCAAAAGCTGAAACCTTTCACTCCTCAGATGTTTCTAGAAAATGTGGTACGAAGGTACTTCCCTGTTGTTCTTTCCAAACATCTCTAGTTACAGCTTTCAATTTTTGAGAGCCATACCTCATCTAATTGCAGGAAATGAAGGCTTTTCTCCTCTTTCTTTCACTTTCGGAGGTGGGGGAAAGGCTTGGAACACATTCTGTTCCATGCACTGTGATTACTTCTTCCTTCTTTCAACGCAGCAGTGGGCGTTTGTTTTGTTGAGCAGGGGATTAATGCTGGAAAATTATTTAGCTTTCTTTTTAGTAAGACATTAGATGTTCACCTAGTATGTAGTGCCTGAGCAAGAGCTCTGGGCTTTGCTGAGAAGCACCAGATGCTCTGTGAGTACATTCTCAATTCTTCGCGCTGGTGCTGAGGCATCCATGTTATTTTGTACTTGTTTTCCCCACATCAAGCACAGTCTCTTATCCTTAGCTACGATCCTGCCTGTGCTATCTCCTCAGTGCTGTGTTTTTCCTGAGCTCAGCCTTCTTTTTCTTTTGATGGGGATAAATGCATTCTTCATGCTTCCTCCCCATCCCCATCCTCACTCCCATAACTCCTCCATTACTCCCAGGCATAGAGAGGGATTTTGTTCCAAGTTAAAGAAAAGTTGCGCTGGAGAAAGTCAAGAAATGAAGTTTTGAGAAAGCGTGGGAAACTCCAAATGTAAAGTCTGAATGTATTTCCCCTGCTCATATGTAGCAGCATGCAGCTATTTGCAGAGTTGAAGCAGTGAGCTCTAAATTCTTGAAGTGGAGTGATTGGTCCAGCTTCATTTTAGGCGCAGTATACTTAACAGTCAAACCCAGCAACTCGATCATAAACCTGTGGTGATGCAGAGCTATAAAACTTTAGATTTCCAGTTTTAAGCTTAAGTTTCAGTTGCAGTAACAACCTTGTTTTTCCCCTCCACGGTTGTCAGGTAAGAGCTGTGCACAGGGCAGACTGTTTTTTGCAGGTGTGTTTTGTCTGGCGCCTGTCTAGTACAGTGTGATGCAGCCACCCAACTGAGCACAAAAGGAGGTAAAAGGTGTCTAGCTCTGCAGTGTAAGCTAGTGACAGAGCACTAAATAGAGCTGACATCTGATCTTTCAGCGTGGTGTCCAGTCACCAGCTTGTCCGCTGCTCCCCATCCTTTCTAACAAGCTGATATTTTCATTTTCTATGTTTTTGAGATGAATGTTTTTATTTTTCAGTTTGATTTCTATGTTGAGTATTAGATAACACTGTTCATTGCCAACTTTTGCAGCAGATCAATCTTGTCAGGCCCTAGTTTGTCCTGCACAGGGAGCAGATGTACATTTGTGTTTGTTTTAAAACAGAGTTGCTCTGCTCCTCAGGTGTTTGGTGAAGGAGTCGATTCGGTAAAGAAATCTCTCGAAGGAATCTTTGACGATACAGTCCCGGACGGCAAGGTAAAAAACACCAGCTCTCCAGCTGCCTCCTTCCCATTCACAGCTTAAATGCAGCATTGGCTTTGGGATGCAAGGAGACACAAAGCCCCTGGGATAGGAGCAGAGAGCAGCCTCTGTGTGCTACAGCATGGGCTGGTGGCTGCTCCACAGTCGGTCTGAACTGATTGCTTGTCATCAAAACTGTTTGCAGTGCATGGCATCCTGAGCTCAGAGGAGGCGCCAGGCCCAGAAGGGTATCAGCACTGCACACCAGGGAGGTGCCTGTCCGCAGGAGGAGCAGTCACTGCTGGGTCTGGGAAATGGCTCCTTGTGGTGTTGGCCATATGGGGTTTTCATAATTTAGGGCTACTGCAGCTATGAAGCGCAGTGTTTCTCTGTTTTGTTTTCACGTGCTTCTGCAAGCTTTTGCATTTGCAGAGACAATTACAACTGCTTTCTTTTTCCCCAGAGAAAGCCAGCTATAAAGCAGCATTAAGACAGTGCTAAGGGGCACATTCTTCATGTAGTGAATATGTATTTAGCTGCGTGAGCCCACTTGAAGCAAATGGGAATTTTGCAGCCCCATCACTTCATGGAGATTTATAGCTTATAGTCTAACTTGGATGTACAATAGACAGGAAATTCAAAATAAGTGCTAAGATTTGCTACTTTGGCATTTCTGGATGTAACATTTCAGTTTTATTGGCCTTGGATTGGTTTATTTTTGGATTGGGAGATGAAGTGCATTCAAGTTTTAATTTTAGAACTCTTTTTTATCACTCTCATTTTTTTTGTTGCATTCCTAGCATTCTCAATAGCCATAGGCTGAAATCCCAGGATACACACATTGCACCAGTTTAGCTGTGTGGGTGGCTTGGAGAGGCACACTTTACATTGCTCAGGTAGAACGGCAAAGTTTTCCAGTCCAGGCAAGCCCTCAGCCTATGTTTATGAATAAAATGTCTTTACTATAAGAGGTTTTTTTTGTACAGTATGTAATGTTTTTTACACTGTGAAGAAGATCTTATTGGGCTCCTCTAGTCATAATGGATTTTGTCTGCTTAGAGGGAAAAAGAAGTGGCACTGAGCAGCGTCCATCAGCACAATCCTGACTGTGATATTTGGGTTCATGAGTACTTTACGCCGTCTTGGTTCTGCCTGCCGAACAACCAGCCCGCTCTGACAGTCATCCGCCCCGGGGACACCTCTCGAGATGTGCTGGAGATGATTTGCAAGGTAAAGGCTGCCAGTGTGCCCTGGAGCAGGGCAAATGTCTGCAGCTATGAGCCCTTTCATTTCAGCCTTTTCAGATGAACCTCGTAGTGTTTTTTTCCTATGCCAGTGCTCAGGCGGCACTGTGTTTGAGTGATCAGCTGTAAGTTAGATGAAAAATGTGAATTACACTGAATTGTGCAGGAAAATCATGCTAATGAAACTGTAAGAAAAGTTCCTACAGTTGGAATTAAACTTGTCATGAGAAGGTGGGTTGATTTTTGCCTTTTACACTCTTGCCCCTGTGCATGAGTCTCTGAAGTGCCTTCACACCCTCTCATGCCTCTCACCTGCCCACCTACCTGCTATCCCTCCACTGGAGGCCAAGCTGTTTGCGGGATCCTTCTCTCTCTCCTGCCCTTGTTCTCCAGCCTGCTTCCTTTCTCTGCATCCAGTCTCCAAGCTTTCCCATCACCTGTTCCCTCCATTGCCAGATGGAAGATCCCACCCATTCTCACATGTCTGGTTGCCCTGTTTCCAGGTGCTGTTCCTCCTTCCTTCCCCCTGCCTCTTACTCCCTTCTGACTGGCGTGGGAGAGCAAACAGCAGTGCCAGGAGTAGGAACCAGTGTTTGCTGCCTGCATTGCAGAGACAAACTTGCCTCACGTAGGTGGTGGGAGGGAAGGGAGAGGAAAGCTTTCATCTGCTCAAAAACCACCTGGATTTCTTTGCCAGATGAAATATCAGAGCCATTTGGGCATTAAAAACAGTTGCATCTCAGCAGAGAAGTTAAAAGCTTTGACAAATTAAATACAAGCTTTCAGTTCTGGCATCCGCATAATGTATGTTTTCCACTAACCAGCTGACTGCAATCTAGACCCAACTCATGTCACGTGCTGCTTTGAAAAATGAGTCCTCTTTTGTACAACAACAGCAGCAAAAGAAAACATTTATTGCTATCAGGAGCTTAACTTTGGGGACTTTCAGAACACGTTGTATGTGCTTCCAAAGAGAAGAATGGTGAGAGAAAGGCGTTTGTTTGGAATGATGATACAGTGTGCTCATCCCTCTGCCAGGTGCACTGTTAAAGGTGGCTACAGCTTGTGAAAGCTCCTCATTGTATTTGGGAAAAATTGACATTTTTGGGGAGGGACATGACAGGGAAGCTGGATGACACATTATTAGTAATGATTTATTTTTCGGACTTTTATTTTCCTTTCGGTAAGAGTGATTAACTCAGTGGACCACATTCTTAGCTGGAGTAAACTGGTGTAGCTCCATTGGTTTCAGAGTTGTCCTGCTGAGGATGTGGTTTCTCACTGTGTTTTTTATTCTAGTGGGTGGTGCTGTATAAGGAAATGGGGAGGTGGGTGAGTGTTTGTTTTCTTGAAGAACTGCTTCTTATCTGTTTCTTTCCTTTCTGTCAGAGTTTTCAGCCTGGAAAACACTGATGGATGCCTTCTTTTCTATCATGTTTAATAATCAATCTCTTTCTTCTGTCTCTTGCATTCAGCTCATTTTTTCCCTTTTAATATCTGATCCACATCATTTCACATCAGTTTGCCATCTGCCATCTGAGAACCAGTCAAGTTCTGGTATAGTAAACATTTCAAGATCTACATTTCATATAAGCCTCTTCATGTTTGTAGATGCAGATAAGTCTATCTGTGCTATTAAACTGAGCTTGATTATTCTATCAGCGAACATTAAGTGCACTCAAGTCATTGTAGAAAATGTGTTCTTATACTATCATTGCTGCTTGTTATTATACAGCGAGTTAGGTTTTGGATGCTGCTGACACTTTTATGATTCAAGATTGGTGGGAGTTGAGTCTAAAGCACATTTTAAAGTGGTTTCTCAAAGATTTCTCCTAAGATTTAACTAATAGCATTGCTTGGAAGGCAGGAAAAGTCAGTGTACATGATTAAATTGCTTCATATGGATAATAGCTATTGGTGTGAACGTGTATATATATGTATTACTAAAATTTGCGTAATGATATGTCTTAAAATTGAGTAGAAATGCACATGGTACATATGGATGTAGGCAGAAGCAGTATGGAGAGAATAACACCAAAACTGAGCATAGAAGACTACATGGCATTTAGCCTTTTGACTGAAGTACATAAAAAGTGAGATGAGATGCAAAAAACCTTCTATTTTCTCACCATTTATGCTTTTGAAAGGGACAAGAAGCATATTTTCCTTAGGTCTTTAGATCTATTCTCCAATTCTCTGAGAATTGACTTAAGTCTGTTGCTCTGTAGGCTTGCTTTCATTTTTAGCTGGTGTTTTCCATCCAGAAAGACTTGGGCCACACAAGTGTGAAGCTAGAGTAATACGGTGGCCTCACCAGCGTGTTTCCATGATGCTGTAACTTCAGTCCTAATTCAGTCTCTCACACCAAGCTGAAAAAATACAACCTTTCTTGGATGTCCTGGTCCTTCGCTAAGGCAGAAGACATGGAGGGGAAGAACATGTCTCCTCTCAGGCTGAGTGGTCCCCTGGAAGTGCTGTCCATTCTTTCAGTAGAGGGGTGCCAAAATGGATGAATAGTTCGGGTTGGGTGCTGACCCAACTGCACCCCTCAGAGCTTTTTGAATTGGTTCCCACCCTAGACTGTAAGTTCTTCTTCAAGAGCACGTCAGTTAACCTGGTCAGGTTGGGCTTTAAATTGGATTAGCTGCTTAGTTTAGTCCAGATATAGCCAGAGTTATTAGGAGAGAAATAAATAAACCAAGATGCTTATTTGCTCTGGTAAAGGTGTTTTGGGTGGTCTTGAAAGGATATTAGTCATACTAAAGCTGCACTGTTTCTGCTCCCACCTCCCCACATATGGATGCACAGCTAGGCCAGCAACAGAAAAAACATGGTTTTAGAGCATGGCTTTCAGGGCAGACTGCCTGTTTCCACTTCAAGACGATCTTTCCTTTCGCTTCAGTAGGCAATTGTGCCTCTATCTCAAAGAGTTTAACTAATGTAAAATTCTGATGCGTACAAGGCATTGCTGCAGTATATGTATTTTAATTAACTAAATGTTATGGCTCATGTGCTGCACCACCACAGCCTTAATGGTGATGACTTGCATTTCCTGACGCCGGGGGGGATTGCACTGCAGTGGATGAATGGCATCCACCACAGCTGATGGTGCTTCTTGGATGAATTGAATGCCTTATGTTTTATCCAGTGACCTCTTTGGGCAGTGCCTTTCTCTGGAATGGCTCAGAGCCTCAGTGTGGCATTTGTCATCTTGTGTTGGCTTCCTCCTGCTCTCTCAAATGGCCTGCATAATCTTCTCGCAAGCAAATCTCCCTTCAGAGACCAATGGGTGTGAGTCCAGAGGCACCATCAACTCTTGCTGCTCCTGTAACAAAGCCAGCAGCAGCCCTTTTATGGACCGCTGGGAATAGAAGATCAAGCCACCCGCTTGTAGGAAAGGCTCCTCTGTTTAGATGGTGTCAGGTGAGGGGGTTGAGGAGCAGTGTGAGGCAGGAAGATGTGAGTGCAGCCTGTGGCCTTTCCGCTCCAAAGCGCCTCGAAGCCCCGGGCTGGGTTCGTCCCTCTGCAGCAGATTGTAATTCCTGCCAGCCTTCTGACGAGCTCATCAGACACCAAGGAGTGTCTCTTTGGATGTCTGCTGCAATGAGCAGGTGGTTGGAGGTGGAAGTAGCAAAAATACACAGCACTGCGTAGGGGGCTCTTGCCAAACCCTGGGCTTTATTAAATCACATGTAATTATACAGCCTCAATCTGACCAACCTAGCATTTGCTGGGTGACTCTCACTTGGCCATACCTGAAGCTGTATGAAATGGAGAAGACATATGAGATCTTATGCACAGGAGACCACAGAAGATGCAGTTCAGTGCAGGAGCAGACTCTCAAGTTGCCCTGTTAGATGGTTGGACAAGGTGATTTTAGTGGACTTTTCCAACCTTAATGATTCTATGATTATAGTTAGTTTTTCTGCTAGTATGGTTTTTCCATGTAGCACTTTTTCCCCATTAACCACTTTAAATGGCTCAAGCTTTTCACAGGCTTTCAGAGAGCCTTATCACAGGCTTTTTGCTCCACTTTTCATTTGTGCTATCTGCGTTTTTATGTCTCCTCTTGTTTTTGTTTAATTTGTGTGCATGGTGCTCTTCATTTTGTGTCTAGGGGTAGCACGCTAATCTGGCCAGACACTAATCTGGCACTCCTATGTGTCATTTCTGAACAGCTACAACCAATTCTGCTTCCCTTGAGTTTCTGAGGTGTTTGTATGGATGTGCATAGAGGAGGAAAACTAGGAAAAAAAACCTAGGAAAAATGGTTAGTAAACAATGAGCAAAGGTTGTAAGATGTGTATCAAAAAAGAAGAAAGAGTGTAAGGCTCTCCTTTATTCTGTTGTTTTATTTTGTCTTCTGATTGATTTCAAGTTGCTTGTTTAATTAAGGGGGTATTTGCAACAGAGTTGACTCCATTTCAGATGTTTCATGTAAGGACAACGTGTTTTTTGAATTGGACATATCTGAACGCATCAATACAGCAATAGATCTGTCTTTTATTTTTGCACTGGTTGCTATTTTGTTTCATTGACTAATCCAGACCTTTAAAAACATTCCCTGTTCTCTGAATACTTGCGGAAGGGTTTGCTAGATCAAGGCACAATCTTCTCCACAGGTCACTTGGTGTACATTACTCACAATCTGTACTGTGTCATCAGTCAGCTGAATCTCAGTATATCATTATCTTGGCTTGAGGTGGATAAGTGAGCCTTTAAAAAACAGCAGTCTGACACACAACCAGTAGGAAATAATGACATTGTTCCATAAATTTTCAGATGAGCCACTATTTTTTGTGCAACCGGGAAATTTTGGTAATTTGCTGATAAAAGATGAAAAGGTAGACTTATAAAAGCTTATAATAATGGGATGTCTAAAGTGAGCGAGGTGAATTTACCTCCTGTATTTCTGAATCACTTCTGGGTTTTTCACTAGCTTTAGTCAACAGTTCATGAACTTTGAAAGCAACTTCTGAATGACGTTCTTTGTGTTTATCATCATTCCAAATGTGTTTTGATTACACACTGCATTAACCTCTGCTTAAATTGAACTTATTAATCGTGCTGAGAAAAGGTCATTAACATCTCCCAGACCAAATGCTATATCCTCAGCTAATTATGACTAACTCATTAAAACGGTGTGACCTGTTTCCACTAGGATGTAGTCCAGTATAGAACTCTCAGCTTCTTTCACCCTTTTTAAGCCAACCTATTTTGAATTCAGAGGATGCATGCATATATATATTTATACACCATACGTACTTGCTAAATTATGAAGATGCTAAAAAACAAACCAATTAACCAACCAAAAAAATCCAAAGCAAAGACTTTCCTGTCACATTTTTCTGTTAGCAGAACATTTGTTTTCCTTCCTGCAGTTTTAAATGCACTTTCTATACGTGGGTATGCTCCATGTCCTTGCTTTAATAGTTTTTGCTTATTTCTGCAATAGAACAGAATGGAGCAGAACTGCAAAATAAACAGAATTGAAGAGGCTGGTCAGAGTAATAGCACTGCCCTTAAACTCTCACTTCTGGAGAAGAGGGGAAGGTTCAGATTCTTGTTCAAATTAGGAGAACATGGGTCTCTTATGACAGATGATGCTGGAGGAACTTTTTTCTCTCTGTGAATGTCATGCGATTTTCTGATGAGAGATAATGTGAGCCATTGCTCTTGTCTTACAAAGCCTCTTCTCCATTTCTTGCAGACACACCAGCTGGATCACTCTGCTCACTACCTGCGTCTTAAATTCCTGATTGAAAACCAGATGCAGTTTTATGTACCAAAGCAAGAGGAGGATATCTACGAACTGGTAATGCTACCTCCTAAACAAAATTAGATGACACTGTGTAGGACACTGTTAATTAGTGTTCATTTGGTATTTGTAATATGCAGTTATGCTTTTTAACTTGCAATTATGGAGCTGTGCAGGCCATTGCAATTGCTCTGCAGTAAGGTAATCCCTCCAAACATTTCATCTTGAGGAAAGAGTTGTGTTCTGCGTACTTTTATGCACTTGTGGGTCTGTGTGGAAGAGAGAAGGAACAGCTACTGGTAATGGGGTGAAGGTCTCGGCAATGCACATTTAACCTTAATTTCTCTCAAGGCTGCTTTTTCCTCTCGTTTGTATTTTCCTTGTTTGTTTTAAAGACGTCCTGTTAAAACCTCAGTGCTTCTTGTTCAGATGACTTTGATTTTTTTAAGAGAGAGAGTGAGGGTGCAAGTTGTTTTTGTTGCTTTGGTCTTTGGTGGTTTTCATATTTTTGTATGGGAAGGTAAATGTTGAGGTTAAAAAGCTGTGTGAGAATATACATTCCTAATTGCTTCATTTGGAAGTCTTCGTATCATGAATCTCAAAAGCAGACTTCAAAGGAATTCTGAAATCAGAGATTAAAAAAACAGACCAAACAGAATTAGTGTCATGCTTTGGCTCTGTGATTTTACGCATGCATGCTGTAAAGCTTTTCAAAGTCCTTTTTATTGGTGGCTGTTTTATTTATAAAAAGTAAAACTTTGCTGGTTATGAATGCTTTTATTCATTTACTAAAGAACTTCTGCGGTTTGCCATTATCACAGTTAAAAAAAAACAACAGAGAAAGTACTAAAAGCAGGAAGTGAAATGTAGCTGTGAAAGATTAAGACTCAGAGGAGACAGATTTTGGCTTTGACTTTTTTATGTTAAGGGGATATAGGGTTGACAGAGTCATCAGTTATTGTTTATTCTGAGGAAAGCTGAAATTACACTCTATGGTCATTTGCACTATGAGTGTGCTGAAGGATTACAGTATAGATAGGATCGTACCTAATGTAGTATTGTTAAAGGTCTGTGCACTTGTGCGTGGTTTCATGAGAAAATATGAGTTACTTTTATTCAGGTGTTAAATGAGATGATTCTCTTGCACTGTGATAAAAGTAATGGCTCTATTTCTGTGGTCGCCCAAACAGTGTTTATAACAGGCGAGTGCTGATGTCATCTTGCCAGAGCTATCTTCCCTCCACTAAAATGCTTTTAAAATACATTACTGTGGGAAAGGTAATTTCTTAGGATGATAATCCTTTTTCTTGAAGAATATAACAAATGATTTAAGTAAGAAGCTGAGATTAAGCAACCATATTCCATTCCTTTCCAAAACATTCATGGTGATACTTTGTTTTCCAACACAGCCTTTCAAAAATTCGTGCACTTCATTTATTGTGTGTTATAAGAGTTACTAAGGGCTAGGGGACAGCTATTTAGCATTAGGTGCTACACCAGGCAGTTTAAGCACCTTCTGTTGTAAATGAAGTGTTGGAATGTTTGGGCTGGAGCTTGATGTGCCAGACTTCTTACACTGGGTAGGATATTGACGGCGCTTTCAGATGGGAGGAGGCTGGAGGCCCCTCTTAAATGGATGGGGTGGATGATGGCAGGATGGGGTGAGGCTGGTGGCATTGGGAAAGGATGCTGTGAGAGGACCAAAGTGTTAGAGGAAAAAATGCAAGCAGGTGAAGGGCTTGAGGAAATGAAGGTAATGATGAATATCCCCAGGCTGCCATGGGAAGCACCAGGGGCAGCAAAGAGATTGAAGTGGATGGAGGGGGCAGCACTGCCCTTGAATGCTAAATTCTCCTTGGGATGGCTGAAGAGTTCAATCGATTTTTGTTCTGAAAACAATACATTTTTCACTTGTTTTTTGCCTTCTCCTCTTTTTAAAATGTTTACTAAAATCTGGTTGAGATTTTGTGAATGTCATTTGACTCATTTTCAAGTGTTGAATAATATGTTCCTATCTTTGAAAACTGCATTTTAAAAGTACTGCTAGCATGGCATCCTCATTGAATTTTACATTTATCTTGCTGTAACAACCACTTAAATGGGTATTCAGCTGTTCCATTATGCCTAATATTTGCATTAAACAGATGAGTAAGTGTTGGTAGAAGCAGGAGAGAAACCTTTCCTAATGACTTACTTTACTTTTTTAAGGGAATGGATTAAATGCTTCAGTCCAAACACTCATGTCACTTAATTTCAAAACGTCACTTAATTATTGTGGTTGGTTTTTTACAGTCTTAACCGCATTGACAGAATTAATATTTGCCTGTGAGCTCTTTCTGCTGTGGCTCCGATATTTTTCCAAAGGTGGTTTTTCCAAAGGTGGAAGGAGGGCTTGTTACTGAACTATGTGTGCTATGGAAAAAACAGCTTCAAACTTGTGCTGAGACCACAGCTGTCAGTATGGCTTTGGGAATGTTAGGGCTTACTCCCAGAGATTTGAGTTCAGAGACTATCTGGAAAAATGGAATTTCCCTGCTTAGGTTGTTGTGACAGGCCCCAGTACCACCTCATTTGTTAGGAGCTGAGCGGCAGGGCTGGGATACAAGAGTAAGTAGCACGAAGCAAAAGATTTAAAAGCATAATTCCTGTTGCTGGCAGTGTAAGCAGAGTACAGGGCTGCAGCTGGGGGGCTGCTCAGCTCCTGAAAGGCAGAGTGACTCACACACAGCGTGCTTGGATGCTGCCCAGAGGTGTGAATTGGTGCTGCTCTCCCAGGAAGGATGTTAATGATGATTTCAAAGGCTTGGATAGAAATAAACATTAACGTGTGAAAGGTGAGAAAGGAACTGCATTTAAAATCCAATCATCTTCTAACAATTGAGAAATGTTTTTAAGAAGGAAAATTCCTACTTAGAATTTTAGTGCTATAAAATAATTGAAGTCCTGCAGTGTCTTAATGTAAATAATATACATGCTTAACATTAAAGGATATCTTCCCATTAAGTACAGAAGGAGGAATGGAAGTTCTTTTTCTCGTGCACTCAAAATTGTATTGATGGAGTGAAATAAATGTATTGGCAGTAGCAAAGTACTACTTACTCCTCTTTAGTTTCTAACAGTCAAGCATAGCAACGAAACTAATGGTTTGTACACGTGGGAAAAAATCTGCCTGATAAGTAATGACCACAGTCTGTTTCTCCCTCCTCCTGAAAATAAGACTGGTCAATATGACTACAGTTAATGTGTTCTCCCACAGTAACTGATTTCTGTGTATCTTTTTTCTGCTCAGCTCTACAAAGAAATAGAGATCTGTCAGAAAATTACGCAGCATATTCAGATAGAGAAGTCTGATACGTCCTCTGATATTTACGGTAAGTTTTGTTTCCTTTTGTTTTTATCTTCCTGCCGAGTCAGTTCTAGTGTGTGCTTGCCATTGATTGACACACCTGAGAGGCCAGTTGAGCAAAATAAGGAGAGCACATCTGATTCCTGTGCCATCTACAGAAAGCTCACTCCCCTGCCCTAAAGCAGTGTTGTTTTATGTGTGGCACACGGAACACGTTTCTTTGCTGGTGCTCAAGCCGTAGGATATGGAGCTCTTTGATGAGAGCTACGGTGGCATTTGGAACGAATGTTTTCTTGTTTTTGTGGTTTCTCAAAGCACCACATATGGATGTTGTGAGACTGAGCGCTGGCGGGAAGCAGCATTCTTTGCTGATTGTCACATTTACAAGGATGCCTGCATTGCGGTGTTCACAGGGACCCTGTCATGGAGCTGGGGTTTGAGAAAGGGCTACCAACAGACTGACAGTGGGCTCTCCCCCTCCTCAGCCCTGCCTCTCCCAGAGCCCCTGGCTATGAAGGGACAGAGCCAGGAGCTGTGGGTGGGAGGCCCCTCCAGCTCTGTGGCTGGGCAGCTGGCGTAGGAGAGACTCCTTGGCCCCTTTCCCTGGCTGCTGTAGTTCTACAAGGTGGGTTCTCATCTTGCCCCGGTGTTCCCAGGCTGGGAGAGCCTGGCGCTGGTGCACACCAGGTTCTCCAAGAGCATCTGTGAACTTCTGGAGCTGGAATCCAACCTTTTGTATAGATCTGGATGGAAGTGGAGGAAGTCCTCCCTGTGTAATTTCAGCAAAATTCCCAATCTTTATGTGGGAGCAGTCATATTATCTCTTCAGTATTTGAAGTTGCAGACCTCCAGGCTGGCAAGTTTGCCCTTTGGTCTAGCAATTACAGTTTGGTAGTGTTTTTAAACATTATTTGAGCAACCTACCCTGCAGGAAGTCAATCTGCATCTTTTTACTGTTTGTCTAAATATTGTGTGTTAATGACTAGAATAATTCCAAATCCCTGAACTGCTTATTATGCAACTGCCGGCCTTCTGAATATTGAGCTCTGCTACAAAGCAATGGTGCTGACTGTGGTTTGAATGCTGACGGCTTGAGAAAGAAATATGAACTAGCACAGCAATGGCCCTAGGTTAAATAATTACACTGTGGCTGAAAGCACTGCAAGAACTAGGGGTATTGTGGCATTTCCCATTTCTTTTTTCCCTTTTCCCTTTCTGTTTTCTGTGATAGACAGGAAAGACAATGAAACGCACTGTCATGTCCTGTGAAAGGGAATCGGCTGCATGAGACACGGGATGTATCTGGTCAGCAGCTCTGACCCTGCAAAGAGCAAATGCTCAGTGCACCCCCAAAGAAAGCTGACTTTGCTTTCATTGAAAGAAAATGGCAAACTTGCATTGACTTTAGATGGTTGCAGGATTTCTGTAGTCTGCATGTGTCTCAGAAACACTGCTATATGGTCACTCAGTGACAAGTGTGTACCGAAATACTTGCATGCAGGGGAGCAGAGGAGGATAAAATAGCTGTGTTGGTCCTGTCTTGGTGCTGGGGTAGGCTGTAATTCATTCTGCAATCCTTTCCAGTGCTGTATTGTTAAGTACATGGGAGTTTTTAGTCCTTTTAGTCTCTGTATGGAATTAGTGTTGCCTATACACACTTCTACATATCAGAAAGTAAATTAAAAGCACTTTCATGAGCTATGGCAATACAAAGATCAGAGCTTTATAGTTGCAGCATAGATTCTTTTTAACAGGATTGCTTAAGATTTCTTTCTAATGCTTTTGTTTTGAAAGAAGCCTACATCAATAACATGTCTGTAATGTCTCCAATCATCTCTGCTTAGGTCTTTCTATGAGAAGGCTTACATCTCATGCTGGCTCTTAGGCAGCCAGGCAATGCAAGAAGCTCAGCCCCTGTTCACCAAGTGCTGAACCGCAGCTGAACATCTATGGTGCTGAGGGATTTCTCATTCTCTTGATTGTTTTTTTTTTTTTTTTCTGTGCAGCTTTGTTCAACCCTTCTCATACTTCTTGCAAATTTTTAGAACAAGTGTCCAAATCCCCTGTGCTTTGATTCCTCCAGAATTCATGAAAATGAGAAGAAAATAAATGAGATTATGAAAATAGTGACATTACCTGTTGCTGTTCCTAGTATTCCAGCTATATCAACAGTAATGTTTGTAAATCACCTTCAATCTTCAAGATACTTCACAAGCAGCTGTTACTTAATCCTGACAATGCAGACTTAAAGCTGTTATCTCCACTTAACAGACATAGCATCAAAGGTGGGGAGATGAAATGCTTTCGCAAAGGGTGCAATTAGACTGGCCAATCCAGCTCACTAGCCTAGCAGAAAGGTAAAATAATAAGTGAACAGCTGTATGCTGGCTTTACAAGCTGTTTACAGCCAGGTGAGAGATCCTGGTGCCAGCAAGGTGGCAGAGCTGCTTCTGCAGACATTAGCAGGCTCTTGGAGCAGCTTTGCTCCCGTGTCTGAGCAAACTTGAGTTGAAGTGACACCAAGAGGACGGAGCACAGCATTTCAGGGAAGACTCATCTGGGGGGCATTTTGGAGTGTTCCTGATTACTTATGTGTTTGTAATAAAAGACATTTCTGAAGTATCTGGCCATTGCCTTCATGACATCTGCCAACTGGTTGCTGTTGCTGTGCTGCCTTGGCATATCCATACTTGCCTCTTTCACTAGTACCAGCCTCTTCATACAAGGCTGTGTGGGCAGAAATCAGGGAGCGTTCCCACTAAAAGCCCACTGCTTCCAGCGTATGTGTGCATCAGGAGCATCCCTACACTGATCCTTTTTTAGCTACTGTCCATCCCAGGGGATGGTTTTTTTCTGTGGAAGCAGGTTTGTTCTGGTATTGTGTTGTTTTGGCGTGACTGTGTGTGCTATTCAGTGCTGACTTTTGTTCTCCTGTCATCAAAACTTTTCAGTGAAGAAAAGGCTCTGTCGGGGTCAGCGCTCATCTCTTAACACCTGTGTTTCAGGGCCCATGCACAGTTTGATAATAATCTTTTTGGCAGTGATGCCAGCTTATGCAATCACTGTCACTTCCACCCACTCCTGCCTCCTGCAGTGCTAGTACACGTGTTTGTGTGGAGCACCTGGAAAGTCAATCCAGACAAAAGCTGCACATTTGTACCACGTCTGTATACAAACTAGACATACATACATACACAAACATATATGTGTATGTTCCCTGCTCTGCTTTTCTGCCTGGCTGCGAAAGCACTGGCAGCAGCACTGCAGAGGAACAGGAGTGCTCCTCCAAATTGTTTACCAAATCCAGCTACTGGATCTGCTGCTGCTGTGGCAGTAGAGCTCTGTTTATCCATACCTGGAGTATGGTCACACACCCTGTCTGCGGAGGGGTTAAGTAGACTTGTGAGATGGTCATTCTGAGGCTGCTGGTTGCCCATCTCTTATCTCTGAAAACTGATGACAGTATACATAATGGCTCCTTACGTACATTCTGCCAGTAATCATTGCCCTGGCTGAATTAAAATGCAACTATATAACCTCATAGCCCTGACAGTTTGGACAGGGAAGCTGCTTTCTCATGGAAAAGAGGGGAGCTGGATACAGGCTGGATATCATCTCCCAGTTAGCTACAACAAGAATGTGAGATGCATTTCAGCTTTGTTTTAACTGTGTGGTAGTTGGAGTGAAGGCAGTATAGCAAAGCAGCATTTCAGTTGCAAAATGGTGATTGTTTTAATAGCTGATCATTTGTGCTGACTCAAACAGCAGTCTTGGGTATGCACCACCGTGCCTGTGGTTTAGGTTTTCCAGGTATGCTTTGCAGTGATGACAATTAATAGCTACTATTTTTTTTTACATCTGCTCTTTTGTTTAGTTAAGAGTTTCTCTCTGCCAAAGCAAGCGTATTGAGTGAGCTTCGCAAAGTTTGTTTTATTCAGGCTGAGGAACTCAGTAAGCCACGAAGGGCCATATGCTGGTAGCTTCCAGGCTGACACATTCTTCCCCCTCCTTTTCTTTTTAAATGATATATAGAAAAAATGACTTCTCGTCCATAACCATCAGCTTGAAGGGAGTCCTAAAGTCAGAATGGGCTCCCAGCACATCTGCTTCCTCTTGGCTGGTGGCTCCATGTCAAACAAGCACCTCCCCCCCCTAGAGATCTGCAAATGTTTTTCTAGTTGGAAGAAGATAGAGCAAATGGTTGCCTATACCCATTTAGGGAGCAGTGAAGTTTCAGAAGGGCAAATGTTCAGCTTTAGATAACTCAACAGTAAATAAGCAAGACCTGTTTAACTAAACACACTGTATTTACTTTACACATTATTATCTTACACAACATCAAACACAAATGGCAAGAAAATCACCAAAACCAAATGTAACAGTACCAAATGCACTGTTAAAATGAAGACTTTGTCAGTACTTCCATTATAAGGTTGTTCAGTGGGTCTCCAGGGCAGCTATAAAATGTGTGCTGAAACTTGGCAAGTTACACAGATCGTGCCAGGAGAAACTGGGAAAAGAATGGAGGAGAGGGAAAGGCAGTGTTTCTAACTTCAAAAAGCAGAAGTAGACTGTAGCAGACATTGTTGTACACTGTATGAGTTAAGGAATGGTGTGTCAGCCATACTGTCAGCTTCCTGGCTTTTGTTGGTTTGGTTCACAAGCCACAGCACTGTACAGCTTTTGTCTGCAAACAGCAAACTTCTTCAAATGACCTTTGAGAAGGGAATTTGAAGTGTGTTCCAACATTTTGCAGCTGTGGTATACTTAAATAAAACCGTAAATGATTTATGTAAAAACTTAGAAATTCAGTTTTTTTCTTAAAGATGCTTTTTAACTTTTCAGCATTCGTAAAGGTTTAAGGAAAGGAAGAAGGGAAAAGTTTGTGACTACTTTGTCAAGAACAGGCATAGCACTGCTTTCCCTTTAGTGCATGTTGTTGTGAGGAAACAGTGGAGTTGCTTGGTGCTTTCTAACCATGTGACTGGGTATCTCCTTAGGTTTCTCTTTGTCCTCTGTGGAAGAAGAAGGGATTCGTCGTCTGTATGTGAATGGTGTCAAAGAGACAGGCCTAGCTTTCAAGAAAGGTAAAAGACATTTTTAATTTACATTTACATGTTTGTTTGTCTTGCTGTTTGTCCTGGTGTAGACCTGAGATTGTCGGGATGGGAATTCTATAAACGCACCAAACTCAGGATCCCAGTCCAGAAGAGATCATACTCTTTTGTCAAGAACTTGAGGAACCAGGTGCTTGGTTGTTCTACCTTTGGGATCAGCTGTGCTGTATAGTCATCCTCTTTTAATTTTGAGTTACTATATATGTAGGAGGGTTCCTTGCAGCTGGAAAGAAGACCAGGAGCCAGAAGTCAGTCACTGCGAAATCAACAGATTTGGTAGACGCTATCCTGTTATCCCCTGTGGCTGGAGCTGTTGCCTGTATTTTTGTGCCCAGCTTCTTTAGAAAGCATAAAAGCAATGGAAACCTCCAGACAGAACTATGCTGTCAGGCTCATCCCAGCACAGAGTAGGAACCATAGAATTGCCTGAATTGGAAGGGACCTTTAAAGGCTATCTGATCCAATCCTCCGGCAACGAACAGGGATGCCTACAGCTCCATCAAGTCTCACAGCCCTGTCCAGCCTGACCTTGAGTGTCTCCAGGGTCAGGGCATCCACCACCTTTCTGGACAGCCTATGCCAGTGCCTCATGACCATGGTTCCGCCATACCTTACCCAAGCTGAAATCAACCCTGACACCACCATGCCCTTGCTGCTTTTTCCTGTTCATTGCTTTCTCCAGTGTGCTGGCAGTGCTGCTCCTACAGTCACAGGAGGGGTTTGTTGGGGAGACAGGCAAATTTTAAAGAGTGATACAGGGAACAAGAAGGGTAGGAAGATTCTCATCTCATCGTAGCCCATTAGAACCCCGAGTCCTCGAAAACACCTTCAGAGTTTTCTTGCAGAGTGGTTCTGTGGTAATTCAGAGCTTACTCAGCTGCTTGCAGTTGCTGAAAGCAATGGGAGTTGTTCTCTCCCAAACTGGAGCTTCAGCTCACTGTCTTGCTAGAAAACTGCTGAGGCAGAAGCATTTGACTGGTTTTCTGACCCACTAGCAAATGTATTTGGCTTGCATTGCAGTGAAGGAAGTGGCAAAAGTGGCAGAGGGAAAGGACTGACGCTGAGAGTGACTGGGGGGGGGGCGGTTTTGGCTGCAGGGAGCCTGGAGTTTTGTTCAGTTGTAGCTTCTAACTTCACCTGAAGAAAACCACCTGGGGGGTTCTGGAGGCTTCTGCATGTCAGTAAAGCTTGAGAAGGCCATTTTTCTCTGTCCTGTCCCTCTTCACTCCACCCCAGCCCCACACAGCGGGTAGTAATTCTCTGTTGGATGGGATGGAGATTCCGCCAAGCCCTGAATAAGAGCTTGAGATCAGTTCTCTGCCAGCCTGCACTAGGGAGGTAAACCTCTGTGGGCTTCCTGTGGAGAACAAAGAGAAAATGAGGAGGAGGCTGGGGGTACAGCAACAGGGCTTTCTTGTTTTGCCTTCAGGAAGTGTTTGAATGGCAATTTAAATGTATGCATGGATACACACTGCCTCCTGCAGGGCTGAAGTGCTAAAACATGCTTTCAGTGATACATTGCTTTTCATAATAGATATAAAAAGCCACTTCTGCATTGACAGTATTTGGCAGGATATTATGAGAAGATACGCATAGTTAGCAGAGAGGAAAGCTCTCTCTTCCTCCCATTATCTACATTTATGCTTGTATTTGACTGCACTTCCTATAATAAATTTAACGAGAAGAGTTACAGTATTTCCTTTTCAATCTTTTTTCCAAATGGAAAACTCTTAAATTTTATTTTCTCCTAATTCTTTTTATGATTATTTTTCCTGTTGGTATGCATGAACCTGGCCATTTTTGGAATTTGAGATACTTGATAGTACGGAGCTACATGTCTTCCTTCATCCCAAATGATTCAAAGCAAGAATTACAAGGAGTAAATGAAGCCCCAGATGTGATGTTTATGGTTTCAGACATATTAATGCACTACTATTATGAGATAGCATCACTAAGTAGAATAAATGAAATAATGCAAAATGCTTGACTTGCTTTGTTTTGTCCTCATTTCAAATACGATTTTACGGTCCATTTACTTTGAAGCTATTTTATCTATTTCATCTTATTCTTTCTGAAACTGTGTTCTGTGCTGCAGTTTCTGGGCACAATTACATGCATTTAAGAGGGATCTCAGTTTTCCTACAGAAGGCTGAAGCCCTTTAGCCTTCTCCCTTCCACCACGTTTCTTTCTCCAATGAGGACAGGTAATCTTTCCAGGAGGATGGTTGCAACTTGCAGTTCAGTCTCTTGAGTTGAGTTGGACCTCTCATTGTGGCTTAAGGGTGGACATGGAATCTGCAAGGGCAGGTCTGATAGCATAGGTCACCTGCAAGGAGCAGCTCTTTTGACCCAGTAAATTTCAGCTTTCCACCATGTAAGTACAAGAATGGTGGCTGGGATGCCACAATGGTCCCTTTTGTTGCCATGGCAGAATACACTTTTCTGTCTTCTCCGGGCAAATGCCTGTAGAGGACTGCTGCCATCACCCTCAGTGATGAGTGCAGTCCTGAAGACTGACCTAAAAGCTGACTGATGCTGGAATTTGTTTGGCCAGCCCACTGTTGTCATTTTCAGGCAGGCCAAGGGGAAGGTCAAGCCTCCTGCTGGACCCAAGAGGGCTGCAAGTTGTGTGTCACATTTCTTCATCACCCTGAAGCCAGTGGGAGTCAGCTGCTTCTTCTGCAGATCCCCTTTTCCCTTGGGTGCTGGGGCTATTAATAGCTCCTGAAATTAAATTGAAAAGAATGTGGCTAACTTACCAGATGCTAAAATTTGCCTTTGTGGAAGATCTGTATGTTGAGATGTTATTCAGATAGGGACAGAGAGGATGCTGTCTGAAATCCCACACAGGTTGAGTGCAAAATGTTATCTTTCCTCTTAGGTGCATCAGTAGGTGATCACTTGGTATGAAAGCATGCACTTGTACAGAAAATTAAAAGGAAAAATCAACTCTGTCCAGCAGCACAGCTGGTAGCAGTTCTGGGAGATTAGCTGTGCTGCTCTTTGAGAACCCCTGTTCCCCTGAGCAGAGGGACAGACCTAACTCACATCGCTTCACCTGGCCCAGTCCTTCCTCTGTCCTGTGTGCAGAGCCTCAAGGTCTGCCTCTGTCCTTAAGCATGCACCTATGTATGAGGAATATGTTTAGTACAATGGCTTGATGCATAGCAGCTGTCCCCTTGCAGAGTAATGTGAAGAAAGACAGGATATGTTCCTTTTGGTACCTTGTGAGGAACTTCATGGGCATTACATGCTTATGGATGCTGGAATACCAGCCTAACAACAGATCTGTGTAAAGTCCATCCAATTTCAATCTGATTTGCAATCATACACGTTTATTTAATGTCTAGACATAGCACTGTCTACTGTCTGGCACTGTATAAATACTGAGCTGAGCTCCTTGATGTCTGTGAGTAGTGTCACTGTGCAAGTCTTACCTGTTCTTTTTTATGTTTCAGGCCTGAAAGCTGGTGATGAAATTGTGGAGATTAACAAGAAAGCTGCTGAAGATCTGGACTCAGCTTTGCTGAAAGACGTCCTCATTCAGCCTTCCCTGTGTCTTACTGTGCGTACCTATCCTGAGATAGAGGAAGGGCAAAAATTAATGCAGCCACCACCACGTCGCTTGGAAAACCCGTCTGACTTGAGTGACAGCACACTGGTGTTTTCTGGAAGCAACCAAGGTATTGGATTCAATGTAGGAGTTACCAGGAGGAGGATTGGTGTTTCCAGTATGCTGTTGCAGTCCCATTGATCGCTATCTGTTAACTTCTGTGATGAAAGTGAGAAGAATTATAGTCTGAGTGCACTGGGTAGATAACAAATGAGATCTGGAAGCTATAAGGTATAATCTGCATTAGCAATGAAGGATGACTGTGTACACAGTTAGACTGTGAAATAAGTAATCCCTGCATGCGGGTCCCATCATCTACCTGTGCATCCAGCATGTCACACACCTACCTGACTGCTCACTTACTTCTGGGCTGCACAGGAGGTATCTTTACCTCTGGATTTGCCCTCAGGTATATGCATAGCAGGGAAGGAAGAGAGAATAAGCATTAATCCTCTCTGGGATCAGCCATGAGCCCCATGTATTTGATGAATCACATGAATAATGAGCAGGGACAGTTCAAAACCCCTCGAGGTAGAGCTTGGCATTAGAGCCAAATATACCTACCTGGTCCCACAGCACTCTGGGATGCGAAGGGGCACATCTGCATATCACTGAGATGCTCAGAGAACTGAATGGCAGACAGTTAACCTCTAGAGGATGTAAACTGTTTGCTAGTAGCTTGGCTTCCTACACTAGATGAGGACAAACAGAGAAGTGCCTGTGGGATAGCAGGCCCACACCTTGGGCAGTTAATAGCCACTGTGTGTCTGAGACAGCAGTGCTGAGAATTGCAGGAAAGCTCTTACACTGTGTCTCCTCATACTTGCATGTTTTCTAAGTGTCCCCCCTATTTCAAAAGATAAAGAGGATATCATATATACCTGTGTGCTTTAAGGGTTGTGTTTTTTTGTTTTTTTTTTTTTTTTTTAATAATTTAAAAATCAGGAAAAATGTGTGAAATGGCCAAAACCACGTAGTTTTTGGATAGCCAAGTCTATTCAGAGCTGAGGCAAATTTTGGCATCCAGTCAAAAGTAAATGGTTTCTGAATATGTCAAAGTATTTAGTATTTGCCCCAGAGTACAGGTTTCATAAATGTCAAAATAATTGTTCTGACATGTATGAAATGGTTTTGTTTTGGGCGTTTGGAGCAGGAGGGGCTGTTTCTGCATTTTATTGGGATTCAGGTCAGCCTTCAGCCTTCCTTCAGCCTTCTCCCACCAGGTGTCTCTCCGATAGTTGTAGTCATCCAGTACAGGGATTTCTTTGGTGGGTCTGGGTGCAAACCTGAGCTGACCCAGAAGCTGTGTGAGTGCATTAGCTTGATGCTGAGCAGGAATTAACAAGCCACAGTGAGAGCTTGGTTGCTTGGACCCAGGACCAAGCTGACTCATCTCTGCCTGCAAAGTATCAGGTGGTAGAGCCTGCTGCTCATCATTTCTGGGTGCTGCTCTGTTCTGCTGAAACTATTTACTGAAAGTGATCTAGCAAAAATGCCCTTGTTCTGATAACAGGAACACATAGTGAGGATGGTGAAAATAGACCTCAAGTGTGACTTTTTAGAGGGTGATATTCATAGCAAGTAGAATAGCACAAACAGGAAGACTTAACATCAGCTTTTTGTGAATACCTCTAAAAATAGGGATAAAATCAGCCTCGTGTAAGATGTGGGATAAATCTCCCATGGCAGTGAAAATTAAACAATTTCAGAAGGACTGTCTTCCTTTCATTGAACTTTATCAAGTTAGGGTTGTATGTTCAAAAATCAACTCTTAAGCTCATGCTGCAAATGTTAGTAGCTGGCCACCAGATGTCCCCATTTCCTACATTACACCACATCTTTGTGGCCCGTCCCTCTGCCTTTGCCTGTGCTTTTCCAGTGAAACCCATGCTGACTGCACTTACCTCTTGGAGTTCTGCCGTGGGTGCAAAGAACTGGAAGCTGGATCTTATTTATGCAACATGGTGATTTCTAAACCAGAGGAGTAACACTTAGTAACACAGTGTGTCAGTAGCTGATCTCTTAAAGCAGCTTCCCTGCCACTCTCAGTGCACCGCGTCATTTCTTTGAATATTTAGGTCACAGAGGGGTCCTTTTTCTTGCTGAGAGTCAGACAGTGTGTGATTTGCCAACTGGCAGTTTCATATTGCCCAGTAATAAAGCTGTGGGCACCATATGGAAATAAGACATAGGACATGGTTGATGAACATGTTTCAGCAAAACCAGACCACCTGCCTCTGCTGCTCTGTAGATACCGCTTCCTTTGTGCTGCACTCAGTTTGAGTACTCCCTGTGCTCTTTTCTAAATTTTTCCCAAGTCAGGCTTTTGTCTTTAGCTTGGTGGTGTGGAAGGTCTTCTTCTTTCCCGTGTCCTGCAGTGAGTGTTTAAACTCCTTGGTACACCAAATGCTTTTGTCTTCAATATCTCTGCAAGGCTGAGGCACAGCTTCAGGGCTTCCTTCTCCATTCGGGTGTCTCTTGGTACAGCCGTCGGGCACTGGAACAGGTTTCGTAGGGCAGTGGTCATGGCACTGAGCTGGTGGTGTTCAAGGAGCATACATATGGACAGTGCTCTCAGACATATGGTCTGATTTTTGGGTTGGTGCTTTGTGGAGCCTGGAGTTGGACTCAATGATCCTTATGGATCCCTTCCAACTCAGGATGTTCTGTGATTTTATGATTACTTTTGGTGTGCTGCAGCCAGTTCCTTTGGTTTTTCTTTCACGTGGCAGGCACCAAAGAAGCTAGAGCTCTCCTGACATTTGCTTACCTTCAAAATGCAGCATATGTTAAGGTGGCAGTCGCCTTCATTCATCCTCAGAGCGGGAGAAATGATTGTTTAACCAAAAGAAGCAGCAAAATAGTTCATCAGCAGATGTGCCGGTGTTTAAGGCAGCTTCTGAAAGCGCTCTAATTGCTATATGAAATATGCCTCTGAAGAGCGACATTAAGACAGTGTTTAAAGCTAAACAACACCAATGCTTTAATTTGGAATGACTTACCCTGGGGTGGGAATGAAAGCAATGATCTGCATCCAGCTTTGTGATTTGGAGGCAGGTGTTTTGATCTTCTCCATCAATTTCTCCCTACTTAGGTTTTAATAGAACACCGTGTTTCACTGAAGCCTTTATTCTTCTGGCTCAGTGCTTTTTTAGTTTTTTTTTTCTAACCTTTTTTTTAAACTAAAACTGGATTCATCTGAAATTTTAAAAAAGAGATAGATGCTTTGATTTGGGGGATTGTAGCTGCACCTTAAATTTTGGGTCTCTGCTCTGCAGCTTCTTGCAGAAAGCATTCAAGTGTGAAATACCCACTGGCCTGTTTGTATCCTTGTTGATTGCTGGCAGTTTGGCTGGCTAGGCAAATCAGCTCCATTATTCTAAGGCTTATTTATAGCATGCAGATTTTTCCTTCAGTCCTGAACTAGTATAACCTCCCTTTCAGCAGGGGAGTGAAGCATTACTGGGCCAGCATGCTAGCAGGTATAAATCACCTGTAGACCCCATCCATTTCACACAAACTCACAGTCTAGTTGGCCGATATTGCTGATGTCCTGTCATTGTTGTCATCTCTGTTGCAATTCTTCATATCCTGTGAAGTCAGCAAAGGGCAGAGCTTTTGTTTGAGGCATGACATATTGTATGTTTTCAATAGAAAAGATTGTGTTACAATTTTATTCTTTTTTTAAGGAAACTTTGGTAGTGCCTTCCAGGAGCAAAACCTGTATGTGTTTCAACCTTGACCTTGATGAAGTGCCTGCCAGTGTGTTTTTTAAATGCAATGTGACTTATGGATGCTTTATTACCTAAAATGGCTTTGTATGTACAGGGGTTGAGACTGGAGCCTGCAAATCAACATTTTGGCAGCTGTTACTTCATTGTGTTGTCTTAATGGGCTATTTTTTGAACGACCTTGGGTTTTACACCTCTAATTGCTGCAAAAATACCATCTTGAATATGATGTATACTTTCCCCGAGGAATTCACATTGTGTCAGGCTTGCAGAGCCACAGGTTTTCTTCCATTCATCTATTAATATTTTTCCTGGCTGTCAATCTTTTCTCCTAATGCAACATGCATAGGTCCAGTGAAGGAGCAGTAGCTCTGATTCTGCCTGGAGCCCCACAACATGTTTTCCTTATTACCTACAGTGATTGGTGAGAGCTGTCTCCCATTCTCATAAGAAGTGGTTTGTCTCT
This sequence comes from Lagopus leucura, assembly GCF_019238085.1. NCBI lineage: Eukaryota > Metazoa > Chordata > Aves > Galliformes > Phasianidae > Lagopus > Lagopus leucura. The sequence continues at coordinate 75,117,358 of NW_024962262.1, forward strand.
ACTCAATCCAGACATTGAGAGTTTGGAAGCTGGAAATGCAGTGTCACGTCTCCTCCAAATCAGTGAAGCATAAAGGAGATATTTTGTTATTAGAGGGGCTTTCAAATTTGGGAAGGGAGTGGGATGTATTATCTATATTTGTGTTCTCCCCACCATTAAATATGTTTTTTAAAAGTGGAGTGGACTTCCTGAGCTTTAGGCTTTGTATGCCCCTGTATTACTATGTTTGTAGAGGAGGACACGGAGACGATCAGAGGGCTGGAGCACCTCTCTTGTGAAGAATGGCTTAGGGAGCTGAGCTTGTCCAGTGTGGAGAAGAGAAGGCTCCGGGGAGACCTCACTGTGACCTCTCAGTACTTGAAGGGAACTTAAAAAGCAGGAGGGAGGTCTCTTCCAACCCTAGTTGTTGTATGATTTCATGATTCTGTAACATTGGAGAGCTCTAGTGTGAGAGATGACTCTGCAGGGGTGACTGAGAACTAAATCATTGTGCAGGATGTAACTGATAAAAAAACAAAGATAAATACGTCCCTGTTTTGAATGAGTATATCAGTCTTCTAGATAGGCATTTTTAAGTAGTCTATTATTGTGTCATTTAGTAGGCAGGAGAACTTGAGGCTAAAGTTAATTCTCAGAAGCAAATGGCATAAAAATGAAACAAACTTGCATTATGCTGTCAGAATTACTATTGTTTTTCATTATATCTTTGTATTGCCACAGTTCCCCTTAGGCTAAGTAGTTTTGATTTCAGAACAAGCTGAGACGAACAGTAGCCTTAATTTCTTATGAGTTATTTTCTTGAGAAAGCAACTTATTTTGTATCTTCTGTATTTTTTGTAAAATGTTCAACAACCACTGTTAGCATTCAGAATTTAACAATTTCACAGGCATTTACTTCAGCAGTGAGTGAAGTACTTGCATATAATCAAGCAGAGGCGTGCAAAACAGTTGTCAGAAGATCAGCTTTTTCAAACCTTAGAAGCAAAAGTCTATGGAAGTTGTCCCAGTCAGAACGGTGTTTAGAGGACTTGTTCCTTCCTGGCTCTTCAGAAGTCTACCTGAGCTGCTGTTAAAATAAGTGTTGTGGCTATTAGCATGTTAGTTTTTGTATTTTGAAGTCTTCCCATGTTAGCTGCAGTAAGCAAACCTCCTTCATCACCAGCAGATTTGTAATTTTAATATTCTTGCTGTGTTGTCACTCCCTCTGCTGGCTCTTTGAACCATAGACTGGGTGTATTTTATAATTGCAACGTCTCTGGTTTCCAGGATCTCTGAGCATATGTCTCATTTCTGTGAATGTTCCTGTTTATTCGAAGCAGGCAACTAAAGCGTGGTGCAAGTGTTTCAGCAGGCAGCTGAACTGAGGAGGGTAGAAAGCAACTGAAGCAGGGAAGATTTCGTTGAATCTGAATTTTCTCGAAGAAGAATGATTGAACTGAATAACATTCAGCATAGATTTTTTTGATGCTTGAGCAATCTAGTTGAAATGGAATGGAAAGTAATAGAGTTCTGGCAAAAGGCAGGGAGATTTGTGGGGCTTGCTCTGCAGCTCTTCAGAAAAGGCAGGTTTTTCTGGTTGCTCCTGTGAGTTCTTTGGTCACTATGACTGAGATAACTGCAATGCAGTTTTACAGATCTTTGGGGAGGTTATCAACTCTATGTAACTTCCCTGGACAGACCATCCTGATGTAGAAAATGTTTCCTTCTCTTATGTTTCAGTACTTCAAAGCTAAACATGATTATTTTAAATAAGAAAATACCTATATTTACCTGTTGAATTGTGGGTCTGTGAGTGACGTTTTATCTCAATTAAAACCCAGATTTGAGAGACAGATCCCTAGCAGTTTGTTTTAGAGTTTGTTTTAGAGTTCTTCCATGTAATTACAAATTCTCTTCTGGAGAATCCTCTGTTTCTTCTGAGGAAGTTGCTGTTGAACTGTGTTAGTCATATTCCTTTCAAGGCAAAAGTCGAACATGAGCCGTGTTTGTCATGGGTGCCGTTTTTTCCACATGGAGGAATTCAGTTCCGCACTTCTGCTTCGTATGCACTTCCATGTCAGACGCCATTGTGTCAGACTGCCCCTCTGCTGCCATCTGTCACACAGCAACAACATGTAATGGGATATTGGCCGAAAGGTTCACCCTCTACTGCCATATCACCACCATCATCTGCCTTTGATGTTGTGGGCCAACATGATAGACTAGGAGGCAGTACTTTTGGAGCAGCCCTCCTAAATGAAAAATTGGTTATTTCCATTCATCTCAGTGTCTGACAGCCGTGTCTGCATAACTTGGGTGCGAGGGGAAGAACAAATAGGGCATGGCAAAGCTGGAAGAATTGCTTATGAAGCCTTACCCTTGCTCACTAAGTGACTTCCTTTTTGAGTTCCAAGTTCCCCTTTGCTCAAAGCAGTACCTTGTGCTTTGTGCATCCCAGCACCTCAGTTTTATCCCAACCTGAACACTGCAGTGAGTTCCCTTTGTGGTGCATTTTGAAATAGGGACCTGGTTCGGACCTGAGCTAGAGCCAGATCTGCCTTCCTGGGTGTCTGCTGTTTCCAATTGCCATAGCGGTGCTTTAGGCATAGGATGTGCAGTGTCACTTGTGTCCACTGCAGGGAACAGCTGAGGACCTTCGGAGTCTGCAGCCCAGAGCAGAGGAGCTGAGGGGAGGCCTGATGGCAGCTGCAGCTCCTCACAGGGACAGGGCCCGAGGGAACGGCATGGAGCTGCGTCAGGGGAGGGGAGCTGGGGGACTAAATTCAGTATTGCCAGCAGAAATAGAACATCAAGATATGAAAATTATGAACATGGAGGGTTTTTTTTTTTTTTTTTTTTTATTTCTGTGCTGCTTTCTCTGACTCAGAAAGTCAGAAGGATGACACTTCTAAGCTTTGCACCACTGCTGTCAAAGCTTGGCTGGGAATATTTATTTCCATTGCATTTGAAAAAAATCATTAATTGTCTGGCTCTAGAACTAGGTTTTAATAGCAGTAACAGATATTAAAGAATTCTCATTAAAATCTCAGATGACAGCAGCCCCGCAAATGGGAAACAACAGCCATAGGCTGTTGTACTTAAGCCTTACGTGATTCTTCAAGCATTTAAGTCCCAGCACCTCTGCTCTGATGATATAAGACTTCCTTTTATTTTGTTAATTTAAGTCATAAGTAGAAGTTATTTAGCAGGCATGAGTCATAATGTCACGGATATTACACTGCCAAGGCAACCTGGGTGCTCTTGTGACCTCCATCTGTGCTTGTGGCACATGGACTTGACCCCTTTTCCAGCTGCTTCTTGGATTTCTCTTTCTAATTCATTACTGTCAAGTGAAGTCCACATGTTTTTGCCCCTAACAAACAGTTGTTGTTGGGCAGCATTCAGGTGTTACAAGAGGAAGTGATCACATTGTCCTCTGAGCTCTTTGCAGAGCTAAATAAAGGTTTACAAAGCAAAAATAGAATGATGTAATGAACCTAACAGAATTAGGACAGTAAGTGGAAGGTATTAATTAGAAGGCTGTTCCAGGAATCTGCAGCAGTATTGAACTGATTGCCCGTGTTTAACAACCAGCAGATTCCTACTAAAGTTGACACTGGCTGTGGCAGCTTAAGACATTAGAAATATCCCAAGCATATCCACTGTGTGACTGCTCATTAAGATATAAGTGAAAGACTGTTTACATTGCAGGAAACAGATTAAGTGTTGTTCTAATACACAGGAAAAGAAAAACTGATAGCTTGAAAGCCAAACTCTAAACCCCCAAGCAAACATTATTTGCCTTGGTGTGGGGGTAAGAAACAGCTGTAGGATATATTTCATGCAATAATGGAAAATAAATAGCAGTGAACACAGGCTGCTCAAACTGAATTATGATATGTAGCACATTTTACTCTTATTTTTTATCACTTTGGCCTTTTTCCTTACAGCGTTACTATCTAGCCAAACGCTCCTTCTAGACAAATTTATGTGACTTACCTAAATTGAAATGTCTAATTGAAAATAGCAAGGAACATGAGAGTCAGCATGGAACTAACATAGAAATGATGCTACATCTGATGTGCTAAATTACTTTTAATCCATGTCAAAAGCCTGTGTTTCAACCTGGGACTGAATAAGAGGGTGGCTGCGGGACCAGTGGATTCAGGGCTGTCTCTCTTTGTAGGGCTGGCAAACCAAAAAAGCATTAGCTTGCACAAAAATCTGTTCTGTAATAGAAAAGCATCAGTTTTTCCCCCATATGTTTAAATGCTACATGCTAACAACAGTGTTTTCCCCAAGAAAGGTGCTAATGTGACTGTTCAGTCTTGATTTGGAATGGATTTTCTTTGTTGTTACATCCATTGAATTTTGATTAGGTTTTTCTGCATTATCTGAAGAGTAAGCATAATGGAATAAAGAGTATAATCCCTGGTGGAATGTTCACTGTCTTTGCATGGCAGGATGCAGGCAGGGAGATGTACCCAGAAAACAACCTTCGCAGTCCACCCCAGGAGTGAAAACCCCACCACTGAAAAAACTCTTCCCTATGGGCTATTTGGTTTTTTTACCTGTTGTTGAATGTAGTCCCTGTTGTAACCCAAGGTAGTCTTTCACGTCAGCGAGTGCCTCTGGCATAACGTCAGTTGGTGTATACTTGCATGCAGGATGAGGTCTGGCCGTCTGTGGGAGCTCTGTATCTGTTGCACCTTGTTAAATTTTTGGACATTATGGTTGGCTTTTGACACACATCTCAATTCCATCAGGGCACTCGCTTTGTGGCGACCCGGACAGCTCTGTTGAGACAGCACCAGAGGAGGCAGAAGTGCAGGACTTGGAGTCATCTGATGAAGCCGATAAGATGAGCAAGGTGAGAAGTTTTCATTTTCACATGTCTAAGAGTGAAAGCACAGCATGCTCACAGCTGATGTGCTGACTTCTCAGCTGTACACTATGAGAACATCTTTCCTGGGAAAATGTTAATCTTACTTTTAAGGTCTTTCCAGATGATACTGAATGTAACAGATTACTGCTTTCAGTATTTTACTTCACTATCTCTTGAACAAGACTTGTACCCTTTTTCTGGGGGTGGATCATTACTATCTTGTGACAGTATTCCCATATGCTTTTAAGAGAGCTAGTTTATCATCTTCTTCACCAGAGCTAAACCAGAAGATCAGGTGGACTATTATGATTTCTTGTTCCTTCTTGATTTCAAGGCATGGGAGGATTGTAAATTAAACAGTATTTCCTTAAAATAGTAGCATAGTAGCATAGTAGCATAGTGCATGTGCTAGTTTTTAAATGCAAACTAATTATGGCCAACCTACCTTAAATTGAAGCATAACTCTCCAATTACAGCTAAGAGGTTGTGCAAATGGATTACTAATTGCTGTATATTAGGGGGTGGGTTTCACAGCAGTTGGTAGTTTGCTTTAGGCTGGTGCTGGGGAGCTTCACACAACATTATCTGTGATGATTAGTGGTTTTTGAGGCAGAAACAAGTGAGATTATTTTAAAGGCACTGATTGTTTTGAGGTATTTCATGAGCAAGTGATGGTGAGATTTTATAGCTAATTTTCCACAGAACTCCTGATCTAGTGAGTATGAGATCTTGCTCAGTCTGTACTTATATGCAGATGATTGTTCTTAGCTCTTGTTTTAGATACAGTGTATTACAGAGAGTCCTAAATTGGTCCCTGTTCTATGCTACTGGCTTACTATAGGAAAAGGAAAAGACCCTGGCCTCTGGTTTCCTGTTCTCTTATGTCACTCCAGCCTGTAGTTCTGGCTTTGATAGCCAGACAGTGGAAGTCAGATAACAGAAAACATTCCTCTGCATGAAATATATGTAGAGCTTGCAGGCAAAGAAGGAGGTTATTCTTAACATCTTGCTTCCAGGTTTTGCTGCAGAACTTTTTCTTGTAAGTACAAAGAATTTCTTCTCAAGTGAAGTGCTTGGTGATACTTCTTTATTTTTAACTATAAGTGTGTGGGAATTCCACGTGCTCTGTGAAGAGTCTCTTCTGTTTAGCACTGAAGCTGTGGAAGAGTGCCGAGTATAGCACATAGCTACTTAGGGAATAAGTGTTCTTGCTGTGTTTTGTATAGCTTTCTGTTTCTGAGCTGGGCCAGGCTGTGGGACTCCATTTTGCATTTTGCTTTCTGGGTCTTCAAAGCTAATTGCCTGAAGCGAGACGTAGGGATTACATGATTACATAGCTCTGTGGCTCAGCAGATTTAGTTAAACTGAGAAATGTGTGCTAGCAGCTCTAATACTTAATATTCATATAATGGAAGAGTAACTCGTGACTCTAACAAGCTTCCAATGAGAGGGAAATCCATCCTTGTGTAAATGAAGTGTTAGCTTCAGTGCATGTTTTCTTTTAAAAACCAAAAATATGTTTTTTGGTGCTGTAGGTGGGAGGAAATAAAAAAACTAATACCCCACCAAAAAAAAGCTAAATCCACAGGAGGGTTTTCCTAATCCTTTTGCTTTCTGTGTTCTTGGAAAAGCTGATCTGTGTGGGCTGTGAGGAATCTTCAGTGTGTTTTCCTCCATGGAAAATCAGCACCTGGCTGGTACAGTGAGGATAACAGCAAAGGTGTTTTCTTGTCTGTACACTGCTGACCGTTCCCATGCTCATAGGATTACGGAGCAGAAGATTAAGCTGGTGTCCTCAGTGCTGTTTTATGCAGGTTATTTTTGTATGTGGGAAGTGAAACGCTGAATTCCTGCCACCTGGAGGGGCACACTCCTTGTATCACCTTTGCCACCAGGATTTCTAGGCTCCCTCAGATGGTGGAGTGACAAAGAGACTTTGTAATTATTTACTGCCCATCTTGGCAAAAGCAGGGCAGGAGTGCTCTTATCCATTCACCCCTTGGCAGTAGAGGAAATCCAGTTGAGCTACGCTGGAGCCTCCTGGCTAAATGCTAAGTTCCCCATCCTTCAGCACAGATGCAGCATTAGCAACTGAAGATCTTAAAATAGTGCTTGGGTTGCTTTGTGCCTTGTGATAGTACGAGTCTGAGACAAGGCTTAATCCTGCAAACATCCGCGCTCCACGGTGGTCTGCTGGTGCCTGCGGAGTGCTGCTGAGGAGGAGAGATGCTGGCTCCTTGAAGGAAATTTCCCGGCTTGCCATTTCTAGATGGGAGTTAATAATTCATGGGAAAAGGAGAGGAACACAGTGCTGCAGCTGTCCTTCATGTGTTCTTGTAGCACATACTAGGTAGGCTCTTTATGAAGGTAAGTGGTGGGAAATCCTACAAATAGCTGTGCTTGGGTCCCTCGTGCCTTACTGTTTGCTTTGCCATGTAGGTGATACTTAGATGAGTAACACAGGAGGTACCTGAACGTGGCTTATCTCCTCCTCCTCCCTTCCAGCTGTCTCTTTCCCTTCCCCCAGCCTGGCATGTGTGCATGTGGGTGTGTGTTTGCTCCATACAGGTGTATTTGTTTCATAATCTGCAAAAGCCTCCAAGCTGTTGGTGGCGGTGCATTTGGAGAGTGTACCCATAGCTTTAAGGATTCCTACCTTTTCTGAAAATCCTGTGTCCTCTGTATCCTACAGACCCAATAACTTGGAATTTACTTCTTCCGTTATCCTCAAATGAGCTATTATAAACCAAAGTAAGATGACTGTAAAGCTGTTTCTGATAACTTGCCTTGGAAATTGGTATGTAGTATTTTGAGGCATTTGCAGTGCAGTGGTATGGGATAGCCATTGTTCTCTGAGCTTGCTCCGTATCCAATTTCACAATGCCTTCTCTTTATCAACCTGCCCTCTTGGGCTTTAATCTTTGTAAACACCAGCGAGCATCCCTTTAAGAGGTGCAACCAACAGCGACCTGAATTGTACTCCTAGTTGCTTCTTCCCTAGGATATGCTGCTTGCTTTCCCTCTCTCAGTTTTGTGTGAGAGCCAATGCTGGGGAGGAGATAGCAGGGAAGGAGTAGCAGGGAGAGGAAAGCATGCTTTCTGCCACCTCTTCGCACTTGTTTTCATCCACTGTGTGAACTGAACTTTCAGGCTTTGTGTGGAAATTAGGTGATTCTTCTCTATCAGTTGGCAGAATACTTTCAGAGCAGAAACCTTTCAGAGCAGAGTAATTAAGTCTTAAACAGTTACTTGCCTCTGTGGTGACCTATTTTGACCTTTTAAATATTGTAGAATAAATGAAGGTTTTAAGGAGGTGCCCTGAAAAGTGGGTATATGTGTTAAGCATTTAATGCTGCAGGTCACCAAAAGCTAGGACACGTGTTGTGGTACATCACAAGATGAGTCTTTGTGTGTATTTTTTTCCTATAGCGGTCCTCTGAAAATGGTGAGGATGGATGTTTGAAAAAGAAAACCAAACAAACTGGCAATCAGTTATAATATTGCAGGACATCCGTTTCTCCTTGTTTTTAATTTAAGGCATCTGCATCTTGAAACTGGAGCTAATTACCCTGCAGCACTTGTGCTTTGGGGAGTGTGCTGTAATGTCTGTGTGTGTGTACATGTTCATACTACTTAGAGATATTTTTTTGAAGAAAATAGGTCATCTTCTCTGAGAGGCATTGTTGAAGACCAGAATTATTAAGTCTCAAAATCTTCAGTGTGCTGCAATAGATGTGAAAGGATTAAAGTGGGGATTTGAGGGGTAGGTTTGCCAGCAGCATAACTGGCTTTTTAAAGTTCCTTTAATTCTCTGCCTCTGTCCTTTCAGATGTTTAATATTCTTAGGCAGTGCAGTTCGTAGCCAATTGGCTCATGCTCCGCCACAGGCAAGAGACATTTATATTCCAGGGCTGCCTTCACCTCCCCTTTGCTGCATTTCAGCCTTTCTGCTGAAATTATCCTCTACATGTTTCCGTGAAAAGCAGCATTACATCTTCAGCTGCAACTCCTGGGCAGCCTTTAATTCCAGCTGATGTGGTGAGTGAATGAGGCCCACGGCAAACAACACACAAGGAAAGGCTCTGCCTGGATAAATACGGTCACTGCCCCTTCTTGTTAAAGTGTGGCCATCTTCTGCATGTCTCAAGTGAGGATATCTCTCTGGAGTGGGAAAGCATTTCAGATCAGCTGAATATGTGGAGAGCCAGGATTTTTTTCACAGCTGAGGCTGGAAGCACAGAGTGACAGTGCTGCTAGCACTGCCTTCCTGGCCATGTCGGCTCTGCGGAGAGTTAACCGTAAACTCAAGAACGAAAGCGCTGTGGGATCCGGCGACTCTCTGTACCGTATGCTGTATTTGGTGAGCAAATTGACTTCTAGTCTAAGGAATTAGCAGCTAAACAAATTTTCGTGCTGTTTTAATTGTAAGGTTATAGATTTAAGGCTGAGCTGTTATGCATATACCCTGCAGAGGCGTTTTGTTATTGTGCAATGTCATTAACGGTTCCGCCAGTGCATGAGAGAGTGCAGTTTGCCTGAGTTTTGTTTGGGAAATCAGTATTGCTTCAAGTTTGCTGTGTGGTGCAAAGCAGAGGTGTTGCATGCAGTTTGACAAGGCATTCTGTTTGATGCCTCTGCACCCGTGTCTTTCTATAAGGTGAGCACAAGAGGAGATCGCAGTCCACTTCTACAGCTGTAGGGCAGGCAGCCAAACCTCCCATCTGTGGGCACTGTTAACACGCTCAGTGAGTAAAGGACTTCCCCCTCCTCAATCAGAAGGATGTGAGCTTAGTTCCTCTGCTGAGTCCCCTGCAGAGGAGGGGTTAATGCAGTGGCAAAACAAACCTCGCCTTGCAGCCCTGTTGTGCAAGAAGTCCAGTTCATGTCAAGGCTGCTGGATGGGACTGCTGGCAGGGCTGTGCCTAAAGTAATTGCACTAATTCTGGAGAAATCACTGTTCAGTAGCAGCTGGCAAACAGAGCTGGTGTAGGTAGACAAAGGGATCTGTTTCTGTTCCAGGCCTACTCTTTCAATTTTCTCTAGGAAAATGGGGATGGAGGTGCTTCTGTTTGTACTGGTTGAGAGTTATAAGCAAACAGCTGTGTTCTGAACATTTCTAGGTCCAACATGCACCTGCTTTCTGTCTAGCAGTTGATTTTTAAGCGTGAGGTAGAAATGATTGTGTTCTGGAATGGAACAGTTTGTTCAGTGAACAAGCAAGGGAGCGGGTTTGTGAAGATAAACATGCTTGAGACTTTCTGTCTGCCTGGAGAGTACAAGACGAATGGTACTTGTGGGGAAATGAGCAAAAAATGCAAGGCATGAAAGTGGCAAGGCAGAAGTGAGAGCTGCTGCTGGCTGGAGCAGGCTCTGGGTGAAGTCAGTGAGCATTGTACAGAGCATGCACACATGGAGACAAGGCTTCTACAAGTCTCTGGACTTCCTTTTTGGCCCATAGGTGTAAGTGCTCCCACTAGGTCAGAACCTGTGCCTGTATGACAGTTATCCAGTTCTCAGCCGCTTGTTAGTGTTCTGCTGGTGTTTCATAGTCTTAAGTGGATTTGCACTCTTTTTCTGGGTGACCCATCTTTCCCTGTAGCTTAATGCAAGTGAATGCACAGCACGGTGAGCTGTCTGCAGGCTGTCACACACAAACTGCTGAAAACGCTTGGGAGTTTGATTTTATACCGTATTCTGTATACTGTAACTATTTTTAGTTGCACACTTGACTCTTAAAATAAAATACCACTGGGTGTGACTTCCTCAAATTATTTTTTCAAGAATTTCTGAGGAAAACCCGGCCTATTTTGAGTCTCTGCAGGCTTTCATTCACCACTGTTAACTATCAGTCCTTTGTCTCTTTGTAGCAAAGCAGGTAACTGGGCAGTTGTTTCTTTGCACTGCCACTGAATCTAGGCTTTAACTGACTGCACTTTTTAGATTTGAAGCTGTTGAGATCAAGATCATGTGTATTGAAACGTATTGCAAACTTAACCTAAAGGTTTGGGTTTGCTTTGTACTTATGGGTCTGGCAAGCACAGAGAGAAATAAATGGAATTACATTGACTAATAAGTCTGACACTCACTGACATGTTCTGTAACCAGAAGCTAACTTAGATTTGACTCACTAGTTTTTCTTTTTCTAACCATGCTTTTTCTTTCTGCCTGGTCTGAGCTTAGATCTCATACTAAAGATGAATATTTTCCCAGTGAGCACCCATGTCCAAGAGGCATTTTTGTATGGACGGTTGGCTACCATTAGTTAATTGCTTACAGTTTTGTCCTGATGAAAATTATCCTTTGCGTAACAAGTATCTGTACTGAGATGCCTTGCAGTGGGACATTTAGGTGAGCATTTACAGCCATAAGACACCTTCCGGGAAAGCAGGTATTTGATGATTGGATGTTAGGAACAATTTCTCCTCAGCAAGAGCAGTGCTGCAGTGGCACAGGCTGCCCAGGGAGGTGGTGCAGTCACCGTCCCTGAGGTGTTCAGGAGCCGTGTGGATGTGGCACTGAGGGACGTGGGCAGTGCGCGTGGGGGGGTGGGCTGGTGGTTGGACTGGGGGATCTGTGAGGTCTTTTCCAACCTTAATGATTCTCATCTATTATTCTATGGAAGGATATCCCTTTCTTGCCACTAAAATGGTGAATATTCTTCTTGAGCTTCATGGCCTTCTAGTCTAGCAAGTGAATGGGTAGGAAAACAGTGATGTGTGAGCAAGTGATGCAGCTTAACAAATGCAGAGAATGTTTTGCACTGAATCACCACAAAGGTGTGGGGTGGTTCAGGTAGCTCAGGCTCCTGATGCTGCTGTTGGTACTGGCTGGTGGGAGTGATCTCTCAGTGAGCAGGGCTCTGTCTCTGAACTGTGAGGCGGTGGTGTGCTTTTTTTTTTCTCTTTCTTCTTCTCTCCCCTTTCCCTGCATGTTTTCTGTTTGAACAGGATAATTTGGCATAAGTTGTTTCAGCGTGGACTGGAGGGATATAGAGGTAATGCTGGGAAGTCTCTAAATCTGGTTTAAGATACCGTGGCAGGATTAAACACAGAAGGTTAGAGAGGTGTGATCAAGTAAAGAAGCTCCTTTCCCTCCCGAGCTCTCACCGGGTCTCGGGGATGGAAGGAGATAGGGTGTGCTGCTGTGCTGGCAATCCTAGAAGCCTGGGACTGTCGTCATTGACACCGGAGACTGTACCTGCTCCAAACTTTGGAGTGAAATGAAAGATGCAGGCAGGTGATCTAAGGAGAGGAGGTGAAGGGAGGATAATTCTCTTTATATAGAGACATAATTAAACATTAAAGAAACCAGTGATATGCAGCAGCTCTGAAAAACGTGATGCATAAGGATGAAATATACCCTGCAAGTTGTGTTTTCAGACCCAGAACAAAAACTCAAGTTACTTTCCAGAAAGCTTTGAAGCCTGAGGCTTTGGTTACCCAGATGGCTCTCCCCTCCCCCCCCATAAAACATCTCAAAGGGTTTCTATCGCCATGTTGTCTCTTTGGCTGTGTTGACACAGCCATTTACAGGTCCATTGCAAACTAGATCAGGGAACTTGAAAAGGGCTTGGGTGTTTTGATGGCACTATAATTTTTAGTTCTCACTTCTCAGGCCCTTTTGTTTGTTTGTTTCAATCCTAAATGCTATACAAACCTACTAAAGTTCATGTTCGTTTGAAACCAGGAAGGTTGCCAGACAACACTTCACCTTACTTGAATTGTGCAACTCTTTTTCTTTTACCCTTAGACACTGAAAGAGGGTAGATATATATATATGAAATAATGTGTGTACTTCTAGACTTTGGTGACTGCAACTTCATAACTGCAGAGGTTCTCAACTCCTTTGTTCCTGTAACTCCTGCCTCAGTTATTACCACTGGCCTTTCCTCTTTCTTGTTTTTAAAGAGTACAGAGCAGGTCGCTGCTTTCTGTCGCAGTCTTCATGAAATGAACCCTTCTGACTCAAGTGCTCATCCTCAGGAATTCACAGGACCCCAGCTGGCCACCATGAGACAACTCACAGATGCAGATAAACTGCGAAAGGTCATCTGCGAACTTCTCGAAACAGAGCGCACCTATGTCAAAGTATGGGATTTTGATATGTTGTTTCAGTCTGCTAATGTTTCTCCTTCTGGAAAGCCTTGTTAGCCACTTCTCTACTTCAAGTCCTATTTTGTGCACGTGTCTCTTATTGGATTCTACAATCTGTCACTAGAATAGTAATTTAATCAACTGTCTGAAGTAAGTCGGCATTCAAAATTGATATTCGGTAATATTGAAATGTCTTCACTTGACAGAAATGCAGAGGAACGGTGGTCTGTGAAATCTTGTATAGGTTTTCTTAGTAAATCTGTGTAAGTGTCTCCTCTTACACAATCATAGATTCAGTGAAATCTGATTCGTCTTATGTGTGGGGAGGAAAAATCCATACACGAGGAAAACTGTGATCTTAGCCACTTCAATAAATGTTCAGAGAGTTCAAGGAACCAACATGGGAATCTTTTTTTGAATTTTTAGGACCTAAACTGTCTAATGGAGAGATATCTGAAGCCTCTACAGAAAGAAACGTTTCTCACACCAGATGAGGTATGTTAACTAGTGCTTATCTTTTAGTTCGATAGCTTACATACATGCCCCCCTCCACACACCTAAATTTTCTTGTTTCAGTGAGCTCTGATAGAAATTTTGAATTCCATTTCTTTTAAAATAGCTCATTGAGCAGAGTGTAAAGGTACAATAATGGATAGTTTGTGTTTTTTATCTTCAACATCACTCTGATTATACGACTGGACTGAAAATTGCTGAAGTTCTAGAAGACTTGATTTAGTTGTGAAGTGACCTTAACTGTGGTATTTTCAGCATGTTGCTTTTTTACCTCTTTTTAGCTGGATGTTCTCTTCGGGAATCTGACTGAAATGGTAGCATTTCAGGTAGAGTTCCTGAAAACTCTTGAAGATGGAGTAAGGCTGGTTCCAGACCTGGAAAAGCTTGAAAAAGTTGAGCAATTTAAGGTAAACTCATTATCTATTATTTGGAGGAAGTTTTTCACTCAGAGGGTGGTGAGGCACTGGAACAGGTTGCCCAAGGAGGCTGTGGATGCCCCATCCCTGGAGGCATTCAAGGCCAGGCTGGATGTGGCTCTGGGCAGCCTGGTCTGCTGGTTGGCGACCCTGCACACAGCAGGGGGTTGAAACTAGATGATCATTGTGGTCCTTTTCAACCCAGGCCATTCTATAGTTCTGTGATTCTATCTACATTCAGAGTAGGCTCACAATTTAATATTATAATAAATGATAAACTATAATCTTAGAAGTTGTCCTCTAACACTCTTTATTGTATTTGTTTTACTTACTGTCACTCTTTTTGTGAAAACCAGCATCTACTTATGCTTGAGATTGGTTGCTAGTACTGAGGTTGTTGGAAGACCATCCTGCTATTACTTTGCTTCGTGTTACATTTAGCAGTACAGAGCACTAGAAGTATGTAACACCATGTGTTTAGAGATACTATTCTTGTTCTTCTGTCAGATTTCTTGTCTCAAGCTGTAAAGAAAAACTAGAAATGGAATATTACATAAGGTTTTTGTTCTGACAAGTCTAATATAGCAGTTCAGAAGCCCACTGGGGCTATGGTACAGAATATAAATTGAGTTCTGCAGTTAGGCTTTTTGAGCATAGCAGAACTATACAGCAACTGCTTCCAAGTATCGACACTTGTGCATGAAAGTTAGAAGTGTAAACTAGAGACATATATATTTCATTAAAAAAAGAAAAAAAAAAGTAAAATGAAGAAATAGTTTTGTGTCTTCTGTAGTACGTGATGTATTAGATTTCTGGCAAGCAGCTCAAACTGTTTTGTCTTTGGGGAACTTTTTCATACTTAGACAGCTCACCTTGGTAGAGGACAGAATGTTGTGATGAATAATAATAAGTCCATTGGGATAGCACTTTGACCAACTTACAGACGTGGAAAAACTGCTGAAAACAGTTGTCTTTGTGTGTGTTTCTGTGCTTCTTGCTGTCAGGTATTCATTAAAAATCAGCATCAATCATAAATGCTGCTATCCTAACTTTGGCTTTGTAGAAAATGTGCCTTTAATGGAGAATGCAAATGCACAGGCTTTCCCACTAAAAAAAAAAAAAAGTTTGACTCTTTTTAGGTAGAGGAGAGAAATTAGGAAGAGTCTTTCTGGAAGAGTCTTTCTCATGGAGAGAATTCTGTTCTGAGTGAGATTATTTCTACCTTTCTACATAAAATGTGCATCAAATTTATTTTTCAGTTCTGTCCTACGGGCGTGCTCTGAAAGCAGTTGCAAAATGGGATGTCTGGACTTGGTTTCAGTTCTGCAGTTTGCTTCCTTCTGCTGACTGTAGGCAAACTGCCTATGTTGTCTGGTCTCCTTCCACCATGCTGTTGTTCCTTGGTGGGTGGTGGAGCAAAGGCTTGACTGTGACATAAACATCTGTGTTATATTTGAACCATAACACAAACTAATTTTCAGCAGAGTAGGGACCTTGCTTTTTTTTTGTGCAGAGGGATACCAGTCCTGCTTGCAGTTCCTTAATGACTGGTCCATTGTGAATTTGGACACACCCAGTCCCTCCTATGGTGTCTGGCCACAAGAACATCTTAAGCTCAGGCATTTAAATATATCTCTGGAGCTGTGAAGCTAGTTCCTCTTTAGTCTGTGGTGTCTGCAGATCAGCCTGACTGGGAACACAGCTGATGATGTTAACCATGTAGCCTGTATCCAGGCTGGATTCCGGCACCAAGGCTGGTCCTATTTTCTGTTACATGGTGTGAAAACTCTGTGAAAAGTGCAGTATCTGTCATCTGACAGCTAAATGAAAACCCTCCATCCCACTCCTGCGTTTTGTTTCTTCCTCTGTGCTTCTACCCCATTGTAGGGTCAGGGAGGAAAACCCCATTTTCACTCCTCCCATCAATCTTGCAAGACATCTCTGTATTGTTGCTCTGACCTTTCTCTGCTGATGAAGGCTCCCAGTTGGGAACCACAATTGATACTTAAGGCAGTGTTTAGAACAGCAGTGCTTTCACACAATTCTCTGTGAAAGTCCCCTATCTTCTTGCTAGCTTGACTTTAGGTGGCTTTCCAGGAGGGAAAATAACTAACTGGTCTTCACATGCTTTTCTTTTTTAATCCTAGAAAGTGCTGTTTTCCTTGGGTGGATCCTTCCTTTACTACGCCGACCGTTTCAAGCTGTACAGTGCCTTCTGTGCCAGCCACACGAAAGTCCCAAAAGTACTGGTGAAAGGTAGGAGCTGTGTGTTGGACAGACAGACCAGAGAGAGAGATGTGCCAATGATGCACTGGTCTGGGCTGTCACAGATGTCTGTGTGGGGGATGAAATGTGGCTACTGCACACCAGACCACTCAGAGATTTGTGATGGAGAGTTGGGGACACGTGTGTATGGTTGCTCTCTGTGAGTTCTTACAGTGATAGGGGAGTCAGCCTGTCTGGCTTGACAGGCTTGCATAGAACTCTCTGCCATAGATGTTTGTGGACCACCACTGATGTGATCATACCAAGAGGCAGTTAACCTCACATGCAGTTTTTCCTCCACTTCTCCAACACATCAAATTCCCCCTCAGTCGTACAGGGAGTAAAAAGTCTCCCATCACTGGGCAATGTGGCTTGCACTAATGGATCACTGTGTACTTTGGAACCGGAACTGGTGATGACCTCTGGTTCCTTTTAGAGTGTGTGCAGTGAATCCATGCTCATGACAATTCCATTAAAGCTCCAGCAAATGTGGTTGAATGCTGACAGCTGCTAGGAAAAGATCAGCCTGTGAGACTGTTTTATGGAAGCTGTCTAAATATTTAAACTTAGCTGTGCTTTCTCTACCCTCTCTTCCTCCTCTTGTTTTTGATTCAATTTGCCTGAGAGGTTTCCATGTATAAATTCCTACCAGAGTTTGGCTTCCTGAAGTGGAGATAAATGAACTGTGGTCTGGCATACAGTTGATCATGGGCCTCCTTGACTTGGAGGGATGTTTTTGTCCCATGAAAGTGTTAATCTCTTAGAGTTAGCAGTGTTTCATGCAATTAATTTCTGGCTGAGATGTTAAATAAATGGATGGCTCCAGTTGTGGGAGCAATGCCATTAAATGGGATGTTCTTTTTTTTAAAGAACATCTGGATGTCTGTCAATACAAAGCTTACGTGGACTGTTTGATTTGTTTCTGTTTGCAGGTTTCTTTTTTCATTTCTTCTTGTAAACTCTCATTTGCCATGCTGCAAGGAATAGTTGGCAGCTCAGTGGAATACATGAATAAATGATTTGTTGCTGGTCACATTCTTGCTTTCTTTTGCAATCTGCTTGACCTTAATGCTAAGAGCAAACAGTAGATAGTTCTGGTTGTTTTGTTTTGTCGTTTTTTCATTACTGACTATATTTATGAATGAAAAATGGTTGTGTTTGAATTATGACACAGACAGAACTTCAAATTTGATTCCAGAGGTAAATCTCTTAAAAAGCCCAGGAGTGTATTTCAAGTGTGAAGTAATGTCCTCAGCTGAGGTGCAGGTGGCTTCTGGATTTGAAACTGACGTTGTTTATTGAAATCAGGTGACTGTCTGAGGGAGGAAGGAAAAAATAAAACCAAACTACAGTCAACCAACCAACAAAACACCCAACATTAGCAGGGAATCGCAGCTCTCATAAAAGCATTTGTGGGGATTATTTCTGCACTGAATAACTTGTATGTCTAAAAATTTCTTTATCTATTCTTATCTAAAAAAACTTTATCTATGCTTTGCTCTCTGTTTTTATGCTCTAGTAAAAGAAGGAACAGTTAAATGGTATTTCTATTTCTATACATTTGGTAGCAGTAAGGTAGAAAAGATGATATCAGTCAGGTACCCAGTCTGCTTGCACTCTCAAAATGTGGTGTATAAATTTACTGCTTCCTGCCTCCGTATTGGTTTTTGATTTATTTATTATTGTATTTTATTGTCTATTTATGCAGCTTGAGGTATAATGATGTGAGAAAACAACCATACTTGCCAATACTGTGGGCTTGACTGTCAGACCAGATGATTGCTGTGATTTCTTACAGATTTCTGATTTGAGCCTGTTTGTAAAGGAAACAATTGATTAAAAGGGGTTATGCTGCTCTCAAATAGTGGCAGGGCCAGAAATGAGGTGTATAGTGAAATCACACTGGGTACAGTGTACTCAGTCTTGGTACAGTGGGTATTACTTCATATTAACTCATAAATAGCTTATCTGTGGCAAAGTGACAATAGCACAAAACCTGAAATGCATAATCCCAATAACACTGATCATCTGATAAACCTGCAGTTCCTTGCAAAATGTCTACAGATAAATGAATTCAATGCTCAAAAAGTCACTTTCTTGGGACAGCTGTTATGATTTTTGATTTATGCAATTGCTTCATTTTAATCTTTTAGCCAAGACAGACACTGCTTTCAAGGCATTTCTGGATGCTCAGAATCCCAGACGGCAGCACTCTTCCACGCTGGAGTCTTACCTCATCAAACCCATCCAGAGGATACTGAAATACCCTCTCCTGCTGAAGGAGCTCTTTGCTCTGACTGATGTAGACAGTGAAGAACATTATCACCTTGATGGTATGGAGTTAACCTACATTCCTCTTCTCTTTTTAACTTCTGGTCTGGAGCCCTTCTCCTGCCCTTCCTTTCAAAGGTTTAAAAATATTTTTCATCTCCTTCCCTTTTTCTCTCTCTTCTATAGTGGCCATAAAAACAATGAACAAAGTTGCCAGCCATATTAATG
This sequence comes from Lagopus leucura, assembly GCF_019238085.1. Taxonomy (NCBI): domain Eukaryota; kingdom Metazoa; phylum Chordata; class Aves; order Galliformes; family Phasianidae; genus Lagopus; species Lagopus leucura. The sequence continues at coordinate 75,136,008 of NW_024962262.1, forward strand.
AAATGCAAAAAATCCACGAAGAATATGGGGCAGTGTTTGACCAACTCATAGCAGAACAAACAGGAGAGAAAAAAGAGGTAACAAATAATATGTAAAGAAAATAAATAGGCTGTTCTTTTGGTGCCTGTGGCGTGAATGTTAAATTTTGCCAGATAGCTACCTTTCCTTCTGTGTCATTGAAGTAGTTCCTGTGCAAAGAAGTAAATCCCAATCCAATTAAAAAACTGTTTCCCTGTATACAGCTCAGTGAGTAGAACCAATGTAAAGAAGTGCATTCATTCACTTTGAAGGTTGTGTTTGGTTCAGAATCCCAGTTCAACTTTTTAATGTCCATATTTTGGCTCTTCTCTCTCAACACAATGTCATCCCACCAGTCTGAGTAGATGGATGTCCTGAGGCAAGCTTATATCTATTTCTTCAATCACTTCACAGAGATCAAAATGAGTTCCAGTGTGCGAGAAACTACTATTTCTGATTCAGAAGGTGTGCTAGTGGACTTGATATATGAGAGTCCCGGACTTCAGTCCAGATCTTGCAGAGTGCTTACTGAAACACCTGAAGGTTGAATGTGCTCAGTCTTGGGTGCAGTAGGCTGTGGAAGATGTGTTGAAGTTTCAAACTGAGACTTGGATAGCTTGTTTACTGAGTAGAATGTAGGCCTGAGGTCCAACAGTGCCATGAAGGAGAGTAGTGTGAAGTAATGGGCAAGGTCAGGAGAGACTTGAGGAAAAGGTGGAGGCATGCTGAAGCTGAGTGCTGAAGGGCTAGTGTGAGTGTGGTATGGATGAATGCAAGAGAGACATGACCATACGAAGTAACGGTAGTAGGGTTTTGCCAACCACTGAGATGAAGATCAAGCTTAAGAGCTGCTGTGAAAATACAGGATACAGGTGGTGTGGGATTGAACGGTCCTGGGAAAGTTTTAGGTGAGCAAATTACATAACAGCAGAGTGGGAGAGAGCAGAGAAGACGTGGTGATCCTGGCAAAGAGGAGTTGGGAGAACGGGTCAGGACTTCTGTTGACAAAACAGCTGTGGCTTGGTGTTAATTTGGGAGAAGAGACAACAAACGTATCTTAGTGTTGCTCTTGTCGTCAGGGAGAGCTCAGGTTGTTTTGCTCATGTTATCTGTGATATCCTTCTCTGGGTGAAGTTTGGCTTTTGCAAAAGGATAGCCCCTAGACTGGAGGTTGCCCTTGAGTTATTGCTTTGGGAGAAGTCAAAGAAAAAGATCTAGTTGCTGCAGTGGCATTAGTATGCATATCCCAGCAGTCATTAAGAACTCCATTATTAGTCCATTTCCATCAGTATGATTTTCAAAGTGAACCTTTGGGGGAAATCACAAGCCATGGCAAATCTGGGGAGGAAGTTGCTGCAATTGCTTAATCTGGTGCTATCTTTGAACTTTACCCCAAACTGCATGAGTGTGAGTGTGTGAGGGAGTATGCCTAAATGTTAAAACGAAATACCACAAAGCTGGTAAGAGGAAGGATGGCAAAGGAGCAGACAAAAACACAAGGGAAAGTGTTTGTTTTTCTCATTTTTGCCAGTCCTGGCTGCCTGTAAAATTTTGAGAGCCAGGCTGAGTCTGATTTCTTATATATGCCCTCCAATTAAAGATTTACACACATCTACTGCCATCTGTCAGTCTGTTTGCACACACTTGCAGTCATCTGGTTAAATAACTTATTCCAAAAATGTACTTGTGGTTTGTTTGTTTGTTTTAGAATTAAGTCCAGGAAAGTTTTCTTGAACTGAAATTCAAGAAAGAAAACTTTGGACTGAAATACACTGTTTCTTTGTGCATGTGTTTGTGATTGACAGGTTGCAGACCTTTCCATGGGGGATTTGCTCTTGCATAACACAGTGATATGGCTTAATCCTCCTGCTTCACTAGGGAAATGGAAGAAGGAACCTGAGCTGGCAGCATTTGGTTTGTATCCTAGTAGTTTTATTTCAGATGTGTGAGAAACTGTATCATGTTCCTTACCAGATATTTGTTGAAGGTAATTGAGCATCGTCTTCTGTAACACTGGCTGGATCTTAAAACTGTACTAGTCAAATTCTGTTCTGTGTTCATCTAAATTTGGTAAAAAAAAAAATTGGAGGTGATTGCTGTAATAGTGCAAGAGATTTTTAAACCCATATTCCAGGCTATATGTTGAGAACTATGCAGAAAGATATTTGCATCTGAAGAGATATATTTTTGTTGTCTGATATATGCTAACTGCTTCACATCCTGTTGGATAGGGCTAAGGCTTGATGAGGCTTTGCCTTTCTTCTTCATGCCTCCTGCCAAAAATGTTTTGAGCATCTAAACTTCAGAGAGTACTTAAAGCTAAGCCAGAACTCCCAGAGAGTTGCTTCAGAGTAGTCTGTCTTTCTCCCAAGTACTGTTTCTTGGGTGGCCAGATGAGGAATTGATGCTGTTGGCATAGATTTCAAGGTCTTTCCACTGCACTGAAGCGTGATACATTGCAAAGTTATATTGGCAAATCATCTACTTGTTACTTTCAAGGTTAAGTCGAGCTCAGCATTACTTGTTAGGCTTTGTTTGTTCCTAGACTTCTTCATAAGCGATAGGTTTTTATGTTGCTGTTTTCAGAAAGCTATGCAGGTTAGAAAGCCACTGGTTTTGATTTTATTTTTGTTTTATACCAAACAGCTTATGAATGGAGAATCTTTCATCTTTGCTCTGAAGAGCATATAAAAATTGACTGCATTGCTGTAAGCTGGGAAACCTTGAAGCTGAGTAGCCTCGTGAAAGCTGCTGGGAATGTGCAGTGACTTTAAGTATTCCCAACAGCTTTAAACTGATGGAATAAAATGTCCAAAATTAAGTGTCCATGTAGTAATGGTGTGCTAAAAGCTGTTGAGCTTGGGCTTTTTGCTAGGATGACTCATGCCTCCTTGACTGAGTTAAGGGCTGTCTGAAGAGCTGAAATGTCTGTGTGCTTGGGCATGTAGGAAACCTTTTCCCAACCTTATTTACTACATGGCTTTTGTTTTTTTAACTTTATTCTCCAGTGTTCAAAACTGCTGTGGTCCTTGTGTACAAGGATGGTTCCAAACAGAAGAAGAAACTTGTAAGTTGTGTGGACCATTTCTGTGCCGCTGTGTACATTTGTAGTAGTTTACTAATCCAGATTTGCTTTCCATAAAGCTGTGCTGTCTGTGTGTGCTTTTGCATATCTGATCTTTGTTTACCACCATGCAAACAAGGATTTGAGGAATTCTGAGTAGCTTCCTATTCAGCCTGAAGCCAATGTTTTGCAAATGTTTAATTTATCCTTTACTGTCTGCTGCGCTCTTCATGTTGCTTACCGTATCTACTCCGTGCTGTGGAGTGGACTTTCATGGAACAAGGTACCACCTTGAGTGAGTCTCTTGTGTTTGGCTCTTCAGTCAGTGTATACAAATCAAATGTGAGAGCTGTCAACTTTCTTAGTGAAACACGATGCCTTTGCTTCAGTCCTGGCTGTTAGTTTTAAATGCCACTGAGCAAGTGCTAGCTGCTCTTGGCAAATAAGGTGTGCCAGCACTATGTATCACCAGATCCTTCTGGAGTCAGAATTAGAATTTAAAGCTATGGTTCACAGTGAACACGTGACTTAATGCAACAGGGAATATATTTTATAATATTATAAGAAACACTTTGATTCCCATATACAGCATAAACCAAAAGTGTGATTTGAAATGCTAATCTTTTAAGTTGACTGGACACAGAATGACTTTGGAGTGACTAAAGCAAGATCAGTGCACATTCATGAGCGTATGTGCAATGGGAAGTGTGAGTGTAGGATTAGTCTTAAATGATTCTTGAAGGAATTGACAAGAGTTCATTGGTCTAATGGTTGCTTTGGTCCAGAGCTTAACAAGATTTTCATAGACAGGCACTTCAATGTTGCTAGTTACTGAGATGATGTAGAGAAAAAAGAACTGCAAGAAGTCTTTAGCTGGGCATTTTCAGTGCATAGCAATGACAACTGTCATTGAGATCTGAATATCCCAATTTCTTAATGGTGTTTTGAAATTCTCCCAGGGAGGATCACATAGAGCTTCAATTTATGAAGACTGGGATCCATTCCGCTTTCGTCACATGATACCTTTGGAAGCACTGCAGGTTCGAGCATTGGCAAGTGCAGGTAATGTTCTAGCTGCAGAAATTTGGTAATCCTTTCAACCTTTGTTTTGGGAACATTCATTGACTAACCGATGTTTGTCCTTAGTGCATGTGTGTGCAGCTCTGGGGACCTGAAAATGGAATCCACAATCAACAGCAGTAACAACCCTGGAGAGAAACAAAGGGGCAAAAGCTCCAATTCTGTATTTTCACTTTGTCAGTTTTTTTTTTTTCCTGAAGGCAGTCAAGGTTTTAGAAAACCTGAACAAAGTTGCTCCTGGCTCTGGCTCATTTTGTTCCTCTTCTAGAGACTTGAAGGAAATCTTTCAGCTATGAAACAACAGAGCTAGTGAATTCTTTTTGTTGTGACAGATGACAAATGGCAGTGAAGGTCGTTATTTAAGACTGAGATTTTTTTAATACATTCTCCCGGTACATAAGCAAAAGTGGAAGGAACATGTAACTTAGCTGTCTGCAGAAGTTACACCTGTAAGATATGGCAATACTGGAGTATATGGAGTACCTGAAAAGCCTTTTTTTTTCTGTTACTCTTATAGTACTGAGTGAGTGCATATGAAGCTTTACTAGATTTTGGCCAATTTATGTGTTGTTTCATTAGCCACTTGCCCACTACTGCTTTTCATCCATGAGTTAATATTATTTTCAACACATGATTTGTTGTCCCACGCAACCTTTAACAATTTTTCAGGGTTACAGAATAAATATTCTAGCTAAGGTTAAGCATGAGAGCCTGTTTTATGAAGTGCTGTTTGCTTTTGCTTTAGATGCAGAGACCAATTCTGTATGTGAGATTGTCCACGTTAAATCTGAGTCTGAAGGCAGGCCAGAAAGAACGTTTCACCTTTGCTGTAGGTAAGTGTATTTCCAAATCTTCCAATGGCAGCTGCATCCGTGGATCCCAGTTTGCCTGTATCATTCATCTAAGACAGTCTGGGAGCTGCCTGGGGGGAAAATTAGGGAGAGCATGTTAGAACCTTTATGAAACTCTACCTAAGATAAAGACATATATTTGATCAACCTCACTCACAGGAATGTCCTTTTTACACTTTTCCTTTCACAAATTTACATCCAATTAAACTTCTGGATCTTTGTGCCAGGTAGCTGCTAACATGTCTTGTTCAGCTGGTACCAACAACTGGTGCCAACAACTTCCAACTATTGTCCTTAGGGCATTGGTCATTCCTTAGATGAATTTTGTCTGTCTTTTTTGTGGTGGTTGCCCTGCTGTGTTTTAGACTTCAAATGAGAACTTGCAAACTTGCCAGGGTCCAACAGAGGTGATATCAAGCCAGGTCCCACTATTAGGCAGTACAGATCTGCAGGACTTGGTGTGTGATTACAGGCTAAAAATTGAGATTTAATTAGTCACCACAGGTCAGCTTGATGTTTATCAGACAAAGCAAAGTGTGTGGTTGGTTTTAGAGAAAAAGCAGTGCATGGCAACAGGATTCGTTAATAAACAGCGTGTTTGTTTTCTTTGGTATCTGTTGCAATAACTATAGATTTGGCTTTGCCTTGAAAATGCTATTTTAAATGGAGTCTTCCTGGGAGTAAATGTATGCCAGTCAGTGTGTGGTTTTAAGTTACAGTACTGGTCATTAATTATCTCATTTACAGTGAGCTTTTGGCGGTTTGCAAGAGGTAACTCTGCCTCTTGTATTCTCTCCTCTTTTTCAGTTCACCAGAACACAGGAAGGACTTTCTGAAGGCAGTGCATTCAATTCTGCGGGATAAGCACAGAAGGCAGCTTCTCAAAACCGAAAGTTTGCCCTCATCCCAGCAATATGTTCCTTTTGGTGGAAAAAGATTGTGTGCTCTAAAAGGTGCAAGGCCAGCCATGAACAGGGCAGGTACTGTAGGGCTACAGACTTTCAAGATCCCAGTAACCCCAGCACCGTTGTAGGATGTGGTGGTGTCTGATACTTGCACATTACCATTTGCATTCTCTCTTGTGTATGGAAAAACAAGCAAACAAACAAAAAAACCCTGCTGTTTTTTCCATGCTTCACCTCTTCCAGAGCCTTAAATTGCCTCTATTTACCTTGCTTTGCGCTTGAGGCTCAGCTTCAGAGCAGTCCTCCTGGCATGGAAGGGAGAAAAGGGATTCCTGTTGATACCAATTGGCTGTGCACTTTAATCTAGAAATGGGTCTCAACTGAAGAAAGCAGAAGCCCACTGCATATTTTTTTAAACAGAAGCATGTACAGGATTTTTGAGCTAACCCAAGCACTTTTAAAGTAAAATGCACAAGAAAGATCTGCGTGGTTTGAAGAGACAGCTTGTTATGCCCTCCATTTTAGCCTTTTCAGCCTTATGGCTAAAGGCACATGCTTCTACTTCTCGTACTTTGAGAGGCATCCACTTGATATTCTTATTGTAATGGTCTGTCCTAAACCATGGATTTTCCTTTTCAGTTGACTTCAGGCAAAACCAGTGAGAAAATCCCAGGGAAAAGCAGGTTTTCATTTTCAGAACACTAAATGATGGAGGGATGAAACACTTGCTTCCAACTGAAAAATACACAGCACCGCTGCGTGTTTTGTTCTGGTCTGTTTTTTTTTTTCTTTTTTTTTTTTTTTCTGCTCATTAGATCCAGCAGTGTAGACAATCAGGCTTTCTGTTCCTCTTCTGTAATGGGCAGGCCAGACCAATAGCAATTTTAGCAGCATGGCTTCTCACTTGAAGTGATGTTAGCCATCTGCTTCGCAGACGCTTAAAATCATAAGCAAGAAGATTTGAGAGAAGGCCAGATTGCAATGGTCTTAACAGTGCTCCTTCAGTCAGCCTGTGGGGCTGATGTGTAGATGCCAGGCCTTATTTTATTTTGGCTTGTCAGTGCATTTGCGTGATGAATTCTGCTGAGATGAAAATCTTTTGAAGTCCAGATCTTTCACTATAGTTAAAATCTGCAACAGCTTAGCTGTTATCCTTTGTGCATGTTTTGAGGCTCGGGGATATTAAAATGTAGCCCGTGCTCCCCAGGCTGCTAGAGTTTAATGAATATGTTCTGCAAGCGCTAAGATGCTGTTGGGTGAAGAAGGACAAACTGTAACCTCACAGTTCACCTGCTTGCAGTGGAACTGAGTGTATGCACGTAAAGTACTGGGATGCTGCAAGTCCTCCAGCTGCAGGATTCATCCCCTGCTTTTTTGTCTCACAGGCCTCTTAGGATGATGTTCCTACAGAAGATGTGAATTTGGTAATTGGGCCTTTTGCAAAAGCTAATAGTCTAGCTGATGCTGAGTAAGGAACTTCTGAAAGGGTTGGTCCCCCCCCCCCCCCTCCCCTTTCCCTAGCAGGGAGAAAGTGGAGAAAAGGCTAGCACAGCTTGGATAGAAAACGTGACATAGGTAAAGCAACAATTCCAGCACCTTCAGTACTGAGGTAGCTGTTTGGAAACCTGCAATGTTGCTCTAACCCGAGACAAAGCAATTTCCTGTATTGAGGTGTAAGGCTAGCTGGGTTTTGCTGTGTACTGATGGCAGGGTGCTTCTTGCAAGAAGCTGAGCTGAACAGATGCACTTTGTGCTGGCTGGCTGCCTACCACTTAGGAGGAACAGTAATTGTGGGCCATTATCCCAGCCATGGATCTGAGTAGCAGAAAACCCTTTTTCAGCTGGAGAGAGACTTGTGCCGAGGAGCTGAGTGAAGCCCACAGGGAGGATGCGGAATGCCTAGGTCATTCTTGGGAGTCTGCCTGGTTTGTGCCTAGCGGTGTTACGTAAAGGGCCCTTGGAAGACTAACTTTCTAGAGAGAATTGTACCGTGTGTAAAAAGCCTCTGGGGTTTTATCTTTGTGTGTGCACAGTGTCAGCCCCAAGCAAGTCTCTTGGGAGGAGGAGGAGGCGGCTGGCCCGAAACAGGTTTACCATTGACTCAGATGCCGTCTTCACAAGCAGCCCCGAAAAAGAGCCCCAGCAGCCCACGCACGGTGGGGACACTGACCGCTGGGTAGAGGAACAGTTTGACCTTGCTCAGTATGAGGAGCAGGAGGACATCAAGGAAACGGACATCCTCAGCGATGACGATGAGTACTGTGAGGCCATGAGGGGTGCCGTGGCCGACCGAGACCTTCGGGAGCGGCTGCAGGCAGCCTCCATCACGTGCCGCGGAGACCGCTCGCGCCCGGCCATGGACACGCACGCCTCCAGGATGACCCAGCTGAAGAAGCAGGCGGCCTTGAGCGGCATCAACGGTGACGTGGAGGGCCACGGCGAGGAGGTCATCTGGGTCAGGCGTGAAGACTTTGTCCCGAGCAGGAAACTGAACACGGAGCTCTAAACCGGTCCCCTTCCCTGCCCAGATGCGTAGGTCCCCCCATCCTGCCCGCTCTCCCTCCCGCTCTCGGTGCACCGCCGAGAACCAGTCCCCATAGATTGCACACTTGCACACACCATTATGGCAGCTGAATTGGTCTGAAGCCATGCGGCCACACTTTAGGCAACTGTAAAACGCTCAAAATCTTGGAACGGAATAACCTTAAGGTCCTGTCTTACGTTACCAAGGGCTTTCACACTATTTTATTTATTCTAACATAATCAGGGGCTGAAATTAAGTATGGGGAAAATATAATCACTGGAAAACAAATTACTCTGGATGTCTTAACCTACGTACAGCAAACTAGCTTATACAATAGCACAACGAACAAAGGGTTTTATAGCCGTAAAATGTCAACCGTAGGTTCATCTCCTGAATGAGGAAACTGCCTTTTTAACATGTACAGTTGCAGTATTCTTATTACTTTTCCCTCTTTAAATGTAAGAGAATATACATGTATTTTAGGAATGTGTGAGGAAAGGTTTGGGATTTATGTTGTGTTAAGTCCTCTTGGTCTGTGGCTGGTCTAATTTAATGTCAATGTTGGAAGCTCTAGTTTTGCATAATGTTGTAAAGATGCCAAACTCTCTTAAGAGATCCAAATTTAACACTTGAAGACATATTTTTTTGTATTTTACCTGAGATGCAGGGGCACAAAGGGATAAGAATTTTACAGTGTTAGCTTAGCTCCATGTCTAGGATACAAGGCTAGATTTTTGCAGAGGGTTAGGAATGGTGGGTTTTATATTCAAATATGAACTGGAAACTCTTATTTAGATATAACTTTCTTCAAGAAAAGGATTATTGTATATGTTTGAGGCTGGAGTTTAGTTAGATAATAAAAAGAATAAAATGACATTACTGAATTACAGTGGAGCAAACTGATCCATGGTGCAACCTCGCTGCCGATGGGGCAGCAGCACTGTGGATTCATTTGGTCTGCTTTCTCTGACACAGTTTGGGCTTAGGGGACAGGGAATTCATGGCCAAAAAAACTGACCTCATCCATTCTCCTACTTTGGGTGAAACTAGTGTATTTCAATTCCTTTTTGAAAGCTTTTCCACCGCAACAGAGTATGAGCAAGTTCTAAACCTCTTCAACATTTTAAATCTTTTATTTAAGCATCTGAAACAGGGTAAAATGTGACTAAAATGGTTTTTAAGTAGACTTCCAAATGCAAAACACAAATAGCACTTTTTTTTTTTTTTTTAAGAATTTATATAGCTTTTCCCATTTCAGTTTCACCTATGAGGAAAAAAAAAAAAAAGGAAGATTATATGAAGTTTTCTTTTTCTTTGGTATCTGTTGGTGTTTGACACATCAGTAGGTACTTTGAAAACCTGAAATTTTATAATAACTCTAGGATTATATTTTATAAAATCCACTCTGACTATATTTTAAAACATAACAAAAATTATTCTCCCCAAAATCCATCACTGTCTTTGTGTCCCACTTAGCATATCCCCCTCTCCTCCACCCCTTTCTGGTTTCTGGTGCACTATACTTGTTCTTATGAAAGCTTTCTCTCTTAACCTTTTGCTATCTTCTCATTTTGTTTCGTAAAAGCTTTAGAAAGGTTTCTATACCCTTTGTATGATCACATCATTGTTTTATATCATCTACCCATCAGTTGTGTCCCAGCATACTAGAAAAGCAGAGGTTTTAGCTGTCCTATGTTGTACCCAGTGGAATACAGTCAGTTCTGGAATACTGGAAGGCTGGTACTGGGAAGGTACCGTTGTTCTTGTACATAATGTCATGACATGTCTATGTCAAAGGTTCTTATATATTTCTTTTATAAGCTGAAAGAAGGTCTATTTTTATGTTTTTAGTTCTATGAATGGAACGTTGTAAATGCCTGTCAGAAATAAAATACTGGAAAAAAAAAAAAAAAGTCGAAATAGTGGTGTGTGTACATATTCTCCAAGATGGGTGCCCTTCTCAGTGAAAGCAAGTAGGAAGCAAATCCTACAGCAGCTGAAGCTGTGGGATCCACTCCTTGCCTTTGAAGCCTGTGGGGTCTCTTTACTTGTCAGGTTTTCACCTCTCATGCTGCACGCTCTGGGTTTTGTGCAGATGCTCCTTTGGAATGGGTTCCTCCAGCTGCAGCTCTCAGCAGAGCCCTCATCTCTGCAGTTCAGTGGAATCTGGGCTGTAGGGTAAAGAACTTCTCCTTTGGCCACGGGTGCAGAACTTCATTTTTCCTATGAGTGAAAGGTCAGGATCCTTGCCCTTTAGAAAATGGAAAACCAGACTGGAACACCAAATGCTGGATGCAAATATTTGCCCAGTGTGACTAATTATGACACAGTAAAGTAGTGTATTCGAGTCTGCAACTAACAACTCTTTTCCCCAAGTCTGTGAAACTGCATCAATTTCCAACGAAACCTTAGAGCAAAGACTTCTAGTGCTTCTTTGTAAATTCACCTGAGAATGAATGTGAACAAGTATGAAATTTCATTTCAATTGCCATAACCTTTTTTTGGATGTGGTCTGGAGTTTGCCTCTATTTACATATGTGTATTTTCTCCATTGTTTAGTTTTTGGAGATGGACTCGGTGATCCCTGTGGGACCCTTCCAGTTCAGGTTGTTTTATGATTCTGTGATTTCTTACAGTGCTTCTAGCAACTGCCTACAGCTTTCAGATATAAAGAGCCTTGTATCGTGCCTCGCTTCAGGAACTAACATTATGTAGTGAATTTATCTTGTATGAGGTCTTACATAAAAGATTTGGTAGGTGGAAGGTGCAATGCTTTGAAGTAGTTCTTGTATTCTCACCTGCCATCCACGATAGCTTGGGAAAGACGTGAAGCCTGAACTGTGCAGACTTTATGTGGGTAGGACTCACTTCATATTTTGCAGAAGTGACAATTGCCATTTTCCTTACTGTATCTATAACCAGCTAGATTGGTTTCTTCTTCAGTGATGATCACAAGAATCATAAGTATATATTTAAATAAGAGAGGCAAGGAGAGCAGCAAAATCCAGAATTCTCTTTGTATTATAAGAGCCCTTCAGTTTAGGTGTGGGCAGTTATTTGGCCAAAGCCAGCCCCTTTGGGGTGCTGAGTTTCAGTGCAGACATGAGGATCCACTGTGGATAGGGAGCTGCTGTTCTCAACAGACTGACAGGAGCTTCCCTGGCCCACGGGTGACAGCCAGGTTCCCACCATTTGTTATTGTCATAGAATCATGGGGATCACAGAACAGCTGGGCAACCTCTGCCAGTGCCTCACTGCCTTCTGAGGATTTACGTTTCTCCTCTTTTAAGTGTAAAATCCTTCCCCCTTGCTCAGTCACTATCAAACCATGTAAAAAGCCAGTCTCCCTCCTTTCTATAAGCTCCCCTCAAGTACTGGAAGGCTGCAATGAGGTCTCTCTAGAGCCTTCTCCAGGCTGAACAAGCCAAGCTCCCTCAGCTCTGCTTCATAGGAGAGTGGAACTAGGACTCCTCAAGCACAAGCAGTTTGCTTTTGTGTGCAGATTCTGGCAGATGGACCATATAAGGTGAGCTGGGGAATGTAGGGAGCTGGTTTATTAGAAAACAAGTTTTTACTGCTGTTGTTTCTTGAAATCCTGCACAGCCCCTAGGTTTTGCCTGCAGTAGAAGAGCAGCAGTCATCCATGGGAAAAGCACAGGCATCCCTTAATATGAGGTTTGGGAAGTGCTTTTCTTAACTCTTTTCACTGGTCAGATGTTGTTTGTTGTCCTCTCTAGCAGACCTGCTCTTCTTGCACCTGCTTCAGAATGGCACAGGTAGTGTTTTGTTTCCATGGTTGTTGTCTCTGCACATACTGTGCTGAGGATGTGACCCTGCTGCCTGTGTGCTGTTTTAATATGGCCAAATTAAATGTGGACAGGAGTGCTGCCTATCCCACAGCTCCCATTCCCACTGTGGATGTCTTCTGGTACTCTGCAGCTGGTTTTCCTTTCCCTTGAATTTTATTCTTAACAGTTGCTGAGAAACTCAGTTGAGCAGTAGACTTTTGTAATCTTTCCAATTAGAAGAGCTGTCATGCATGTAGATTGAGAACTGTCAGTGTGTCAGCGACACTGAACGAATCCAGCCCAGAACTTTGGAAGCCTGCTGTGGCTCTGCATTGTTCTGGGAGGGGAAGAAGAGGGCAAAGAAAACATTTGAAAAATTACTTCCCCTGTTTCTCTCTTCCTTTGGCCGCATCCTGTTAATAATACATAATGCTGTGTTGCACATGGGCTAGAGGAGCTCTTTGCAATGATGAGATCTTACAGTAGCCTTGGGGCCTGGGTAAATTGTTCCTGGCTTAAGTTTGACAAATGAAGGCAGGTGGAGGAGTATACAAGGTCACGGAGCAAGCTTGTGAACTGCTTGTGGGAGGCAGAGCTGGATGGTGCTTCCTTTTCATTAACATGAAGAAGTAATTAGATGTAGTAAGTAAGCATTTCTTATGGCAGAGTGATGAAGAGGTGAGAAAAGTCACACTGACTGCCTGGAGTGCATGGAATTGTGTGTCCAGCAGGTACACCTGGGAATCCTCTAATACTGAAGTATCTAGCTTGCTTTCTCCTCTCAATTCTGTTTCCAGTCAATTTCCTAACATGGAAGGAATGATGATGAGCCAGGGAATAATTTTAACCAATGAAGTATGTTCCATTTGACCTTCAAAATAAAACCATGGTTTCTGCAGCTGTTCACCCCTGTGCACTGACATTACAGGTGATACTGGCTGCACGTAACATTGGAGGAATGCCTCAGTTCTCCTGAAATGAGAACAAATAGTTCGTAAAGCCTGGGCAGGGTCCTTCTTTGGCTGTTTGCAAGGATGGTGTGGAGAAAGCCTTCAGAGCCTGGTCTGGTCATGGGGCTAGAGATCCTACTGATGGCCCTTCCCACCAGCACTGTCCTATGGTCCTGACCCCCTCTGCACCACTCCCAGTCAGTCAAACAGGAAAGGTTTGTGTTGTTTTCTTTTCAGACCAGGAATAAATGAAAAAACGTTATCTTCAGTTTTGTATCAAAAGATGACAATTTTGTGATGGAACAAGTAGACAAATTCCCAGGAGATAAAGCTTGGTAACAGCCTTCCATAAGAAGTGGCAGGAATGCAGGTTTACTGGGGAGGGAGGGGGGAGAGCCAACAGTGGAGGCCACAACTCACTGTATGTTGGTCCTCTCACCCCAGTGAGGACTGCTTGGTGCTGATGTAGATGCATTTCCTGGGGTACCCAAAATGCACTGGACACAATACATGGCAGCAGTGGTTGACTGCCATTAATCCTTGGGACCTTTCTGCAGAAACATCACTAGACTTTTATCTAAACTCTCTCTGGATACAAAAACACGTTCTCTGCCATTTTGTCTTCTCCCAGGTGAAGCAAAATAGAACTTCCTCATTTCTCTGAAATGAGAATTTCTCCCTTTAACTACTGTTTTTTAGTGCATCAGACTTACAAGTTCCATTCCCCCCTCCCAGAGTCTGGGAGGTGGTCGAGGTGGCACCCTGACTGAACTGCAGCTCTGCTGAAGGAGGGATCTCCTGGGAAGGGCTGAGTGCAGGGGACAGTAGGAGGTACAGCCCTGTGCCTCAGGCAGTACCTGCAAAGACGGCTTTAGAGAAGAAGAGGACAAACATCTGTGATGATTCCCTGACTGCACTCCTGCTCCCATGCAGTTGCAGGGTCTTTCTCAATTGCAGGGACTTTCCCACTAAAATGAGTGGGATTCAGTTGCCTAAATGCAGCTGCACAGTGCTGTTTCAGGGTGTAGAATCTTATGGCTCTCCATAAGACCAAAGCTATGGCATCCCATAGACCGAAGGTGCATGCTGCTGCTCAAATCTCATCAGGCACAGTCACTGCAGCCATCCCGAGGGTGCAAGGCCCTGTCTGTGTGGGGATGTCTGGGGAAGACAGCAGCTTCACATGGCATCTCCTGCAGCCAGTTTATGTTTCCTACTTAATGGAGGATTACTTGCAGTTTGTAATATTTGAAGTGAAGTAGTAAAGCCATGGAAGAGTGAAGGCATCAGGCAGGAAGCATGCACACAAGCAGTGACAAGTGGCTGGTGCACGCCAGCTTGCTGTGCACTTTGCTGTGCCAGATCTGAAATCCTCCCCACTGCTTTGGCATGGAAACACAGCACTAGTGGGAGCCAGCTGTCTGTGTGACATGAGGAGAAGGAGGGAAAACTCCTCCTGCGACTGTGCGTGCTGTGTGGGGAGGCAGGTATCAGTAGCACTTCTGAGCACTGGGCAGTTCGTGCAGCCCTGGGAGGCACCGAGTGCTGCTCTGTGCCATGGGCCCATGTGTGGCTGCAGCCTACGTGGCGTGGGCCTTGCTTTGAATAAAGGTGCTGGACAAAAGTCAGCACCGACAAGAGCTGCTCTGGACACCACCCACAGCCAGATGCTCCTCAGGCCCTGCAAGACCTGTGCTGATGTGGGACAGCGTGTGGCTGCAGGAGTCATTTGCCTATGGCCACCATGTTGTGGGGAAGTGTGGAGTTCTGCAGTACAGATATGGGCTCACTCCTGCACCAGAGGGCAAGCTCTGGCACTGCATTTTAAATGTAATAGCATGGATGTGGTTCTAGAAGCATTCCTTTGGCTTCTCAGAGAGAAAAGCCCAGCTTTGTGCAGTCTCTGGGCAGGGCCAGTGTAGGTCTTGCTCCTTGGTCTCCATCACAGCTGCAGGGCAGCTCCCAGGGCTGGCTGCACAGCCACAGCGCCTGCCTGCCTCCTGGGCCCCATTCCAGCTCAGATATCCCTGCCTTGCCTGGAGCACCCCAAGATGGTGAGGAGCTGAGCTGCCTGGCTGTGCCCATTTGCTGAGGCTGTTGCTAAATAACAGGTCAGAGCTGAGGCTCTGCGCAGAACCAAACACTGCTCCTTTCGTTCTGCAGCCAGAAGAGGTCCCTCTTCCCCTGCAAATGCGGCGTTCATTTCCCGGTTGCCCTCTTTCTTCAGCTGTGTTTAAAAACCCGGGGATTACAGCTTTAATAAAGCAAACAAACAGTAAAAATATATAGATATATATTGAATACACGTGCTCTGTAGGTAGTAGAGCACTGCGTCCTTTGTGTGTTATGCAAAGTGTTTAGTTATGAGGTAACTGTCGACCCAGTGTAGGATGTTAGTTGGTTTTACGTCATTCTATTAGAGAAAGTAATTTCCAGGGATAGATTGAGATTCTCTTCTTCTCAGAGGAGATTAGACCCCTTTAATTAACTCCTCGAAGGGTATTAGGGAGGTTCATATCTTTCTGGTCATCCCATCACTAATTGCAGTGGGATTGATCCTTTCAGTATCTAAAGGGGGGCTGTGAGAAAGAAGGGGAAAGGCTCTTTAGCAAGGTCTACTGTAATAGGACAAGGGGAAATTGTTTCACATTAAAAGAGGGGAGATTTAGATCGGATATAAGAAAGAAATTTTTTACAATAAGGGCAGTGAGGCAGTGGAACAGGTTGCCCAGAGAGGCAGTGGATGCCCCATCCCTGGAGACACTCAAGGTCAGACTGGAAGGGGCTCTGAGTACCTGATACAGCTGTAGGTGTCCCTGCTCATTGCAGGGGGGATTGAGCCAGATGACTGTTAAAGTTCCCTTCCAACTCAAAAAATTCTATGTTTCTACGATTCTATGATCCTCCCAAGCAGCAAGTATGGTCCCTGATTAAGGAGGGCAGAGATTCTCCCTGACTCCTGGCCAGCACTTCATGCTGACTCTCCAAAAGGACTGGAGGAGACCATCAGGGGTTTAGGAAGGAGGGAAAGTCTGCGATAGCTCCTCCTAGCAGGCAAAGGTGTTGAAGGTGGCCGACTGCTCAGCGCAGTCACAGTACTTGTGTCAGTGGTTTAGAGATGCAGATATTGCACAAAGGAGATTTTGTACCTCTCACTGCTGCTGTTGCTTTTTTGCATGGTCTGCAGACCATGAAGTAGCCTACAGCCACTCACATTTCCAGTTTTGTACAGAGCCTCCCTGTGCTGTGCTTGGGTGGATCAATGCAAGAGCTGAACACCGCCAAAATTTGCTTTGAGAACTGTCTCACAGTCCTTAAGGACGGCAAGTGGAGAGCATTCAAGAGTTCTCCATGATACTACAGAAAGTTTTGGAAATAAAACCTACTGTTGGAGAAGACAATGGGATTGTGGAAGCATACTTGATGTTGGTGCTAGTGGAAATGTTCAGAATAATCTACTTCTTCATCTCCCTCAAGTTTCTAATATAGCCCTTCAGATCTCCAATAGGAGGCTAGAAGACTAAAACAGGAAAAGCTGTCTTTGAGGTCACTGCAATAGCAGACTATTATCAAATTATACACTAAAATAGTCCTGGAAAGAGATATAGAAAGACAGCAACTTCTCTTAACTTAAAAACATAAGAAAATTTGGCCCTATTTCCATTCCAAAACCTCACAAAGAGTGAAAAAATGAGGCAGAAGGCAATTAAATGATTTATAAGTCACCCTTCTTACTATCCTTGCTTACACTTTAAGAAGATGAAGTCATTGCTAAAATTAAAAAAAAATGGAGTGTTCTGTGACAAAATCTGTGCTTTGAGTGCAGTGGTGATGTCTGGGGAGGTTTTCCCCAAGCCATGTGGGCACACTATGCTCCCCTCGCAAAGAGCTGCAGCTGATGTGATCTTGGTGGATGGGCTGAGGGGATGTTTGGGACTGCTGGGGCAGGGCTTGAAGCTCATGAACGTTAGTGAGGAGAATTAAGGTCTGGTGGGGGAAGAGAAACAACACCATCAGGGACTGAAGAGAGAAATCAAGAGATAATTTCAGGACAGTAGAAACAGCAACAGGCATTCTGATCTGGTGGGGGGCAGCCCTGCCCACAGCTGGTGTTGGTACTTGATCTTTAATGTCCCTTCCCACCTAAGCTATTATATGACTATGATTCTATGAGCTGTGTGAGCTTTAGCTTGATGGCTTACGGCTCTACACTGACAAATAAGCACAAAACATACTGCAAAGGGTGTGCTTGATATGAATCAAAGGAGTTAATGCTTTCTAAAACTATTAATTGTCCTAAATGCTTTGTCAGGCCACAGAAATGTTCCATCCCTGACTTGCCTGACAGTGGGGAATGAGGAAGACACTTTCAGGATGATAAAACATACAGAAATTTAGAGCTGTATTATGACAGAGACAAGTAATCCCACAGCTATGTGTAGAAGCTGCAGCACTGGTGTGCAGTATTGATCTCTGGCTGGAGAATAGATGTACTTGTAGGCATCACAGTCTACCAACTAATTTTTCGGACTCTCTGGTCCTGAAAACAATAAGAAGAAAGGAGGAAGGGTCCTCCCATAATGCAACTTCGTTGGCCTTACAGATGGGAAAAATCTCTCAGCTACACAAACAAAAGTAACTTGAAGGCCATCTCAGAGGACTGGGACATCTTTTTTCAGTGGAGCTTTTTCCTCCTATAGCTCCAACATCTCTGGGCTGGCACCTGAAGCTGGCCTCACTTGCATATGGTTTTGTGAACATCCTTGAGACGTTACACGCACTATGTGTTTCTGAAACCTACTGATGTAGTCATCTGAAGGGCCAATGTCATTTTGCTAACATAATCAAATTCATCTGAGTTTGAACCTGAAGGAATTGTTGTAATTGTGTAAGGGCAAAACAGAAATGCTTACAGACATCTCTTGTGCTTAGATGCTGGCTGGCAAAAACCTACTACAACCCTTTCCATTGCCTGCTCCATGTTTCGGTGGCAGCGAAAGTATGTTTGCAGTTGCAGCAAGGGATTTTAGGGTGATGAGGGGGTGTTACATTAGCTCTTCCAGCTGCTGCTATTGAAACTAAGCTTACCCTGGCAGTGCTCATAGTGAATTGTGGCCATTTCCATGTTACTCCATGACAGGGACGCTCAGTGAAAACTGTCACTTGTGCTTTAGAACAATATAAAAATGCAATTTTACCTAAAAGCTGTCATGCTAGATCAGACAAGGAACAGGTACAGTGTACAACTCTCAGTTGCACTAGCACTAACTGGCTTTGGGGTGTTCTTTTCAGGTGAAAGCCCCAGTCATGTCCAGCCATGGCTTGTACTACAAATATATTCTGGTGCCAGTGACCTGACGTCCTTTGGGACTGAGTGGAACTTGGAGGATCTGCTCCAGGAGCAGACCTTGTGCACTCTAGCCCTATTGGGGATGTTAGTGTCTGAGCCAATGAATCAGTCAGAAGCTCTTGAGGCCTCTAGGACTTGTTATGGATTCACGTGCTAATAGATGCTCATAGAAGACCAAGAGGTTATGTAGCACTCTGAAGAACTTCTTCAGCAATACAGAGGCCAAGTGTACTTTCAGAT
The DNA here is from genome assembly GCF_019238085.1 of Lagopus leucura. Taxonomy (NCBI): domain Eukaryota; kingdom Metazoa; phylum Chordata; class Aves; order Galliformes; family Phasianidae; genus Lagopus; species Lagopus leucura. Next base: position 75,154,778 of record NW_024962262.1, read on the forward strand.
GTGCAGCATTATGGAGGAGGGATGGGAAAGGTGCCCTGCCCCTGAGAGTGGACCGTGCCCTCTCTCAGCACTGACCCACAGTGATGGTCCCTGGGTACACACATGGTGACGCTTCTGGGCTGAGGCTCAGCAACAGGCTTTGCATCAGGAGTTATGGCTGGAGCTTCTTCTGCACCATGGAACATCACACCTGCTGCTTCAGTCTGTTTATATGTCCAGGGTTTGTTGCTGATAGTCTCTGCTAGGATGTGCTGATACAGTGAGTGATGCTTCTGCTGCTATCCTGATTTACCCTCTTCTCTCCCTGCCTGCTTTCCATGTCAGTCTGTCCTACCCCAAAAGCTGTTGGGCCTCTCAGCTAGCCCTGCTCATCTCCCTGATTCTTAACTGCCACACTAACTTTCTTGAGACTTGCTAATGCATCCAACTGCTCACTGATCTTCTCTTGCCTACAGACTCCAAATCCCCTGCCTTCTGTCTTTGAAATGGGGAGAAAGCAAACCCCATCCTACCATCCTCTGTGCAGCCACATGTGAGATGTGCTTTTCACTATCCATCCATACCTACATGGGGTGTGTACGGATGGTGGGGTCATGGCACAGAGTTTGGGAATGGGGCTGGGGAGATGCAAGCAAAGGCAATACACTTGCCTAGAAGATATTGTGACCAAGTGCGGCTGGGAGTGAGAGAAGAGGGTGAAAAGAAAAACCTGACAAGCCATCTGGTGTTATTTAGTCGTCTGCTGACATTTGCCATCCTGCAGAGGAATCTGGGTCCTCACGTGGCACCTCCCTGAACATTAATTTCTGCTGCCCTTCTCTTTGATGCAGGCAGGGATGGCAGCCAGGATGTGAGTACCAGCCAGCCAAACTGTGCTGTGGGGATAGAAGGTACTGCATATGGCTGCCAAAATTCTGGTCCTTGTTGCTCTGGTCAAAATGAGAGGCTGTGCAGGGCAGTGTTTGCTGTGCTGCCTCCAACCCTTCACATGGCAGCCCTCAGTAAGAGTGCTGGAGGCATGTTCCACTTAACATCCTCTGCCGTAGGTGTGGGACAAGTGCTGTGTGGCTGTGTAATCCCTGGGTTAGTATCTGGGTCTTACCAACAGTGAAGTTTGGGAAAAGCAGAGCGTTGAGTGATTTGTACTGGTATCTGCTGATATCTGCCACATAGCCCAGAGTTGGTAAATTTGGAAGGAGGCTGTGGAGACATGCAATATCATGTACATGGTGGCTATGTCATTGCCAGTGGGTTAGCTAATGACTGATGGGTGCAGAGAAGTCATCAGTCTTCAGAAGGCAGCAGCTATCCTCCTGCCTGCAAGTATGGGCTCCCAAAATACCATTTGGCAATGACAAAGTTGTAACATCTTGTGCCATGTCTGTGTCCCTCTGTACTTGACTTGTCACCATCCGCATCCCAAGGATGATGTGGATCCGAACACCTCTCCATGCCCAGGACCTCAGGGGCAGCACAAGGACTCAAAGACAGACATTACTATGCCTTCTATCTGATGGCTGTCTAGATGTCCCACACAAGCAAGCCTTCTGTGTTCCTCAAGGGAGGTTTCAAGGGTTTTCAGAAAACAAGCACTGTGGCACCACTCATCAGGCAGAAATTTCCCTTCCTCCTGACCCCATGTCACATATTGTATAATGAGCAACTGAGTACCCCATGTCAACCCCAAGCTTTGCTCTACTTGTGCCCTTCTACAAGTTACTGTCCCTTCTTATGCTAGTGTGTCCAACACCTGTGTGTGGCCCTGGTAAATCAAGGGCTTAGAGCAGAGAGCCTCCAGATGTCCATTCCCACCTCAACCATTCTGTGATTTGACAATTCTCTACTTCTCTTGGTACAATATATTAATAGCAGCTCAAACTGACGTTGCCCTCTTGCTTCTGTTCTACCAGGCAGTAAGTATTTATACAATTTTGCATTATGTTCTAACATTTTATTCGCTGCAAAACAAGACATATTTCTGTGTCTGGAAGGGAAATGTTTATACTGAAAGGTTAACCTAGATTTTTGTTTAGGAAAAATGAAAAATCTGTGTACAGCAGATTTAATATAGTGGCAACCAAGTGGAAAAACAACAGAGAAACTATATGCAATTAAAACTATTTTTAAGCGATCTCTGCACAGATACCATGTAAAATATTATGACTGTACAGATTGGCAGATTGGTTTTGACCCTGTACTGATTTCAAGTAATGTTTTAATAAGATTTTGCAGCTGATTTCAGTGGGTGTACCTTATGAAACATCAAAACCTCAGAGTATGAGTATCATAGAATCACAGAATGGCTTGGGTTGGAAGGGACCTCAAAGATCATCAGGTTTCAACCGCCTTACCACAGGAAGGGTTGCTAACTGCTAGATCAAGTATCAAAGCACGTCAGATAATACTGGAAAAGTTTAGAATTGAAGATAGGCTATCCCTAACCACTTGCTTGTTTTATTCAGCTAGGTAGCACAAGATGGCTTCCCATGAGCACTTGTGAACATTTTGAACAGAATATTTCCTGAAGGTAAGAATTAAATTTCCAAAGATTTAGGTTTATCTCTGTGCCTGTGTATCTGCAACATCTGCCCCGCACTGGAAAAGCATCTCATTAGTCAAATTAGCAAAATAGCTATCACTTAATTCATTACTGTTGTTAACTTCGATAACTTGTGTGCCACTTCTGAGGTTCAGCGAGCTGACTGTCTCAGCTGATCCAACAGGTGAAATCTGTGGGAGCATTGAGATAATTACTCAGAAAAATGTCATAACAGATTTGCTCAGGGGACAGCAGCTGCCTAATAAATGAAAAAACTTGTCTGCAAAATTAAATCTATAACAAATCTAAAGACTGCAGAACTTGTCCAGCAGGAATTCAGCACTGCAGAATGTGAACACTTCAGTCTCAGTCCACCAAAGCCCCTAAGCACGTACTTAAACACAGCGTTATTGATCTTGCAAGAATCACTCACCAGCTTAAAGGTAAGCATATGCATAAGTATGTTAGGAATTCAGCTCACTACCACAATTCATTAGAGACTCTAAAACGATGCATGACAACAGCAGAGGGCTAAATCATAGATCAACCAAAACAGGTTATTTTTCTAGCAGAATAGGAAAAAAATAAGGTTTCTTTAAAAAGGAAGGAATCAACTGGATATTTCTTAACCACTGCAGACATGGATGGGAGAAAAATTGCTAATCAGCTATCTATTGATAACCACACAATTCTCAATCATCCTATCAGCATTATGTGAAACTACACGGCTGCCTTTTAGAAAGTGTAAGGAGGAAAATGCAGCTACAGTGGTTATAAAAAGAAATGCGGGATGTAGTCTGAAAGAGATTTAGATGCGATGAAGTGTACTTTGAGGGTTTTCCTTGAAACATCTATTGTAAACATCTTAATTCTTTATAATTTTGCTTTTAAAATGAACTTATTAAAATCTACTTTCCAATGCCTGTCTCATACATGAGGCAACTTTATCTTCCCAACAGCAGGTGGCTGTGATGAACACAGCCCCTGCCCTGGCCTGTGTTTCTTCAGGGTACTGCCAAGCCACCACTGCAACATGTCCTGCTACATCTGCTTTTCCTCCATGGCCAGCAGGCCTGCTGTCCCAGTGCATGCACCCACAGGTGGTGAAGGAATAGCTGCAGCAGTGGTCCTGCTCTGTAGATGTGTCTCAGCCCTCTCTCAGCTCTCAGAGGCTGTCATTTACACCAGATTGACTTTGTCTTAGCTATCTGCTCTTGCACATTGCACTCCCTGGCCCGCTGCAGAGGAGCCACCCCTATTGGCTGCATTTTAGCTTCCAGGGAAGCAGGATTGACTGCTCTGGTGACTTAAAAACTCATCTTGTGGTACAACTCGCCTCTTATGAAGAAAAGAGGGAAAACAGGAACATAATCCCCATATAAAACCTCCTTCCTCTGTTCCTTCCATAGCCCACTGTTAAGAGCTTGAGTGGAACTTGAGGTCCTTTTGTGATGAAATGATTCCCTGAAGAAACAAATGGAGAATTTCAACCTCTAATTTTCAATGGTTGCAGTAAAAAACCTATGTGTGAGAAGAGAGGGTCTTTCCTTAAGGCATATGGAGGCACTCATGGATGGCAGATCTCATTTAGAAACTTGGAGCCCTGAAACCCCTTGTGTTCACCAATGACTTTGAAAGTGATTTGCTCTATAATAGCATTAAGAAGTGCCAAGAGAAATCAAGCACTTATTGTACTGCAAGAGCAGAGAGGGAACCCATTCCTTTCCTTTTGTGTTATATAAATAAATGCACAGAGGAATGATGGTCCCTGACCCAGGGAAAAGATTGTCGTGGTACAAGCACACAATTAGAAGCAGTCCCTTGCAGAAGCCCTTGTCCAGGCAGACAGATGGAATACAGACACCAGGAGATACAGTTGCTTTCTGTGTGTCACTGGGCAGATTCCTGGTAGAGCCCACATGTCCCCACTCCCTGCAAAGCAAAGATAAAATGGCATGTCGACAGGAAAGATTTTCCTTGGCATAGAACACAACGACTTCAAAGACTATGATTTGTGTTTTGTCAGCTAGATGAAGATATTAGATGAATGCCTTTTGTACCTCGACAGAATGTTTTAATCAGTTAACAGAATTAATTGTGTTGACATAATGGATTTATTATTTCAATAGAATGCCTGTCTGTCTTCGTGCAGGGAAAAGGGATTTGGCAAAACTAATGCTGATACCGGGGGATTCTTATACAGTCGAATTATCAACCTGATAAAATGCCACTGGTGTAGAAGAGAACAGGAGGGGAAAACGAGTCAATAGCCCAGAGGCATCAGTGCTCACAAGACCTACATGAAGAATACATTAGGTTTTACAGTTCTGGTGGCTTTATATGATGAGCAAGGTGCTAACTGATACAGACCATATGCTCCCATGCAAATGCCTGCAAAAGGGAAGGACGTCTTCCAGGGTATCTGACAGATCTGCCTGCCAACTGGATTTGTGAATAGGGGGGAGCACTGACCAGTCCTACTCTGTCCCTGCTGCTGAGGGCCGTCTTTCTTCATGTCTCTGGGGCAGAACAAACAGTCGGAGCAGAGATGAGTGGACTTTGGTGGTGGTGAAAAGCCATGCAAAATCCATCTGAGAAGCACACAGTTTGCTGTGTGAAAGATTTCTATGAGAACTGTGTATAGAAAAGCACCATTTTTTTTGCTGCTTCTGTCTGCATCAACACTTGAAAATGGGTTGTGCCCCTCCAATGCATTTCACTGCATTCCACAGAGCAACCTGGGAGCTTTATATTTAGTAAGAACTACAGGACTACTGCATCTGTGTCCAAGAAGAGGGTTAGTTGAATTTATATGCTACACAGTGTACAGCACATCTTGTCCATATCAGCCTCAACCCACACTGAGCTTTGTGTCCCAGCTCTGGGTTGAACCAGGCCAGAGAGAGATGGTGGGGATATGCTGCCCCAAGGGGGACAAAGACAAGGAGAAAATACAAAAGAGGTGAAAAGGTCAAAGGAAAAGAAAGATGTAAAGATAAGGAAAAAAGTAATTGAGGAAAGGAGATGGAAAGGGAAAAAGCAGAGAAACAAAGCTATTGTCATCTGATTTCATAGAATCAGAATCATAGAATCATTAATGTTGAAAAGGACCTCTAAGATCACCTAGTCCAACCATCAACCCGTCCCCACTATACCTACTAACCATGTCCCTCAGTGCCACATCCACATGGCTTTGAACTCTTCCAGTGACAGTGACTCCACATCTCTTTGTCCAAATCTAAGTTAATATCTTGAAATGAGAAGGTGAGTTTGATACTTTTCTTTATGCATAAAAGCACTTCAAACCTGAATCCATCTAAAGGAGCCTAAGTAGTTCAGAATGATTTTCCCATATCCCCCACATCATCACGTATGGCCAAAACCAGCAGCTGAACTGAGGACAGGAGCAGGAGGCCGGCTCAGTATTGAGCAATGGTATTGCTGCACTCAGGTAAGGCCGACTGCTGGATAAATGGCACACAGTGACTGCAGGCTGACCTGCCTTAGCCACACGCTTGCTGGAGAACTCTTGCCTTTGCTGTGCCATTTCCACTGCCACAACACATTGCCTTCTTATTCTGAGCATATAGCAGGGAGCGGTACACTGGATGGCTGCAGTGTGAAAACATGTTTTGCAGCCAAAAGTGAGTGGTGATGTTTTCTTTTTCTTTCCCTCTGCACTGGCAGTCAGGTTTTTTTTCCTGAAAATTTCTTTTGGAATATACCATACGGCATGAATGGTGTTTCCTTTCTTCTTCAGTTGGACTTGCTTGCAGTATGACCCTCGGGAGGAAGGCGTTGGAAGCCAACAGCGCCTACTCACTAATCTGTCCTTTAGAAGGAGATGTGCTCTGCTCAGGAGCTGACACCACTCATGAATGCTGCTGTGAATTTGATAACAGAAGGCGAGGAGTGTCTGTGAAGAGAAGTAATTGCAGCTGCCGATGGAATGAATTGAAGGAAATTAAGTCAAAGTAACCGAATGTAGATGAAAGAGCTCTTAATCTTCAGCCACTAGAAGAGCCTGCAAATAGTTTTGACATAAACACTGAATAAAAATGGGAATACGGAGTTTACTCTTTCCTGAAAAAGAGAGTCCTTGGTATAAGGCCCTGTGGTGATGTGATATAGACAACACTCTCAGCAGAGAGAATTAAGGCAAAGGTCTCTCAAAGTCATTTCCATTTATTCTAATTTGTGATTTGTGCATAGGGGAAGGGAGCTTAGTCCTTGGACTGGCGAAAAAAAGGAGAAGTCCCTGAGTGGTTTTTTTTCTGAGCTCATGCCAACATAGAGTGGCACAGAACACTGAAGCTCCTTCCTCAGCATCCTGCCTAACTTCTCAAGCTGCCCACAACACCAGTTGCCTCAGTTCAGAGCACAGTAGTTACGTGAGAGGTACTTGGGTTACACAGGTCATTTTGAAGTATGGGATGCTTTGGTATGAGAAACCTGCCCAGCACGGCATTACGCTCATGAAGGATAAAACCTGACCTTATGGCAAAACCTAGTTGAGCCACCAGCTGTGCCAGTGCCCTGGTGGGCTGGCATACCCCAGATGGATTCTACCTCATGGGGCTGGTGACCACTGAGTTCCCTGGTGTCTCACAATGACCAGAGGTAAGACAATGATTTGGGGTAGGACAGGGTGAAGAACTTTACTTCTCCTTGGTTGATTTGGAGTTGCACAGTTGACTGGATTTTTAAGACATTACATTTATTTTTGCTGCTTTCCCCTTCCCTCAAATAAAAGAGTTTTCTTGTCAAAGCTCTTAGTACTTAGGAGAGAGAGGAAAAATCATGCCTGCTGAGGTGACAAGGCAGATTTATTTTCATTTATGGGAGCCAGAAATAGACCTAGAGTAATAAAAGCTACCTATTCTGTTTCACATTATAACAGATTAGGAGCATGCATATGGTCAGTTCACTCATCTCAGCTACAGGGAGGGAGCTTCTGGCTGAGGGAGCAATAATTTCAACTGTTCACATTAGATCAGTGGTTGCACAAACTCCATACACAGATCTCATTTTATTTCACAGTGCTGAGCATCTACTTCTGAGAAATCTGTCCTTCTGAAGGTATTGTCAGCAACGTGTTCAGTGAGAACCAAAAATAAATTTAGTGACATATGCAAAGTTACTAATTGTACTTGAGACTTCGTGCTAAGAATGGTTTTGCTTCATTGTACATTTTAATATGTGTTTTTTCTGTCCCTCTATATTATCTTGCTAATTTATTGTTTTTATTGTTTTTATTTGACACACAATCAGCAGAGAGAAGCTGTCATAAGGACAACTAAAGCTTTGGTAGGAAGAAGGGCTGTCTTTATATACAGTATTGTACAGCACTGAAAGCAATTGGGGTCTGATACAGAAAAGAGGCTTTCAGGCACAACTGCCAAATAAATAAGAGAAAGGTCCCATGAGCAGCACAACTGATGAAGCTTCCAGCCCCATTAGCTGAGTTTCTTGTAGGCTTGTGTCCTTAAGCCCTTCTTGTGATAATAACCTCTCCTTCCTGCACATGCTGCTGTGTCACCACAGAGGGCAAGTACCAGTGGTGGAGACTAGGCAGGTCACCTTCTTGCTGATGAGCAGGCAAGGATGTGCTGCACCTTGGCCCAGTAGCTGCTGCCAAATGCAGGATGACTGAGCTTTGCCTGCCTTTCTCACAATAATGGCAGAAACTTGGGTCCATGTCTTTCACCTGATTTTCATTTTCACAAAGCTAGTTAATTTTTGGTTTTCAGTGTTTCTGTCAAATGTCACTGGAATTGGCCAAGAACTTGTTTAGGAAGTACTGGGGAAACTGTCAGACAAGATGATGTCTTGCTGACATCTACATAACCACGTTTCCTTGGGGAACAGAGAGAGCAATATTGGGCAGATGCCGATGTAAAATAGTTGCTGCTAAAATATGGATAGCATGCATTTGTTCATATTATGGATGGAAAAAAATGATGCTATAAAATAATAAGTGTTCTCAGATAATATTTTTACATTCAAATGGTGGAGTCCTTCTGCTTTTTCTGTGCAAACAAGAAAATGGAAGGACAAATGCTCAAGAAGAGAATGAACATGAATACAGTTAGTCAAAGTAAGTTCTATGTTTGCAGTTGAGCAAAAGAAATCTGTAACATTGACTACATCAGAGACTATTGAGTTCTGGCTGAAATACCCTAAACTTGGTTCTCAATTACTTCTTGGTGAATTGATTAACCTTACTGAGGTACTGAATACAGGAAGACTCCAGCCTGGGTTATTTGGTCCACTACACTTTCTTCATTCCTCAGCTATGGATAGCAATGAAGTGATCCAGAAAATGTTTACAGAAGTTACTGATTTAAAATATTTTCTGACAGTAGCTTTTTCTGAAACTCTGCACTGAGGAAATTCACAAAGAGTAAGTTGAAGCTTCATCTGTTTCCTATAAACTTTGCAGAATCAACACATCACCTCCAAAACCCAAAGTGTAACAGAGACTTCTTTAAAACATCAATTAAATCAGATGGAATAATTCCAAAGCCTCGGCAAATTCTGGAGTGTATTCTGCACTGAGACTCCATGAAAGAGGAAAATTATATATCTAGACTCCCTTGATTAATTATCTTTAAATTTGCAGAAGAAAGGAGAGTTTCTGCTGTGCTGGAACTGATCATGAGATTCATGGGCCTCTGCAGCTCTCCTTCTAAAGAGGCAGGCTATTGTCCTATCTGACTCTTACATTTTATCATGATTTCCATTGCATCTATCCAGGAAGGCATATCTGCTGTAAAAGAATGAAAAGCAAGGCCTGCTGATTTTTGACATCTCTGTGGATGATAATGGTAAGAATTGGCATTTGACAAAGTAAGTCCTGCAGGAAAGTTTTTTTTTTTAAAAAGGGAAATCCCTCAATGGTGAGAGTCTTCAAGTTAACCTCTTCTGTATCACTTCAGGCATTTCCAGGCTCCCAAAGAGTCCTTAAAATACTGCAGTATTTTAAGTACTGTCTGGACTACTGTGTCCTGATGGTGCTGGTGAAAATGGAAAATACGGGAATAAGGATAATGGTGAGGTTTGCCTCTCCACAAAGTTTTTGTTAAAATGACTCATCTAGGCAAAAAAAAAGGTGTTTTGGTTCCACCCATCATAGTTTTGACATATTCATTTGCCTAGAGCTTTAAAATCTCTAGATCCAGGAAATCCCAGGCTGGGGTTGGTGAGAAAAAACTTACAATTTCTCCCTCTGTGTGATCTTTATTTTAAGATTTCTTGTTAGGGTTATAAAGAGTGCTGGTGGTAGGTGTATACACGTGCAGGTGCACAGGGTGTGGGAGTTTTTTCCCTCCATCAGCATTGCCACCACATCCAGCCTGATAGTACCAGCTTTTCTTCTCACTGCCGTCTGACCATTTCACTGCTGGTCATCTGCCCTCCAAAACCCATGAATGACTGCTTAATGCCAGGGTGAAGAGGGTGATCGTATAGTCTCTGTTGATCAGTGGGTCAATGCATGTTCCACCATCAGCATGCAAAGTGCCATCCAAGGCTAGTGAGATCATAGTTTCTTGACTTAGCCAATGGCTGCTGGCATACAACTCTAGAAAACTGTAAGTGGCTTGAGGTGAAATGTGGGACACATCAGGAATCACTGATTTTTATTATTATTATCCACACTCCCTTCCCCCAAGAAAATACAATTTAGAGTTCAATCAGGGAATAGTAGAACTGTCAGCTCAGCTCACTGCAACATTTCCGTCTTGCAACACAGAGTTGCAGAGCAGGACAAGATATAGCCTACACACGCTGAAACAGTTCCTGCTTTAGTTGAGAATAAATTTAAAGATTTATCTGAGGGCTTGACAGCTAATAAAATGTATGTTTTCTGTGCTCTTACATCAACACATTTAATGAGGGGTTCTTATGGGAAGGTTTCATGAGTTAGGTTTAAAATTATTTGCCTGACTTTATCTGATTTATTGGCTGGTAATGTATCCTTTGTTTTACTGTCCTTTTATATTCTTGGGGTGCAAACCTTTGCATAATGGTCTGTTCTGTCTGCAACCCATCAATAACAGAAAGACTCCAGGCTTACTGAGGTGAATTCAGAGTAGTACTGTGGATTCGTTTTTACTACTGGCCGACTCATTTGCTTCCACTCTGTTGTTTTAAAAATCTACCATGTGTAATATGTCTGCCTTAAACACTCTCAAAATAAAACATCTTTAAAAAAAACCAAAAAACAAAAAACAGAAAAAAACTTAATGATTCTTGAATTCCAGATAGATTTCTGTCTTGATTATTGAGAGGTGACTCATTAATGAACATTTGTCCATCTGTCTGCAGAAACAGTTTCATATCTTCTCCTGAAGGGTGTGGAGTCACTGGAATAATGGTCCTCTCTTGTATTAATAGGATTCTGATTGAACATGATGGTCTATTTTCTTTACCTAAATAAAATTGTTCTGTCCATTTGGTAGCAGTAAGTGATTTGATGGAAATCCTCAAAATTTCAGAAGCGTGACTTTTATGGCTCTCAGTAAGAGTGAATGTGTGATCTTTTACCCTTTTAGAGGAAAAGTGCTGCACAAATAGAATACAGTACAATTTAGTTGATGAACTTTACCCCTGCTCAATTCCAAGTTTAGAAAAACTTGAACATCCTTTGAAATTATTGTTTATTATGAACAGAATGTTCTTGTCTTTTTGAGAGAGTATAACATCTCTCAAAACATACATATACATATATACCAGTGGTATTATGCAAGAGAAAGGAAAGCTCAGTTTGCAGAGGAAAGGGGAATGCTGTGTTGGAACCATCTCCAAAATTCTTGCTCAAATTGGAGGGAATGCGAAGTTCATGTGTCTGTGCTGATCATTGAAATGTTCAGGAAAAAAGATGGCATAAGATCTGTGGCTATTTCATGTCTCTGTACCAGTGATTCATGAGTAAGCATGCCATGTGAGAGGAAACTGAGGATTTCAGAATCTCAGAGGGAGGATAAAGCCCCTGCACAGCTTGGATCATCATGCTTATGCTTTTGTCTACATCCTATTGTAGTCCATGAGGAACAGATGTGTAGAAAGACCCACTTGGTGCTGGGGAGATGATAAGCACACTACATGCATCTTGGAAGTCCTATGTCAGATTAGTTAGTCTGTTCCCATGCACTGAATGCCATTAGCATCCAAGTACATGAGATGTCTGCCTGGAGTCCAGCATCATGTGTAGTCTGACCCTTCATATAGAGGCATTTCCACTGACCAGAGTGTAGCATTGGTACTCCTTTCCCTGTGGCTGATCACTAGTGAGACTGACTCAGGCCTGCAAGTTCCTTGGCTGGGGCAGGTACTCATAAGACAATCACAGAATGTTTCATCAGAATCTCTTGGCCAGTCTAGCCCTTGGTCATCTCCTAAAAATCATAAGTGGAAAGAGTCACAGACCCATGGAAGAAGCTGTGCTTGCTTCTCCATGGTTGGTGTGTCAGAAAATGTAAGTGTGGTTTTCTCAGCATGAAGAACAAAATATGCAGAGCTCCAAGTAAATCATCAGATGAGGAAAGAGTGAGAAACAAGCAGAGTGGCTTCCAGAATGGGCTCTTAATGGAATAAGAGAAATAGAAAAGACATGGTACAACCAACTACATCAGGCTGATACTTCTAGAATTTGCCATTTGTGTCTGTCTAAAATCACAAGAAGATGATGCTAAATTAACCTGCTATTTCTGTGGGTTGCTGTGCTGTGAGGTGGCTTCTAATGCATTTTGTGTCTCAGTGATACTTGTTACTATGAATAAACAAATGGGAAAAAAAATGTATGGCTGTAAAAAGCTGCCTTTTAAATATGTATTGCATGGCACTATATTTCTTTAGATCGCCTTCCACAATCACAATACGCTGATTAGGGTTCTTGTTTTCTTTTCTTTTTTGGGAGTTCACATCTCCCAAATCTAATTTAATCTCCTTTTGAGTTAACACTTTACATTTTTTTGAAGCTGTGCAGCACGAAGAAGGAAAGTCTATGAGATTCTGCATGCACTCATCTTAATAAAATAGAAAGGCAGAATAACCCATCATTAGTATTTCATTGAGGGCAACTTCAGAAAACCACAACCATAGTTTTTTTCTGAGACAGTTCAAAACTGGGAGTGAATGGAGGTGAAGAATGCACCAAACAATAGAAAATTTTAGGCTGGATTTGTGAGGAGTGGTGAAATCCCTGAGTCCTTCACACCATCACAGTGCCTGTCGATATCTGAGAGAAGCAGCACGTGTGAGGGAATCTATCATATTTTTGCCATGTGTTTTGCCTCAATCTAATCTACAACAAGCAATTGGAACCACCATCAGCGTGCTCTGGCTTCATGCCTTTAATGAAAATCTGTGTAAAATTTGCTTCTTGATGAGGAAAAAATGACAAAGCCCAAACCTCCTCCAATCCAATTAAAATGCAGTGCTACTTATTGCAAATACATAATGGTCAATGTAACAGAGCTTCAGAAAACTTGTGAATAGCCATGCACTGTTTTGAATGCACCCAGTGAAAATAGAAAAGTACTTCAGGAGTGCTACAATAGAGACTTGAGTTAAATGTACCGTAAGCATAAATTAACCGTTCATTACCTGTGCAACACCTACACACTTTAACTGTGTAAAATAAGTATCTTTTTGTTCACTAACAAAGCCTTTATGAAGCCTCTCTTAGCAAAACATATGTTTGAAGAGAATGTCATGTGTGCAAGAAGTAACATAAAAACACCTATAATTCACACACAAATTGATGGTTTGTAATAGCTAAAGGGATAGCACAAATTGGGATCCATTTTGCTAAAGTGTATCAGGATTTAACCCAGTCTGCTAAAAGATGAGGTCATGCGCACAGAGAAAAGTCTTGCATTGTTTTAATGCAGTAAAGGTTTTGCAGTGTTGAAAGCAAATTTGCCAACAACTGCTCTACCATTTCAATCTGGCTTACAAAATGAACAATAAACAGAAGGGAAGCCAACTTTTTACACAGGTTTTAAACTGAAAAAGGGGAGATTTAGATGAGATATCAGGAGAAGATATTTCACTGAGAAGTTGGTGAGGCGCTGGCACAGCTGTCCATAGAAGCTGTGGTGCCACATTCCTGGAGGCACTCAAGGCCACGTTGGATGGGGCCCTGGGCAGCCTGAGACGGTGGGGGGCAGCCTTGCCCACAGCAGCAGGTTGGGGCTGGGTAGGATTTTAGGTTGCTTCCAACCCAACCAAAGGCATTCTGTGATTCTATGACTCTATAATTTCGTGATTCAGTGATTCTATGATTTTATGAAAGCACCTTTCATACACACTTACTGAAATGGCAGCCATTCAAATGCCTGAGTGATGCTGGAAGAATTGTCACAAGTGAGATTCAAACAAGACATATGTAAAAGTAATTACCATGAAGAGGATGATATCCTTTCTTTCCCCTGGGCTATTTACTCTGGTCAGACAGGTGAGAGAAGCTTTTTCCTACCCTAGCCCTAACCAGCTATTGAAAGCTCTGTAGTGAGTTGTAGGAAGATTGCCCAGACAGGATGTTTACTGTCTCTGGGGGAGAGCAGAGGGCTGGTGGAGAAGGGATGGACAAGGGAAGCAGTGAAGCAGCACTTCAGATATCCACGTTGATGCAGTAGTAGCACATCCACAGCCTGTGAGGAATAGTCAACGTTTTAACCAGGCTGCAGAGCTGCCATTGTTAGGTAAGGTGCTGAGGAATCCCTCAGAACTAGCATGGGTATATTTCCAGATTAGACAGACATTTACTCTACCCTGTGCATCTCTTCTGCTGTTTACAGAATGTCAATACAATGAACAAGCAGATATTTCAAACAGTGAGTCACTGCTAGAGAGATATGCAGTTATCAGGAAAGTCCATCTGGTAGACGTTTGGTGTGAAACATCCTTTATGGGACAGCTTTTGTTCTTGAACAGCATTTCATTATGTATATCTGAACTTGACTTAACTGCTTCCCCCGTTGATACAGTGCAGGAAATCTTCATGATATACAGTCCCATTTGAAAACTGCATGCAGAATTGCAGGTACTTTCAACATATTTGTTTGTCTGTGCAGATAGAGCTCAGCAAAAATTTCAGCCTCTGCATTACACCATCACATCCTCAAATTCTTCCAGCTCAAGAAGCTAAAAATATAAATCGCGAAAGTCAGAAAGTAGGATTTAGAAAGTTAATGCTCGTGTAAATATTACGGGTACAAATCCTTCGTGTGCATTCATAGGTGACTTCCTTCTCCTGTCATCTGTCTAGAAGACATACTACTATTTCTTCTTTCAGAAGAAACTTTGAAAGATCAGCAAAAACTCAGATCATCATTCTTAAGTAAGTCTGAAAAAGAAATAAATATATCCACTGGCAATGACAGAACCACAAAGTTAAAATCTACTAAAGCTGGTATAACTGGGGCATGATAGCAATGAGTGGATCATGAAGAATTATGCTTTATAATATTCTCACACTCACTTTAAGTATGAGGAAAAGCGGATTTTTGAACAGCAAATTCTCTTGAACCTTGGAATGCTATAGTCTTGGAAAGCTAAAGTAGATTTGCCTGCATCACATAAAAACTCTTCTATTAATCCTCAGCCAAAACCTAAGCTTTTCTATGGATAGCTAATGTAGGTTTCTCATAGCTTCTCGTGTAATCAAATATAGTAAATGGTTCATTAAGAAATCTGAAGTTAGGTGTTGTGCTGGACTGTCTTAGGAGGATGTAAGCTGTCCTGTCAGATTCATGTAACACCAAATTTAATTTGTATGGTACTGCTACTCCTAAGGTATCTTCTTTTAGATGTGGTATATATTTGAATGTGGGTATATTTATATACATATATATTTAAGGGATCAATTTTTAAAGACAAAGCATTGATCTGAATTTAGTACAAGTCACATGCCTTCTGCCTTAGTAACTCCTTTGACAAAATTGAGATGTTACTACTTGGGCGTTTTGGTGTCTAAGGAGATAATATCTTTGCATAAGTTTGGACATGTAAGGAGCTTTGTAGGTCTAAAGTGGGTGACCATTAGGATGCTACCCAGCACCATGAAGAGCTATAAAGAGACTTGGAGCCAGTGGGGACTCCGACTGCTGCCTGTGAAGAAGAACAAAGCGCAGTTCATCTCTTGACCAATGTTCTTCTCATTTGTTCTTCCATCTTACAGTGAAGAACAGCCTACAGTTCCATCACGTGACCTCTTCCACTGCTTCACTACCCTTAGGCACATAGGGTATAAGCCATAAAGCACACCACACTCCGACGTCGTGATTTTTCCTAGCTTAATCACGTCTGTGGCATAACAAGTTAGCTTAATTGTATTCGTCTCAGATGATTGTCTCTCCAACAGTTCTTAAAACAATTTCCAACATTGGTTCCTTCACTGTTTCATAGAACCATAGAATTATTCAGGTTGGAAAAGACTGTAAAGATCATCAAGTCCAACCACAACCAAACCATCCTACCCTAACTCTAACAACCCTCTGCTAAATCATGTCCCTGAGCACCGCATCCAAATGGAGGGTGACACTTCCAGGGACAGTGACTCAACCACCTTGCTGGGGAGTCTATTCCAGTGCTTTACAACCCTTTCTATAAAAAAGTTTTTCCTGCTATCCTAAACTTACCCTGGTGCAACTTGAGGCCAAAAGGTTTCTTCATGAAGATGTGTAGATCAAATAACCTATCATGGAGATTGGCTCTGTATTCTCTCATCTCTCCTATGGTGTTCCTGGAATGCAGTTCCTAAAGCTATATACCTTTTCATTGGTTAGGTTTTGTCAGTACAGCTAGAAACAATCATTTTCTTCTCAAATCTTATGAACAATATTCTTGTAAATGCATGAGAGAAGATTTCTTCTTTCAGAACCAGTGTTACATTACTGACTCATTAATCATTATTGATCTTTTTCTGTAGGGCTTTCTGTATAGCCAGCCACTCCCCATATTTTTATTGGGTGTTTCATCTCTCCTTTCCAAATTCATGCACATGCCATCACTACAGGCAGGTTTCAGGCTCATAAAACAGAGCAGAATGCGACCTGATGGTGCATAAAGAGGAATGAGATTTTTTTTGTTTCCATGTCTCAAAAAGTCCTTTTATAAAAAAGCAATTAGGGGGAAATAAAAGCTGGCAAAGGTCCTTATGCTCATAATTTTAAGGAAACAATATATCTATAGAGCAGTAATATGTGATATTTTGTTTTTCAACCTCTTGTCTGTTTTTCGGATCACAGGTGCACTTTGGGAATAGTATTTTTTGAAAAGATGTTAGTTTCATGGTTGCAGTAATATTTCAGAAAGCTTCAGATATTTTCATAGATTTAGTAAATCTGTGAAAATCTGCTTTCTCAACACCATTTGCAGTGCAGTTACATTTTATTAATGCTTTGAGACAGGAGAGCTATACTGCCATATTGAAAGTGAATTAAATGTAATGTGAGTAATAGGTCTTGTTTTTCTATAACTGTACTAGAAACGAGGTTTTTCATTATTATTGCTCAGATATCACAAAGCTACGTAATAATTTTTGTCTCCTTTGGATACTTGAACATTATGTTAGCTTGGGTGCTGTGGGCAGAAATCAAATAAAAATTGTTACTGTTGGTGAATAATCCCAGGGAGTACAGTAAGTGACTTGAACTTCACATTTAGTAAACGTTTTTGCTCTCTCCTTTAGAAAAAATAGAAGCCCTCTGTGGGCCTTGATGTTCTAAGCCCTGTGGATTTCAGGTAGGGCTGATCCTGGTGGGTGCCCTCAGCAACAAGAACAGGATGCAAAGAGTAGGCTGCAAAGATTAGCCCACAGAGGAGAAGCAGTGCAGTGCTGCTAGAAGAAATGTGTCCTTGTCCTGCTGATCAGGCCAGCTCTTGGCAGTAAAAATTACCATCTGATCACTACAAATTCTTCCGCTTGTCTTAATGGACCTCAACTAGCTGCTGGCTCAAGCCGCTGTTCTGACCTTATGGGGCATTGTTTGGAACATGCAATAAAACCAAATGTACTGGCCAAACCATATGCTCACTTTTTGTTTGTTTTTTTTCTTGTTCTCTTGATGGAGGACTTGCATGAATAAGTGCTAATGAAAAGGCACAGCTTAATTGCAGTTGCATTCTTTTTTTCTCAAGTTGAAACATCTCACTTTGGGATCATTACATTTCTTTATGTTTTCAGAAGAATAAATAAGAGCAGTATCCAAAGCCCAAAGGTATGGTAAAGGTGGGATGACATCCAGTGTTATGGTTGCCACATGAGCACTGCCCAAAGCGCTTTCCTTTCCTACTGCCTGTGTCATCCCAAGAGCTGAGCAGCTCATACCAACCTACCTGTATTGAGAGTGACAGAGCACTGGAACAGCCTGCCGGAGAGAAAGCAGAGGAAGTTCAGTCTCCTCTGGAAATACTCGATCTCACCTGGATGCATTCTTGTGCAACCTACTATTGCAAGTCCACTTTAGCAGGAGATTGGACCAGATGATCTTCAGAGCTCCTTTCCAACCCCTACAATTCTTTGGTTCTGTGATTCCCCAACAACTGACCTGTAACCCCTAAGCCTTGTATTCACCTAATGGTGATACTTGCTGCTGTAAAATCATCTTTGTTCACTTCTGGCTTTGTGAACACTATGTTACTCTTGTGGTCTACCTCCTTAACTCCTTTATTTTACAACTTTCCTTCTTTCTCTCTTTTCTTAATCCTAGTGAGTTATGACATTTTGCACCATTTGCCTTGAAGTCCTTACTGTACTAGAATGAAAATACAAAATTTTTATATGTTAAAGATAAACTTCTAATGTTCTGATTAAAACTCTGTGCATTACTGGAACTCAGCAGAACTGCAGAAGAGTCAGCTAAGATTGAACCCTTTTTCAGTTAAGCTGGCAGGATGAAACCTGAACACAATAATAATAATAGAATCTTTTGAAGTACATGGGATGGCTTGAATTTTTCCTCCATCTTTTCACATTTATATTTTTGGCTTGCTTGTCAGCTCCCTTTGGGACATGCACTTCATTTAAAGTGAGCATTATCCTGGACCATGCTTACTTTGGGATTTATTTGAAGGCAAACTGTGTTAAATAACGGCTCTGCATTATTAACAGGCCATATGGGCATCGGGCTTGAGAGAGAGAAGCTTAACCAGAACACAGGAAAACAATCTTCCAGATCCTTCCTTCCTTTCCCTAATACATAATCCTGAGTGCTGGAAAGAGATAAAATATTTGAATACAGCAGCGGAGGACCGTAAGGGACAGAGCATTGTTATACTTCTCTGGGAGAGCTCTGTGTGCAGTCATCACCTCTGCTGACTGGCCAGCATCTTTCCCAGCTCCATTTAAAGTAACCCAGGTTGGACATGCTGCCAGGATACTTCTGTGGAGTGTAAGAGGCATTTTATTATCATATTATGTGCCATATTTTCAGCCCTGTACTGAACAATCCAGGATGACAATACTGTTGTGGCCGCAGAGGTGGCTGCTCTTCTACGGATTAATTTAAAAGCTTTTAAAATGTATCTCTTTCTTTGCAATGTTTTTCTTGTCCCTGAAACGTTCCCCACACTTTAATCACGGAGCATGGGAATATTAGAGATTTCACAGTGGGTATAATGTGATGCCTTCTGCAAGAACTAATTCCTCAATTTTAATTATGATTTTTTCTTTGAGAAACAATTTAAAATCATGGCAAGGTAAAGTTTAAGAAATATTCTTGTATTTATTTCAGAATATTTGCTTAGATTACAGGATGTTACAAAGCAGCACATTGTTGGTTCCAGCATGTTAGACAAAAGCCAGGCTGCTGAGATGATGGATGCTTATGGACCAGCAGCACTCAGTCAGGTGCCAAATGAATGCTGACAAGAAGTAACTTTTCAGACAGTAAGGGGATTCTTTCTCCGTTCTTGTTTATTCGGCTAGTTCAGGTCAATGCCTGGTTCACAATGTGGTAACCAGTTGGTATTATAAAAAGCAGAAATGCTTGCTTTCTTCTCTTTAAGTAATGGGTAGAGGCTAGGTCTTATCATCTAAGAGCTGCTGGCCTGAAAATACTCAGAATGATGATATTCAAATCCTCTCCCTATGCTCTTAAAGAACTGATGCATTCCTTCTGATTTACCCAAGGTTGGATATAAAAAACATAGCTGATTAACATAGAATCATGGAATCGTAGAATGGTTTGGGTTGGAAGGGACCTTAGAGATCTTCTAGTTCCACCTGTCATGGGCAAGGACACCTCCCACTAGACCAGGTTGCTCAACATCTCCATGCGTGAACACAGCCTTTATAAGAACTTTTCTTAACAAATATAAATAATCAGTTAATTAAAAAAAGAATAAACCACTCTGAGCACACTGAGAAGGTTGTGGTATATAGATGTATACATAGCTACAGAGACATAATGTTTTGCCAAACGGGAATGTCAAATTCAAATAGA
Source organism: Lagopus leucura (assembly GCF_019238085.1). Taxonomy (NCBI): domain Eukaryota; kingdom Metazoa; phylum Chordata; class Aves; order Galliformes; family Phasianidae; genus Lagopus; species Lagopus leucura. Next base: position 75,174,770 of record NW_024962262.1, read on the forward strand.
AATATCAAATATCAACATTGGTATAAAACTGCGTTTGCAGGTTATGACATCTGTTCCCAGTTATTTTATAGTTTATTCTCTCTTTCATATGAAATCAGCTCTTTGGAAGTGCCTAAGCCAGCATAAACTGAAGCAGATCAAGGAATCGTTCTGTGGTTGCACAATTATGCAGCTGTAAAGCAGCATGTGTGAGGTTGGGGAGAACTTTGCTTTTGATATTTGGTGAAATGGCTAGAAATTCCACTGCCTTGGGATGTGGATTCACATCCAGAAGACTAAAAAATCCTATCTCCTTACCCACTTTTTAACATGCTGAGAGAATCTGCAAGCATTTAGTCAAGGGTGATTCATTTAATCGATTTCTTTTTGAGGTCCTTTTTACAAGGTCCCTCACCATCAGCTGCTGTAGCAGCAAGCAGCCTTGGGGAAAGAGGAAAGTTTTTGCATGGATAATTAAAAGGAAACACAAGGTAAAAATGAATGGTGAGCTTTCACAGTGGTAGAAGGTCATGAGTGGAGTCCTGCAGGAATCTGTGTGTGGAGCTCATGCTGTTCAGCATGTTCATAACGATCTGAAAATGGAAAAAATGCATTGACCATACTCACTGATCATACTAAGTTATTCAGGGCAAATGCAAGGCTGACTGTGAGAACTACAGAAGGACAATATGAGAATAAATGATGGGATGATGAAGTGGTCAGTGAAATTCATTGTCAGGAAACATGAAATTGCGCACATGGGAAAAATAATACACATTTATTGTAACAAATTTCACAAACAAAATGATGTCCTTGAAGGTGATTGCTGCCTCACAGGAATGAGCTCTTAGGTTTCTAATAATTTGTTGCATGAAAACACTATCACAGTGCTTGTTACTGATCACACAAGCAGACTGAAAATTAGGAGCTGTTAGGAAAAGCATAAAGATCAAAGGAGAACACAGTGTGCAGGCATCATGCTGTGCCTGTGTCCTAAATATGTGTTTACATCTGGTCCTCTCAGTTCAGAAAGGATTCAGATGACATAGGAAATATACCAAGGAGGACAACAAGAATAATTGGGTGGACGGAATGGCTTCTGTTCAAGCAATGATTGTCCAGGTTGAGAAAGGAATGACAACAAAGGTATATGAGAGAAGTGTGTTACATCACTAGTGACAAGGAGAGAGCAAACAGCGAATGGCTGCTTGCTGGCTCTTCCAACAGAGGACTAGGACAGGTCAAATGAGACAGCCACAGCCATCCATGTAGCTCATTGCAGGAGACAGTGCTTTACACGGAGCACAGTACAGGTGTGGAAATCTTGAGCTATGCAGTATAGCTGGTTACTTTGGCTCACGTTACTGGACAAATTATTGGGAGCAAAATCCATTGAGAGCAATTAAATACAAAAATAGTAGAGAGACTCTAAACTGAATATTTCTCAAGAGTGACTTGGAATTTTATGAGGAAGAGTGTTATTTGGCACACCATTACGCAGTTGATATCTGCCCCTGGCTACTTTGGAAATAGGAGTTGCCTAGCTGAACCTGTAGTCTGGTGGATTATGCTTGTATATTTATGTATGCAGAAGACTGTAGTGTAGCTGAAGAGCACCTTTTCAGGACAGACAAATGTGTCCCCAGTGAGCTGCTCTCCTTTCTCTTCTTTCTCCTATAGGAATCCCAGTATGAAATTGCAGTGAAAATCAGTGTTAAACTTTAAAGTTCACAGCCAACTGCTTTTGTGTGCGGAGCAGCTGGTGATACTAAAAGAAAATCAAATCTGCTCACAATGAAAGCGATTAGATATTAAAAGCACTTGGGGAGAAATTCAGCTAAATATTTGGATGAATGTGCGAGTTCCACTGCTGCCCACGTATCAGCTGTGAGCAGAGAATTCAGTCAGCATCAGTAACCATGTGTGGGTGGGCCTTAAGCGGCAAAGTGGTTCCCTTGTGGCTCAGGAGTGTCTCCCAATTTTCCCTTTCCGTGCTATCACCCGGTGTCACATACCCCTGGCTGGCAGTGAGCACAATCCTCAGCTGTATTCCCCTGTCTGCTTTTCATTTGATGCTTTCCCTCAGCTGACTGATACTTCTTCATTAATTCTCCCTTTATCCATATATTAAAAAGTCTGATCCTTCCTCCTTAGCTATTAAATGCGATTTCAGTCTATACATCAGTCAATGATGATATGGTGGAGGAGAAGGTAAGGAGTGTTCAAGCTGGGAAATAGGGTGCGGAAATCCCAGTGGAATTAGCTAGCGTGAATTAAAACACGACTTGACACCTTGCTGAAGACACGCTTGAAGACCTTCTGCCTGGGCTCATTTCTCATTTTTTCTGCTGCCCTAGTTATAGGTGAGAACAATAGCACTACAAATCTACCTCAGATGACTGGTATTAGGATGAATGTTTCTGCAGGTGTGTGAAGATTATATGTAACTGATCAATACTAAGAGACAGATGGAGTGAGTCCAAGATCTCAGAGCAAGACTTGCACTGTTTGGAACATTTTAGAGTGCCACTCTTCCTTTACCTTTCTGTGGGACTCTTATTTTTGCTGCTTCCTTTATTTTTCTGGTCTTCCCCTCAAGATTTAATTCACTCTTCCCTTTCTCTCAAGCATTTCTACACCTCAATATCACTTTCCTGTCTTTGCTTTAGGAACCTCAGCATTTCTAATTTTTCCCCCCTGGTAAACCTATAGCGTAGAGCATCCACGTTGGATGTGATCCCCCTCCTCACCATGGCCTCTGAGGATTGGGCATTTCTGAGTAACTACCATCCTTATGGAGGACTTGCAGGCACACCACTGGAAGCGCAAGGAAAATGCACCTCTTTTAATTTTTGCTTCCTGGGTGGGTGGAATGAATAGCTTTTGATTTGGTAGCCCCATTCAGACTGGAGAAATACATGCTGACTAACTCTGAGCCCACACTATGAATGGCTGCATTGTTGCCTTTATTGATACTTTAATACATGTGTTCTTCATACCACCATGTTGACTGGAGCTGGCCATGGCCCCTTATATCCTTGGGATGACTAAAAGGCACCCTGTATACCTGCTCCTTGATTCCCTATTCATTACAAACTCACATTAGCTTCTAAAGCCAGGCTTCCTTGGTAATTGCTATTTGGTGTGAAAGAAACACCCATTTCCATTCTGTGCTAATTATTATATTTAATCTGGATCTTTCCATAATGTAGAGAACTAATTGTCCATCTTTTATACAACTGAAGGTAATTCTTCCTGCCTCTGTGCCTCGGACTGCTGTTCTTTTCCCCTCTTGCACTATAAACTAGCAGTAGAATCTCACATCAGCCTTTCTTCTTTTAACCACAGCTTGGCACATCATTCTGTTGTGTCTGCTTACCCTCCAATGATGGCTGTCTACACAAAAGCAGAAAAATGTTAGAAATGGATTGTACTTCCCCAGAGAGATGTGGAGTTTTTATTTCATCTCGCCTCTCCATTGTAGCTGCTTTGTAATGAATTTGTGCTCAGAGACATCTTGTCTGAAAAACTGCATTTAGAATCAGAGAGGGGAGCAACACATCACTTGTACCTTTTGTTTCACATTTCTGGGATATGTTAACAAGAAGCAATGGAATTATTTGTTTGGCAGATTTAGTACCTGAGACCACAGCAGGGTTTAACAATCTTTTTGACTTGCTTTATTCTAGACAATGGGTGGTAATAAACCAATGAGCACAAACAACATACTTTTCCTGGGTTTGTGTCATCTCCAGGTCACTGCTAAAACAATCATTAGGCCTGGAGCTGTTCTTAACTTACCGGTGCATTCAGCTTTATTCCACCCCCACAACTGCTCCTAGCAAGACAACCTGTCCTTGCAGTCTTGTAGGCAGTGTTTCAAGCACAATGGTGTGTGTCGTACGGCCATGTGCATGCCCCCGTGCTGCTCTGTAGTGAGGTGTTTTCTCGGGTAGAAAACACAGTGCTTGTAGTCTAAAAGAAAATCTGCTGATGTGTGGAGTCCTGGTGTCCTCCCCATCTTGCTATTTGATGGATGCTCATGGGTGGACACAAGCTGGCACATTTCTGTTGGGCTTTTGTTAAAGTTCTTTGGGGAGTGAAATATCTCTCCAAAGATATCAATATCAAGATGGGGACAGAAACTCCTCTGCTGTCTCCAGTGCTGCTGGTCCTGCAGCCATAGGATGAAGCTGGAGAAGGGACTATCCCACTTCTCCGTGTCCCCAAGGCCTGTGTAAGCCTCAGTCATCAAGGACTGGTTCAGCTTGGATATAAGGAAGAATTTCTTTGCAGCAAGAGCAGCGAGGCAGTGGCACAGGCTGCCCAGGGAGGTGGTGCAGTCACCGTCCCTGGAGGTGTTCAGGAGCCGTGTGGATGTGGCACTGAGGGACGTGGGCAGTGCGCGTGGGGGGGGTGGGCTGGTGGTTGGACTAGATAAGCTTAGAGGTCTTTTCCAGCAATAGGAGTCCATGATTCTATGACTGGCAGGAACAGGCAGGGAGGCTGCTTTCAAAGGGGCTGCTCTTTCTTGCTGTTCCCTGGTCTGGCTGCTGGCTTTTATGCAGAATAGGTGAGAAATGATGACAGAACAGAACTGACAGGAAGTTGGCACGAATATCTATGAGAGTTCAAAATGCAAAGCACCAGAGACAGTCTGAAATAATGGATAGTTTGTTCCTGGCACTAGTTCATCAGAATGGCTTTTATTAAAAAATTCACAGTGCTGACCAGAACATCAGCAATTAGGTACCTATTTTCCATTATGTTGCACTAAAATTAATACAAATTCAAAGATTTTGCTGAAGCAAACCTTTTAACACAAGCTAGCATGATGCAGTGCCATTGTCATGCACCAACCTTCCATGATAAAAATTCCTTTGATAAAGGAACCTTCCTTTGATAAAAATTGTGGAATACATGGATGGAGACTAACCTAAAAATCTTATACTCAGAGATCACTTAGCGAAGTTATACCTCTGTGCTGAAATCCTGGGACACTGCTGTTCTTACCTTAGCTTTGTAAGTGATTCATTCTGATCTTCAGGTGAGCTAAAAAAGTTATTATGAAGTCAAGGCTACTTAAAAGACAAAGCGTAACAAATGATCATTACAAAAATGGGTGTAGTAAGTACACATAATTATATGGTGATGATGGCAATAAAAGATGCTCATTGCCAAGCTACTTGAGCTTTGGGTACTATGGCTGCGAGTTCCAAATGCAGCCGTTTTAGGGCACAGATAGGCGTTTCTCCTTCACTTCCTGAACCCTTGTGCAGAACAAACTAGGAGGAAGGTGATGCTCTCCAATGCAGTAGAAGGAAGATAAGTAGTGCATTGAGAAACAAGAAGCACTGCCAGTACTATTATAATCAGAAGACAGCTGGACTCCCTGTAGGGCATTTCCCCAAAGAACCAAACCAGGAGAAGCCAAAACAAGAAAACAAACAGCATGACTCTTCTGGGACAGACTTACATATTCTTCTTTCTTCTTGGGAAAGGATAGCTTCCAGAAAGCTTTCCAAAATCAACAGCCGTTTCACTCATGGCTTCAACAAGCGCTTGGGAATGACAGATAAAAAAAGCAACCAGGACTGCAGAGGATGATTCAGAGCAACTTGAGGCCATTTTAGAAAGATGAGCAAAAGGAACAATTCCTGAATGTAGGCTCTCCTGCATGGACTGACCTCAGGAAGAGCATTGCCGTGTGGTTGATTCTTTTCTCTGCCAGACAGTGGGGCAAGATTTCATCATAATCATAGGAAATCAGTATTGCACTCCTGCCATGAATCAGTAAGCAGCCATCTTTTAAACTCAAACTGGTAAAAATAAATATGCTATTAAATCTAAAGAAGAGATGTTAAGTCCTACAAGCCATGTTTGACAAGATGAAAGTCTGCTTATTGAAGCAGACTATCCATGCAGCTTCTCCATTTTTGAGACTTTCATATTCATTTTTAATACAAGAAAGGAAAACAAAGATAAACGTTATTCATGTTTGCCAACATAGTACTTATTTTTAGAAAAGCAACCACAGAAGTCTTAAGAATGGGTTGCACTATTGGGAACTTGACTGTTCCCAATGCTTACTTCCACATTAGTGGTGTCTGTGTCTCTCCAGGAACACAGGGCTTCAGCAGTTCAAAGAGACCCTGGAAAAACAGCAATAGTTTTCACTGCATTTAAAGAAAAAAAAAAGATGATATTATCACCTTAACTTGGGTGTTCACCATTTCATTCTGATGCAGGAAACAATGAGATATCCCGTGGCTGTTTTTGTCTCCTTTAAAACCTAGATGAAAAACAGCACAGCAAACTCAGCAGGGCTCAATTTGTGGAGCTTTCAGCTAATTAAACCTCGTGGTCTGCATTAGTTGGAAGCAAACATTCTGTGTGGGTTTGTTTGGGTGTTTAACAAGAAGAAAATTAATAAATATCCAGGCTGAGTTAATTATTGCAGATTTTGTTCTTCTTTTCTCTCAGCTATGCCTGACCCCAGTGTCTCCATTTGTTATATGAATATAGAAAAGTTCTGCGTGGTGTGAGGGTGCCTAAGTGAAAAGAGATTTGTATTATAATTATGAAGCCAGTAAACCAAGTTCTTGGAAACATAAGCCTGAGGACTCATCACTCCTTGTAAATATTTTGCATAGCTTTTGCTGATAACTCTGCACAATAATTGTCATATCTACACAAATAGAAATGTGATTACAACACTAGGGCACAACCCCCAGTTTTTACTCACTACAACCAATGGCAGTAATGACCTGTCAGTAGTTCAGACAGAGCTTCAGGTCCTTACACATCCTGTTCTGAAGTCTGTCCTTGCATTATTTCTGCTGTTGCCTGTGGCAGCCAAGTTGATCATACCACTGACTTCCCCTATGTGCTCCATGGTTCCACCTTTGTGGCAATGGAGATAAATTCTGGGTTCAGCGTTTTTTGAATGTTAAGGTCCTAATAAGGTCAGAGTACACATGCATTTGATTAAGAAAAGCTTCTGTTTTTTAATGCTTATATTTATTTATCCCACTCCCTGCTCTGAAATATATGAGGAAAATAAATACTGATTTTGTATGCAGGCTGTATTGGCAATGGTATTACTGCAGGGAGGGCAAACTGTGAGGGCCAGGTTTTGCTCTGAAAGGCACAAAGTTGAATTACTATCAGGTTCAAACTCCAGCTCCGAAAAGGTGCTCCTTGTCTACCAGAAGAAGCTCACGTGACAATAGAAAATATGAAGTCTTGATTATCTTATGAGAAATTCATGATTGAATGCACATTCTGTGGTATTTTGGGAGAATGAGAATTAATATTCATAGGCAATCTTAAATGAGAATTTGTAACCAGAAAAAAAAAGTATGTTTGAGTTCTGTAATGATAATGTTCTTTCACAGCTGCTTTTGTGAGTGGGGAATAATTTTGCAGCACTATAGCTGATGTTGCCTTTCTGGTTTGTGGTAAAATTGTAAAGTAAATGTTTCCTCCAAAGAACTGCAGAGCTGTTTATGGGAGCTGGAGGCGCACTACTGAGACATGAGGTTGGAGTTCTGATGTGTTGCAATATTGCGGATTGGTGTAATTTCAGTGCACTGCCTTCAGCATGCTTTCATCCTATAGGAGATACCATTATAAAAGAAAGATCATGAAAAGAAATGATGTGGCTTATCTTTAAGTTCTAAGAAAATGTATTCATGCAAAGATGGCCATATCTTTTTTCCACATTTATCATTAGATCCTATGTGCTTATTTATCCACAGATGTAGTCATACTTTTTCTACTCTAATGGGAAATTTCTGCTGAAAGAAAATCCTTGAATGTGAAAAGGCCAGAGGCTGGTACAAAATAAACAGAAGAAGATTAAGATCAAATACAAACCCACGGTGTAAGAAGATAAGAGACAACATAGTTTCAGAATAAAATATTTAGATAAGGATTATTCGGGATGCTGAAGAGGATGGAAGAGAGGAGATCAGCTAAAATGGTGTGCTTGTTTTTCACATTGAATTCTTCCCTATATTTCTCATTCCCTCTCATCTGTCTATATCATGTTGTGTTTTCAGTCTCCTTATCTTTATACATGGTGCCAACTACTTAGGATAATGCTGCAGGAAGTACCATTACAAAGAATTCTGACTGGCTTCTTTTTTAACAAGAAGAATGTCTTAACAGTACACTTCTTTCCTATAGTGAGCAAACTCTGGATTAAAAACTTGTATATCAAACATTTATTGTAGAAATCCAAAAACAAGGTCATGAGATATTGCCATTCATGCAACTGGAAACAGACAGGTTTGGGGTACTTTTTAAGCTATTACATATTTGATCTTTAATTTTTGAATGGAAGCCAAGACTGTTCATTCTGTGAAAGGTTTTACAGTCAAAAGGTGCCTAATTCTTTCTTATCTGTTTGAAAAATGTGATGTCTGGAGCGGCACTTTTAAATAATTTGTATGAAATTTCTTAGCCAGTGTTGCCAGAAGAAATAACCTTATCATTTTTATTTAATAGTAAATTGCTGTAATATTTGAGATGTAACATTTCAAGGCATAGGAGATGTTATTTGTAAAATACTGGCCTGATGATCCAATTTAAAAGCTAACAGTAATTTTCATGGCTGCAGTAAAACATCCTGCAATAGCCCAGTAAGAGAACTGATACTGGATTTATCTTTATTAAATGTTTGTGTGTGTATATATATGTATATATAATATACGTTATGAATGGGCACACTTAGTAGAGATTGTAGAGCCAATCATCTAGAACAGATTCAAAAATTTGACTCAGAAGTCTTGTTTAACCTGTCAGACATAAGTACACAGTGTAGTTCAATGGTCATAGAAGCATTTGCTTATGTTCTAAGCTGGGCTTCCCCAAAGCTCCTTTGTCTGAACCTACAACAATTGGGTGGCCTTAAGCTGGTGAAGCAGCTCGCTGCAGCAGCACTTTGCTTTACCTTGCCCCTAACTCCTGTGAAAAGAACAACGAAACTTATGAAAGGACTGGAAAATAAGACACATTAAGAGTAGCTGAAGGAACTGGGGTTGTTCAGTCTGGAGAAGAGGAAGCTTGCAGGGAGACCTCATCATTCTCCATAGCCACCTGATTGTAGCGAGGTAGGGTTTGGTCTCTTTTCTTAGGTGACAAGTGATAGGGTATGAAGAAAAGGCCTCAAGTTGCGTGAGAGGAGGTTTAGATTGGGTCTTAGGAAGAATTTTTTCATGGATAGGTTGGTCAAGTATTGGAAGGAGCTGCCCAGGGAAGTGGTAGAGCTACCACCTCTGAAGGTATTCGAGAGATATGTGATTATGGCACTCAGGGATATGGTTTGTTTTATTGTTAAGTGGACTTGACAGTCTTGAAGGTCTTTTCCAACCTAAATGATTCCATGATTCTAGTTCGCAAGTCCTGTCAGCTCAGCCAAGCTAGTATGGCCTTCAGCTGACCAACCTCCAGGACAACTGCCTGCTATGCACCCAGGCAAAAGGTAGGGACATTAGTGGGGAATCCCACAGCCCAGCACTGCTGTTGCTGCCTGGCCGTGCAGGGAAAAGTGCTGGATATTTTGTCTGGAAGACAGATCTTGTCAGATCTATGTTGGCCACCAGCAAACAGTGGAACGGTCACGTCCCTCTTGGTGACAAAATGATGCGAAGGTTCAGAGCTGGAAGGAGCTGCTGAGGGAGCAGGAGCAGGCAACTCACTCCCCAGGGCTTTTCCTTCAGCTCTGCCCTTCATCTCACCCTCACCCTTCCTTGGCAGAGTCTGCTCAATGCTGTCCTTCCATGCTCCAGCTAACCTCCTCTCTCTTGGTAGGGGAAGCTTGCACCACAGCAGGATGGCAGGAACAGCTGTAAGTGACTGCAGGAGCCCGTCCAGGCTCTTTCAGAGCAAAGTCAAAAGGTTGCTTTAAATCACTGCTGCAGACATGCTTTTGAGCCTCCTATCTTTGGGATCATAAGGAAACGCTATTCTGTTTTAGATAAAAGTAAAGACTTAGCTCTTTTAAATATTGACTTCTCCAAATGGTCCAACATGTAACCCTGAATTGTCCTGAGTCTGCTGGGATTCTTGCAACAAACAGGGGAAACATCCAAATCTGGAGATATTTCAGCATGATTCCTAAGATTTTTTTTTCCTCCCCTTTACCCCCCAAAATCCAAACTAATGAAAACAAGAAAACAAATAAACAAAAAATCAAATTCCACCAATACTTTTGTTCAGAGAGGCAAGAATCAAGTGATACCTCTGAGCCTGCCCTGAATGATTCAGCTTTTTTGGTGCTTGCACTTGAGTGTCTTATTCAGGATGAGCCTGGCTATTGTGCAGTGCACGTCCCAGCAGATAACACTGCATATGTACTGGCTGACTTGCTGCAGCCCTTTTGGCCTATCAGTGTTCCTAGGAGATGCTAGCTGTTGCCTACAGATGTGCAGTCCTGCTCTTCATGTGCACCCCATGTCCAAGTCCTTCAAGAAGGAACTCAGCAGTACCTGAGTCATCTAGAGTCAACACTGACATTTTGAATCTAGGTTAGCAGGAATTGCAGTGAGTACCAGGGCCCTGCTCCCTACCCTGTGCACATGCTTGAAAGTCTGTTTCACCAATGTGCTCATAGAGCAGGCAGTCAGTAAGCAAGTTTGATATCCTAATGGTTTCTAAATTGCTGATGAATTAACAAAAAGGAAAAATGAGCCGGAAATGCTGACAGTGCAGGTATGTATTTCAGGAAAGCATAGAAGAAAAGAGTTTTTTCCATATGATATTATGATATCCATAATGTAACAGAATATTGAAGTTCTGAGGCACGAACCACATATATTCTGATCACTGGAGAGCTGTAACCGCATCAGTGTTTTCTTGTCACTGAACAAAGATAACCATACTGTACTTAACAACCTACAGCTGATGAGTATCACCAGGATTAATTAGTAATTGTTACATGCTTACAAGCTGATGAGGGCTGTTAACAAGTGTTAGGTATTGTCATGCTTCATTGCTGTGTGCGTAACACTAGAGCCATAAACTGGGAGAAACTCTGACACTACAAAGATAATAAGAATGGTATGAAAAAGCTAGACAAGGTGCTATCTTTTAAACATTGCTGGAGTATGTATTCAAGGGATTTTTTTTCTTTTTCCATAAAGTGCATTTTTCTGTTTTGATTAGTTATGGGAGCCCCATCCCTGGAGGCACTCAACTGGGGCCCTGGGCAGCCTGAGCTGATGGGGGACAGTCCTGCCCATGGCAGTGGGTTGGGGCTGGGTGGACTTTGAGGTCCCTTCCAACCCAAACTGTTCTGTGATCCTAGGACTCTTATTAATATATGTTCTTCTATTGAAATTATGCTGGTTTGGGCTGTATTAAGCCCTTCACTCTCTATGCCAGTGTGAATGCCTGTAGCTCACTTCTCTGGGGCTGAAGCACCTCGGTGGGCATCTGCAAAGCTGTGAGTGAATGAATGCTCAGGGACTGCAGTGTGTTGAGGTGGCTGAAACCAGGCACAGGTTCTGTTTGTGACTTCTTCACAGTTCTGTGCTAGGGGCATGGCATAGGTAAATGCTGAATTTTCTTCTTATAACCTAGGAGATGCATACACGTACATGAGGCTCAGTATTATGTAAGTGGTCCGTAGTTTCAGGCCCAATTCCATTCCTTTCTCATCCAGATCTGCTACTCAACGCAGTGGCACTGTGTCATTGCTTTCCTTTTCCTGTAACACATGTAACCAAGAGATAACAGCTTGTACAGTCTTTATTTCTAAAGGACAAAAAGGTATGCATGTGTGAAGGGAGGGAATACAGTATATGGGACACAGTATATTTTTTCTAACCTCTATGAAAAAGGACTTTTAGTAAGAAGTAATATACATTTTTAAGTTTCCCTTTGATTATTTTCTGTTTTTTTTTCATAGGAATTTTCATATAATTTTCAATTAAATGATAATTTTCAGTATGCAGAAACAGGTTTTTTTGCCTTCGAATAGATGATATGGAGAAACTAGTGGGTTTTTATTTAACAAATTATTTTTTTAACTTAGTTTCATTGATTAGATTTCTAAATTAAGTATTTAGAATTTCTGTCATTGCTAAAATATTCCATTTGGAAATTTCATCTGATAATGAATAACATCAACAGAAAGGAACATTTGCTGCAGCATATGTTGCTGTTAAAAGCCAAACTCTGTTTGGACTGAAAAATACTGTCCTTGGAAGAATTGCACCCAACTTTTCTTGCTTTTCATTTGTGTGTCCCAATCTCACACTCCAACAGAACAGGTTGAAGAGCCAAACAAAGAAATGCTTGGGAAAATTGAACATTTTCCCAGTGAGAATATGTTTAACTTATATGAGGATGTGTTATGTCATAGCACGGGTAATGTTTCAGGATGATTTCTGTATCACTGAAAAATATTTTTTTTTCAGTACTTTCATGAAAGTAATAGTGCAACCTGCCAGCTGAAGATATGCCAGCTGATGGTTTACATTTTAATAGACCAAATTCAAATGTGAGTCCATTGCAATAGCTTTTAGTACAAATCTAGGAGAAGGTGGTCATCTAAAAGGCACAGTTGGGAAGGCTGCAAACAAATATAAAATCTGTCACCAAATCTACAGATGCATTTTGCATTGCTAAGATGCTGTTAATAGATTTTGCACTGAGAAGAAATGAAGAAAAATTTGAGCACAGACTACAGACTCTCACCTTGGTAAGTGGAGAATGGCCGTGTCAGGGTATGGGGGAGATGGGAAGCAGTCAGCTGCATACATAGGATATAGGGGCTAGAGTTGTGTACTGAAGCTGAGTGACAGTTTGGATTTGTATCAGAAAGAGAAAGGATGTTGGACAGGTAAAGATGAGAACCCAAGGAGATGAATTCGCCAGGAGGCAGGGCTTTAGAGCAGTCGCAATTTCCCACCTTAATTCAAATGAGAAAATAAACAACCCACTGTACTTCAGTCTTTCCAGTTTGCTGTCTTTTCCTTCTCTTCCCTGTCCTAGTTTTAGGATATTCTGCTAGTCCAAAACTGTATCTTGCATCTTTTCTTTATGTTTTTATGCCTTTTGTTGAGCAAACAGCTTTGTTTTGGAAATGATGAACACTGTCTGGCTAAAACATTCTTTAAACAACTTCTCACACTTTTGCTCAAATATTATGAATAATACTGAACTGTCAAGAAAGTTCTTTCTTTTTTTTTTCCTCCACTCATATGTTTCATCAAGAAGCTGTTCCATTTAGTCATGTAGGTATTTCTTGGAATATTTGTAAAGATTTATAGTGCAGCACCCCAAGTAATTTAATAGGATATTGATCTGTGAATAACATTGTAGCTGGTATACTTTGCCTTGATCTTGATGTATTTAAGCATCACAGGTGTGCTGGTGCTGCTGCTCAGATCTCCTGTGGGCACCAGTAGGGTCCTGCATGGTGAAGCCTGGTCTGAGCAAATGTGGATTACCCCTGGCCCTTACAGATGGTCCTTACAGATGCATCTGCAGGAAGCTGATGATAAAGGAGAACTGGCAACAAAGGAGAAAGTTTTAATCCAGAAACAAACTAGGATGTATATATGGCTTCCTGATCAAACTGGGAAAGAATTGGAAAAGGCAGAATCATTTGGTGAATAAAGATTATTTGGTGGATAAAGATCTGCTCCCTTTCAACCTAAGCCATTATGTAACTGTATCAATGGTTCTATAATTCTATGAAAAAACATTGAAATTCTTCTTTATATATTATTTTGATACGTCCTTCTGTTTTTAAAAGTGTTCAAGTTACATACACCTTCTTTATGTGTCTTTTTCTGACTCCTGGCAATTATAAAGTTTACAAGGAAGAAGCTTTGACCCCTTTCAACTCTGGGAAGTGCCTTTGGGTGACTTGCACCCACAAGTGAGGGGTTTTCAGAATACAAGTGTGTTCCCTTGGGTCAGTGCTCAAAACAACCTTCATTGCACTCTCCTAAAGGTACCTGAGACTGGATTCCTCAGCTGTACTATCACCTGACTGTGCTGTATCCACATAATAAACAACAAATGGCTGTTAGCCTTCCTTTTTCATAGGTGATGGATTCCCATGTGTAAAAGCAGTAGCTCTGTCCTTCCTGCCACTTCGAGGCAGGACCCTGGCCAGGGTAGGCAATGAGAGGAAAATGTTTGCCAACAGCAGGTGCCTGCATCATCTCACTCATCCCAGCTTCACCGTGATTTATGCAATGCGGCAGGTGAAAGCTTGCAGCTAGCACACCCTGCGCAGCACTGGACTCCATGCTCTGCAGTGCTTTTGCAGGCTTGAGGGGCTTTCTTTGAAAAACAGCTTGCATATTTATGTTGATGGCCCTACCATCGAAAACACACTAGAGGCTATGTAGGGAGGGGAATGGCTTATTGACGCCAGTGCACTGCCATGCATCTGCAGAAGCAGGGTAAGGCCTGGATATGAGACAGTGCTGCGGCAGCCAGGCCGATACGAGCACAGACACAGCTGCTGGAGGGCACAGAGGTGCCAGCAGTGCTGGGCAAGCCTCAAAAATGTGTGGGAATGCTCCAAAAGCCTGCCAGCTGCTGGCTTCTGTCATACCACGTGTATTGTGTTACAGGGACTGCTGTGCAAAGACTAAAACTGTGGCGCTTTGTTTGGTCTGCTGGAGGATAATTATTGTGTTCCTATTTCATCTGTTTCATCTGTGAAAAAGGAAGGCTAACAGCCATTTGTTGTTTATTATGTGGATACAGCACAATCAGGTGATAGTGCAGCTGATGAATCCAGTCTTAGGTACATGTTCTTTTTCCAGAAATCACACCAGGCTGCAATGACCTCTTTTTGCTCATCCACTATAACTCATTAAAAGTAAAGTCAGGCACCTTATTTCAAAGGCAAAAACAGGTTAAAAGATATACAGTCATCACAATGATCTTATTACACTAAAAACATGATTAACGAGATTGAAAACAATTCTTACCTCCACTGCACATTTCCTCTGCAAAACTCTGAATATAGATTCTACATAAGCAGGTAAAACTGAAGTTTATTTCTTGTTTCCACCTGTGAAATCCTGCTGCAGTCACTGAGGCACCTGGGGTATAACAGAAGACAGGCACTGGCCACTCGTTTTTATCTTTAATGCAATATCATGTCATGCTTGTGAAAGTCTTATGATTCAGAACAGGCAGCCCTTCATAGCAAGAATGTCAGGAATGCTAAAAATAAAAGCCCAGGGAGCTCTTAGAAAAGAAAATTGAACGGTAATGTGGTGATGTTTCAAGTGGGTGGGAGCAGAAATGCCACAAATGATAGGTTTTGACTGGAGACGTGAAACTTTTAATCAAGTCCTCTTATGTTACATTTAATTTCAAGGAAGGCCTGGCGTGTAAATTGTAAGCCAATTGCAGGAGGTGCTAGGGAATGCGGGTAAGGTAATCACCTGAACAGGATAAGCTGAGATGTAAAATTTTCTACAAACACATCAATCATTAAACTTTTTCTTAACACAATGAAGAAGTGTATTCAACTCAGGCCTTCATATCTGTGATCATTTCTCTTTCTGCATGGAAGAAAAGCTCTGTCATACAAAATACCTTCTGTTCTTACTCACTTCGCAGGAGAAAGTTTATGGGTTTCAAAAAGTGAAGGAAGAAGTTAACATCCTGATACGATCCTTTCCCTGGAACAGAGGATCTCAACATCAGTAGTGAGAATCTGCAGACGGAAATGTCTTATAGCCTCCTCAGAACCAGCCTGTCCTTTGCAGGCTGATTCTCTAAAATCTACATACAATCTTTACCTGGTCCATTTCTCAGGACACCACATGGTTGGTTTTCCATCTTTTCCTCTAAATTAGCATAATCTGTTATTTATTCTTACGAAGATTATAGACTAAATCATAGAATCATAGAATCATGAAGGTTGGCAAAGACCTCTCAGATCCCCCAGTCCAACCACCAGCCCACCCCCCCCCACGCCCACTGCCCACGTCCCTCAGTGCCACATCCACACGGCTCCTGAACACCTCAGGGACGGTGACTGCACCACCTCCCTGGGCAGCCTGTGCCACTGCAGCACTGCTCTTGCTGAACAGAAATTCTTCCTAACATCCAAGCTGAACCTCCCTGATGCAACTTGAGGTCATTTCCTCTTGTCCTATTGATTCAACAACATAAATAGATCAGATCTTTTTTCAGATATCTTGATCTCCAAGAGGCTTCAACTGCCTCCAAAGGTGTGTGGAGGAGAATAATGTAAGGAGTTGTTTTCTCTGATCTTTTTAGCCATTGGATATCTTCTGAAATCCTATTTTTCAGGATCCTGTATGTCCAAATCCTGTCTGTCTCAGCTCTAATTCAGGCAATTATTCTGCATTAACACTTTTCAAAACAAACAGAAGTTAAAAGCAGGGGAATCAAAATTTCTGCACCGCATGTTAATCCAGGGGGAACATTATCACATTGTCATGGATTTTATACATGGGATTTAAAGCGTAGGGAGCAAGAGAACCAAATGTGTAAAGTTATTTGGGATATTAGGCAAAAATATTTCACAGAAGAATTATCTGCAGTGCTGTTACATTACCAGCCAAGGATTATTGCTTTTGGCATTTCTGTCAGTGTGCCATTTGCTATCTAGACAATGGTCCCTTGTTAGCAGCAAGAGATGGCACAGAAGAAACAGCTACTTGAATTGAAAAGAAGTGGCTCTTCAGTGAAGCTGATTATGAACGCTTGTGATTGTTTCTGCTTGCAGTAGATATGCTGAACTGGCTTTTCACGTTCTGCTGCATTAGGTAAAAGATCTTGGAGAAAAATAAATGCAGGGTTACAGTATACCCAGGGTGAGCCATAGAGCAGTGCATATTCACTAACACAGTAATAATAGCCTTCCAAGAAAGTAAATGCTGAACGACTTGTCTGACATCAACACTTCTCTGTTTTCCATAAGAACATCAATAGTCAGGGTTCTTTTCAATGTGCTACTGATGCAGGGTGAGATTTTCTGAGGTGCTGAGAAACCACTTCTCCCTCTTCCCACCTCCTCCTCAGCATCAGTGATTGCTGTTAGCACTTCATGATTCTGGAATTAAAAACCTGCTATTTTCTCAAGAAGAAGAAGGATATTGTGCTTAAAATGTATTTTCTTGGTGCATTTTATTACTAAAATCACCTTTAATGCCTGAAAGTGGGTCATGACAGGGACACAGGGGCTGTGCTGCTTCATGAGCAGCTGTGGATTCCCAGAAAGTCTGTGAGAAATGGTGCTAAGTGGTAGCCGAACTCATCATGGGGTTATCTCTTTCCTCCACCTCCTTTCCAAAGTGCAAAGAGTGTTCATAAGAAAAACCGTGTAAGAAAGGTGAGAAATCTCTTCTTGTTCCCACACAAAGGAATTTATTGGCAAAGGTATCAAGTATTGAAGAGACAGAGAAACGAACTGTCCTGATTGTGACGTCCTGTTAGTTTGCAGTTAACAGACAAACCAACCAAGTTCAATCATGAAACGTTACCTGCCTGTTTTTCCACTCAGTGCTGTAATTTCTTTAGGCTCTCATTATTCAACAAAACACAGGTTGGTGGGTGCCTGCAGCTGAGTTATTCACCCACTCCAAAGAGGAGAAAGGGAAGGAAGGCAGAGCTGGAAAAACAGAGCTGGAAAGTACACAGGAGACATGGAACAGCTTGATATCACTGTACAGGTGCTAATTTGTTAACACAGGGGGAAAAGAGAAAAGGGAAGAGAAAAAGGAAAGGGAAAAAGGAGAGAAGAGGAGTAGAAGAGGAAGGGAAGGAGAAAGGGAGAGGAGAGGAGAGGAGAGGAGAGGAGAGGAGAGGAGAGGAGAGGAGAATGAAAAGACCCAAAGAAAACAGTTAAATGATGTGTATGCATATTTGTTTTATAACAAAGTGGATTGGATCCTGTGGCCAGCAGTGAAGTATTGTTAATAGATATTTGTGTTATTTCTCTGTACTGAAATGTCATGTTTGAATACAAGCAAAACCAGTGACATACTTGACTTGCCTGTCCTTCCTGTGCTATTATTGTAAACAAGCAGATTCAATCCATAATGCTCAGTAAGATTTCCTCTAATTTCCTTTTGGAAATGGTTTTAAGCAAGATAAGGCACTAAAATTTAATCCTAAGTGTGCAAATACTGAATCCTTGGCACGGACACAATCTTGTCATGAATTTATATGGGAGCTTTAATGGTTTTGTAAATTAATCAATAATGTGGTTAAATTATATTTGCTCAGCTAATTATATTCCATGTCCTGTAAATTAGAACTTCAGTAGTCTTTAAGAACAATCAATGCTGCTGCTTGTCTCATATTTGTGTTTTCTTACTGCTATGTTATTAAAACGTTTGTTTATTTGCTCTGCTACAGGCTTTTAGAATTTTCTTTGCTGTTTGAATGGCAACCATGGGGATGCCAAGACATGCAATGATTTCTACATTATTATACATTTAATATGCCAGATCCATTTAAGCAGTGTCAAAATATTATACATTTATAGCCTCCTGAAAATCCTTCTAGTTTCACCTTTGGGAGAACTGGATTTAACCACTTTCTTCCCCCAGGAAATCATTGGGACTTCTTAATGACTAAAATGGATCTTGGCTGGGTTCTCGTCCTCATGACTTTGAAGGGCATGGCATGATTTGGACTTGATGACACCCAAAGTCTCCTTTGAAACTGAATGATTCCTTGATTCTATGGCTCAGATTGTCCATGAACTTCTCTCCACCCAGTGTTCTTAAAGTTCCACACCTAGACTCTCATCACTTAAGGGTCTGTATGACAGGACTAGTTTACAGTACTCAGAGCATCAAGTGATTTGGTTACACAGATCCAGACTCCCACACACAACATCAGGAGGAGCAAACCCAAAAAGCAGACAACTTTATTCCTTCTCACCCTTGAAAATGCTTTTGGAGCTGCTATGGGACAAACTGCACTGTTCAGAGCAAGTGTTAGGAGAGAAACGGAATCAGCAAGTTTGATTTCAGAGATGAACTTAACCAAAAGAGTATAATGGAAAATCAGCTGGCCACAAACCTGGGCTCAAGGGATCAGAAGGAGAAGGAGAGGATGCCTACCTTCGTCCTTCCAGCATGTCTCTGTAAGCAGCAGCCTGCTGCAGAGATTGGGAAGGCAGGTGGCTGTGGCATCCAAAATGCATATGGAAAGATTTGTAGAGTACTTCTGAATTATACTTTTATGCAGACATATAGAAACACACCCAGGGAGTATAAAATATTACTTGTAAGTGAGACTTTTTTCTTTCCCCTATCAAAAAGCTAGCATATTTTGCATGGCACTGTTTGTTTTTTTTTTATTTTTTATTTTTTATTTATTTTTTATTTTTTAGTAATTTCTGCTTTTTGAAAATATAAAAACGGCAAGAAAAGAAATAGAAGGAAGAAAGTTCAAATAATAGCAAATTAGTATTTTAATATGTAGGTAATTGCATCCTACAATGATCTTGTACAGCATAACAAATTAGTTCTGTCTTAACATACGGAGTACTAGTTATAACAAAGAATCCTAGTTTATGCCTATTTTTTTAATTTTTTTTTTTTTTGTTTGTTTGTTTTTGTGATAAGGCACATTCAGGCTGAATATTTCATGCATACATTCATAGCTGCATGAATTTGGAAGAAAGAATCCACTGTTGTGTTTGATTATTTTCTAGATTTTTTGTCTGCAGTTTCATTTGCTTTGACTTTCACAAAGTCCTTCACCTGAATTTCCCAGGATTGTCCATAGGTCACCCAAGAAATCTTGGATGAACAGCTCACCTGCTATCCATAATTATACTTAATTTATACTATTATTTTAATGATGTTTTTCTGAAGTGTTTGCATGCATGCTGGTATCGCTAATGGCTTTTTACCTGGAGAGCCAGTAATTTTCAATGCACCCAAC
This sequence comes from Lagopus leucura, assembly GCF_019238085.1. Classification (NCBI taxonomy): domain Eukaryota; kingdom Metazoa; phylum Chordata; class Aves; order Galliformes; family Phasianidae; genus Lagopus; species Lagopus leucura. The sequence goes on from NW_024962262.1 coordinate 75,194,666, forward strand.
TCCATCAAGGGGTAATTCCGTTTGGATATTAGGAAGAATTTCTCCTCAGCAAGAGCAGTGCTGCAGTGGCACAGGCTGCCCAGGGAGGTGGTGCAGTCACCGTCCCTGAGGTGTTCAGGAGCCGTGTGGATGTGGCACTGAGGGACGTGGGCATGGTGAGGGTGGGCTGATGGTTGGACTGGGGGATCTTAAAGGTCTTTTCCAGACCTGATGATTCTGTGGTTCTGTGATAAATGCTGGGCTCACTTTTACACTGGAAAACAGTTTGCTGCATTGCTTAAATCACAACTCTGCGCAATTATTGAAGGATGTGGATATCTCCAGAAATTTGCCTATCCCCTTATACTCTGTAGATCAATAAATATGTATAAAGCTATTTGTGTATACAGGTATTAGCAGGTCTGAGGTCTCTTATTTTTCCTTTCTAACTCTTCAGTGGTGTTTTGAAGCTCTGACTATCCTCTGAGGAGATATCTTTTTCAGTCTCAGAGTCCCTTTGTCCCTTTGATTTGCTTTGTTTCCTGATGCTTTTGCCGCAGTGCTCTCCAGGCTTCTGAACAAGAGCACTTTGCAGGCGGGGGCCCAGTGGTGGGGCAGGCAGCTCCGCTTTCTTCCTGGCCCACTGCCACTGCTGCTGCGGGAACCTGAGCTGAGCTGGGGTCAGAAGCAGATTACTGCACTTTCAAGGCAACGACTTCACTGAGTGCACCAGCGCACACAGCCTCTGCCTGCAGAGTCCATTTCCTTGGCTCTGACAAACTTGCAGACAACATCTAGAGTTAAGAGTAGTGTTGTTGTTTTTTTTTTTAATTTACAAATAAGCAACTTCAATGCAAATGTACCTATCCCAGAAGGTGCATTTATCCTAAGTGGCTCCTGCTGGTTTACACACACCCCATCCTGACTCTTGCTTAGGAAAGCTGTTCCACTTGATTGCTCGGTTTGCCTCTTTGAGTCAGTGGTGGCAGGGGAATTATAAAGACGACGAAGGTGCAGCCAAGTCCTTCATAGCGCATGCCAGATTCGAGATGATTTAAGGCTGTACAGCCTGACTCTGGAACTTTCTTCACACAAAGGACAGCTGCTTTTGGACAGTTTCTATTTTATTTTATTTTTTCCATCTCAGGAAACCTGCTGAGAGGTGCACACCTTGCAAAGGCAACATGATCAGTGGTGCGTTGCAGATTGCCGGGCTGCTCCTCGGTGGCCTCGGCATGATTGGGACGTATGCAGTCACGGGCATGCCTCAGTGGAGGGTGTCTGCCTTCATCGAGAATAACATCATTGTGTTTGAAACCATTTGGGAAGGCCTGTGGATGCACTGCATCAGGCAAGCCAACATCAGGATGCAGTGCAAGGTCTACGACTCCGTGCTGGCCCTCTCGCCAGACCTGCAGGCATCCAGAGGACTGATGTGTGCTGGGTCAGTGCTCTCCTTCCTGGCTTTTCTGATTGCCACTGTTGGAATGAAGTGTACGCGGTGCCGGCAGAGCGGCTGGCCGACCAAAGGCTATATCCTCTTGGCAGCTGGGCTCCTCTTCATCCTCTCGGGTACCACTGTGCTTGTTCCAATCTGCTGGGTTGCCAATACCATCATCAAGGATTTCTACAACCCTGTGGTCAATGTGGCACAGAAGAGGGAGCTTGGTGAGGCCCTCTACCTAGGCTGGGTGGCTGCTTTCTGCCTGTTGGCTGCTGGAGCCATATTCTGCTGCTTCTGTCGCTGTTGTGAGAAAACTGGGAGCTACAACTACTCTGTGCCTCCTCACCACCTGCCGCTCAACCAACACTTGCATGGGACCACCGAAAGTGCCTACTCTAAGAGTCAGTACGTCTAGACGCCTCCAGACTTTTCCTTGTTATTACTTTTCTTTGAACGTTTTTTTAAGCATTCAATGTATCTGGATGGATTTCAATGAAAGCTGCCTTTGCCTCCTGTTCTGTAAATGCTGCTGTGGTCGATGCATTTTGGAGAAACCCCCAGTGGTCTCTGCTGGGGTAATGCTCCGGCATGGGACAGTTGTACCACATGGGAAGGTGACTGTTTAATGCTATCTCATATTCATTTGGAATAGCTTTGGGGTTGTGTGGTTTTGCTTTGGGTTGCATTTTGTGTGTAAAATAAAAATGAAAGTTCCATGGTGATATGAAATACCGCCCTACTGCAAAGAAAAGGGGAGCTGAGCAGATAATTCCACTTTTTTTCTTTCCTGGGAAAGATGGGATAACAGTGAATAAGGACAAGATAACAATGATTTAAAAGAAAAGTGTTCACTAACAGATTGATTTACTGTGGGTTTGATGGAGAGTTTCATGAGGAATTTATTTATCAGAGGAAGGTAAGCTGAAATCCATGAAAAATACCCCTTATTTCAGAGAACGAATATAGCCCTATATTCATTCTAAATACCATCATTTTGGTGAAAGTTACTATTTCTTTTGTAATCCATAAAGGTTGAACTCATTCACATCCTTCTCTTTAGAAGTGACAGCTTTCCCTTGCAAACTCCATGTAACTCACAACATTTTGCAGTATTGCACAGGTCACAAGCACTGTGTTGGCTAGCTGCCACAGGATGCTATGAAATATATGCCTTTAAAAAATGATCTTTTGGTTAGTCAAACCCATATTTTTGCTGAGATCCACTTGTAGCAGCATGGTTTATAGGCAAAAGAATATAAAAAGTGATAATATTTTCTCAAAGTTGACACCAGAACAAGCTCAACAATATTTTTAATAACAAGATCATGTACCCATGATAAAGAACAATGTAATGAAACTAAGTCTACAGAAAAATAAATGCAGTTCTATACAAATTAATTTAATAAATGACCCAAATTAATCAATAGTGATAATATTTTTAATAGAATCTTGTAACCCCAGGCCCATGGAAATTAATAGCATTTTGCCTTTGACTTTACTGATGACACAATTCAATTTGCGGTGTTTAATGAGAACAACATTTTGCTCTCAAGTGTGATTGACTATTTTAAATATTTTGTAGAAAGTTTATGATGTGATCTGTAATTCTCTAGTAAATTCCTTGGACTATTACTACTTGAAAATTCAGAATCAAATTCTTCACTTCATAAAATGCAACTCTGAGCAAGCTAGAAAAAATAATCTGCACGCTACTCTAAAACTGTCTTTTTGTAGTGTTTATAAGATGCATATTAAGCTATTCAGGGGAAGTTCAAGTTGGATATTAGGAAAAATTTCTCCTCAGCAAGAGCAGTGCTGCAGTGGCACAGGCTGCCCAGGGAGGTGGTGCAGTCACCGTCCCTGAGGTGTTCAGGAGCCGTGTGGATGTGGCACTGAGGGACGTGGGCAGTGGGCGTGGGGGGGTGGGCTGGTGGTTGGACTGGGGGATCTGAGAGGTCTTTTCCAACCTTCATGATTCTATGTACTTGTGTATGTAACTTTATTTTTTCTCCTTATTTTAAAGCAAATTATTTCTAAATATGTACACGTGTAATGTTCATGAACTTTTTGTGTAATATAGCAGTATCTAGTTATATTTCCTTCATATTCCTTCATTAATATTTATACCCACATCCATTCTGTTTTCTGGGGGGAAAAGAGAGTGGAGGATTCTACACGAACTTGCAGGATTTATAACAGTGTCTGCAATAAAGCCACTTGTTTAGTTCAACCCTCTAAAAAGTAGGTGCAAGATCTCACTTAGAGAACTACATTCGTATGTACAGCTGCACTGTAGTTATCTCTGCTGTCAAAACACAGAGTGATTCATACAGTATTAATCTAACTGTCTGAGGAAAGCTTCAGTGGAAAGTGAGATAAGTGTGACATCTTTGTAAAAGCCTTGTGAATATTGAACACCACTGCTATGCATTGGATAGTTTTATCAGTTCCTGGTAAAGCACACAATGATGTTGTAAAAACACAAAAGAAGATGCAAGAAGATTTCTAAAAGTATCCCTAGGATAAACAGAAACACAGATCAGATGAACTGTGAGAATCTCAAAGATTTCACAATACTCATCCTATATTGGCTGCAAAATATCCACCTTAGTAGGACACTATCTCCCTTAATTACTTCTAATGTACCTCAAACAATTTCCTTTAAATTATACCTTACCTGCATGCCATATCTTCAAGAACACTGAAATCAAAGCTTCACTTTTAAATGGAGCTCACCTCTCTCAGATTTATGCACTGAGTGAGCCCGGAGAGGTCTGAGCAGAGGGTGCCACACAAGGCATTATATCCCAGAACTAGTCAACTGCCTGCAACTATCATTTTCCCAGTATTGAATCCTGCAACTTGGAATTCATGTTTTTGGTTACAAACAAGAGAAATTATTTGGGAAATAGGGAACTTTACCTCCATGCATGGAAGGAAGGTCTGGTAACTTGTTCACCTTTATCCCGCACTTGGGGATATTGTGAGCGTTCCTGCAGTGTGAAATGGATGTGGAGCCTTGCCAGGTCCACCAGATGTCCTCTCTGCTGTGGCAATGACTGCACAACTTGGAGGCCAGAGGGGAGGAACGCTCTGTTAAATTTCACCTGGGTGAAGGCTCAAGATTTCAATCACTGCTCTGTCATTCAGTAACTGGGCTTTCATTTCTAATGGGCCTCTTTGGAAATTCTCCTCCTGCTGCTGCAACTGTTGTGAAGGACTGGAGGGCAGAGCTGCTATCTGCACTTCTAGGCACTACCCTCACTAGTGCTAGGCAATGAGGTGCTGAGCACACAGGTGGCTGTGGAGCCATCGTTTCAGGAGGGCCTGGATGCAACTGAGCTCTTGTCTTAAGTGGTTTCACATCTGTATGTGAGAACAAATCACCTGATGCATGATGTTATCACATATCTGCAAATCTAATAAAGCCAGCTGCACATAATGGATTTGTCTGCTTCTTTCAGGTCCCTCCAGAGTCTTCTCTTTTCTAGGCTGAAGAACACCAGCTCCCTCAGCCTGTCCCCATAACAGACGTGCTCCAGCTCTCTGGTCATCTTTGTGGCTCTCCTCTGAAGCTGTTCCAACAGCACCATGTCCTTCTTGTGCTGAAGGCCCCAGAACTGAATGCAGTACTCCAGGTGGGGTCTCATGAGAGTAGAGTAGATGAGCAGAATAACCTCGACCTGGGTAGAGTAGGAGAGTCCACATAATCCTGGGTCTTACAGCCAAGAAAGCTCATTAGCGAAATATTTAAATGGCCTTCCTGCGTCATCACGGAGACCTGCAACTGACACCACCAGAAGCAGGTGTCTACACAACAGTGGAAGACCAGTGCCAGCAGACAATAATGCTTGGAGGCTATTGTCTCCATTTCCAGTCTCTAGTGCTCAGAGCACCTTTAGCAGGTACAGCAGGATTTCTGAGAGTGAGGCATGATGCACAGCTCTCCCTTCCTGCTGAGCTGGAGGAAGGGCAATGTAGGCAACTCCAGCTGGTAGCTCCAGTCCTTACAGAGACTTGTCTACCACTACCATAGTATTACATTGCAGAGCAGAATTGAGAACCTAAACTAAATACCTCAATCAATTCCTCCTCCCTTTTGCAGTCTGGATGCTTACAGCCCTTGAGTTTTCTCCATGTCTCCATCATGAAGCTTTCACCTGGTGAAAATAGCCAACTGCCCTGCACACCATGCTGCTTCCCCACTTCTCCCACTGCCCTGTGGAGCTGGTGATCACAACATCTTTCTGATAAGTCTTCACAGAATCACAGAATGACAGAATTGTATGGGTTGGAAGGGACCTCTGGAGATCAACCCCCATGCTAAAACAGTTCCCTACATCAGGTCACACGGGAAAGTATCCAGGAAAGTCTTTAATATCTCCAGAGGAGACTCCACCACCACTCTGGGCAGCCTGTTCCAGTGCTCCATCACTATCAAAGTAAATAAGCTCTTCCAGGTGTTTTTAGAGTGGAACTTCCTGTGTTTCAGTTTCTGCACATTGCCCTACGGCAGTCCTAAATATTTGTTGCTTGAAAAACGAGAAGACTTACTAACCAACTGCTTTACCTGGGTACAACTGAGAGTCCCATTAGCACCATTAGTTCCTTTCATTAGTGAGAACAGTCCCATACATAGGTACAACAGGAGAGAGCCGTAAACCAGCCCATTGCTTTTCTCAGTAAATAGCTGTGCCAAAAGTATTACCAAATGTGTTTATGCAATAAAAATGTCTAGAGATGACTACACTGCTGTGTCTTTAGCAATCTATTGGTTATCATTTTCATTTTAAAAGTTTTCATTAAGCTTAAATAAAATCTACCCATTGAAAGCTAGGGCTGCTCCATTATTTCCTATCCCACCAGCAGAAGGCAATGAAAACAGCTTACTGCTTTCCTCTAAAGCAGGCAGACTGTTCCATCTTTCAGGACTGTTATGTCTGACCTCTTGAACTTCTCTTGCTTAACTTAACAATCTCTAACTTTTTCTTCACTGGCATGTATGTTAAATCTCTCCTCATTCTTGTTTATCTACTTAGTTTTGGCTGCTTCACCTCTTTCTGTAAGTCTGATGGCCAAAACTGGACAAAGTGTCCCAGAGGAAGACTTGTCACTGTTGAACTCAGTGAATACAGTTATTGCAGGTTATCATAAGTAGATTGTTGACACAAAAAAAAACCCAAATCCTGTATTTGAATATATTAAATGCATTTCAATTCTGTTACTTCAGGCCTCGAGATCATGAGCTTCCCTGTATTGGGAGACTTAATTATTGACAGTACATTGACCAACTCAGAGTTGAATGCAAATTTCCTACTGCAGTTCCTCTTTTACTGCCAGATACCTGAGGGTAATAAGATGACACCCTAGAGAAATCCTTGGCTCCACCAGTAACAGAAGGCAGCGTTCAGAAATAGAAATGCTGCAGTTCTTCCAACATATCCTTTTGTTGTTTTACTCACTGGTAGCTTCTCTATACGTATTGCATTAATTTTACTCTTCTCCGATCCTTCAGCGTCTCTGTTCATTTCCCACCACTGTGTCAGATGCTTTAATAAGATCCAACTGGATTAGATTTTCTCAACTTCTATTTTGTAGAAAATGTTATCAAACAAAAATGAATCTATTTTTTGCTAAGTCTCTGTATTTTATTTAATTTCCTATTTACTTCCAGATACTTTTTTCCTTTTTTTTCTTAATGGATTTTAAATCATATCATGCAATTACATTCTGACTAATGGATATCTAGTTGTGCACAGGGTTTTCCACCTCCCCACTCATTCCATTTATTTTACTGTTCTCCGGACACAATATCTCTTCTGATTTGACACATATGCTGACAGTCCTAGCTATCATATTTGGAACTGCACACGTATTTCCTTCAGTGGAAATCACTGTCTTTCTTCAATTTATGCTCGTAAAGATTTGAAATGTTTTGCTTACCTTGGATACAGTACAGCAGTTCTGTTACGTTCTCATTCTGTGTCCTTATTGCAACCTAAACACAAAGAGAATATAAATACCTTTCTTAGACTCATACACCCTACTGTGTCTCTTATTTTGCTGTTCAGCTTGTATGCCCATAGCACCTTTTTCTTTTACTTTTTATAAAGCCTTACCTGGATTGATTTTATTGAGTTGAGTTTCATTTTCCCCTTAAAATTTCTGACCTCTTTGATACATTTTCTTTGCTGGTTAGCTTTTCTCTTCTGTTCTACCAAATACCTTCTCTGTGAAGTAATTCATCCAGTTGAGCATGGACCTACATTCTACAAGTGTGTCTTTTTCTTTCCCATGAGATCCACATTCCAGACACTTCCAAGGGAATTTTGAAGCCTCATCCACATTCATGTCCTTAGGCTGTTCAGTCTGATTAATAAAGAATCTGATCTGAAACGGATGAGTTGTATGCCTGCAGTGCTCCAGGTATTTTTCACCTCATTGACAATGGTCTTGTGCCTGGATACAGATATTTTAGTCTTAATCATCTTTCACATATAATTTTCTGCCTCAAAATGTGAGCTCCCCTCCCCTCTCCTCTCCTCTCCTCTCCTCTCCTCTCCTCTCCTCTCCTCTCC
>NW_024962262.1:75202676-75202760 GCF_019238085.1 Lagopus leucura
CTCCTCTCCTCTCCTCTCCTCTCCTCTCCTCTCCTCTCCTCTCCTCTTCTCCCCTTCCCTTCCCTTCCCTTCCCTTCCCTTCCC